>NC_138777.1:161085963-161685963 GCF_965119305.1 Pelophylax lessonae
GTAATATTTTGTGGGTTTTTTCAGAGAATGTGGAGGTTCTATATAAACACTGTAGATTTGACTGCTATGATTTCGGAGTTAGCAGGAAAGGTGTATGGAATGTGATGGTGTTTACTAAAGGATCCCTTGTTGGAAGTGTGCATGTTTTTCCAATTCCGCCGGTTTTTGCCATTTTCTATGGGCGAGACAGCGGATTTGCAAGCGGTATTCAAAAAAAAATTGACCCAAAATCGCGCTGGCGAAATTTTTTGAGCCAATTTGACGTTGCGCATGCGCACATTCGCGAGTTCGCAGCTCGCGGCTGGAGGAGCTGTTTAACCTTTCCACACTTTCGCAGATATCTCTCTTTCTAAGTCAGTTTTTGAGATTTTTTAAACGCAAGTCATCTCCAAATTGACTTCCACACCTTCCACAGTGATTTGGGATTTTTGGGGGTACAGGGGAAAATTTGGCTAAACTTTAGTCGAGCTTTTAGCTGGCGTGGTTTTAAGTCGCGCTCTGACCATATTGCATCTTAATGAATCTCACACTAGGCGCTATTTTCCGCCCGCCGTTCTTTGAATGCCAATTTCAGACTTAAATAATCGCCGCTTCGCAAAATCACGCCGAAACGCCAATTCGCCGTACTATGAATCAGGCCCAAAGTGATAAGAGGTGTGTAATATGAATGAATAGTTAAAATAGACTATATTGTTTTTGTTTTGAATATTATGTTATTTAATTTATTTACAGACATATGTCTTTTTTTTTACAATCTAATTCAAATGTGCAAAAGAAATTATCCAAAAGATGAAGTTTGACCAGGTCCCCCTGCCCCTGGCCCCAGCACAGGATGAAGTTGAACCACCACCAGCCAAAAAGCAAAGCTGATCGATTCACAGACTGGGAAGACGTGTCCTGCATTTCAGCACCAAAGCCCATCGACGCTGAAATAGCAGAATATCTTGGCAGCCGACTTGCGGACAAACCAAATCCAGACAATGTGCTTCAGTGGTGGAAGTTCAACAAAGAGGGCTTGCCTGTCCTCTCAAAATTTGCGTGTTTTATTTTGGAGCATTCCCGCATCTAGTGTGCTGTCAGAGAGGGCATTCAGTGTGTGTGGGCGGATCTTGGAAGAAAGACGCACCAGTCTGGGACCGCAGTCAGTCAGCAATATACTTTTCCTTCATAGTAATATGGAGTAAGCAAAGCAAGGCCCAGTTAACTTGAACAAATATTTAGTCTGAGTATTTGGTAAAGTTATTTCCTAGTTAATAGTTTGGTGCATGTTTATGCAATAGGCCTATAGCCTGCGTTAAAAACTGAGGTGCCGCTAGTTGCGGTTTTGTTTTGACGGTTAGGTCCGGTTCACACTTATGCGATGCGGGAAGGCTGCGAATCCGCAGCCTGTTCCCGCATCGCACATGCACCCCCGGCAGTTCACACTGCCATATGCGATATGCTGGGGGTGTCAATGTAATCTTAACGACACCCCCAGTTTGATCGCATATCGCAGTGCGATCTTGCAGTTCGCACAGGATCGGATCGCACAAGTGTGAACCGCTGTGCGATCCGATCCTGATGCGGCTGCCAAAAAGGGTCCCTGTGCGTGTTTGCTGCGGGTGCGGTGCGAATTTAGCCATACAAAGTGTATGGCTAAACTCGCACCGCACAGCCGATCACATGTAATGAAGGAGCAGTGCGCTCCGACATTACATGCAAACCCCGCACTCGCATAAGTGTGAACCGGACCTTAATGTTTTATAACGCTAATAAAAAAAAATACCCAATGTTTTTGTCATGTGTGTGGTACTTTGGTTTAGCATTGGTTACTTCATCTTATTTAAACGCAATAATGTTTAAAGTCTTTTAAAGTTATTCTGGATGTTAGAAGGAAGGATTGGGAGACAAGGATTTTTTGGCACAACAAGGTTATTAAAATTTAATTTTTTATTTATGAATTCATAAATCCGCCTGATGTCAAGTATTTGCTTATATACAAGTTTGCAATAATCTCTGTATATTCTATATGGAATTAACATTGAAACAAACTGCTACATAATCTGTATATAGAGTTTTGGGCCTTCTATAAGGTCATTTTTTATATTGAGTGTTCTCCCCTGGTTTTATATGAATTCATAAATAAAAAATGAAATTTTAATAACCTTGTTGTGCCAAAAAATCCTTGTCTCCCAATCCTTCCTTCTTTCAAGTAATTTAAGGATTTGGCATTACTAGTATATGCTTCATATGCTCAGATTGCTGCTATCTGAATGCATATTCCCTTTATTATTCTGGATATTAACTTGAACGAACATTTAGTCTGAGTATTTGTGTGCATTTTTCACAAGCTCTGAGATAAAGTCCGCGGGAGTGGACAGAAACATTGCGGGTGCGGGCGGAAGTGGACAGAAACATTGCGGGTGCGGGCGGTGTGGAACACATAGGTTGCGGGTGCGGGCGGTCCTGGCCATACATTCAGCGGGTGCGGATTTAAGAAAACAGGCCCGCGCAGGGCTCTAGTGTAGTTCACAGATTCATCCTTTCTCCCAATGGCTCATTACTCAATAAACAGTCAAGGGTTGCTGGTTTTTAGTATTTATTGTGGAACTTGAATGGGAGAAGGGAATAGTGGGATACTCCAACTGGAACTATATACAGTTGATAAGGACAACTCACTTGGCCTCACCAGGTTGCTTGTTGAAGCAGTCACACTGCTTGCCCATACTGCCACATGTATTGGAAAGGGTTAAGTCTCTTTGCTCTCTCTCCAGCAACAGACCTAGTGAACTACATTATCTTCCAGATACTTTCTAGAGTATCCCCTTTACTGACACCCATCCACTGACTCTTCTAGCTGCAGAGATGCCCCCCCCCCTCTCAGGTCAGCCTCCTTGACACAGATTTGTACTCACTGTGTGCAGAATCAGATTCTTCCAGTGTCTCCCTTCCAGTCAGCTTTACAGAACCTCCGGGTTCAGTTCCACTCTGACTCTTTAGGCCCTCAGGTCAACTACCTGAGGCTGCATTGCAAATTCTACAGAGGAGGAGGCAGCCGCCCCCTCCCTCTGGGACTCCGCTCTCCAGCTGAAAGACCCCCAGCACATGTGCTCGTGGTATTTATACAGCATCCCAGCATGCACTGAGGCACTTTCCTCTGCCAATCACCAGGGCTGTACTAAATGCCTGTGCACTCATTTGTCTCGTTTCCTCCCACTGTCCACTATGCCTCCCTATTGGACCAGTGTGTTTGTGTCAGACAAACTGAGTTGCACCTGAGCACATTGAGCAGACCTCACTAGCAGATCCTGCTCTCTGATAGGCAGAGAACAATATAGATTTACCTGGTAATCCCCCTGGTAAGCAGAAAGGATCCAAAACGATACTCTCTCTCTCTAGAACCTACCTAGGAGCGTGCTACACACGGTAAAGAAAAAAATGTTTCTTCCAGAAGAAAAGATAAAACAGATCATTATTTCAGTTCAGAATTTCAGGTTGCTTCCACGGGCTTCTCATCACCAGGTTATGCAGCTTATAGGTTTAATGAAGGCAGCGATTCCTGGGGTACCATAGGCTCAACTGCATGCCAGCCCCCTCAGTCTTTTCTTCTCAGGTCATGGGACCACAGGAAGAGCTCCTTAAACCGGGAAGTTCAAATCTCAGGTGGGGATTCTCTGGGTCTGTCCTGGTGGGAACATCAAAGAACATTTACAGAGGGGAAAACTTAAGGCACACCGCTTTCTGATCAATGTTACTGCCGGTGCCAGTCTTTGGGGACGGGGAGCCCACTCAAAGGACTGGCAAGCTCAGAGAGCCTGGCAAGCGCAGGAAGAAACCCAGTCATCCAATTTCAGAGAGCCCCTGAGTCATAGCAGTGGGGAAGGCACTAGCAGCACTAGAACCAAGGATTCATGCAAGCGAGGTATTGGTCTTTTCAGACAATGTCACAGTTGTAGCATAATTCAACAAGCAGGTAGGCACTCGCTCGGACAGTCTGTTATCGCTAACCCAGCAGATTCTGCGTCAGGCAGAGGACAATACTTTCTCGATTGCTACAGTCCACATCAGTGGTGCAACGAATGTTCTAGTAGACTATCTGAGTCGGCTGAGGATGAGCAGCAGCAGCAGCAGTAATTGGAAGTTAAACAAAGAACTGTTCAAAGAGATCACTCTAAAATGGGGGAAACCACAGTAGATCTCTTTGCACCAAACCAGAACAGGAAGGTTCCAGTTTTCTTCTCACTTGAAAGAGAAACAAGTGCCTTAGGGGGTGATGTGTTGACATTTCCATGGAAATTCAACCTAGCATATGCTTTCCCTCCTTTTGCTCTGTTACCACTAGTAATCTGAAAGAGTATCCAGGAGCGAGCAGAGGTATTTCTGATAGCACCATGGTGACCCAGGAGGAGTTAGTTCGTTAGTTAGTTAGCCTTAAAGTGGAGTTCCAGTCATTTTTAAGTTTACTAAAATCAGCAGCTACAAAAAGTGTAGCTGCTGACTTTTAATAAATACACTCTCACCTGTCCCACGATCCAGCGATGCGGCCACCCAAAGCCTCGCTCCTCTCTCTTGCCTCTCCCCAGCTCCGGCATCACAAGTGTGGGCACCAGGCTGTGACAGCTTGTGGATTGCTGGGAGGGAGAGGAGAACTTCCGCTTGAGTCCCCTAGGCGGCCTGAGCAGAAGTGGGAGCGGGTACCTGACTAAGTTACGACTAAGCGGACGTTTATCCGTGAATCGCGTCAACTACTATGCGTTCATCTCTTGTCTCTGACTGTATTATGGATACACTTTGAATTGATTTTATCTTTTGGATACGAATGAAACAGATTTTATATTTTTCACCTTCAAGTTGGAGTGCGGCCTGGCCTTCTCTGCTGGGGCTGGAGCTGGGCCTGGCTGGCCCTCTTTGCTTCTGGTCTTAGGGCAAACAGAGCGGATCCTTCCGCGGACTGTTTTCTAAAGTAAAGGGCCTGTGCAGGCAATGCAGGTCATGCATGTCATGTGATGTTAAGACGTTGCGTGCCTCTGCGCACTGTCTGGGACCTACTACCTCCTGGCTAGAATTAAAGCACTGCAGTGCCAGGCCCAGGGAGGCAGCGCAAGGCTGAATGTAAGTGAATGCCACTTGACAGGGGCATACCTAGAGCATTTGGCACTCGAGGCAGATCCTATATCTGGCACCCCCCTAACTTTAAAATAAAAAAAAAACACCCACAAAAATGTTTTAATTTATTTAAGAATGTTTATTGCACAAATTTCACAGCCCCCCCTTTACAGTGCCCCTTTCAGTCTGCCCCCCCACATCTCTCTAATCACAGTGCCCTCTTTTAATCTCTGCCTCCCCTGCACAGTCCTACCTTTGGCATAAACAGATAGCTAATACTATTAGCAATGTGTTTAAGTTTAGGTAAGAGATTGCAGACATACTACAGGAGATGGTCAGATACTGCAAACATGATACAGGAGATGGTCAGAGACTTCAGACATGATACAGGAGATGGTTTGAGACTGAGGGCATGGTTTCAAGAGATGGTCAGAGACTGTAAACATGATACAAAAGATAGAAACTGCAGACATGATACAAGAGATGGTCAGAAACTGCGGACATGATACAAGAGATGGTCAGAGACTGCGGACATGATACAAGAGATGGTTAGAGACTGAGGACATGATACAAGAGATAGTCAGAGACTGCAGACATACTGCAGGAGATGGTCAGAGACTGCAAACATGATACAACAGATAGACAGAGACTGCAGACATTATACAAGACAGTAATAGACTGAGGACATGATACAGGAGATGGTTAGAGACTACAGATATTATACAGGAGATGGTCAGATACTGCAGACATGACAGAAGAGATGGCCAGAGACTGCTGACATGATACAAGAGATGGTCAGAGACTGAAGACATGATACAAGAGATCAATGCAGCCTCACCAGTGCCCATTAAATACAGGTTATCAGTGCCCATCAAACGCAGCCTCATCAGTGCCCATCAAATGCAGCCTCACCAGTGCCCATCAAATGCAGCCTCACCAGTGCCCATCAAATGTATCCTCATCAGTGCCCCTTGCAATGCAGCCTCATCAGTGCCAATCAAATGCAGCCTCATCGGGGCCCATTAAATGCAGGCTCATCAGTGCCCATCAAATGCAGCCCACCAGTGCCTGGATCACACAGAGCGGCTATCCCCCACTGTGTCACAAAGGTTGGATTTGAACCTAGTTTTTGTAGCTCAGGAATGCGGAGGAGGAAAGATTTTGTTTTCTTGATGTCAGAAGGTGTTTACTTCATTATTTGGAGATCACTAAAGAATTTAGGAATTCCTCAGCTCAGCTTCTTATTTTGTTTAGTAGCTCCTGTTGTGGAAATATTAATAATATTTATGTGGATGTTTCTTTAGGATGTGTTTTTAGTTAAATTGCCATTATGTCTCCCAGTATCAGTTTACTGGTAATCGCTATGCACAGCGAATATTGCTTTAACTGGCCTTGAGGAAAGACCTGTAATTGTGGAAACCTTCCATTAAATGGAAACTGCACGCTACTTGTAGCCTGATCATCCCTATCGGCGGTGCTGGTCCGGATCTATGACAGTGCTAGGCGAACTCCACCGCACAGATGTATATCAGCCAGCCGGGGCCCTGGTATTTACTGACAAGAGACATGTTTGTGATGTGGAATTCTTATTGTTTTCATAATATCTGCCCTTTTACCAGGAAAAATGGCTGGCAGCTTCCAGTTATGCTTGATCCGTATGATTGAAATACTGCTGCTATTGTCCTTTGCAGGTAAAGTCTCATTCACTGGAACAGTAGCATGATCACTATCAAATATGTTTTTTATGAACTGTATTATATAGGATTCACTCTAACAGGTTATGATGAGAGTGAATGCTTGTGAATAAGCATGGCCGAGTCCATGAGAATCCATGTGGCAGCCATGTTGCTTTGTTTCGCTTTCACTTGGCAGTTGGAGTCTCGTGCACACGACCGTGTTTCTCCGTAAACCTACACTCCCCTTTCCTATTGTACTTTTGAAAATATACATGTCTGTGATTGGTTGTGTTGATGCCACCACCCCCGTAACCCCCTTTTGTTCTCGGACTATAAAATAAACAGGAATGTTGCCTTAAAGCAGGGCTGCTACTATGGACATTTACCGTGAAACAGCATTTGTCTGTCTCTCGGTTTGTCACCGAGCGCTTGGATAACTTTATACAAAACAGCTGTACATTGTACTTTTCAGTGCAATGGATTAATGGCGCTTGGCACGTATTAAAATCCACAAGTGTGCTTTTCAGCGCAGCAAAGTTTTCAGCGCACTGAGCGAATTTCTATGCTCCATACTCCATTAATTTCCACCACACTCCAGGAAGGGTGCTAAGGCCTCCAAAAGTTCCATCGCCAGATGGATTAGGGAGACGATTTGTGAAGATTATAGTATTTCAGGTCATGCCCCTCCTGCCATACATAGTAAGGGCTCATTCTACAAGATCTTTAGCTGCATCTTGGACCCAAAAGAGCAGAAGCATCATGGAAAGAAATATCCAAAGCTGCTGTTTGGTCATCTTCTCACACATTCATCAGGCATTATAAAGTGCGGATGCTCTCCAGCAAGGACCTCTCCTTTGGAAGGAAAGTGCTACAGGCAGTGGTCCCTCCCTAATATATTGAATCTTGCTTCTCCTCCCTGTAACGGATCAACTCGCACCCTGACTGGGTACCTCCGTTGACGGATGCTCCTAGTGCTTCCCGAGGGCTCCAGGCACTCCACCAGACACCATAACCACGTCAGACCCCACGAACAGCCGCAGCTTGGTCGGGGTCTCGCCGTCGCCTACCAACCCTGGACCTACGACAAGGCTTCAGGTTCCCATGGGTGACCCTCTCTTTCCCCAGAGAGTGAAACAGGAACAAGCTCTTACACAAGCTCTTACAAGAGCTTAGTGATTATCCAAGGGAGTATGAAGGACATAGCAATCCCTTGTAGTATATTCCTCCAATGAGAGACAGGACTCTAGATTGAGGGTGAAGTATAACTCAACTTTATTGAACAAGAAACATATTTTTATACATTTTTCCCCCACAAGGTTACCGCCCAGGTGGACCTTGTTGAAAACAGGCCCTGACATTCACGATCCAATGAAAACAGAGTTTTACACATACAGTGTACACAAAGATATACACTGTGGGAAAATCCCCCCTCCCCCTTAGCAGCCAATCCACATACACATATGCATCCCATAATAAGCTTATCTAAAGGCAGACAGAACAGTGTGAGGTCATTAACATTTAACAATGAGACAGACACAATCCACATTCCCTCCCAATACACAAACAATAGGGAAGTCTGCCAATGACAGTCTGTGTGTCTCTCTCACAGACAAGCACATGGAATACACTGTGTAAGGTGGTATTAAATCTTCATATTTCTATACGAAGCTATGGTTGACAAATAGTACTGTCCCACTTGAAGCAATCCAAACCATTAAGTATCTGCTCCTCACCTCCAGTTACGGTGAATACCGTCACATATCTTCCCCCCAAAGGTAGACTAACCAGATACCAGACCTCCAACTGGTCTGTGCCTGAGTTAGTCGGGTAACAAGTCCCAAAAAATCCATCATGGCAGCTTCCTTGACCAAGTTCCACATAGTTTGTAAGTTTGTCTTGGCAAGGCGCATGGAGCTCTCATAGCCGATCAGTCTGTGGAAGTTTGGTTTGGGCAGGCCAGACTGGGCTTCTTGGGCACCCTGTGTCCCAAATAGACACAGGGTGACTTAGATATAAGATGAGCCTAGTAGGCTGAGAGAGGAACTTTTCAACCTCTCTAAGGTAGGCTGTGTTCCACGGGCCCTCCCAATGTCTGCACCCACCCAGTACCCCAAACAAATTGTCCAGAATACAGGGTTACTCACCCAGCCAACCTCTGCCCCTCTTGTAGAAGATACCCACAGCTGTGGATAAGCTCGAACTGGTCCTTCTCCCGGGAGTCCTTTCAGCCACTGGAGAGAAGACAGGGTGGTGGAGCTTACTTTCTCAGGCTGTTGGGGATCTGGGCCGACTGTCCAGCATCCCTGGGATATAAACGTGAAGACTGCAGTCCCATCCACTACTACAGGAACTCCATCTTTTGTATGTTGAGGGCAGAGGCCAACCACACTCTGCTCTGTTGCCAGCACTTCTGCTGGGTTGGTGTCATCATTCTGGGGCACCAACTGCTGCTGGGAAGGGGAGTCAGCTGTTTCATCTTCCTTACCCCCATCTGGCGGTTGGGGAAAACCTTTCTCCGATACTGTCTCCCAGATGCACAGATCCTGGCTGGGGAGGGAAAACAGTTTCCTCCGCTCTGACTGACTGTTGGGGAGAGAGGACCGCAACCTCCTCTCCCTAATCACCCTGGACCTCCAGAACTGCCACAGGTGTGGGGCAGAGGTCGTTGACTCTCTGTCCGGCTGCCAGCGCTTCAGCTGGGTGTAGAAGCTTCACTTCATCAGCTTGTTGCTGGAGCAAGGGGCCGATTTTCCCAGCTTCCTGGAACTCTGTAGCTTTTGTAGGTGCTGGGCAGAGGTTGGTAGCGCTCTGCCCTGATGCCAACTCTTCTGCTGGGTTGGGGTTGGTGAATACTACCCCCAGGACCTGGTTGGAGGTCTGCTGTAGAGAGGAGCGATCGCCTACCTCCTCCTCCTGGTATTCCTGTGGGGTAGGTTGGGGATCTGGACCGGACATCCAGCATCCCTTTAGGTCTGGTGCAGAGACCGCGGTCCCATCTGCACCATTGGGGTCAGGGCTGCTGTCTCCCTGTGGTTGGGGAATGAAGATGGCTTCCTCTTCTCCCATACCTTTATCCAGTGGCTGGACAGATGCATTCCTCCACCCAAGCTCGTCCCATGCAGAAACAGGTTTGTCTAGGTGAGTCAGCAATTGCTGCATTGGCCATAAGACATCCGCATCCAAGACCGTGAGTGCAGGTGAGCAAAGCACACTACTAATGTGCCATATTGTCGAGTCTTCAGTCAGGATTTCTGGACTGTCAGCTGGTTCTTCTGGATATCCCCAGGCAAGAGGAGCCCAGCCCTGGCGCTAAGCAGAGGCCAGCAGCCGTCTGTAGGCGATCTCCAGCTCCCATTCCTGAACGGCCAGAAACTCCACATCTCCCAGTGCCCAGAGCACTTCCGAGATGTTCAGAATCCTTTCTCTGTAATCCATAATTTCCTCTAACCGCCACTCCAAATCGCTCCCAAAGTTAGGGTCTCCTGATAGCTTCTCGTACAACAGTACCAGGCCGCCGTAGCCAAAGCCTTCTGTTGGGCTGTCATCCACTATCCAAGGGCATGTTTGGGATACATGCCACTGGAGGGCTCTATAGCTCTCTTCCAACTGCATCTCTGCCCAGACCAGCCTGCTTAACTCAGCTGTCTGCTCCTTGTGCGGTGTATCTCCCAAAAACAGCTCCCGCAATCCATACTGCGACCAGTACCTTTTCTGGATGGAGGGGAGTATTTTTCCCTGGTGGCGCTGCTCACGGGCTAGTGTTTCCTTCCAGGGATCCAAGCGCACAGAATCATGCCATCCTAGCAGGACCTGGTATGACACTGGTCCCCTGTGCTGTATCTGCATCGCTCTCAACCTCCTTACGAATTCCTCTTCCATGGCGACGCTGCACAGGTATTAGCTCGCTCAATAACGTTACCGGTGTCTCTGAGCTGCTTCTTCTCACACTAAGACGCCATCTCACCACTTGCCACCAATGTAACGGATCAACCGGCACCCCGACCAGGTACCTCTGTTGACAGATTATTGCCATCTATTAGTGCCGTGCACCAGTGCCCATTATTGCCCACCAGTGCTGCCTATCAGTGCCCATCAGTGCCGATCAGTGCCCATCAGTGCCACCTATCAGTGCCCATCAGTGCCGCCTATCAGTGCCCATCAGTGCTGCCTATCAGTGCCCACCAATGCTGCATATCAGTGCTACCTATCAGTGGCACATATCAGTGCCCGTCAGTGCTGCATATCAGTGCCACCCCATCAGTGCCTTCTCATCAGTGCCTGTCAATGAGGCCTCATCAGTGCTCATCAGTGCAGAAAAAAACATATTTACAAAATTTTATAACAAACAAAAAACTTTTTTTTTTTTTTCAAACTTTTGGGTCTTTTTTTATTTGTGCACCAAAAAAGAAAAAACCTTTCGGTGATCAAATACCACCAAAAGAAAGCTCTATTTGTGGGGGAAAAAATACATGAATTTGGTTTGGGTACAGTGTTGCATGACCGCGCAATTGCCATTCAAAATGCAACAGCGCTAAAAGCTGAAAATTGGCCTGGGAAGGACGGGGGTGTAACTGCCCTGTATTGAAGTGGTTAAACTCTTTCTGATTTGTGTTTCCTGTAGAGGGCGGAGCCAATCATCTCTCCAAGTAGCTGTCCTGGAAGATTCATGAAAATACCGTTACTGGTAAGTTTAACAGGGCTTTTTACAGCTCTGTACTCATACTTTATAAGGCTACAATTGCATGGGTGAAACATTTTTATTCATTTATTTTTTTAAATCTGGGAAACCAGTCATTTACTAACAATTTGATGCAAAAAAGTACTTCTCACTGGTCTGCTGTTTTGGCATGCTTCTTTTTTTTTTATATTTCTTTATTAAATTTTTCAAGTATAAAATTTACAACACTCCATTCACTGGAGAACATATTTCTTACATCATATTTATCATATTTCCCCTTGTTACATCCCCTTCACGAACAATCTTTACCTTTTAACCCTCTTTTCCCCCATTGTAATCCTTCATTACCTGGTCCCAAGTCCCTCTCCCATTTTTCTTTGAGTGAGAGCCCTGTCTCCTTCATTGTTGTTAACATAATTTTATAGATGTTTGAAATGTTATTTGCTACTTTATCTGAGACATATAACTGTTCAAAAGGTAAAATAATTCTTTCATATCTCTTAATGGCTGAGGTAGTGTGGCTAAAAAGTGTCTCAGCTGATAGTATCTCCACTCGTTTATTTTCAAGTCCTTTTTCTTCTGTTTTAATTCTGAGAATGTTATGATTTTTCCCCGTTCTAATATATCTCCCAGTCGTGCATCCTCATCTTCAATCCATTTACCATACTCCCTCCCCTGGTGAAAAAAATGTGTTTTGGAGTGGTATCAACGGTGAGTTGTGTTTCCATTTTTCTCTTATATGTATTGTGTCCCAAATTTTAAGTGCCTGACGTGTAATTATGTGAGTACTAGTATTTAATTTTCTAAACATTGGAGGTATCCAAATAATTTTCCCTAGCTGTGTATCAAATAAACCGGGTTATCAAAGTTTTGAGTGTCTTGAAGAATGCTTGTGGGATTGGGATAATTCGGAATTTATATGATATTTTTGGGAGGATTGTCATCTTTATCGTATTTATTCTCCCTATCCATGAGAAGATATTTGGAGAGAGTCCATTTATCTGTTTTTATATCATTCAGTAGTTGGGGGAAATTTGCTTTGTACAGTTTATCTGGTGCTGATGTTAATTTGATTCCTAGATATTTTATTTCATCCTTTCTCCATTTAAATTGGAATTCACTTTTTAACCTCTCTTCTTCTTGTTTATTTACGTTGATACTCAGTATCTCTGATTTTTTAAAATTAATTTTAAATTTGATAGCTCCCCATATGGTTTCATAGTTTTAGTTATATTTGGCAGGGTGATCCTAGGGTTAGAAATGTATAGCAGGATGTCATCCGCGAAAGCAGAAACCTTATGTTCCTCCTGTCCTATCCTTATCCCTCTAATGTCTGGACACCTCCCGATTGTTGCTAACAATGGTTTCAGGGAAAGGACAAACAGCATTGGGGACAAGGGGCACCCTTGTCTTGTTCCATTGAACATTTCGAAGGATTCCGACATTGTTCCATTAATTTTTACTTTCGCGGTTGGATGGTTATATAGTGTTTTAATCCACGCCATCATTCTAGGTCCTATTCCCAACTCCTCCATAGTTCTTATCATAACTAAGCTCCTAGTTGACCCTGTCAAATGCTTTTTCAGCATCTATTGACAGTATCATACTCAATGGGCCATTTTTTAACATTTGATTCATCAGGAGGATCGTTCTTATCCCATTATCCCACCCCTGTCGTCCCGGAATGAAACCTACTTGATCTCTGTGAACCCACTCCGTCAGACCCTTCATCCTTGTAGCTAATATTTTTGTAAATGTTTTTGCATCCACATTCAGAAGGGAGATGGGTCTGTAGCTAGAACACAGTAATGGGTCTTTCTCATCTTTATGGATGACAGTGATTGATGCAGAGAGGGCGTCTTTCGCCCGTCTTCCGGGATCACGACATCCGGCCATCTGATTGGCTGGAGCCGCGGTGACGTCACTCCCACGCACGCGTGCGGGAGCCAACAGTCACGGCACGGGGCTCTGAAGGAACAGCACGAGCGGCCGTTCCTTCAGAGCGCATGCGCCAGTGATGTCACTGGCTGCATGTAAGGTAAATATCTCCTAAACAGTGCATGTTTAGGAGATATTTACAGTACCTATAGGTAAGCCTTATCATAGGCTTACTTATAGGTACAACTTGCAGAGGAGGGTTTACTTCCTCTTTAAACATTCTTTAATTATTTCGCTCCTGTCTGGATCAATCCCCTGTGTATCTTCTTTTCTTACTGAGTAGAGGCTTGCGTAATATTTTTGGAATTCCCTAGCTATCCCAGTTGTTGTATGGATTATTTCCCCATTTTTACTCTTTATTTTATCTATGAAATTCACCCCTTTCTTTTTTTTAAGAATTCTTGCCAGATTTTTCCCCACTTTATTACTTTCAATATATTTTTCTTTTACACTCCTATTAAATTCCTGTCTGATTTCCTGCTCTAGGAGGTCCTTCAGTTCTTCTCTTTTTTCCTCTAGTAGATTATTTATGGCTATGTCTTGGGTTCTTTTATGTTTTTTTCTCTAATTCAAAGACTTCTGTCATCAGTCTGTCCTTATTTTTTGTTCTTTCCTTTTTCCTTTGTGCCCCTTTGGAGATTAGTATGCCTCGCATGTAGGCTTTATGTGCTTCCCATACCATGTTTTTTGATGATTCCTCAGTGTCATTTTTTTGGAAATATAACTCCAATTCTTTCTCTGTTTCTTTTCCCCATTTTTTATCCCTTATCAGTTCTTCGTTTATTTTCCATGCATCCATTTTAGGTTGTTCTCTACTCATTTTTATCTTAACTGTAATGGGGGTGTGATCAGACCAGGTCCTGGTCCCGATCCCTGCCTCGATTACTCTTTCAATCCATCTATGTTTTATTAGGACATAGTCTATTCTCGAATATGTTCCATGGACATTCGAGAAGCAGGTAAAGTCTCTTTCTTTTGGGTAGAGAATTCTCCAGATATCCGCCAATTGATTTGTAAATAATTTTTCCTTGATTTTCCTTGTCTGAGCCTTTTTGTTCCATTGAGTTTTTGAAGTAGTGTCTATTTTTGGATCGAGGCACAGATTGAGATCTCCGGCCAAGACCACACCTCCCTTTTTAAACGCCAGGACCTTTCCCACGAAGTCTACCTGTCCCTCATTGGGGCTGTATACATTTACTAAGGTGATTTCCTCCTCACCTAGTTTTCCTCTCAAAAAGAGGTATCTTCCCTCTGGGTACGCTAATCTCTCTTCAAGAACAAATCCAATACCTCTGGCTAGGCCAATGGCTACAACCTTAGACTTCTTCTTGAGATGCATGGGTTATGTGGGTCTCTTGTATGAATGTTATATCTGCTTTTAAATAATTAATTTCCCTTAGGATTTTTTTCCTTTTTGTCTGGTGAGTTTAATCCCCGCACATTATATGGCAATACATTTACTACCACCATTTCTGCTTTTTATTCCTCTTTCTGTTGTTCAGACCCTTATCTTTCGGCTGGAGCCCTCTGGGGGCTGATGTCCCTTTGGGTATCACGAATCTCTTTTGACCTGTTTCTTATAGGAGTAGGTTGACTTTTTGAGTTTACTTTTTCCTCCTTCCCTCCACCTCCCTCTCTCCCTCCACCTCCCTCTCCCCCTTCTTTCCCTCCCTCCACCTCCCCCTCACCCTCCTGCCACCCCTCACTCGGCATAATGGGGGCCTAGCTTTCCCCCTTCCCTTAGCAAGGGCAGTCGACTTACACCCCTACCATTTCAATCGACCTATTCCCGAGGTTGAGCTCTGTCTTTGCTTGCCTATCCCGTCCATCTTCCCTATTACTGGGTCAAATGGTAAGAGCATGCTAATGTTCATGGTGTCATCCTTTTTGAACTCTCTCTTATTTTAACCCTCCAACCCCCCCCCCCCATCGGCTTCCCCCTCGACCTCCCTCCATCCCGAAACCCCGCCTAGTCTCCACTTCAATTTTTCATTGTCTTTTTTTTTTTTTCATTTTCCACTGATCCATATCTTCTTCCTCTGTTTCCTCTTCTGAGGTCTCCTAAACTGTCCACCCCGGAATGTCCATTATTGGTATGTTTAATGAGTCACAAAAAGCTTGAATATCTTCTGGGAATTTTAATAACACAGTCCTCCCGTCTCGTTGTACTCCTAGACCAGTGGGATGGCTCCAAAAATATTGTACGTTTTGTTTCTTTAAGACCTCCACTACTGGTCTTAGGGTACGTTTTCTCTGTTTATAGTTTCCTGTGCCAAATCTGGGAAGATCTGAAGGTCTGCTCCGTCATATTTCAATAATGGTCTAATTTTTTCCCAGATCTGGGCCCTTATCTCATCCTTATGGAATCTTGCAATCACATTCTCTAGTTTTCTCTCTTGATATGTTTGCAGGTTTCCGTATTCTGTGGACTCTTTCAAATTCAATTTTTTCTGTGTTTGCTTTTCCCATAAGAGGGTTAAATACACTTTCCAGCATTTCTTCTAGATTTTCATCTTGTCCTCTCTCTGGCAATCCTCTTATTGGCAAGTTTTTCTTCTATTTCTGTTCTCTTGATCTTCCATTTTATATAGCATATTTCTCTGGTCAGTCTGTATTTTCTTCATTTGCTCTTTTAATTTTTTTTAACTTTTTTCCATGGGTGTCATTCCTCTTCTCTGTTTCTTCAACCCTAGTCAGGATATGTCCCAGATCTCCATGGAGGGTAGCCATTTTAGTTTTAATTGATCTCTCTAGGCTAGCGAACATTTCCAACATCTCTGATTTTGATGGAGGGTGATCCTTTGTTCTTATTTCCTCCTCTCTTCCTATTTCTCCATCCCCTGCTGTTTGGGTACTCTCCCTTGATAATTCCAGACTCTCCTCTCCACTTGCTCCCATGGGTTTTTGACCTTTGGTTTTTTTTTTACTTCCCTCTGTATTTTGTTTTGGTCTTACAACTGGTTGTTTCTTGGGCAACGTATTTTGCCCATTCCCTTCCGGGGTCACATAATAGTCCCTGGGCTTGCCGTGATTTTTGCAGGTTTCCCTGTCCCCTCTTTTGTATGTTCTTCATTTTTATCTCAGGGGCTCTTTTAGTTGCTCTAAGCGCGAGGGATGGAAGAGTTTATTTAGAATAGGTCCGTCTGCTTATTTATTCCGTGGGAAATTATATTGTGTATCCTCTGTGATGGGGGGAACCTAGGGAATAAATCCTTTGCTTTCCCTTAGTTCCCTATAGTTTTTATCAAACTGCTTTCCTGTACCCTTCACAAGTTGGATTACAATGTTGTTTTACAGTAAGCACTAAGAATAAAGTTTGAGCAAATCAGTAAAGAGGTTCTGACAATTGACCTTTTCAGGGGTGTAGAGGATCACTGCACCTCAATACCCTCTATAAGTTTAAGCAGTGGATTTTTATCAACTAGAGTTTCCCAAGAGGGCTTATTGTGGGCTAATAGGATTTATAAGCCGATAGTCTATGGTGGTTTTATATCTATTCCAACCTGGGAAACCTTTGCTATAAATTGCTAAGGCTATGTGCAAAGTCCAATGCTGTAGTCTCTAGCCAAATGCCTTCCCCTTTATTCCTCGTTTACTTTTGGCCTTTTTCTTTTCCTTGTAGCAGATACAGAGGGCAATGGTACATGAAGAAACATGAAGAAACAATATAGGGTATAGCCCTGGTTCAGTCTGTCCTGTCCTGACCTGACCACCCCTTATCAAGAAGCAGATAGTTCATCCAGCAAGTGATCAAGCTTATGCTTGTTTACAGCTAATGTCCCAGAGCGGATAGGGGAATAGAAAAAAAAGGGGGGGGGCTTTCACCCTCTCACCGCTTCCCTGTAGGTTGGGTTCGAGTTGTCTCCTTCGCCTCTAGGTGGGGATCCAGTTCTCCGTCTGGACGTGGTCGACCGCCGGACCAAGTGTCCCGGCTACCTGCGGCATCCCGGTTGTCCCGTTCCGCCAGGTGCCCTCCGATTGCCATCTGTCCACTGTGATCTTGTGCGCCTTGCTCAGCCTCCGCCCCTTCGGTCTATGGGGCCCGGCTTCACCAGCAGCTGCTTCCTCGGGATCAGGAGCGGGTCACTGTTGCGGTCGGTCGACAGGTATCTTCTCCCAACAGCGGGACACGAGTGAAGGATGGAGGAGCCTCAAGGAGAACCGATTAACAGCTCATGGGAGCGGGGGGGGGTAGAGAGCTCCCAGATGCATCTTTTGGGATGGATTTCTACGCAGCATCAGCATGCACACCGGACAGGCTCCTCACTCTAAACCACTGTATTCCCTTTGGCATGTTTCTAATGATATCAGACTTACCTGGATCAATAATAGCCAGTGTGCGCACACTTTAGTATTTACCGCAGGCTGTACCCAGTTCAATGATGTTGCCGCTGTACCGGTGGTCTTTGCCAACATTGCATAGTATTCAGTCTCTGATTTTCTCAGAGCTGGGAAGTTGTTAGCGAGGATGACGAGCTTGGCCTTGCCCTTGCAGATTCTTTTGAAAGTTTGCTTGTACCCAGGACATATTTGCCACTTTTCATTACAAGTTGAAGTCTTGAGTTAATAGACTCAGGGACTTTTTTGACTTCTTGGCGACCACCATATTCGCAGCATCCCGGACCAGAGGTGCAGCTCAAGATGAAACATTTTTACTGATCTTATTATGCAAGTTTCTTTTTCTAGCACAAAAGTTTCTCCATAATGATCAATAACCCCCCCCCCCCCCCAATACCAGCATCTGACATACATGTATATGTATATCCTTAGAGACAGATTTTTGGATTTATGTTGCGGATCTGAACACAGTGCATGTGTGAATGTTTCCATCGAAAACAATTTTGCTGCATTTAGTTCTGTAAATAAAAACATTTTGAAATTTTTTTTTCTTTTTCGTACATAATGGGACATAGAGCAGGCTATAAAATCATGACTACCAGGGTTATTCACAACTTATAGGTGAATGGACACAGGCAGATCAAACAGACAGGAAGTCCTTCTCTTTATAACCCCTCCCAATCTAGGAGCTCCTCAGCTTTTTCACCAGTGTCTTGAAGGTGATGGTAACCGAAGTATAACTTCCTGTATGGTATTACCAGATTTTTAAATGATTCCAGCAGGGATCATGAGATTGGTTGACCATTTATATAACTGAACGCTAAGATGGATGGTACTTGAGCCCCACTACAAAGGAGAGGGACGTTCAGTGGGGATTGTCTGTAATTTTTTTCTATTGGAATTGAACCCTGCACAGTTTCATACTAACCAAGGTGTTTTGGTAGGATGATGTACAGGTCAAGGGCAGTGGACCCTGAATTTGCTGGGGGACTGAGTCCCTGAGGGTCTGGAGTAGCAGTGCCCTCTGTGACGGGTGAAGATTGGATCCTGGTGGCAGCATCCTGCGGTGGGAGGACAGGGAGTTGACCCTTGAAGGAGTCATATTGCTACCAGTTTTTCTTTTTTTGGTTAACCTCTAGGGGCAGTTGTGTGCTCTGTGTTCCTGTGTGACTTTATCTTTTTACCTTGTTCCAAATGGCTGGCTTCTGCTTCTTGTGATAGGGCCAAGCCGAAGCTGAGGCAGTGCGGGGGGCGCCAAAGCTCAAGTTGCAGTGGCGTACCAACAGGGGTCCGCCCTGGGTGCCACACATTGGGGGGGGGGGGGGGGGGGAGTGTCATCTTAGTGCTCCCCCGTCAGAGTCCTCCCCTCCCTCCTTCTCTCCTTGTGTGTGTCATGCAGGATGGAGATCTCCTGCTATGTCACAGCGCTTGGATCCGAAAAGTTTGGCAGCCGCTGTAACAAAGTCCCGCCTCCTAGACTAGCTCCTGTAATACTGATCCAATGCCAGGAAATTGAATCAGTATGACATGTATCATAGGAGCCGGTCTAGGAGGCGGGACTTTGTTACAGCGGCCACCCAGGTAATTCAAACCCAAGCTCCATGACACAGCGGGAGATCACCACTCTGTGTGATCCATGCACTGGTAGGCTGCATTTGATGGGCACTGATGAGTCTGTATTTGATAGGCACTGATAAAGCTGCATTTGATAGGCACTGATAAGCTGCATTGATCTCTTGGATCATGTCTGCAGTCTCTGACCATCTTTTGTATCATGTCCTCAGTTTCTAATCATCTCTTGTTTGCAGTCTTTGACCATCCCCTTTATCTCTGCAGTCTGTGACCATCTCTTATATCATGTTTGCAGTCCTTTACTTTTACTATCTCTTGTATCATGTTTGCAGTCTCTGACCATCTCCTGTAGTATGTCTAGTAGCAACACATGAATGTTTGGTGCGAAGCACCAGTTCCCTGCGCTCTGAGTAGTGTAATCTTCTATCCACCTCATTTGTGATCTTGCAACTGTTTTAGAGCTAGGGACATGGCAACCCAGGAAAACAAAAGGCACACCGGCCTAGTGCATTATCCTTTAGAAGCTTTATTAAAAAGAAAAGTTAAAAAACTCACAAACAAGTTCTTGATAAAAGCATATCAAACACAGTCCTCAGCATTGAGATCCAAGGATGAGCCGTCCCCTGAAGTCGAAAAGGCTTACGTGTTTCGAGGCTTAGCCTCTTCTTCAGAGCTTAAATTGCATGTCTAAGCCCTTGCTTTATATATTAGACAATGGCTGTTAAAGCCAGACACAGATGGGAGTGGACACTCCTCCTACAGGGCGTGTGCATGAGGTGCCCACCCACAACATCAATATACAATGGTAGATCCAATGTAGTATAGAAGGTGCCACCCTCAAGTGGAGGTAAATGAATCCATCAAAATAAATGGTCATTAATGCAAAATTAAAATTGATAAAGACATGAAGGAATATAAACAGAGATGATAATAAATGTGTGTGTTAATGTTAGAAAGGTGGGGGTGTCTGCAAACCACTCCTCACTGCTGCAAGCCGGAAGGGAGACTGGAACGCATGGCTCTCTTCCGGGTTGGCGGCATGCGTCCCAGCCACCCACCACACTGTGGCCTCGTCCATGTGGGCAGGATTTGGAGACGGACGCACCAGCGATTAGCCTGCACAGATAAGTTGTGGAACGCATGCTCACTTCCGGGAGCGGCAGCGTGTGTTCCACCATTAAAGCAATCTACACCCTGCTAGTCACCTACACCCCCTCGCCTTTACATCTACGCTTAAACTTGGCCCCTGCATTGAAAACAACAGCTGCTCATGGTTGGACAAACAGGCTGCAGTTCAATGGATCGAGGACATGCAACACACCAGCAGTTACCCACCCCTCTCCAACTCCCTAGCGAGGCTCCATCAGTAAGGTTCCACTTTTATCTCTATTACTAGAACATGTGTATAACAATTTTCTCTATTGTGGTAAATTGACATCATGTATTGCCCTCTATGCCACTTTGCTGTGAAGCACTGCTCTGTCACCTAGCGCAGTACACTGGCTAGGGACACAGGGGTCTCTGTTTACATTTAGTATATGCAATCCACTGGCCAGGATCTCTATGCTTAGGTTTGCCCTCCCTTGTATTGCAAAGCCCTTCCGCCCCCCCTTTTTTTTTTCCCACCTTTCTAATATTAACACACGTATTTATTATCATCTCTGTTTATATTCCTTCATGTCTTTATCAATTTTCATTTTGCATTACTGACCATTTATTTTGATCGATTCATTTTCCTCCACTTGGGGGGTGGCACCCTCTATACTACATTGGATCTACCATTGTATGTTGACGTTGTGGGTGGGCACCTCATGCACACGCCCTGTAGGAGGAGTGTCCACTCATCTGTGTCTGGCTTTAACAGCGATTGTATAATATATAAAGCAAGGGCTTAGACATGCAATTTAGGCTCTGAAGAAGAGGCTAAGCCTCAAAACACGTAAGCCTTTACGACTTCAGGGGACGGCTCATCCTTGGATCTCAATGCTGAGGACTGAGTTCCTTGTTTGATATGCTTTTATCAAGAACTCGTTTGTGAGTATTTTAACTTTTCTTTTTAATAAAGCTTCTAAAGGATAATGCACTAGGCCGGTGCGCCCTTGTGTTTGCTTGTTGTTTCCTGTAGTATGTCTGCAGTCTCTGACCATCCTCTGTATCATGTCCTCAGTCTCTGAATCTCTGACCATCTCCTGTATCATGTCTGCAGTCTCGGACCATCTCTTGTATCATGTCCAGAGTCTCTAACCATCTCCTGCAGTATGTCTGCAATCTCTTACTTAAACACATTTTTGTTTATGCTGGAGGTAGGACTGTGCAGGGGAGGCAGAGAGTAAAAGGAGGCACTGGGATTAGAGAGATGGGGAGGGGGGCAGACTTCAAGGGGCACTGTGATGGGGGGCTGCGGAATTTTTGCAATAAACATTTTTCAGAGCAATACACATTTTTGTGGGTGTTTCTACATTTTAAAGTGGGGGGGGACGACAGATATAGGATCTGCTCGAGTGCCTAATGCTCTAGGTATGCCCCTGTCAAGTTGCACTCACTCACATTCAGCCATGGGCTGCTTCCCTGGGCCTGGCGCTGCGGTGCTTTATTTCTAGCCGGGAGTTAGTAGAGGAGCCAGGAGGCAGAGGTGGTCACAGACAGTTAGGCCCCAGAAGCCAAAATCAAGCAGCCAGACCCCAGGACCAGCATCCCAGCCCTAGAAGGCAGGACCCAGGACCAGCATCCCAGCCCCAGAAGCCAGGGCCAGCCCCAGTATCCATTTAGCCTCCTTAACGGTATTCCAGAGTGTGGCTCAGGGTTAACTTTCAGTACCAATAGCGGTACCCCCAAGCCACACTCGGGATTACCCCAGAACGTTACTCACCTTCCCTGCGTCCTCAGTCTCTCCCCGCTCTGTGCACGGCCGATTGCCGGCACTTGCTTTCCGGTTCCCTCCCTGCGAGCGCACAGCGGTAGAATCGCAGGGGAAGGTCCGTTTTAAAATGTAAAACAGATTTCTATGCAAAACAATGTACCGCTTTTAGCACAGAAAACCTGGACATAATCAGACCACCAGGGAGGTTAAGGTAAGTGAAGTCTTCTAGGGCTGGGCAAAGCTTTAACTAAGTTATTGTCAGAGCATTGAGATTACAAAAAGTGGTGGGGCTTATAGATGGAGAGGTGGAGTGGATGCCATAGAAACATTTGTAAAGGGGAGTTAGTACCACGTGGGGGCGCCAGAAATATTTCTGCACCCAGGTGTCTGTGACCCTAGGATCGGCCCTGCTTTGTGATGTACTTTTCAGTTTCTATTCTGTAAGGATGTCCTGCGATATTGTCTAAGGCTACAGGTTGTTCCCTCTCGCGAGTGCGCCCTGGGGGACAGTGCATAGCTGGGGGGACACGCACATGAGCGTGTGTGTGGTGGCACAAGGATGGGCCAGAGGTACGTCCTGAGGGTTGACTTCATTAGGTCAGATTTTTGAGCAGGCGGCTGGCTGATGCACAGTGGAGACACTGAGCAGGTTCTACTTCTTGTTGCCTGGGCAGGCAAGTACTGCCTCTGGGGAAGGAAGGATGCTAATAGACTCCTTGGTGCTATTGTGTGCTTATTTAATCCTTGCTGGAGGTAGCCAGTCTGGCACAGCCCTATATTTTGTCCAGCATGCTTGGAATGGCTTCCAGAAAGTGGGGAGCGGGGTTACCACTGCTGAGATGGGCACCTGTCAGGTCCTGGGGATATTACCCGCAGTCCCGTTGTATTTGCTTTCCCGAAAAGGACACATACATCATTACAGGTAAGCTATTGCATTCATATTCCATAGCTCCTTTGGTAATAGAGTTATCTTCCAAAAGAGTGGCTACACTCAGGGAGTAGAGGAGGAATGGGTAGACATTGATGAGGAGGTGATTGGTGTAGAGCTCGAGGAGGGTCAGATGGTGGATACTTCCTCTGCAGAGTCAGAGCCTGAGGAGGTACAGGGGTCCTAGGTCTAACAAGTTCAGAAGCTATTAGTCCAATCCCTCTCTAAAAGGGTTCAAGCTGACTTTGGGTTTCCTCCGGCTGAATCGCCATTGGTCAAGTATTCCTCTTTAGGGTCTTTATGTCTGCCTCAGGGCTTGTAAGCCTTTCTCTTGCATCCTCCCTTTAGAGTGGCATTATGATTGGGATTACCCAGATAGGGTGTTTATGCAGTCAAAAGGGTTTTCTCTACTTTATCCTTTGGAGAGAACGTTTTTGAAAAAGTGGAGTATGCTAAGAGGGGATGCAGCTTTATCTGGTCTTAAGAATTTGATTTGAGCAGTAGATATCTAGGTCTTTAAAGACTCTGCGGATAAGAGATTGGAGACACTGTTGAAGGCTTCCTTTGCCTTGGCAGCCGCTGCTATGCAACCAGCAGTAGCAGCCATTGGCGTTTGCCAGTCTTAGGGATCACATTAAGTGCTTATTAAAGAAGAACCCATCACATGCAGTGGCAGACATTAGTGTGAAAGGTTAGCAGAGTTGTCCTGGACTCCGTGTGTTCGGTACGATTTGGTACAGCGGCGCTTTTAGCCACTGATTGGTCAGAGAATCGTTGCAATTCCACCCACTTACTACTTTAGGGTAAAAGCAAACCGAATCGAGTAGAGCCTATACAGTGCTGAAACGTGCCGACTCGTACCACGCAGTGGAAAAGCAAACTGAGCCAAGCAGTGCCGAGGAGCCGAGCCGGTACTTGCAGTGGAAAAGTGCCATAAGTGTCCCAGCTCAGCGGTCGCAAAAAGCTCCTTACAGGTATCAAAACAGCAGGAGGGAAATCGGCAGCCATTTGCATCGGGACAAAATACCCATGCGATTGTTGCCTTAAGATTAGCTGAAAAAGCAACCGTGCTGAATGCTTTTTTCTCGTCAGTCTTTACACAGGAAAAAAGGTACACTGACCATGACTGTATGGTTAGTAGTAATACACAGGACTTGCCACTATGGCTAACAGAGGGTGAAATCAGGAAAAGGCTGGATAAACTTAACACAAACAAATCACCAGGCCCGGATGGCGTACATCCGAGAGTACTCAAGGAACTCAGTAAGGTTATATCTAGACCACTGTTCCTGATCTTTGCTGACAGTATTAGGACAGGAGATGTACCAGGGGATTGGAGGAAAGCTAACGTGATTCCGATATTCAAGAAGGGGCAGAGGCATATCCCGGGAAATTATAGGCCTGTCAGTTTGACATCAATAGTATGTAAACTTCTGGAGGGGATGAGAAGGGACTATATCGTAGAGTTTGCTAAAGACAACAACATCATCAGCAGTAATCAGCACGGGTTTACAAATGGGCGTTCTTGTCAAACCAATCTCTTAACATTCTACAAGGAGGTGAGCTGTGAGCTAGATAGGGGAGACCATTGGATGTTGGGTTCCTGTATTTCTCTAAGGCGTTTGATACAGTTCCCCACAAGCGCTTTATTATATAAGGTCTGCAGGTATCAACAGCAGGGTTTGCTCTTGAATACGGAACTGGCTAAAAGGGCGTGTCCAAAGGGTGGTAATAAACAGCGCATACTCAGACTGGTCTGAGGTAGTAAGCGGGGTCCCCCAAGGCTCAGTCCTGGGACCAACCTTGTTCAATTTATTCATAAACAGCATTGAGGTTGGGGTCAGTAGTTCGATATCAGTTTTTGCAGATGACACAAAATTGGCCAGGGCAATAACTTCACAGCATGAAGCAGATATCCTACAGAATGACCTGGAAAAAATAACGGAGTGGGCAACGACATGGCAAATGAGGTTTAATGTGGAGAAGTGTAAGGTTTTGCACTTGGGGACTAAACATAAAAGTACAATACACGTTAGGAGGGGAACCCTTGGGGGAATCAAAAACAAAGAAAGATCTGGGAGTCTTGGTTGATGATAGATTAGGCAATAGCATGCAATGTCAAGCGGCAGCTGCCAAAGCCAACAGAATATTAGCATGCATAAAGAAGGGGATGTATTCCAGAGATAAGTCTATAATCCTTCCACTTTATAAAACTCTGGTCCGACCGCATCTAGAGTATTCTGTCCAGTTCTGGTCGCCAGTCCTCAGGAGGGATGTGTTGGAGCTGGAGAGAGTCCAGAGAAGGGCAACTAAACTGATTAGGGGATTGGAGGACCTTAATTATGAAGAGCGTCTGCAAATCGCTTGATTTATTCTCCCTGGAGAAGAGACGCCTGAGGGGGGACATGATAGCAATTTACAAATATCTCAATGGGAATCTCAGCTTTAGAAAAAAGCTGTTCAGTCGAAGGGATTGCACGAGGACTCGAGGGCATACAATGCGATTAGAGGAGAAGCGTTTTAACCTCAGGCAACGTGGGGGGTTCTTTACTGTGAGGGCTACAAGATTGTGGAATTCTCTACCACAAGAGGTGGTTTCTGCAGGAAGTATGGTGGCTTTCAAAAGACTTAGACGTACATCTCAAGGATCAGAACATTCAGGGCTATGTGAGATGATTACAGCTACACACACCTACACAGGTTGAACTGGATGGACTATTGTCTTTATTCAACCTCATCTACTATGTAACTATAACTATGATCTTGGACCTCTAAGCAATTTTCATAGAAGTGCAAAGTGAGTGTGTTAAATACCAATTTTGAAAGGTTATATTTTTTTCTATGCTAAATTCTCCAGCCTCAGTTAAAGAGTTTAGTACCAGCATATTCCCAGGATTTCAGTAATGAATTATGAAAAACAATTTACTGTAAAAAATGTTTTATTCATATAAAAATACGTTGCCAAAATGATTAATTGCATTTACTTCCAGTATTGACCATTTAACAATAACTATTGAACATTTACAAGAGAAATACAAGCAATTTCAGAAATATTAGAGATCTCATCTGTAAGCCAACTGCCATCCTATTTTAAAGCACATATTTATATTTAGAACTAAAACTGCAAATGTGCTAAAAACTGATCCTACATAAGGATTAAACAGATCTGAAAATAAAGTAATAAGAAATTCCAAGCTCGATATATAAGATGCCATGAAATTACCTGACTATATATGACACCACGTATGCTAGGTTTGTTTCAAAAGGTTTGGTTTCTGCCTGTGTCCATAAGTTTAAATAATAAAGGCAATAAAAGAAATAAAAATAAATACAACTTAAATAAATAAAAATGGGGATTTTTGACTTACCGGAAAATCCATTTCTCTGATATTCATTGACATACACAGCTCCTGATCTTCATAACTATTGGGTTATACTGCCCCCTACAGGAGTGGGACACTAGGCAGAAAAAAAAAAAGTCTGGCTATGCCTATGGGCAGTCCCAGTGGGTATACTTCCTCTTTCTGCTTTTAGGTTTTGTTACAAGCAGTGTCAGAAGAATTACAACTCCACAGAGGGGTGGGTGCTGTGTCCGTCAATGAACATCAGAGAAATGGATTTTATGGTAAGTCAAAAATCCCATTTTATGTTTGGTTCATTGACGGACACAGTTCCTGGTCTTCATTGGGACGTCCCAAAGCAGTGTTAAACATGGGGGGGTGGCAACAGCAAAAAATTCCCAAGGCTAAATCGTAGCCAACCAGGCAACAGGAAGTCAACCAAAACAACTTGAGCCCACCTGAAAAAAAAAAAAAAACACAATACACCACAATACACCTCAAAGGATCAGGTTCTCTAAACAGTAGCCTGCAAAACCTTGTGGCCAAAGGAAGCATCCGCAGATGCCAGCACATCCACTTTAAAGAACATTGTTGAAAGTGTGCACCGACGACCAAGTGGCCGCCTTGCAAACCTGTGTCACTGACGCCGGATGACGAAAGGTCAAGGAGGCACTGAGCGCCCAAGTAGAATGCGCCTATACAGGGAAAAGAGGAACCTGACTCTTGATGGAATAGGCCTGAATCACCGTCTGTCTGATCCATCTGGAAATGGTCACAAATAAAGCGGACAAACCCTTTCCGAGGCCAATCCATGAGCACAGAGGCCGACTTCCTAAAAAAAAAAAAAAAAAAAAAAAAAAAAGACTACCTAGCTGCCAGGTACACCCTAATTGCCCGGACCACATCCAAGCCAATTTCCTTCAGATGTTTAGGCCTGGGACACAGGGAAGGCAACACAATGCCTTCATTCAAATGAAAATCAGAGAACCTTTGGAAGGAACGACGTACAGGGGTGAAGAACCACCAAGTAAGGTGGACAGGATAACGTCGCCAATTCAGACACCCTGCGCGCAGAGGTAAAAGCCACCAAAATGACCACCTTCTGGGAAAGCGTAAGCAGGGGAATCTCCCGAAGATTCTCAAGAGGCTTCTGGAGGACTGAGCACCAATTCAAGGTCCCAAGGCAGCAACAGAGACCGCACTGGAGGTGTCAAATGCCTAACTCCCTGAAGAAAAGCACGCACCAGGGAGTATGTGGCCAATGGCTGTTGAAATAAAACACCTGACCCTTGATAGTACTCAAGACCAGTTTCTGCTCAACCCCCCCGTTGAAGGAAAGTCAAGACTCGAGCCACTGAACAAGAGCGAGGATGAACCCCAAGAGACTCACACCACACATTGTACGTCTTCCACATACACCGACTCCGGACTAACGCAGGATTGGTCCTGGGGACAGCAGATCCTCCCTGAGAGGAAGTTTCCAAGGAACGTCGATGACCAGCCGCACTAGATCGGCGTACCAAGCCAGGCGAGTCCAGTCCGGGGCCACTAAGATGACCGGAATCCCTTCTGCCTCGATCCTGCATAGAAGTCTTGACAGTAGCTTGAGGAGAGAAGGCAAAAACCAGATGATACTGACCCCACGGGCCACCAGCGCATCTGTGGCATCCGCCAGAGGCTCCCTTGACCGACCCACAAACCTCTGCACCTTTCTGTTGAGCCGGGAAGCCAACAGATCCAGCTCGGGGATGCCCCACTGGAGACACAACTGATGAAACACCTCTGGATGAAGTGACCACTCCCCTCGGTCCAACGCCTGCTGACTGAGGTAATTCGCCTGCCAGTTTTCCACCCAGGGAACGTATATGGTGGAGATGGCTGGAGCAAACCATTCTGCCCACCTTGGAATGCCGACTACCTCCAGAGCTGCCAGGACACTTCTTGTGCCCCCTAGTGACTGACATAAGCCACGGTCGTGGCATTGTCCAATTGAATATGCACTGGACAGCCCCCAAGACAATCTGTTCAATGTTCCAGGCACAGTCTGATTGCTCAGAGTTCCAAGACATTGACCAGTAGTCTGGACTCTTCCAGCGTCCAGATCCCCTGAGCAGAATAATTTGCCGAAGACGCCTTCCCAACCGGACAGGCTGGCATCTGTCGTGACCACTGTCCAATACAAGGGGAGGAACCAGAAACTGCAGATTCTTGTCCCATTTTGCCAGAATCTCCCTTGCATAGACCTCATATGGAACTGTGCAAATGTAGCCACCTTGAAGGTAGACACCATCAGGCCCAGCACCCGCATGCAAGTCCGGAGGGATGACCATCTGCTGGACAGCAGGAGACAAATTGCAGCCTGTAGTTTTGTCTAGAGGAAGGAGCACTCTGGCTAAGGCCGAACCCCGAGTCAGACCCAGATAGTTCAGCTTGTAGATGGAACCAGACCAGACTGCTGAAAATTCAGAATTCAGCCAAACTCCCTGAAGCTCATATGGTTATTTCCAGGTTTTCCACAAGAAAAGTAGGAGACTCCGCTTGCAGAAGGACGACATCCAAGTATTCCAGTACTGCGATCCCCCATTGGCATACCAATGCAAGCACCAGGGCCATAACCTTCGTGAAGACCGAAGGAGCAGAGGCGAGACCAAAAGGTAACGCCACAAACTTATAATGCTCGTCTCCCACGCCAAAGCGGAGGAAGCGCTAGAGACCGACATATATTGGAATGTGAAGGTAAATGTCTTTGATGTCGATCAAGGCAAGAAAATCCCCGATACAGGAAAGCCATCACCCTGTGAACGAACTCCATTCTGAACTTCTGCACCCACACAAAGCAGCTCAGCACCTTGAAGTCCAGAGTTGGACGCACCTGCCTTTCCTCCCAGGGACTGTAAACTGGTTTGAGTAGAACACTTGAAAACGTTCCGAACTCCGAACCGGGACTATCACCCGTAAAGAAAAGGTCTTGCACCGCCCCAAAAAGAGCCTGTAAGCAGACGAGGGACAGTCACACGTCGGAAGGAAGAACCTTACCGGAGGGTAAGACCGAAACTTTAGCCGGACCGAAAGACCTCATGGACCCGCTTGTTCTCACACCAGGGTAGTCCAGGTGTTCAGGAACCAGTGAAGACACCCCCCCCCCACCCCAGATAAAAGTGAGAGCACACTTTCCTGCTGAAGGGGCCTTGTTCGCGGATCTGGAGAAGCCAGCACTTGACTTTCCAGACGAAGTTCGCTTGGATCCTCCAGAGGCGGCACCCAAATGGCTCCAATCCCTTGTCAGTCGACCCTAAGGGACCAAACAACTTCCTATGAGCCGAGAAGAAGGGCCCATGTCTACAACGAAGGTCCTTGCCCTCAGCAGCCTGCGGTAGAAAGGTACTCCTCCCCTCCTCTGTGAGAACTTTAAGGATGTCATCCAGGGTAGCACCAAACAGGCGATCTCCTCGAAAGGAAAGATCAGTCAAGGCCTTGTTAGAAGTCTGGTCCGCAGACATTTGAGCCAAAAAATACACCAAAGGACCACTGCCGAAACACAGATCCTAGCAACTAGGGGAGCCACATCCAAAAAAGGCATCACAGATAAACTGCAGCTCCTGGACCAACTGGTTCGCCAGGTCAGCAAAGGCAGGGGGGAGCTGCTCCCTCTATAGGTCACAGCATAAAAGCTTAGCTCACTCTTTCAGTGTCTGCGACACCAGGACAATGGTGAATATTGGCCCCCGCAGCCGCCAATGGTGAATATTGGCCTCAGTGCCGAACCAGCCAGGGTGTAAATAGTGCAGGCCACAGCCTCCGCCTTCCTGTCACCGGGATCCTTAAAAGCCAGGGACTCTTGAACAGGAATCATGGTTGCCTTGTTTAATCTGGAAACCGGAGGGTCCACCACCAGTGGAACAGTCCACTTCTTAAGAAGAGACTCCTCATAGGGGTATCACCTAGCAACTCACTTAGGGACCCCAAGGGAATGCTTTGTTCGTCCCCACTCTTCAGTGACAATTCTGCCAAAATAGGAGGGGAAAGGGAATTCCTTTGCCGCTCTGGATGGCTTGTAAGTGCCAAAGGGAACCTGCGTCCTCCAACTTAAAAGAAGTCTCAAGCACAGATACAATCAGTGCATCCACCAGCACCTTTTCCTCACTATCTGAGGATTCAGGCCGTGTGGTAGCAGACCCAGCAGGGTGACCCATGTCCGCGGCGGCCAAATCAGATACAGGATCTGACAAGACCGATGAGGCAGGGGAAGGCGGGGGCGCTTTTATGCCAGCCTGTCGCCCAAAAACCACCTTCACTCGGGACACAAGGGACTCCAGGATCATCATCAGTGCATCGATAGATGGATGGGACCCGGAGGGCCCCGCAGCTCCAGAGAGGGGATCAGGTGGGGAGATGTGCTCCAAAGACTCAATGAGTCACCAGGGGGACCCCCACAAAAAAAGTTTAAACACACTGCTTAGGGACAACCCCCACCGCTCTGGCATCTTTACTTAGTTGCCAGTCACAGAGCACCAATCGATCCTCAGCAGAGAGGGAGAGGACCCCAAAAACAATATCTCTCCTGCGCTCAAGTGGTATGCGGGAAGGTAAATCTAGGCGGTTTTATGACACAAAAGAAGTGGTCTTGCTGCCCCCCTAAGGACCAAGGGTATCCAAAAGGCACTACAAGAAAACAACAAGAGAAGGGCGCACCGACCTTGTGCATTACCACTTAAAAGTTTATTAAAATCAAAGGAGGGTAGCGTACAATATACTCACAAACGTAGCATATGAACAAGCATATAGGAAATGGGCACCGCTCGCTTCCAGGACACTTCTCTACTGCTGGATAGCGTGATGGCGTCCTCAAAACCTGCTCAGGTTTTGAGGACGCCATCACGCTATCCAGCAGTAGAGAAGTGTCCTGGAAGCGAGCGGTGCCCATTCCCTTTATGCTTGTTCATATGCTACGTTTGTGTGTATATTGTACGCTACCCTTCTTTGATTTTAATAAACTTTTAAAGTGGTAATGCACAAGGTCGGTGCGCCCTTCTCTTGTTGTTTTCAGGGAGAGGACCCCACCAGACTCACCACCCCACAAAAACCAGGCACCGCAGCCACCAGGAGAATCTGCACTTCACAAGCGGCGATCAGGAAATGAAGGGGTCCAGGAATCCGCACCAGGGGATGAGGAGGAGCTCCCAAATCGCTGCCCAGAGGGCTCCACTGTCATGGCTGTTGCTATTTTCAATGGCAAACCACTGCAAAATGGCCACCCGACTACATAAACATGGCCACCATGCATTGAAGCACACAGGCTACAAAAAAATAGCGGCACCACAAGGCTCCCAGGAGGGATTCCTAGGCCTCAAGGACAGGCCCAGGTGGGACAGGGGGCCCTGGTAGGAGCCCCCCCCCCATACAACCCCCCCCCGCACAGCTGCTCGTCTGGAGGCGGCCAGACCACCTAAACAGACCCAGCCTAAGTAGAAGGGGGGGGGGGGGGAGGGAGAGGGAGAGATAAAAGGGGGTTGCCTGACAGGAAGGAGGAGAACCCGGGGGTCCAACCGTCCCAAGGAGAAACAAAAAACTGAGTACATATAGCAGAGAGTGAGTATACCCTCTGGGACTGCCCATAGGCATAGCCGGATTCTACCTAGTGTCCTACTCCTGTAGTGGGCATTATAACCCAATGGTTATGAAGCTCAGTAGCGGTGTCCCTCAATGAACAAAAAGAGAAATTGAAGTTTTGTTCTGGCAAGATGGAACAAAATGCTATCTCCATAGTTTATTTCATGCTGTAAACTTATTGGGGGTGATTTACTAAAACTGGAGTGTGTAAAATCTGGTGTAGCTCTATATGGTAGACAATCAGCTTCTAACTTCAGCTTGTTCAATTAAGCTTTGACAATACAAATTGAAAGCCCGGCTGGTTTCAATGGAGAGTTGCACCAGATTTTTGCACTCCTAGTAAAATCAACCCCACTGTTTACAACTGTACCACTTGCAGCTAACATCATGGATGTAACAGAATGTTTTGAATGTCAAAATCAACAAGCTAGGACAACAAACAGAAAATATTCAAATGCCATGTATATTAAAAAAAAAAAATAAAAAAAAAAAATAAACACAGCAAGAAGAAATTAATACTGTTATTACAGACAAGAAAATGCACAACACTTCAATGCAATAAATATGCATATTGTATGCATGTTTTTCCTTTGCTGAGACATGCGCCATTTCAGCAGACCTATTTAAAAGTGGACTTCTGCAGAATTAAAAAAATAAATAAATAAAAGCTGCTGCTGCGGCTTTGTCTTTTCATAGTTTGGGGGGGAAATATTGCGAGATTGAGTTGTATTGTATGGAGTCATTGACCCATCTGTACAATGGGGGTGTTTAAATTACAAGAGTTACAGAAAATTAACTCAAGGCAAAAAAGGAAATAAAAGCATAAAGGAAAAGGAAGAAAAAAAAAAAAAAACCGGAGTAGCAGCACAAATGAGGTCATTACTCCTTCTGTCAGCATATTCTTTGTCAGCAAAGCTGGATTGGCTCAGGGTACTAACCCTCTCTCCTAGTTAGTGCTGCTGCACAGGATATTAAACTAAGCGGATATCAATGTCTCAGGTATTTACATTAGCTGTATTTAGAAATACATTTATGGATTTTGATTAGGAAAAACTACATAAAATCCTGTTTTGTTAGAACTGCACAGAGAACAGCTTTAAAATAGGCATCTGCCCACACCAAGGGTCCTTTCACGCGGGCTTTCCGCCCGGCCAACTCAGGTTTGCTCAGCGGGGGAATCGATCCGCCGATCCCCGCTGAGTAGGCGGATGACCGGTCCGTCTCTGCTTACTTTGCAGAGACAGACCTGTCAGATCCCCCGCTCTCCTCTATGGGAGATCAGATGATCACGAACCGCCTGTACGCTTTCATCTGATCAGATCCAATCCGATCCTCCAGACGCATAGAAAATAGGGTTTCCGTCCGTCTGGATTTCATGAACTGATTAGGATCAGATAGCAGCGGGTGTCAGTGGACATATCACTGCTGACATCCGCTGCTCCATAGGGGTGCATGGAGCATCCGATCAGGTCTTAAAAACTGACAGGCGGACCTGATCGGAAAGCCCGTGTGAAAGGGGCCTTAAGAACTGCGTTTTCCAGTGCCAAGATGCAGTGCAACTAAAAATGACAAAATAATGAATCACTTTGACTGTATTAACAGAAGATCATAATAACTGGCCAAAAAGGCAGAACTTTTAATATTAAATTTAAAGAAGGATCAGTGGTTAAATTTTTTTTTTTTTATATAGCCAAAACACCTCATGATTTCGATTTTATATTCTACTCTCTTTAAAGATTCCTTTTAAAAAAATAGAGAACTATAACAATATGGAGCACATGCCTGACAGGGCAGGCTGTTCCAGGAATCATTCCACTGGATTAGCTAAGATCTAAGACCACTGCAGGCCCAACTGTATTCTCTGTTTTGACTTCCTTAGAGAATATCATTAGAAAACCATGAAGATTGCCATTACTATCCTTTTTTTTTTTTTATAAAACTTTCTAGTTGCTGGACTTCTGAATCTGCAGACATGCATACCCTTCTCTGGTTCAGATACTCAGAAATAATTGATGCCAGCAGGACTCTTATGACGTTATACCTTTAATGTTACAAGCTTGTTGTGAAGCTTAGCTTGTACTTGCTTTTCAACATAAAAGTCATACACAGCCTGTAGCAAAATTACAGCAGCCTGTAGCACTCTTGTGAGTACAGTATAGGTCTTCAGAAATAGACCTGTACAAAACTTACACTACCATTTTACTGAAAGGGTCTAGAAATCTCATTACCTTTACTAACCAAATAAATAACCAGTGTATTGTCCACAAAAAACTAAAACACACACAGTGTGGGCTGATCCAACAACTGACTAGATAGACCTAGGAGAATGGAATATGAATATGCTATTAGAGTAGATCATATACTAAAATGTAATATAGCAAAAATAAATAAAACCTTCCCTTTGAACATTCTACAAATACAAAAACTTAACAATTCCTTTCGACTGCATGTACCTGTATATCCAATGCCTCTGTATATATTGTTCAGCCAAAAAAAAAAAATAAAAAGTGTTACATCTATTGATGACCAAACAGGTATCCATATGATCATTCAATATAAAATTGCAAACTGTAAGCCCCGGTTCACACTTCTGCGTGTGCGGGGTTCGCATGTAATGTCGGAGCGCACTGCTCCGACATTACATGCGATCAGCTGTGCGGTGCGAGTTTAGCCATACAGTTTGTATGGCTAAATTCGCATCGCACCCGCAGCAAACACGCACAGGAGGCATTTTTGCTGCCGCATCAGGATCGGATCGCACAGCGGTTCACACTTGTGCGATCCGATCCTGTGCGAACTGCACGATCGCACTGCGATATGCGATCAAACTGGGGGTGTCGTTAAGATTACATTGACACCCCCAGCGTATCGCATATGGCAGTGTGAACTGCCGGGGGTGCGTGTGCGATGCGGGAAAAGGCTGCGAATTCGCAGCCTTCCCGCATCGCATATATGTGAACCGAGCCTAAAACCTGCATTTGATTAAGTTAGTAAGCTTTTGATGGATTTGGATTGCAGAACTGTGTTACATTGTTCAATAGTTTAATCAATGAGAAGACTCGCTTGTTTCTAATTATTCATACTTTGATCAAGCACAGATCCTTACGTGTATGACCACATTATCCATTCCCTTTAAAATCCTAAAAAAGATTTTTGGAAAAAAAGTCACCAGTCCGGAGCAACTAGTTTTGTCACTACAAAAACATTGTTAAGCGAAAATAATAAATATGGTTTTATTAGGATTACACTTTGCTTGATAAAAACAACTTGACAGGGAATTTTAGTTGATATGGAAATGGGTTTGGGAAAATTTTGTTTAGATGCTTGGAAGGGTGCCTACCCTCCAAGCTCCCATTGTTAAAAGGCCAGATTAGAGTGCCTGACTATAACAAAAATTGTTCTCTTCTTTTATCAGTCTGGTCCCAAAAGAGCACACTTAGAAACTTAAACGTAAAATCTGGAACCAAAAACTCCAAAAGAACCTGAGAACAGGAGGGGGACTGTGTTGTATTTACCTCCTTTTAATTTGAATGCCTAGTCACATAACATTATGGCTATTTATCCAAGTGCTAACATACAATAAAGGACAATTAGCATTGTTAAAGTGTATTTCCAACCATTTTCTTTTTTTTGTTTGTCTTGGAGTGTATGGGAAATGGTTATAGGCTGTCAAATGTAGGTTTTTTGTTTATATGGTCTTCATTGGGGATATTTAATATCACTTCCTGTGCTATTGAAGGGGAATCTCTTAAATGGTGATGCCTGTTGCGATCAAGATACTAAAAACGTTTTCCACTTAACTAAAAGAATATAATCTGTTTACCGGATAAAAAAAAAAAAAAAAAAACTAAAAAAAAAAAAAGGTGGATTATATTGCTGTATTAAGGCCTGTTAAGAGGGATTTCCTCTTGCTTCCTTTCCCAGTGAGGACACAGACAGCAGAATATTCTAGCTTTTCTATCCAAAACTTGCTAGTTTTACTTTATTATTAACCATCTACATAGTGTTCCAGCCTAGGCCTGCCTCTCTAGGATAGTCTTGTATGCTCTCCACAACCTTTGCTGAAAAGTAGGCATTCAATTTGGAATGGCCGAACAAAGCCAAATACAGCCACTTCCAATATATTTTCGCATAGATTTTGCATGTAAAATCGAATCTAACCTATTGTACTGTATGGGCAAAATCACGTGTAAACAAATGTGCTAATATAGTATGCCTATTTGATAGATGTAGTTCCTATATACATAAATCCTATTTGTAGAAAGATCCTTAGATAAAATACTTAGTCCTAAATATGATACAGACTGTTCTATGCTATACACTACCTGTATAAAAACAATCCATTTTTTTACAGTTAAAATTACAAGCATATAAAAGCAAAAATAAAGGCAGCTTAACCAAGTAAACATTAAAATATGTGAATATCATCAGTAGTAGTTTCAGCTGGTGGCTCTTGACTGTATAAAATATAAGAGGCAAAACAGAAACCAAGCAGAATACTCTGGATAATAGGAGGAGTATAGACTGGTAAACACAGGCTGCAGCATTAGCTCATCACCCTTTTATAAAAGTTCTTTGAAGCCAAAGGATAAACCTGCTCCAAGTGAAAGTCCCAAAGCAAGGAAGAATGTCATGAGAGCACCCGTGGTCTCACTTTCATGTGGCAATACTTTCCTGGAACAGATAAAAAAAAATAAAAAAGTTACAGGATAGGTAAATTTGGTTAGGATCACTAAGCAACATCTTAATAGTGCAACAGGGTTATAGAGTAGATAAAAAAAAGGACTAAAAACACAGCCAATGCAGCACTGTCTCTAATAGGACTTGTTCAAGTGAAGCATATGCCCATGGAGAGAAGTGCTTACCCATACGGAATTGCACAGGTGTTCCATGCAGGCAGTCTCGATGTAAAATCAGGATGCAGCAGCTGAACAAACACAGCCGCTGCTCTAAGTTTATGGGTGTGTGTCCCAGAACGCACACGGTGGGTGCAGCAGCTGTATCTGTTCAACTGCTGCATCCCAATTGACATCAATGAGACTGCCTCCACAGGGAAACACAGACACCTGTGATCACCTGTATGCTTTAGTAGACCCCGTGGGAGGGGACCTGAACAGTTTACTATTATAGAAAACAACATTTTACTTACTTAGGAGCTAAGCACATGGGTAGGGATACAAAGTATCCATTGCTGATAGAAAAGAGGATCATGAAGATGATAAACCAAGCATCATTGTAGAAGAAGGTGGTAAGATACTGACGATCATCAATGTTACAGAACATGAAGAGAGGTACGAAGATAAAGCGGCTGGCAGCCAGCAGAGGTGTGTACATGCAGTCAGGACCAGGCTATATACAAAACACAATGTCATTAAGATGTTGTTGGTTACTGAGATAGTAAAAGCAACAGATTGATTTTTTTTACGTTGAAACCGATGAAATTACGTATTAAACAAAGCAGTAAAAAAATAAGAGTCTGAACCTCCTGCTCTAGAATTGTGGGTCGGCAAGCTCAGACCATGGAATGCCGACCCACAATCCCAGAGCATCTGTACAGATCTGTGGATGAAGCCAGTGCTGGAGGAAGTAAGTGTCTGTAGAGGGAGCAGGAGCCATATAAGCTGATGCTTCCTTTATAGTGCTGGCTCCTATGCCAGATGGAGGGATAACAAATGCACTCCACCTAGGGCAGCAACATTTCCTAAAGTCAGAGATGCCTGCAGCAAGTGCAGGATAAAAAAGGTCAGTTTATGAATATGACAGTAGTAATGGGCATATTATTATAGGTTTGCAATGGGCCTATATGAACAATGGACAAACTATTAGGCTGCTTTCACAACGATTTGCAGGTGCGGCGCAGTGCACCTGTGGCTTTCCTGTGGGTTACCTGCACTGAGCCACAGACTTCTATTCTATCTTGCAGATGTGGTGCACCTTCTGAAAGCGCACCAAAAACTCCTCAATGTGGGTGTTTTGGTGCGCCTTCAGAAAGTGCACCACATCTGCAAGATAGAATAGAATTCTATGGCAAAGTACAGCTAACCTACAGGTGCACTGTGCTGCACCCAAGGTGCGGGTAATCCGCAGTGCATCAGTGTGAAAGCAGCCTTACGTCTGGGCAGATAGGATCGAAGGGCCCATAGAGCAAAGTGGGCTGTGTCCACCCTACATATGGGTAGCGGACACGTATTGGTTATCTGCCCACTCCACTGACCCCGGTGAGAAAGGGGGCTCAGGACAGTTAAGGCATGTTTAATTTTGCGGCGGGGGGGGGGGGGGTCACTAAAGCTATTGGAGACGTGTTTTTACCACCATCACCCAAACTACTGGTGTTAAGTCAGGGGCTCATGTGGCTCCCCTGTCACATTCGGTTTTATACTTTAACAGGATGGGTGCCATATACAGGAACCAATCTGCTCTATTTTCCTCCTGCAATTGCTGAAAGACTGCTTCTTTTCCCCCTCCCTCCTGCTGGCATTCAGTGGCTGGAGGAGGAAAATCTTCATTACGCAATTTAAAAACAATTCGAAATTATGAACCTTTCATTTCATTACGGCACGTGTCTGTTTATCAAATCACTTAAGTGGCCCTTGCTCTGCAAAACGTTAGACACCCCTGTCCTTGTAACAGGTCTTTGGATGAAAGTCTCTGAAAACCCATCATCATAAACTGCAAAATTTGGTTGGCATGATCAGCTTTATTCAAAAAATGTATTTGTTCAGTTCTGGTTTGTACATGTGGCAACCATTCAGCATTTATACTTACTTGAGTCAGACCAGTACACAAGAGTCAGACCAGTACACAAGGTGGATTCTGATTGGTTTCTATGGATTACTATATTTAAGACACTGTCACCTTGCCTAGTTAAAGACAGATCCGTAAAGTATTACACCCAACTAGTTGCTATAGGTTACTCCTCCCTTTTTAAATTATTAAATAAGGACATGCAAATGGATACAGAATAGGCAGGAAGAACTTACCCACAGAGTTTTAGAAGTAATGCTACGCCCAATCCAGTCCATCACATTAAAAATCAAAAAGCAGCAAACTGGATTAAAAAATTTGCCTAAAAGAGGAAAACATGAATTCAAGAACAAATATTACATGGTTAGTCAGGTTGAAAAAAGAGCATCTGGCTCAACCAATAAAAAACAGTAAAGAAAACCCAACCATACAATCCCATATACACAATAATATAACTGCAGTTGATCCAGAGGAAGGCAAAAAAAACCAGAGCAAAGCATGATCCAATTTGCTACAGCAGGGGAAAAAAAATATTTCCTGATCCCACGAGAGGCAATCGGATATTCCCTGGATCAACTTTATCTAAAAAAAAAAAAAAATGCTAGTACCCATTTATATTATGTACACCTTGGTGCCCAAAACTGAACTGCATATTCCAGATGAGGTCTTACTAATGATCTGTACAGGGGCAAAAAGATATCTCTCCCTCTGGAGTCCATGTGTCTGTTAATACAAGAAGAGACTTTGCTTGCTATGGAAACCGCAGCTTGGCATTGCATGCTATTAAGCTTATGATCTACCAGAACACCCAGATCCACTGTGGATTCCCCCAGTTCTACTCCACTTAGTATGTAGGATGCATGCATATGCTTAGCCCCAAAATGCATAACTTTACATTTATCAACATTAAACCTCATTTGCCACATGGTTGCCTAATAAAACCGTGCATTAAGGTTGGCTTGTAAATTGGAGAGATCCTGTAAAGAAGTTATTCCACTGCAAAGCTTGGTGTCATCTGCAAAGACTGAAATGGTACTTTTTATCCCAGACCCTATATCATTTATAAAGGTATTAAAGTAAGGATCCCAACACTGAACCTTGGGGTACGCTATTGATAACCTTAGACCATTCAGAGTAGAAATCATTAACCACTACTCTCTGAATTCTATCTTTTAGCCAATTTTCTATCCATTTAGAAACTGATCTTTCCAAGCCAGTAGACTTTACCTTACACATTAGCCGTGTGTGGGGAACTGTGTCAAACGCTTTTGCAAAATCAAAGTGTACTAAGTCCACAGCCACCCCTCTCATCTGTCCAAGGTTTACATGCCTCCTCCTAAAATATTTTTTTCCAGCAAGAACTCATCTATGTGGTCTTTTATTAAACTCTCCAGTGTCTTCCCAACTATAGAAGTTAAACTAACAGGTCTATAGTTACTTGGCAAAGACTTTGATCCCTTTTTAAATTTAGGCACCACATTGTCCATACGCCAATCCAGTGGTACTATTCCAGTCCTTAATGAGTCCCTAAAAATTAGAAACTAAGGATTTGAAATTACAGCGGCGCTCAATTCTTTTAGGATGCGTGGGTGGATGCCATCTGGTCCAGGCGCTTTATCCACCCTTATTCTGTCTAAATATTTCTGGACCATATCACTTTTGAGCAATTGTGGATCATTTGGGACCGTTTCAATACCATCCTCATTATGGTCATGAGCTCCCCCATGCTCCTTTGTATACACAGAGCTAAATATTACAAAATGTGCTAAATGTGCAAAATATTAAAATAAATTCTGTTCTTGGAGAAAAAGTATAACAAGTGGAAACTTACTCCAGCTTTCATTGTCTTGTATATTCGTGCTAACTTTGGCAGTGATTGCTGGAAACACTGACAACGTCACTCCAAACGTAAGTACTATGGTCACAGCCATCACCCAGATCTAGAAGGAAGCGAAAAAGGAAAAAAAGATCAAACAATCATTATACATCATTACTGATTTACCAAGTATATTTTCACTTAAGATTCAGCTGTGCCGGTTCACACACATCCAATGTCAGACATCGCAGGTGATTCGCAGCGCACTGCTCTGCAAATCACATGCAATGTCTGTGCGTTGCACATTCAGCCATACACATTGTACAAAAACAAAAACGTAGGCAGAGGAATCTCCCAAATGCTTTCAAAAGGAGGTTTTTGAAGAACCGACAGCACCAATCAAGGTCCCATGGTGGTGATCGAGGTCGCACTGGAGGTACCAAGTGTCGAACTCCCTAGATGCCTTCAAGGGGACCCCTCCAGACTTCACCACGCAATCGATCAGCAGGTAGGCCCTGGAAGTACAGGCCCCCCTGCAGGATCGCTCGTGCGGCGCACCCCGCATGCGACCTGAGAATGTGGTCCCAGCCCCTGAGAGCAGGGCCCAAACAGTGCCCAGCATGGAGGGAGGGTTGCACAACAAGACAGAGGGGAACCCAGGATTGTGAGGGTCCGACCATCCCAGGGAGAGGCCTGCGTCCACCCCAAAATCCACCAGGGGGAAAAAGGGGGAGGGGGGACGACGACGACATTTACTCATCATACCGGGAACACAGGCGGGCACCACCTCCTGACAGGACCCCTCTCCGCCGAAGTGGGGGGGCTGTCGGACAAATAGGAATGCTGTGACACAGGCCTAGGCTCTGTCGTGCGCGACCTGGCGAGACGTTACAGTGCGGAGCTAAGGTCTGCGTGCGCTCGTTGGCCGGCTGGGGTGACCACTGGATCTATACATCGAGCCCTTCGCCCAGATCCAGCATAGTTGCTTGTGGATCTCTCAGGAAAAAAAAAAAAAAAACAGAAAAACTAAAAGGACCAGAGATCCCAGCAGGGAACTAGGTCCTTACTTCAGATTAGACAGATTAAAAACGGACATCCTATGCAACACAGATTTCTGGCATCCCCTGCAACAAAAATTTAATTTTTGGTGAGATTCTCCCAAATAGGAACGCTTCTAAAAAGGATGCAGGCCCAGCAGCTTTCCTCATTAGTGCTCTGAAGCTGCCACAGCTTATAAATAATTATGAAACCACTCCCATTTGACCTACTCAGCACAGAGGAACAAATAAGGATTTCTTCAGAATAACAAAAGGTAGGAATCTGCAACAAAGTTTGTTAAAATCCCTGCAATGTACAGAGATCACGCAGCGGAGAATGTTTTCTTCTCAACAGCGGAGAATGTTTTCTTCTCAACAAAAGTGGAGTTCACTTTAAAGTTTTAAAATATGTCTGAGGCAATTGAGTCGGTAACATTTGGAATTTGTACAGGATTTTCGGTAGTATTACTATCTTCACCATATTTATCCTTCCTATCCAGGAGAGTGGTCTTGATGTTATCTTTTTAATATCCATTTTAATAATGGGATATAGTTTGCTTGATAAACATTTTCAGAAGATGGGGTTCATTTTATTCCTAGGTATTTTAACTTTTTTCTTCATGTAAATGGAAATTCCCTTTGTAATATTTGTTCATCTTTCTTACCCAGGTTTATATTTAACATCTCGGACTAAAGGGTTGAATTTTAGGTTTGATAATTCTTCGGAATATTTCAACACTTTCATTAGGCTTGGGAGTATTATTCCAGGATTGGAGATGTAGAGTAATAGGTCATCTGCGTATGCTGAAACTTTATGCTCCTCATCTCAAATCTTCACTCCTCTTATATCCATACTATTCCTAACGGTTACTAGTAGTAGTTCCAATGACAACACGAATAGGAGGGCTGAGAGCGGGCATCCCTGTCTTGTTCTTTTGGATATCTCGAAAGGTGGGGACACACTCCCATTAATCTTTAGCTTCGCTGAGGGGTGGTTATATATGTTTTAATCCATTGTATCATCCTTGGTCCGTATATATTGCCTCTAATGTGTTTATAAAAAATCCCCAGTCTACCCTGTCAAATGCCTTTTTTTTAGCATCTATTGACTGGAATAGAACTGGGATTTTTCTCTGTTAAGTTTATTTAACAGGAGAAATGTTCTCACTCCAATATCTTTTCCTTCCGCACCAAGTATGAACCCGACCTGGTCCACATGGATCCATTCTGGCATCAGATATTTTACCCTGGAGGCCAGAGCCTTTGCATACAATGTGTCTGCGTTTAACAATGATATTGGTCTGTAACTAGAACACAAAGTTGCATCTTTTCCCTCTTTAGGTATACCTGTAATAAAGGCCAGTAGTGATTCACTCCTCATTTCATAGTCTTAATCTAACCCATTTATGTATCAGCATAACTTTGGTATCAATTGTTTTTTAAATTTCTTATAGTAACAGACCGTAAACCCATCGGATCCTGGACTCTTCCCTGTTGCCACATCTTTTAAGGCTGTTTTAATCTCATCCTGTGTTATAGGATCCTCCAGGGCTAACAATCTTCCCTCTGGTATCTTATGCAAATTTGCCTCCTTTAGATATTATTGTATTTTTTCTGTTCTTTTAATTTCAGTATCCTGTGGTCCCTTTTCCTTTACGGAATATAATGTACTACAATATTTTTAGAATACCTCCGCAATTTCTGGACTATACAATCTCCCCTGTGTTATTTTTATTTTACTGATGAAATTAAGTTACTAGGGCATGTTGTATATCTTGGTCTACTTTTTTTTTTTTTTTATGTACTTGCTCCAACTCCTATTTATTTTTCTCATTTTACTCGCCCTTTCTTTTGGGCCCCAATTGATAGCAGGATGCCTCTTATATTGGCTTTGTAGGTTTCTCATAGCGTGGCTTCCGATACTTCTTGGGTTTTGTTCAAAAAGAAATACTGTTCTAGTTCTTTTCTACCTTTTTTTTTATCTTGCATCAGTTCCTCATTTAACCACTTCTGGACCGGAAAGGATTTCCCCCTTAATGACCAGGCCCTATTTTGCGATTCGGCACTGTGTTACTTTAACGGACAATAGCGGACGTGCGACACTGTACCCAAGCAAAATTGATGTCCTTTTTTCCCCCCCACAAATAGAGCTTTCTCTTGGTGGTATTTGATCACCTGTGCGATTTTTTCTTTTTGCGCTATAAACAAAAAAAAAAAAAGGAGCAAAATTTTAGAAAAAAAAAAATCCAATATTTTTCACATTCTGCTATATGACATTCTCAAAAAAAAAAAAAAAAAAATTTAAATTCTTTAACATTTTAGGCCAATTTGTTTTCTGCTACATATTTTTGGAAAAATCGCAATAGTATTTTGATTGGTTTGCATAAAAGTTATCGCGTCTACTAAAAATTGATTCCAATAGTCTATACTATATTATATATATATATATATATATATATGTGTAGTAAAATCTAACCTTGAGTACGTCCCATGCACAGGGGAACAAAATGTGTAGTCTTTTGCTATAGGATGTTGAACTCTTCATACGTCTACCATTTGACATTGGTATAATTTCTTCTTATTCAGCCTCAGTTGATGATTTCCAATCCCCCGTGCATGTGACGTACTATCTACCTTGGGATCCATGAAAAAATTCAAGTCTACTGCCAGTATTAGTTCTCCTGTCTTAAAATCGCATTCATTTTCCCAATACTCCCTTCAAATAACTAGCCGGTAAAGTGTGCAAATTAGCCATTTTATTGACACAGATATTAATCAATCCTAATATACTTCAGGTATGTTCTCAGCTAATTAAGCTGCGTGGAAACCATACTTGCCTTTCTTAAAATAGTGCAGATAGACACAGTCCGTTTCTCTTCCACTACATGACCAGCTTCTGCCTCCTTCAGCAGTAACACCGCTTTTTTCTGTCCTGCATCTCCATTTTCCTCTCCTAAAGGAGTAAACATAACAGTGTTATGTAATGGTGATGCATTTAACAAAATTGTTCCTCTGTACAGCTGTAAAAAAAAAAAAAAATATATATATACCACCGAACCTGGATGTAACAATTCTGTTTTTGTCTCCATTTCATAACTCTTTGAACTGTTTGTGTTGGATTTAGAGAGATAATACTGTGCAAAATCCTAAGTAAAAAAATTATAAAGATGAAATAAACTAAATCAAAAATTCCATGACAGAGCATCCAAAATCCACAAATAAAACATAGTACTTACTAGACGAGGAAGTAGGAGGTAGCATATGATTGAAATGGAAGTCCCAACACAGGGGGTGATAAAATAACCCAGAGCAACAGTCTCAAGCTCAGCACCACCTAAAGAGTGTAGAAATAAGGAAAGTAAACAAGTTTAGCAACCAAAGCGATATGTATATCTCAATTTACATGCTTCTTCATATATTAAGAAATCAGATCAAGAAATAAAGGATATCCAAGCAAAAGAGAAAAAAAAAACAAAAAACTTGCAGCCTACCAGTCCTTAGCTGTAAGTCTCCATTCACACTGGTACGACTTGTCAGGCGACTTGGTCAGCCTGACAAGTCACGCACCGTCGCGTGCCATAGTGTAGTACAGGACCGGTTCTAATAGGAGCGACACAAGTTGCTCCGACTTAGAAAAAGGGTCCTGTACTACTTCGGGGCGACCTGGAGTGACTTGCATAGACATTGTTTTAATGAAGTCTGTGCAAGTCTGCGCTGCACGCGACTTCACAGGTCGCCCCCTAAGTCGGAGCGACGTAGTGTGAACCGAGCCTAATGGCTACATTGTTTCTTTCAGACTAAGAACATTTTCAACAAGTACAGTGAAATAAAAAATTATTTGATCCCCTGCTGATATTGTACGCTTGCCTACTGACAAAGAAATATTCAGTCTAAAATTATAATGGTATTTTTTTTTTTTTTTTAACAGGGAGAGAGAGAGAGAGAGAGAGAACAAAAATATCCAGAAAAATGCATTTCAAAAAAAGTTTAAAATGATTGATTTTCATTTTAAATGAGTGAAATTAAGTATTTGATCCCCTATCAAATCAGCAAGATTTCTGGCACCCAGGTGTCTTCTATACAGGCAACGAACTGAGATTAGGAGCACTCTCCTAAGACCCGATCACACGACTCCGACTTGTCAGGCGACTTCTGTGCAATGGAACCATTCCAATCAGAGCGACTCAAGTCGCTCCGACTTAGAAAAAGGTTCCTGCACTACGTCTGGGCGAAGTCGGAGCGACTTGCATTGACTTCTATTATGAGAAGTCGTTATAAGATAATACTCGTTCTTCTGCTAAGGGGACAAGACAACTTCACGGCATCAAAAAGGGATGATGGACGGGACCGTCTACTGTCAAATCTTGGGTGAGAACCTCTATCCCCTAGCCCCAGGGCATTGCAATGTCGTGGATGGGTATTCCAGCATGACAACCCAAAACACACGGCCAAGGCAACAAGGGAGTGGCTCAAGAAGAAACACATTAAGGTCCTAGAGTGGCCTAGCCAGTCTCCAGACCTTAATCCCATAAAAAAAATATGTGGAGGGAGCTGAAGGTTCGAGTTATCAAAACGTCAGCCTGGAAACCTTAAAGTGGAACTTCATTCTCCTAATCCTAAACAGTGATTTTTTTTAATCCTCCTGCTGCTAGCATTAGTTGATAGGAAAGTATATTTACTCGTTTCACACTTTTAATTTTAAATTTCTTCAATTACTTCCTAGTTTCCTGCCTAGGCAAATAATGTCATATGTCCCAGGAGTCTTCAGGAGGGGAGATGAGAAGGGGTTTTCTGAGCTGAGCACACTCTCCCGTATGCATACTTGAGCTAAGGGCAGGAAGTAAAATGCTACATGAATCATTTTCCCTTACTCAAGATTGCCACGGCCAAAATGCTAGGGCGTGATTTTCTCAGCATAATAAAGCTATGGAGACATGGCTGGATGGGGGGTGTTTGCTTTGAATAATAAAAAAAATAGCGTTTTTTTTTTGGTTGGTGGTACTTCGATGCAGTGAAGAATTGCTTTAATGACTTGGAGAGGATATGCAAAGGAGGAGTGGGACAAAATCCCTCCTGAGATGTATGCAAACCTGGTGGCCAACTACAAGAAACGTCTGACCGCTGTGATTGCCAACAAGGGTTTTGCCACCAAGTGCTAAGTCATGTTCCGAGAAGGGGTCAAATACTTATTTCATTAAATGTAAATTGATTTATAAAAACTTTTTTGAAATTCTCTTGAATGTTGTTGTTATTCTGTCTCAATTAAAGACTGAACATGTCAGTGGGTACAAAATCATCAGGGGATCAAATACTTTTTCCCCTCATTGTACAACTTTTTCCCCTCATTGTACAGACCATACCTACTGGTCTTGCCAGAAATTCAGTGTCCTTGTCGCTTCCTGTGAGCTGAACTGAAATCCCAATCAGTATTCTCTTCTTTCCAGCCTACAATCTTTAAACTACTGATTCCCCTGTCCCCATGTAATCGTGAAGAAGAGGAAGACTTGAAGTCCAAATTGTGAGAGCAGTCTAGTGACAACCATGGAGTGAAGCCATGTTGGTTATTCACAGGATTACTAGGTGAAAAACAGCCTGAAAAAATGCAGCTGCCTCATCTAAGGTCTGGTAAACTAATATATAAAATATTTGTTTAGGTGTTTTGATAGGCTTTAAGCATTTTCAAGTGCTCCCTAAACCATTAGCATTGCATTAAAATGATAATGGATAGCAGAGTCCATAAACACTGACACACTAGTAAGTGGATTTGATTTACTAAAAGGATAAGAATGTTCACTTCTGTTAAATTTGAGTGGAACACATCTTTTGAAATGCATAGCATAGTCTTCTATCCCCCTACCTATCGGTCCAGGCTGCCATGAACACACCCCTCTGGACACACATCACACAGCGTGGGCTCACAGTATTCCTGGAGGGGGGATGGGGAGAAGTTGGAGTTCCATTTAAAGGATAAATTCACCTTTTGGAATAGGTTTTATGCTCTATCCGTTTCTAGGGAGGAACATGTAACATGTCACCGCTCCTGCAGCCTCTCCCTGATCCCCCTTGTAATTGTGACAGTGAGCAGAAGATCTTCGCCCACACATCCGTATCATCCATTCACATTTATTCTGTAAATGAATGAACTACAATTACTGGCAGCCTTCACAGCTTAAAGCTTGTAGTTCTGCTCAATTAACTACCAGGGTGCTGATGAGCGCTGTAGTTAGTTCATTGATGCTTCCTGTCATTTAGCAACTGCATGCCCGACAGCTACACAGACAGTCTGCAGGAGCCTGAAATTGCACCTGTGATCTGCTGATCACAGGTGCAATGCTTTACAGGCTCATAAGAAAAAAAAAAAAAAACCTGGATTTTTGACTTACCGTAAAATCTTTTTCTCTGAAGGTCATTGACAGACACAGCTCCATATTCTTAATGACCATTGGGTTATGCTGCCCCCTACAGGAGTAGGACATTAGGCAGGAAAAAAAAAAATAAATGAAAAAAAACTTTATCACGCCTATGGGGCAGTCCCTGCAGGCATTCACCCACACACTCTACTATAGCCTTCAGTTTTGTTGCAAGCAGTGCTTAGAAAAAAAAAAAAAAACCCCATACCTCTCATAATTAGAGGGACGGGGGCTGCGTCTGTCAATGAACAAGAGAAAAGGATTTTATGGTGAGTAAAAAATCCAGTTCTCCATTGTTCTCTGACAGACGCAGATCCATATTCTTCATGACCATTGGGACATCCCAAAGCAGTATTTGCATGGGGGGGGGGGGGGGGGTGTGGGGGAACCACAGAAAACGCAATTCCCCAAAGCCTACACTTAGCCAACCAGTGAACATGGAGCTCAACCACGTACAACTGGAGCTCACCTAGAAAACATACACCCTCAAAGAGAATATTTTCTCTCTTAAACATCAGCCTGCATAACCTTGCGGCAAAAAGAAGCATCTGAAGATGCCAACACATCTACTTTGGAGAATTTTGTGAACGTGTGCACAGACTACCAAGCTGCCGCCCTGCAAACTTGCATCACTGACGCCTGATGGCGAAAAGCCCAAGAGGCACTCAGCGCCCTAGTAGAATGCGCCTTCACAGGAAAAGGAGGAACCTGACCCTTCAGTGAATAAGCCTGTACCACCTATGTCTGATCCATCTGGATATGGTCACAGCAGACGCAGCCAATCCCTTTCAAGGTCCTTCGGTGAGGACAAAAAGTCTGATTTCCTGAAAGATTCAGTAGCCGACAGGAAACGAATTGCTCAAACCACATCCAAAGAATGCAAAGCAATTTCCTTCGGATGCTTGGGCCTAGGACACAGTGAAGGCAGCACAATGCCTTCATCCAGATGGAAATCAGAAACCACTTTAGGAAGAAACAACTGGTTAAAGCGGAGTTCCACCCAAAAGTGGAACTTCCGCTTTAGGTGTTCCTACCCCCCTGACATGCCACATTTGGCATGTCATTTTTTTTGGGGGGGAGCGGGTACCTAGTTTTGACAGGTACCTAGTTTTGACAGGTACCCGCTCCCACTTCCACTCGGAGCGCCGCGGCGCCCTGAGCGGAAGTTCTCCTCTCCCCCTCCATCCCTGCAATCTTCTGGGACACGTCAGAGGTCCCAGAAGATTGCCGGCCAATCACGGCGCGCAGCGCGACTCACGCATGCGCAGTGGGTACCCGGCTGTGAAGCCGCAAACTGTAACAGCCGGGTGCCCACAGCAGTGATGCCGGCGCCGAGGGAGAGGATCGAGGTTTCGGGCGGCCGCATCGCTGGACCGTTGGACAGGTGAGTCAAATGGCTGAAACTTCGCTTTAAGTCGAAGTACCACTTTATCTCTGTGGACCACAAGATAAGGTGAATGGCAGGACAATGCAGCCAATTCAGATACTCTGTGGGCAGAAGTAATAGCCACCAAAAAAGCAACCTTCTGAGATAGTAAGCAGAGGAATCTCCCCAATGTTCTCACAAGGAGCGTTTTTGAAGAACAGACCATACCAAATTAAGATCCCATGAAGGAAACAGGGGTCGCCTCGGAGGAGCCATATGGCGAACGCCTTTTATAAAAGTATGATTTAAGGCATGCGTAGCCAAAGCCAGCCAACACTTGGCCTTTGATAGTGCCCAAAGCCAGTCGAAGTTCGACCCCTTTTTGAAGAAAGGTCAAAATCCTAGCCACCGGAAAAAAAGGTGAGGATGCACCTTCAGCGATTCGCACCATGAGATGCGATTTCCATGTACGATGATAGATCTTCCCAGACGTAGACTTTCTGGCCAGTGTCGGAATCCCCCAGTCAGAAAGACCTATCCTCCAACACCTGGCTTTCAACAGCCAAGCCGTTAAAGCCAGCGACTGTAAAGCAGTAAGGAAGATCGGCCCTTGAGACAGCAGATCTTCCCCAAGGAGCATCGGCGACCAACCTTACCATATCTGCGTACCAAGACCGGCGGGGCCAGTCTGGGGCCACCATAATGACCGGAATCCCTTCCACCTCTATTCTGCGCAGTAGCCGGGGACAGTGTAAGCAGGGGACTCTCCCGAAGATTCTGAAAGGGGGGCTTCTCGAGGACCGAAAGCACCAAATTGAGGTCCCAAGGTGGCAAAAGAGCCCGCACTGGAGGAACTGAATGTAGGACACCCTGAAGAAAAGTTACGCACCAGGTAGTTTGTGGCCAAAGGTCATTGGAAGACAACCGCCAAAGCCAACACCTGGCCCTTGATGGTACTCAAGGCCAATTTCTGTTCAACCCCCATTGAAGGAAGGTCAGGATCCGAGCCACCGAGAACGAGTCAGGATGAACCCAAGGAAAAAAAGCAATGGAGGTCCTCCACGTATGATGGTAGATCCTCCTAGAAGTAGATTTCCTACCTGTTAACAGTGTAGGAATCACCGACTCAGATAAACCTCTATCCTTCAGCACCTGGTGTTCAACAGCCAAGCCATCAAAGCCAGTGACTAAAGCAGGTTGGAAGATCGGCCCTTGGGACAGCAGATCCTCCCTGAGAAGAAGCTTCCAGGGAACGTCGGCGACCAGCCGCACCAGATCGGCGTACCAAGCTCGGCGAGGCCAACCTGGAGCCACTAATATGACCGGAATCCCTTCTGCCTTGATCCTGTGTAGAAAGCTTGGCAGAAGCTTGAAAGGGAAGGCGTAAATCAGACTATACTGACCACATGGCCACAAGCGCGTCTGTGGCATGCGCCAGAGGATCCCTTGCTCAAGCCACAAAACTCTGCATCTTTCTGTTGAGCCGAGACGCCAACAGATCCACCTCGGGGGTGCCCCACTGGAGACACAACTGATGAAACCCGACCGGATGAAGGGACCGCTCCTTGATCCAACGCCTGCTGACTGAGGTAATCCACCTGCCAGTTTTCCACCCCGGGAAGGTGTACAGCGGAGAGGGCTGGAACGAACTGTTCTGCCCATCTTAGAATGCCAACTACCTCCAGACTTGCCAGGACACTTTTTGTGCCCCCTTGGGGCTTCGCATTGTTCGACTGAATGCGCACTGGACAACCCTAAAGACGATGGTCCAGACACAGTCTGATCGCTTGGAGTTCCAAGACAATGATCGTTAGTCTGGGCTCTTCCACGCATTCAGATCCCCTGAGCAGAAAGCTTGCTGAGGACACCTCCCTAGCTGGACAGGCTGGCATCTGTGGTGACCACTGTCCAATACAAAGGAAGGAAGGAAGGATTTGCCCAGCCGAAGCGCCGGAGAATGAAGCGCCAGAGAATGAAGCCACCATATCAGGGACTCCTTCGTTCTCCCACTCGGATCCAGATTGTCCAGACACAGCGGAATCTTGTCCTATTTGGTTTGTAGGGACCTCGTATGGAACTGTGCAAACGGAACCGCCTCGAAGGTAGACACCATCAGGCCCAGCATCCGCATGCAAGTCTGTAGGGATGACCATCTGTTGGGACAGCATGAGACGATTTGCAGCCTGCTATTTCTGGAGTTTGTCAAGAGGAAAAAGCACTCTGGCTAAGGCCAAGTCCAGATGGTCCAGCTTTGTGGACAAAACCAGGGCAGACTTTAGAAAATTCAGAAACCAGCCAAACTCCCACAGAGTTCATATTGTAATCTCCAGGTTTTCCACCAGAGCAGGAGACTCCGCTTGCAGAAGGAGATCGTCCCAAGTAGCCCAGTACCACGATCCCCAGTTGGCGTAGCAAAGCTAGCACCAGGGTTAACACTTTTGTGAAGACCCAAGGAGCAGAGGCGAGACCAAAAAGGTACCACCACAAACTGCTAATGCTCCTCTCCCACAGCAAAGCAGAAGAAGCGCTGGTGACTGGCACATTTTGGAATGTGAAGGTAAGAATCCTTGATGTCGATAGGAGGCGAGGAAATCACCCTGATGAAGGGATGCCTCCACTGTGTGAATGGACTGCATTCTGAACCTCTGCACCCTCACAAAGCACTTCAGCGCCTTGAGGTCCAGAATTGGACGCACTTTGCTTTCCTTCCAGGGAACTGTGAACAGGTTTAAGTAAAAACCCTAAAAACGTTCCGAAGTCGGAACCGGGACAATCACCCCTTGATGTAACAGGTCTTGTACCGCCCCAAACAGACTCTGTAAGCAGTCTGGGGACAGGCACAAGTTGGAAGGAAATAACCTTGCCGGCGGACAAGAGCGAAACTCAATCTTGTAGCCGGACTGAATGACTTATGCTCGGTTCACATATATGCGATGCGGGAAGGCTGCGAATTCGCAGCCTTTTCCCGCATCGCACACGCACCCCCGGCAGTTCACACTGCCATATGCGATACGCTGGGGGTGTCAATGTAATCTTAACGACACCCCCAGTTTGATCGCATATCGCAGTGCGATCGTGCAGTTCGCACAGGATCGGATCGCACAAGTGTGAACCGCTGTGCGATCGGATCCTGATGCGGCAGCAAAAATGCCTCCTGTGCGTGTTTGCTGCGGGTGCGATGCGAATTTAGCCATACAAACTGTATGGCTAAACTCGCACCGCACAGCTGATCGCATGTAATGTCGGAGCAGTGCGCTCCGACATTACATGCGAACCCCGCACACGCAGAAGTGTGAACCGGGGCTGAGTGGACCCACTTGTCTTGCACCATGGATTTTTTTTTTCCAGGAGGCCCTGAAAGGCTTTCAAGCCCCTGTCAGTTGACCCTGAGGGGAGAGGGGAGGGGAAAAAAAAAAAAAAAAAAAAAAAGAGCCTTAAAAAGGAAGGCCCACGACGACTCACGACGAGGTTCCTTGCCCTTAGTAGACTGTGGAAGAAAGGTACTCTTCCCCTCCTGTGAGACCTTTGTGATGTCATCCAGGATAGCTCCAAACAGGTGATCTACTTGAAAGGGAAGAGCAGTCGAGTGCTTTTTGGAAGTCTGGTCTGCACACCAGCATTTAAGCCAAAAGACACGCCGAAAGGACCACTGCCAAAACAGAGCAGAGCCACTAGCTGAGCCGCATCCAAAGAGGCATCACAGATAAACTGCAACGCCTGGACCAGCTGGTCTGCCAGCTCAGCAAAGGCGGGGGGGGGGGGGGGGGGGAGGTGTTCTCCCACCATGGCACAGCGTAAAATCTTAGCCCACTGGGTAAGAGTTTGCAACGCCAGGGAAAAAGGTTAATACTGGCCTCAGTGCCGAACCAGCCAGAGTGTACATTTTACGAGCCACAGCCTCCGCCTTCCTGTCAGCCGGATCCTTAAAGGCCAGGGACTCCTAAACTGGAATCATGGTTGCCTTGTTCAATCTGGAAACCAGTGGGTCCACCACCAGTGGAACAGTCCACTATTTAAGAAGGGACTCCTCATAGGAGTAACACCTAGTAAAGGGCTTAAGGACCCCACAGAAACGCTTTGGATGTCCCCAATCTTTAGCAACAATTCTGTCAAATAGGGCGGGGAAAGGAAACACCCTTGCCGCTCTGGATGACTTGTGAGTGCCAAAGGGAACCTGTACCTCCGTTGCAGCTGCATCCTCCATCTTCAAGGTTTCCCACACAGATACAATTAGTGATTCCACCAGTGCCTTTTCACGTGCGGTTGCAGACGTGGAGTAATCATCCTCACTATCAGAGGATTCTGGGTGTGTGGTTGCAGACCCAGCAGGATGACCCCCTTCCGCGGAGGGCCCCGCAGCCTTTGAGAGGGGATCAGGTGGGGAGATGTGCTCCAAAGACTCCATGAGTCACCAGTGGGACCCCACAAAAAGTATACAACACTGCAAGGGACAAAACACCCACCACCCTGGCAACACCACCCGGTCGCCAGGCAAAAGCACCAAGCGATCCTTGGCAGAGAGGGAGAGGATCCCACCAGACTCACCAACCAGCAGAAACGAGCACCTGCAGCCACCAGGATAATCTGCACTCCATGTGCAGTGGTCAAGAAGTGAAAGGATCCAGGAGACAGCACTAGGGGATGAGGAGGGGGCACCCACTGCCGAAATCGCCGCCACCATTTTCAATGGCAAACCACCACAAAACGGCCTCTGAACTACACAAACATGGCCGCTGCGTATAGAAACACACAGGCTACAACAAAATGGTGGCACCACAAGGCTTACAGGGACCCAGGCAGGACAGGAGCCCCACCAGGCACAATCCCCCCACACAGTCGATTGTCCGGTTCCCGGCGGAAACCGTGGGTCTGACTGTCCCGAGGGGCCCACGCCTACCCCAAAACCCTCCAGAAGGAAAGGGGGGGGCGCCACTCACCAGGCGGGCACCGCTCTAGACAGAACTAAATGGGGGAGACTGTCAGCCAAGAGGAACGCTGCAACTTGGGCCAAGACCCGTTCGTATGCAACTTCGCAAAGCGTTTAGCTCGCAGGCCAGCCCCGTCCAGTGGGGCTACGTCGCGCCCGACCTAGCGCGGAGCTGAGGTCTGCGCGCGCTCGCTGGCCAGACTGGGGTGACCAATGGATCTAGATTATCCAGCCCAGCAGTTGATTGTAGATCTCACAGGAAAAATCCAGGATCTAAGGAAAAGATTGCCAGGACCAAAGATCCCAGCAAGGAACTAGGTCCTTACTCCTGACTAGGCAGAAAAAAAAAAAACTGAGTGCCTATAGCAGAGAGGGAGTATACCCCTTGGGACTGCCCATGGGCGTGGACAGACTTTTCTGCCTAGTTTCGTACTCCTGTAGGGGGCAGTATAACCCAATGGTTAGGAAAAACTGAAGCTGTGTCCGTCAATGAACGAAATAAATAATATTTCATCCCCTGCAGATTTTGTAAGTTTACCCACTTACACCTATGATAAAAATTATAGACCCTTAAATTTCTTTGTATTGTAAATGATGGACAGAATATCAATCAAAATCCAGGAAAAAAAAAAAAAAAAAAACACCACAGGATACAAGTGTTCTAAATTGAGTTGCAGTTCAGTGAGCAAAATAAGTATTTGATCCACAAGCAAAACATGACCATACTTGTGTAGAAGCCCTTGTTGGCAAGCACAGAGGTATCTTATAGTTGGTTACCAGGTTTGCACACATCTCAGGAGGGATTTTGGTCCCTCCAAAATGGATCAAGCAGCACATTAAGGTCATGGAGTGGCCTAGCCAGTCTGAAGACCTTAATCCTATAGAAAATTTATGGAGTGAGCTGAAACTTTCGAGTTGTCAAGCGACAAGCAAAAAACCTTAAGGATTTAGAGAAGATCTGTAAAGAAGAGTGGACCAAAATCCCTCCTAAGATGTTTGCAAACCTGGTCACCAACTACATGAAGCGTCTTACCTCTGCTTTCAACAAGGGTTTTTCCACCAAGTACATGTTTTGCTTAGGGATCAAATACTTATTTTACTCACTGAACTGCAACTTAATTTATAGCATTTGTTTTATGGTTTTTTTTCTGGATTTTTGGTTGATATTCTCTAGAATTTAAAATATACCTTTAATAAAAAATATAGACCCCTGCATTTCTTTAGAACTGGGTAAATTTACAAAATCTGCAGGGGGATCAAATAATGGTTTTCCTCATTGTACAAATGCTCATGTTACAAATCCATGGTTTCTAGCTAGACTAAAGCCTATCACACGTTATATTCGCTGTAAAAATCTCCTTTTTATTTTCCAAAACTATGTAATGAGGCCCTACCTAAACTTTCTATTCAGTCTGAATCCGATCAGGCAGGCCCTTCTACAACATAATTGTTGGCAGACAAAAAGGAGTTTGTACAAACTGTAAGAAGAGGGGATCTTCAGACTGGCCAAACAACACAGTTTCAAAGCTGCTATCTAGGTACTAGAGAGCTGTGACAGGAGCTGTAATAAAGTGCTTGCAATTTATGCACAGCTAGTGTTGAACAGAACAGCAACAGGAATAGTGGGGGCACTTTAAAGTGTAAAGCACATGAGGTTATTACAAACCCTGCATAATACTTACTTGACATTGACAGGATCATAGCCAGAGCTGCAAACATTCCAGCCATTCCTTGACCACTGAGGAACATGCTGCTATACTGCTGAGGGAAGAGAGTCAGAAGTCCAAACAGACTGCCCTGTAGAATTGCACAAAATGCTGCAGTGTTGGTGAAAGGGACAAAGAAAAAAAAAAAAAAAGAATTAGATTATATCCAAAATAAAGTATAATTAGAAGTAAAGCTGTGCCCAGACTATGCATGCTAAATATTTTAAATACCGTATTTTCCGGCGTATAAGACGACTGGGCGTATAAGACGACCCCCCTAATTTTCAAGTTAAAACATAGGTTTTGGGCTATACTCGCTGTATAAGACTACCCCCCCTTCCGAAGCAAGGCAACACCATTGAAAAACATCAGATTTCTCATAGCTCTCCAAGGTACCCCAAGTACTGTAATACCAGATTTCTCATAGCTCTCCAAGGTACCCCAAGTACTGTAATACATGTAATCTCTCATAATATCTCCAAGGTACCCCAAGTATTACCAGTAGGTGTAATCTCAAGACGCTGGCTGTGTGGGAATCCTGTACGGGTATACCGTATCTTCAGCTACATACAGTATACCGCGCTGATCCAATCACAGTGAGCAATGTATTCTATTATTGAATGCAAAGCCTGCTCGGATTGGCAGAGTCAGAGAGGCGGGCTGATGTTACTCCGCCAATCCGAGCAGGCTTTGCATTTAATAATAGAATACATCGCTCTCCCTGATTGGCTCAGCACGGTACACTGTATGTTGCCGAAGCTACGGTACATACGGTATACCGGTACAGGATTCCCACACAGCCAGTGTCTTGAGAGATTACATCTACTGGTAATACTTATACTTAGGTTACCTTGGAGATATTATACTCCGGATATAAGACGACCCCCCATTTTTGGGGGATTTTTTTGAGGTTCAAAAGTAGTCTTATACGCCATAAAATACAGTAACTAGAACAAGCAATAATGCACTTTAACACCTGTCTGGCTTATAACAGATTGACGGCCGGGTCTTTCGTCCCTCTGAGTGGACGACATGGGACGTCAGAAGGTGCCACACAATCTATCACCGGCTGTGTCAACTGGACACAGCCGATAAGTGATCACTATACCCGCATGCTGCCAGTATTATGAGATCGCTGTGACCAATCACAGCAGAGCAGATCACATCTTTGGCTAATCACAACAAAAGACATGGAATGAATCAGTTTCGTTCCGTAAAAATAGTTGCTTATACCAATGAAATTCATTGGTATAAGCAAGTATGGTAACTGTATTGCTCTGGTCACAGTGTGTTAAGGAAATGTACGGTAATTAAAATATATATATATAATAAATGTATTTTTTTTTTTTTTTTTTAAATACTGTCACCAGTGTCCCTGATTACTGCCACACCATTTATATAAAAAAAAAATAATAATTTACAAAAATTTATAACAGAAGAAAATGCTTTATTTTTTTTCAAAATTCTTTGGTCTTTGTTTGTTTATTTAGCAAAAAATAAATAAAATTAAGACCCAGTGGTGAATACCACCACAAGAAAGCTCTTTTTTTTTTTTTCCACAAATAAAGGATACATTTCGGCTGGGTTTCCACTAGTGCGACTTCAAAGTCGCGCGTCTTCAATAGCGACTTTGTACTTTGATAAACGCGCGACTTGTGTACGAATTTACAACGACTTGTTGCGGCTACGACTTGTTGCGACTTTGATGTATGCGACTTGCACATAAAAGATTCCTTTTCCTGCTAGTGATGTAATTCCTTTTCCTGCAAGTGATGTAATTTCCTGTTTTGGAATAGTAGTGTATGTTGCAGGAAACATGTTGGCTATGCAGTATGTTGGAGCAGCAGTAATTATGGCTGCTGTAGCAGCTGTTATTGATGAGGAAGAAGAGGACAGGAGAAGGAGAAGGCATCGCTTCTGGATCCATCCTGTCATCTCCCAAAGGGAAGAGAGAGGCCAGTTCAGGATCCTTTATCATGACCTCCGTGCTCATGAAGACAAATTCTTTAATTACACACGGATGTCAATTAAAAGGTCAGAACATATGTTCATGTCAACTCTTTAACAAATATGTCTCTATGTATGTTATTTTTTACATGGATAATGTTGATAAATGCCATATATGTGTTTTTTTTACAGTTTTGATGAATTGTTGGCTCTGCTCTCCACACATCTAGAGAGACAAAACACTAGATTCAGAAGGAGTATTCCGCCCATAGAAAGACTGATTATCACATTGAGGTAAATTTTCCAACCTACTTACCTCCTGAGGCATTTGGAGAGACACATTATCATGTAATTATCATGTGACATATATGTAGTAGTGGTTGTGATTATGTTTGCCATGTTTTTTTCAACAGTGTCTTTCTCCTGCCTATCTTCTTCCTTCATTTTCTCAGGTACCTTCGTCCAAGCCAGTTTATGCATCATTCTAACATTATTTTTTTATTTTTAGGTACCTGGCAACTGGACATACCTTTACAAGTTTACATTATGAGTTCTTGGTTGGCAAAACTACTGCCAGCTATATTATCCATGATACCTGCAGAGCCATCTGGAATGTTCTTAAGGATTTGGTCCTGAAGAAACCCACTACAGAAGACTGGTGCAAGATAGCAGAATATTTCTGGGACCACTGCAATTTTCCAAATTGTGTTGGTGCAATTGACGGAAAACACATTAGAATATTGAAGCCCATTGGCAGTGGAAGTAAATTCTTCAACTACAAAAAATACTTTTCTTTTGTCTTACTAGCAGTGGCTGATGCCAAATACTGTTTTAGCTATGTAGACATAGGTTCGTATGGAAGCAGCTCAGACTCGAGCATATTTGCGAGATCCACATTCGGAAGAATGTTGAGGGAAGATGGACTTCAGCTGCCACCGGACTGTCCACTACCAGGGACAAACGGACCACCACAGCCATTTGTTTTTGTTGGAGATGAGGCTTTCGCTCTCAGTCATCATCTCTTAAGGCCCTATTCAAATCGGTCTCTGACTGTGGAAAAAAGAGTTTTCAACTACCGCTTAACCAGGGCAAGACGAGTTGTTGAATGCGCCTTTGGAATTTTAGCTAACAAGTGGAGGTTCCTGCACACATCTAACAATTTAAAAATGGATAATGCAATATGTGCAGTCAAAGCAGCATGTGTTCTTCACAACTATGTTGCACTTCGTGATGGGTACAATCATGAAGATTGTGGCATGAATGACATGGAGGGTGCAAGTTTGAGTGCCAGTAGGGGCACAAGCAATGGTGCTACTGTGCGTGAGGGATTCACATCCTTTTTCATGTCTGCTGCTGGTTCTGTCCCCTGGCAGCTGGACGCTATTTCATAATGTATCACACGTTCCAACACAGTCCAATTTTGAATAAAATTCTGTTATGTTTTCCTTATATTTCTGTGCAATTATAACCAAAGTCTGCATATTGTTCCAGTTCTAGCTATAATAAAAATACATTGCTTAACCTTCTGTTTTGCTGTTTTCTACTGTAGATATAATTATATAGCATACACACATTATTGACAGTACTATAGAAGCAAAAATAATCCAAACAAAAACCACAGAGTAGAGTAACAAGGTAATTTTTTTTATTTTTTTTTTTTTTCAAAATTTAGAAAAAAATAAACTTTTTATAACAACATCACCAATGTTTTGGAGATACCAGCACCAAAACAATGAAAAAATAAATTAACAGGTAAAATGTTAACAACACCAAAAACAAAAAAAATTACAATTCCTGGTATATAATTGGAGATTCAGTGGACCCAGAATGAGAAATATTTGATGGGCCAGATGGGCTTGGGTAATCACTTGCAGATCCCTGACGGTATTGCCTTTCCGGGAAAGGCGTAACCTGCATGGGAGCAGGTTGGTAAGGTCTTGGTGTGCCAAGGGTGGAGGCAATAGGGGGCGGTATTGGGTGCAACATGCGGGGCCTGGAGATATTCGGCATGTTGCCATACTCATCGTAGTATGGGCGATTAACTTGGTGCCCATACTGTGAACTTGGTGGTGGTGGTGGTGGTGGGTACTGGTAATTGGGGGGATATGTGTGGTGGGGGGGGGGGGTTTCCATACATGCTGTAGAGCTTGCCTCCCCAACCACAAAAGATTGGGCGGTTGACATGAGAGCCATCCTTAGTGCATACTTTTTCTCAGGGGGGACCTGCTTGCACATACCCAACAACACGGTCATGAAAGCAGTGTCATCACACATGCTTTCCTTCATGTGTGCGTTCATTTCCTTCACCACCTTCAGAACCTCCTCCATGGGTTTACCACCCCTAGGATTCGCCCTTGATGAAGACCTTGAGGAAGATCTTCGTGAAGGCCTTTGTTCTGTACTAGGCCCTGGTTCAGCCTCCACCGCAGCAGGAGAATCAATAATGGACAATGGTCTTGATATTACTCCCTCTGATTCCTCACCATCAGGGTCAGGGTCACCAGGGTCTTGGCATCCCTCCTCCTCCTCCTCCTCCGCTGCCGCCTCCTGTGACCCCTCCTGCTGTTCAGAACCAAGTGAGGAGTCTTGCCAGCTTGCTTGGGTTCTGAAATATAATGAATACATTTCAAATTTTAGGAATATTAATATATTTTATATGTCAACTACAGTATCTAAAAAAATGCTGACAACTTACTCTCGCATCTCCAACACCGGCCTTAAAAATTCCAGCTCCTGGGCATGCGCATAGGGGACAATCCTGGAGGACCCAGAACCACTCCTTGCTTCTCGTAATTTTCTGAGATAGCGGTTATAGCAGTCCTTTATGCTTCGCCATCTGGTTTGTAAGGAGTGCACTGAAAAAAAGAAAATAACGGTACTGTACTGTACATATGGGGGCAAGCAGCAATGTGATAAATTGCATATATGAAACACTTACATTTTTCAGTCCGTTCTGTACTTGTAAGACAGTCCCAATTTTCAAAATAGATCCTTGCAATCTCCAGCCATGCTCTCTCCTTCCTCACATGGTCCTTATATAAGGGGTCTCGGGTGTCGTATATTGAGGGGCGAGCTCTGACCAGACGTATAATCTCCTCATTATCATGAGAAGTTCTTTTATTCTTCCTGGATCTTGGCATGCTTGCTGTATATAACACTCTCCTCTCCTCTGCTAACTATGGGAAGTGATGTTCTTGGGAGGTGCAGAGATCATGTGATTTGGGGCGGAACATAACAATAAAAAAAATTTACTGTAAACTTCCGTGCAAATCGCAACGAAGTCGAGACGAAGTCGCGTTCAAAACCGTGTACTGCGACTTCGTTGCGACTTACATTACCTTCTATGAGGGACATATCGCACTAAAGTCGGCCCAAAGTAGTGCAAGAAGCAATTTTGAAGACGCTGCGTCTTGAGTCGCAGCAGTGGAAACGGTCCATATTGAAAACAATGGGTTTTGACTTGTCATGCGACTTGACATGTGTCAAGTCGCACCGCAAGTCGCACTAGTGGAAACCGAGCCTTCATGTGGGTACAGTGTTGCATTACTGTGCAATTGTCATTCAAAGTGTGACAGGGCTAAGAGCTGAAAATTGACCTGGGCAGAAAAGAGGGTAAAAGTGCCCAGTATTGAAGTGGTTAAAGCAAGCCTTCATTCACCTTTCAAAGTTCACAGGCACAGGAAATCTTTGTATTTTTCCTGTTGCTTTCTCTTGCAACAAACCCCTGGCAAACCTGCCAGCCCTTTAATGCAAGCAAAAATTAAAGAGGTTGTAAACTCGTATAATGTTTTTTTTTTTTTTTTTTACACCCTGCAAAAGAAAGACATAATGAGCTAGTATGCATCGCATATTAGCTCATTATGCAATACTTACCTCAGAACGAGCCCCCGCCGTGCCGCTCACTCACCTCTATGACGGGCGACATGTCTAGTCGCCCGTCTTCCGGGATCGCGGCATCCGGCCATCTGATTGGCCGGAGCCGCGGTGACGTCACTCCCGCGCACGCGCGCGGGAGCAGACAGTCACGGCACGGGGCTCTGAAGGAACGGCACGATCGGCCGTTCCTTCAGAGCGCATGCGCCAGTGACGTCACTGGCGACATGTAAGGTAAATATCTCCTAAACGGTACATGTTTAGGAGATATTTACAGTACCTATAGGTAAGCCTTATCATAGGCTTGCCTATAGGTACAAGTTGTAGAGGAGGGTTTACTTCCTCTTTAAGTGTTTCTAAGAGGTCAAAAATGGTCTGAAACCTGACTTTAGGGTGAATTTACACAAGCCTAGTTCATTGGCCAAAAAAATAAAATAAAATAAAAAAAAAAAAAAAAAAAGCGTCACAATGCTAATGCAAAAAAAAAATGGAAAAACTCATTTTTAAACGCAGCAATGCTACTGGTGTTTTTATAATGTCCACTGTGCACGAAGCCTAAGAGCTAGGAATGGGAATCCAATACTAGCACTAGGAACAATAAGCCTGATAGAGGATAAGAACAGGATCTGTCTTCCAGCAATTACAGCACATGAAGGCCTGCAGACGTACACAATCCCACCGAGAGTAAAGCTGGATACACACTATACAATTTTCTTTAGATTTTTTTTCCTTTAGACTTACCAAAAACATATAATATGAGGCCAGACCTAAAGACTTTCAATTTGTATACAAACAGGCAGGCCATTGCACTACATAGTTGAAGGTAAATCTAAAGCAAATCTACCAACAAAAGTTGTATATAGTGTGTATCCAGCTTTACACTGAAGCTGGATAACCCTGTCTTGTCTGCTGACCCTCAGGGAGGTACAGGACCAATAAGAGATTAAAATATATTCCCTTGTGGGAAGGGAGGGAGGCACACTCCCATGCATGACCTTCGCCTTGTGGGAAGGAGGAATGACGTTCGCCATTTACAATGGAGGAACATCGGATGCAGTGATCCAGAAGCAATACTCAAGTTTAGCAAAGAAAGCAGCGTGTAAGTACAAAACATACAAACAACACTCAATATTAGTGGAAGTTTAGGAATAGGTAGATCTATCTGTAAGGAGAATACTCCCAGGATCAGAAATCAGGAAAAGGGATAATTCCCATCATCTTGGCTAGATTCTGGCAAATAATTAGCTAGACTAAGTGGTCCAAAGAACCAATTTTGTGCACTGCCCAAATTCTTAATTCTCCAATTCAGGAAGAGAATTTAAAAGTACTGAGGGACAAACACAAAAAGGGGGACTATGTGAAAAGGAAACCATCCCACAAGTATTTTAAGAGGTACATGGGAGAGGATCTACTATACCCCGAGGGTAAACATATTATGACCATTGGTTTAGCAGGAACTCCGAATCTAAAGCACCGATTCTTTTCACAAAGCGTCACCTGGGCATTCCACAATGGGAAACAGTGTGCATGTGTGGTGTAAAATGGGGGAGGGGGTGTAAAACTACTGAAGTACAGTGAAGAGTTTAGAGTATCCCAATAGTAAGGGAGTGGTGGGAGCTGATCTGTTACAAAAATCGGAGGAACAGCGCTTGAAGAGTCAAACATCGAGTGCCAACCAAAGATAACGGAAAAGGACTCCACCGCAGGAGAGAAATGTGGGGTTGAATGTGATAGAACTCTACACTTGAGAGAGGGATCAATGCAGGAATCAGAGATCCCAGGCACTACAAGGCAATAAACCTGTAAGGAAATTCAGCCGGAGAAACCACACTCCCGCTTTTAAAAGTGGAAAGGTACTTTTCATGGTTAGGGTTAGCAGATAAGCCAGAGGACTTCTGACCTCAAGAGCTATGGCTTGAGTGGAAGGTAGACTGATGATCTATGAGGTACAATTAAAGTAATAGATAAAGAATGAGGTTCCTCCACACCGTTACAAGACCTCCTGCGTGGAGGCAGGCACACATCCTGCACACAAGAATTAGTTCAGTGCATCCTTGGTGTACTAGGCACCCCTACACATCTGAAAGGATGAGACCATCACAGCTGAAACAGTGCTGCAAACAGTTGTTACAGAAGCTGTTGACCCACAGTCCCATAGATTCACAAATCTGAGCTACTACCAAAAAAGAATGAATATTTACACCAGAGAACTCAAACAAAGATCTAAGCAGAAAATCCAACTGATGGTCAGTAAAATCCCTAAGGGAAGATCATGATCAACGTGCTTGGTGGTATTTTTGTGAAGGTGGATGACTGGAGCATCTACAGTGGATAGAAACCATTATTATTTTCCTTTCAAATGGAAAAGGCTCCTTCCCATTGTCCTGGGAGAAGCCAAGACTCCACAGGTTGGTTCTATGCCTCTGGGGTATACAGAGTTTACTGGGAAGGTCTTCAGAGCAACTGTTCTAAAAAGACCCTATGCCTGGAACAGCAGGCTAATCTACTCTAAACACTAGGTAGAACACACTGCATTAAAGGGTCAGGGACTCCTTGTACAGCTGAGTCATGGGAACTTGCTGAAATATAGGCAAGGCTATATAGACAATCAAATATTGCAATACAGGCCACAATGTAGAATCAGTCCATTGCCTGGAGACTAAATTCAAGACTAACCCCACAATCTTTGGTTCAGCGGGGACAGAGCACGACCTCAACAGTTGAGGAGGATATGCCAATCTGGATAACTACTGGGTATAGACTAGCTCAAGAAGCGTTTTTCAAAATTTTGATTGAAGATGCTGAAGGAAAAACCATCTATCGACCATCATAAAACACACATACGCACACGCACGCACGCACAATTACAGTTCTCTCAGCAGAGCAAATGATCCACCTAGGACATTAACAAAAAAACAGGATGGTTGAAGGCAGGGTTATACAGTGACTGGCCTAATGTTTTTTGCTTGCCAGAGTCCAAATCTCAAAGTAATTCTTGTACCCCTCAATAAATGAAGAGGGTGGCCCACAGACACATGACTCTGCTGTAGATGCTGAGAAGCGGGTAACTCCCTGACTAAAGCAGGCCATACATGAGTACATTTCAAAGAAGTCTTGATGAACTGGCCGAAATTCGCCTAGTAGGTGGCCCTGCTGACTCTGTTCTGTTCAAAAATAAATAAATCATAGCTCAATCGACTTTTGTCAAAGGAGCCTGCTGGACATTTTTTTTTACCTTAAAACATACAGTGCATTTAGAGAAAAAATGCTTAGGATTTAAATACACTTTTGGCATCCCCAAAAAGCCAATAGAGCCAGCATTCTGGGGGGAAGAAAATAAAATCTAAGTGCAGGGGTGAGACTCAGTCAGTGTCTTGAATGATTGTTATCTATCCTAGGTAGTAAGAGTCACTCTGGAAGGGGATGGAGGAGCTGCTGGACAAAAAAAAAAAAAAAAAACAAACCTCTCCAACTTACAGGTCCTAAAAGAGGCAGACATTCTCTGGATTTAGGTGCAGTATCCCAGCCATGTCACTGTTCTAGCTCCAGCTCCACTTTGGGGGAGAACGACCCTTACAAGAGACTTCAAAGAGGCAAAAGTTAACTCTGATAATCTGGGTGGTTCCAAGTAGGTAGAAGGTAGTGAGCAGACTTTTACCCAAGAGTCCGCAAGGATCAAAAATGTCTCCCACTTGTTCTTTTCCCTGGAGGATTTCTCGGCCTCCTAACCTACCTCCCGCCCCCCTCCAAAAAACACACACACACACACACACACACACACACACACACACACACACACAAACACAGGTGTTTAGACAAACTTGCAGTAGACAAGCAGAGATGCTTTCAGCAGCCCATCACAGCTTTGTAAGGCTCAGGACATCTGCTTCACAAGCTTTATCGGGAGAGGATCTGCTGCTGATGTGGGTAGATCTCTTGAGGTACCATTCTATGATTTGACAAATTAAAAGCAATGGGCAGAATACTATATAGAGTGAAGGGCCAGGCCTGCCAGTAACAACTGAGTTACAAAGAGGAATTCCAACTGCCAATCATTCGGGTTCTTTTAAAGGAAGAACCCACTCCATTGCCTTAGTTCTGTCCCTGTTAAAATGCACCACTGACGAATCACTTTTGACAAAATCCCTTCCAAAACAGAAGCAAATCCAGAAAGCGGGGGGGGGGGGGGGGGGGGTGGTATCAAGGACACATCTGGGTAATTTCTACCTCTATATAGAATACTTCAAAGAGTTGGTGCATTTGACAGGTCTGTGCAGCTGTAGCTTTGGTTAACTCCACTGAAACCTTTTATACTACAATCTTCAATTTGGGGAAGATTTTTTTGCCACCTGTCCTGATACGTTTTGATTGAGACTTTTTAAGGTGGTGATCGGCTGGGTCATTCTGTGGGGAGGTTATTCAACCCTTTGTGCTAGATCGGATGCGGTCAGGTAAAAGGCATCCATACTACGGATGCTGTCAGTTATAGGCATCCATACTACATAATTTTATGCTGAGTAACTATGTATCATACCATTATACCAAACCCCTGAAGAACACTTCTAACTGCCGAGTTAAATAGGTACAACTTATGTAGAAGGATGTTTCATCTCTGTGTATTACCAGCCTCATAACTGGATATATGTAAAGATTTTCTGTCAATCTTTATAATTAAGATTTTATATAACAAGAAAAAATATATTGTGGAGTAGCAAAATTGGTACAAAATGTAACTGCCTTCATAGTCAGTATACAATAAGGGAAGTTGGTGACAATAATAAATGAAGCCCCCGTTCACACATTGGAGCTACTTGTCATGTCAAATCACATGACAAGTTGCACCCTATTGCCAGCAATCGCACTGTTCAAACAGATCCTGCACTGCTTTTGGCGATTTCAGGTGCGACTTGCATAGACGTCTGTGCATGAAGCCACACAGATGTCTTCCAAGTCGCACTGATATGCAGCTTTGAAATCATGCAATTTCAGATGAAGTCGCAGTCAATGTGAATGCGGGTGGAAGATGAGGGGTTCGCTATGAACTCATGGAAAGTCCATAAGTAGGCATGGGAAACTATAGCCAATGGGGTCGACCAAAAGGAACCATGATGGTACCAAACAGTTACAGTATCTCACAAAAGAGTACACCCCTCACATTTTTGTAAATATTTTATTATATCTTTTCTTTTCATGTGACAACACTGAAGAAATGACACTTTGCTACAATGCAAAGTAGAGAGTGTACAGCTTGTATAACAGTGTAAATTTGCGGTCCCCTTAAAATAATTCAACACACAGCCATTAACCGCTTGCCGACCGCCGCACAACTATTTACTGCGGCAGTCAGCCCCTCACAGGCAAAGTGACGTAGTACTACGTCGCTCGCCTGTGAGGCTCTAGGGGGGCGAGCGCGCGCCGCCGGAGGTGCGCTCCCGCCCCCTCCCTAAGCAGTCCGCCGGTCACTCACGATCTCCCCGTGGAGAGGGAGAAAGGCAGGCGGCTAATGTAAACAAAGCCGCCTGTCATTCTCCCCTGTGTAACAACAGAGATCATACGGTCCTGCTATGATAAATTTGCGGCATCCTCCCATAAAAGGGGTAAGTATGGTTGTGCAAGATAACCTGTTACATGCCCGTTTTATGCAGAGAACCAGTTCATGAAGACCAGAGGCCTAACTAGAACCTTCAGGGCCCCAGTGCAAGAAACCCTGAAGGGCCCCTCAGACCCCTTGCCGGGGCCCTCCCCTTCAAGCCTGGGGCTCTTCCCACTGATCCTGGGGCCCTTTATTACGGTCCCGCAGTGGAACCCTTTCACAAATTCTGCAGTGGGCCCCATTCCTGTCATCTTGGGGCCTCCCCATGGTGGTGGAATGCCAGGGCCCAGTCACAAGTGTGACTTTTGCGATCCTGGAAGTTCACCCACTGGTGTCAGTTTTTATTTTTTGGTATTTTAATTGTATTATATTTTATCATTTTATTTTATTACAATGTCACTGACTATGACTGTCCATTCAGAAAAGGAAGGAGCTGTCCATTGCGACGCCTCCCCTGCAGCAGCCGGCAGAAGAGGGAAGGGAGCACAGTGGGGAGGGAGCACAGTGGAGCACACAAGTGAACTGGATAGGAGGAGTGGCAGCATACAGAGGAACCAATCTCCTCCCATTTTCCTCCTGCAGCTGCAGGAGGAAAAAGCAGGACAGTGATTTCTCGACATGCTGCCCCCGCTGCCCCTCCTATCCAGATGTACAGGGGAGCCGCACAGGACCCCTGGAACATGGGGCCCGGTTGCAATTGCAACCCCTGTAATTACACCCCTGATGAAGACACAGATTCTGCGGTGATCTAATTTGTCCAGGCCAAACAGGAATCTTATGCACCATGTAAATGAAACACTATGTGTTTTGCTTAAAGCTTCTTCAGGGAATCCTATTGGTACTGGGAGATACAGCATAATTACTATATGGTTCAAAATACATGAATCCATTTCCACATATTACATTTGTTAATAAATGGGTCATAAGTTCCAAAACAGAAAACATAATATGGAAGCAAAAATATTTGACTACTACTCAATTAGGTACCTACCCAAACCCAAAAGGGGAACATAAGGCAGCCAAGCCAACGTGGCACCGGGGGAGGTCACATGTAAAAGCAGCTCCACGAAGAGCATACATCAGACATCATACAGCCAGAACAGAGAAGTCTTGCCCTGGGACTACAAAAATCTGACAAAGAAAATATAATGTAGGTACAGGTCAATCTATATGACTGCATTGTTTCAAGTGGAGGCATTTCCCCGTAAATTACAGAGAAATAAAGCCACTTACATTACACAAAGGGATGACTACATAAAGGGTTAGTCTCTATGGGTCTTCTAAATATTTGTTAATTCAGGACTCACTTGACAAAGTGGCCACAAATGGATAGGCTCAAACTTTCAACGTAAAGTGGCATCAGGACCATCCCTCCATTTCTGAGGGTCCATTGTGTGCCAATTTCCCTGTAGACATACTGTATCTCACAAAAGTGAGTACACCCCTCACATTTTTTGTAAATATTTTATTGTACCTTTTCATGTGACAACACTGAAGAAATAACACTTTGCTACAATGTAAAGTAGGAAGTGTACAGCTTGTATAACAGTGTAAATTTGCTGTCCCCTCAATATATCGCAACACACAGCCGTTAATGTCTAAACCATAGGCAAGAAAAGTGAGTACACCCCTAAGTGGAAATATCCTAATTGGGCCCAAAGTGTCAATATTTTGGGTGGTCACCATTATTTTCCAGCACTGCCTTAACCCTCTTGGGCATGGAGTGCACCAGAGCTTCACAGGTTGCCACTGGAGTCCTCTTCCACTCCTCCATGACATCACAGAGCTGCTGGATGTTGGAGACCTTGCGCTCCGCCACATTCCATTTGAGGATGCCCCACAGATGCTCAATAGGGTTTAAGTCTGGAGACCATGCTTGGCCAGTCCACCTTTACCCTCAGCTTCTTTAGCAAAGCAATGGTAGTCTTGGAGGTGTGTTTGGGGTCGTTATGTTGGAATACTGCTCTGCGGTCCAGTCTCCATAGAGAGGGGATCATGCTCTGCTTCAGTATGTCACAGTACATGTTGGCATTTATGGTTCCCTCAATGAACTGTAGCTCCCCAGTGCCGGAATCACTAATGCAGCCCCAGACCATGACACCCCCACCACCATGCTTGACTGTAGGTAGGACACACTTGTCTTTGTACTCCTCACCTGGATGCAGCCCCACACGCTTGACACCAGCTGAACCAAATAAGTTTATCTTGGTCTCATACGACAACAGTACATGGTTCAAGTAATCCATGCCCTTAGCTGGTCTTCAGCAAACTGTTTGCAGACTTTCTTGTGCATCATCTTTAGAAGAGGCTTCCTTCTGGGACGACAGCCATGCAGACCAATTTAATGCAGTGTATGGTCTAAGCACTGACAAGCTGACCCCCCACCCCTTCATTGTCGACAGCAGTGCTGGCAGCACTCATACGTCTATTTCTCAAAGACAACCTCTGGATATAACGCTGAGCATGTGCACTTCTTTGGTGGACCATGGTGAGGCCTGTTCTGAGTGGAACCTGTCCTGTCAAACCACTGTATGGTCTTGGCCACCCTTCTGCAGCTCAGTTTCAGGGTCTTGGCAATTTTTTAATAGCCTACAGCATCTTTATGTAGGAGCAACAATTTTTATTTTTTATTTTTTTATCCTCAGAGTTCTTTGCCCTCAGGTGCCATGCTGAACTTCCAGTGACCAGTATGCGAGAGTGAGAGTGCTAACACCAAATTTAACACACCTGCTCCCCATTCACACCTGAGACCTTGTAACACTAACGAGTCACATGACACCGGGGAGGGAAAATTACTAATTGGGCCCACTTTGGACATTTTGACTTCGGGGTGTACTCACTTTTGTTTGCCAGTGGTTTAGACATTAATGGCTGTGTGTTGAGTTATTTTGAGGGGACAGCAAATTTACACTGTTATACAAGCTGTACACCCACCACTTTACATTGTAGCAAAGTGTCATTTCCTCAGTGTTGTCACATGAAAAGATATGAATGAATAAAATATTTACAAAAATGTGAGGTGTGTTGTTATATATGGGAGGAGAAAATGGCTGCCAGGGGTGACGCTCCTCCTCCACACCCACCGTGCTGCTGCTCCTCCACACCCACCGTGCTATGTAACTAGCGGCGGGATTGTGGGCAAGTACGGTATGTCTCCGGGGGTATGTCAGAGGCCGCGCATGACCAGAAATGGCGGGTCAGAAAAATAATTCACTCCCTGTGCCACTTCCAGTTAGGATCAGCCAATCCCAGAAGTGGCATGTGCCATATTGCGCAAAGTTCACAGGCTGGGGACACCGGAGTACAACATTCCCGTCCCGCCAAGGACCGTAAACCGATTCCTATGCGATCGCACCAACATACATCACACGGCAGCCCCTCAAACAACGGCCTTGATCACAAAACAGACAAACACGATAACAAAAATAATAAAAACAAAAAACACAAAGATAAACCAAAAATGATTAAAAATAAGATAAAAAAAAAACCCCCAAACACACACATCGCACACGCTCGCTCTTGGGCAGCAAATCTGCCCTGCAGCCAAACTAAACACGGGAAGGGGATGCAGTCCTCATACCTACTGCCTGAGGAAAAAAAATAAGAATTTCCGGTGTCGTCTCTGTTGGAGGACTGCTGCATGGAAACCCCACTCCTAGAACCCCCTGCTGGCTCCCCGGGTGCCCTCTGCCCCCAAGGGTAGGGTTGTATCATATACCCATAATATAATCCATACTGGATTCTAACCTTGCAATTATTTGCAAAATAACTTGTACAGGTGATTACAAGCATTAAATAAATAACAGAAAACTGCAAACAAAAAAAAGCCAGGAGGCCAGATACAGCAAGACAATGGCTATTCTTATCTCTTTCATCTATCTGAATCCAAGAATGTCAGGACATCAGCTCCTGGCATCAGTGGATTCCATAGAGGTGAGCACAGCCAAAATAATTTCATTTTTATATAAATGAAATTATTACAGGAAGGGTTTATAGCGAATGCATTCGTTCAAACCTGGGGATCTTGTGGCTTGTAGGGTGACTATCAATTTAGGTCTCTAATCTAAGGAGTTGTGGGGTCAATATTCCCCCCCTCTCTCAGATGCAGGGACATATTAGAGACTGACCATCTGTTATGTAGTCATCACTTTGTGTAACTTAAGTGGCTGTATTTCTCTGTAATTTATGGGGAAATGCCTTAATTTGAAACAATGCAGTCATACACACTGATCCGTACCTACATTATATTTTGTCAGGTTTTTGTGGTCCCAGGGCAAGACTTCTCTGTTCTGGCTGTATGGTGACCGCTCTACGTAGAGCTGATTTACATGTGACCTCCCCCTATGACACATTGTTGGCTTGGGTGCTCTAGGTTTCCCTTTTGGGTTTGGGTAGGTACCTATGAGTACTCAAATATTTATGCTTGCATATTAGGTCTTCTGTTTTGGAGTTTATGACACGTTTATTGAAAAATGTAATAGGATGCATTAATGATGTGGAAATGGATTCATGTATTTTGAACCATATAGTAAATATGCTGCATCCCCCAGTACCAATAGGATCCCCTGAGGAAGCTTTAAGCGAAATGCGTAGTGATCCATTAGCACGTGGTACATAGGATTCCTGTTTGGCCCAGACAAATGAGAACACCGCAGATTCTGTCTCTTCATGAACTGGTTCTCTGCATATAATGGGCATGTAACAGATTATTTTGAACAACCATACGCATCTCTTTTATGGGGAGATGCCGCAAATGTATCACTATATTATTTCTTATGAAATGGTTTTAACAATTTTTATCACTCTGTCCTAAAAAAAAAAAAAAAAAGTTCTAAATTTTTATTACATTGAGTACTCCTTTTTTCCTTTATGGGATTATTTGTGGCAACCTTTAAAGTCCTACATATCTTCTTTTCATGTTTAGATACATATTCATAAATAGAACACAAATCACAAATATAAAGCAGCTACTTTTCGTAAGGCATTTTAGGTTTCTAGGTCAAACAAGATCAATAAAGTTGTTCACAATGTTGATATCACAATTAGATAATTTTAGAACACTTAACATAAAGCACGTTTTGTTCAGTCGGTGTATGGGAATGTTTATATACATATTCGGAAACACTGAACAGCTAACTTTTTTGAAAGGCATTTTTGATTTCTAGATCAAATACTGTCAATACTATACTTCAATACACAATAAATGTGATTGTTTTAGAATGCTGAATCAATCGTCAATACATTAACAAAATTATACATTTGCTTGAAAAGAAAAAATCACACCCCTTCATCCTAATGGAGCACAAGTGCAGAAGGGACACAATACTTATACCCATGTCACATTTCTAACCCTACAAAAAGCTGGATGCCTTGGCAACACTGCCTATGAGTGCCTATCCCCACCAGGGTTAAAGAGGAACTAAACTCTAGAAGCGGTGTTTAAGAGAGGACGGCAGATGGCAAAAAAGACAAGTCACCTGTAATGCCTGTGGCATTCTAGCTTCTGATCTTTCCCCATGATTTACCTTGCTTTGCTCTGCACTGTGTCTCTGGGTGAAGGCAAGCCATCTTGGTAGAGGTAAGGCTTGATTTGTTCATGCCAGAACCTCAAGCAAGAATGGTGAGCAGTAATGACATCCCTAAATTGCACATCATATCTCCTGAGATTAGCAGTCACAGGCAGCAGTAAATATCACACAGATATACATATACAGTTATGCAGGCACAAAACCAGGGTACTGCTTAGGGCGGTAAATGAATTTTATTATTTTTAAATGGTTGCCTAAAACCTAGCAAATCTTTAACATTTTAAGTTTAGTTCCCTTTTAATGCATAGTCTTGTCATCCTCACCATTCATGTACAATGCTATGTAGGCACTAGGGAAGTTAAGAGGATGAGTATTAAACCCCTCAACACCCAAGTTTTATTTGCCATTTATGCAGATGATATTTGCAGTTCACTTTTATCTGCAACTTGGCTTAACCTTTCAGTTGGTATAGATATAACTTGACTGCTAGGCATTAGCAAATGATGTTGCCAACTTATCCCACAGGCATTCACATGCAAACACACGCATGTGTACGTAACCTGCTATCAACCACTTTAAAATACCAGACTTATAATTTTAACAATTACATTTTTCCCCTGATGCTGAAGAATGCAGCGGCAACCTAAATTACCCATTGACTCTTGTCATTATCAGATTCAAATAAAATCTCAGGACAGCAACCATCGAATATCTGTCCACCTTAATCGTCTAGTATACCCCCCATAATGTTCTAGTAAAATACTTCAAGCACATACAAGTACTATAATATTATAGTCATAAAACTCATTTATTTTTACAAAATCTATACAAGCCTTTTTAAAAATAAAGAAAACGTTACCATTGATAAACCAAATAGTGGCCAGGGTCAAACTGAAGAAGGTCTGCGCCGTCATCACAACTTTTACCAAAACAGCAGTGAAGATAAAGAGAGACAAGATAGCCAACATGCTGCCCGCTATGCGAATCCTTTCAGAAATGCTGGGAGAAAAAAAAAAAAAAAAAAAGACATTATATAAGAAGTTTGGCTATACAGAAAACATTGGCAGGTTGGCAAAATTATCTGAGAATCAGTTGTCATCCTAAAGGCTCCTGCAAACCGGCTGCCTAAACCTGTTCAACGTTAATGCCAGATGTATTACCTCCAGCCCAGCAGCCCAAGTACAGAATACAGCCTGCCATTAACATGAATGGCTCTGCACCCCTGTCCTCTTGTATACGTGCCATTGGAAACATTAGTATAGTGTACAAGCATTTGCTGAAATATGCCGGGCATCACAAATGAACAAGCCCAGACAACCCGTGTAGAAGAGTCTTTGAAGGGAATTTTCAATTTGTCTAAATGTTTACATGCAGGCTTGCTCTGTCTACCAGAACAGCTCATTAAATCAGAATAAGGAGGAATTGCATAAATTCTCCAAAAAAAGGACAAATTCCAAATGCACATTTTCAGACAAATTTTTAAATTCTTCAATAAAAACGTTTTTGCTCCTCTCCAGCTGGCATGATCACATGTCAGCAGGAGTGAAAATGTAGAGATCATTGAATAGGTGCCTCTGCTATAGGGCTCCACCTGTATGAGCCAACCACATTTTATCAGTGTATTCTACTTATTGGCCATTAGTTGCTTGAGACATAAAACCTCACTTATTTTTTTAGAGCGGTTTTCTATCATAAATTGAATGTGGCTAATGCCTTTTGCCGCTCAACCTTCTGGGGAACTGGCAAACACCAGCTGCCTAGAACATCCTGGTCATAGCCAAACCAGCACTGCAGTAACACTCTGTGACGTGGAAGTCCCATAAGTTCAGTTCAAGCTGGTGTGGTGGCTAGCACAAGTAGCGTCCCGCAGCCACCAATAATTCAAAGACAGGCCCATAGAGTCCTTCCTTATTTGCTTGCAAATTCTGTTTGGGAGCCCACCACTTCTGCAGCGCCCATACACCCCCCCCCCCCCTTCACTGGCCAACCCGGAATTCAAGTGGAAAGAGCCAATTTTACTCCCCTTGGTTTTTATGAGATCTATTATGGACTAAAGCAATTTATATACCGATCAATTCATAGTTACATAGTTAGTGAGATTGAAAAAAAGACATCAGTCCATCCAGTTCAACCTATGATGTGTTTGTGTTTGCCGTTAACCGTACATTGTATACCCCTGTATGTTGTGGTCTTTAAGGTGCCCATCTAATAGTTTTTTGAAACTATTGATGCTCCCTGCTGATACGACTGCTTGTGGAAGAGAATTCCACATCCTTACTGCTCTGACAGTAAAGAACCCCCTACGTACTTTAAGGTTAAAATTCATTGTCGCAAATCCAAATTTGACCCATGCCAGAAAATTTGCATGGAAACGTATCACTGTTTTCAAATTTAAAACCTTTCTGGGCCTATCCCTCCTCATGGGCATTACTAAAAAGAGTGAGTTGTGGTCATATTGGTCCACTGACCCAATTTATCATATGGCAGTGTTCTCCGCTGCCACAGCCAGGGCTCGATACAAGCAAATCTTGCGGATCATTCACTTCAGTGACAAAGAACGCTGTCGCTCTCGTGGTGACCCTGGATATGACCGGCTCCACAAAATTCAGCCGCTTGTAAATCACCTCAACCAGAAGTTTGCAGTCTTGTATACGCCCCAACAAGCTGTCTGCATTGATAAATCCCTGATTATATTTTTCTGCCTGCTTTGCTTTCAAACAGTTTCTCCCCTGCAAGCGTGCCAGATATAGGGTCAAGAAGTATAAGCTCTGTGACAGGGCAACAGGCTATACATGTAGTTTCCGGATTTACAAGGGAAAAGATAGCAATGTGGAGCCCCCCAAACTGCCCAGACTACATGGGGAGTGGTGGCAAGATAGTTTATGACTTGGTGTCACCCTTATTTGGAAAAGGGTACCATTTATACGTAGTAAAATTATTATACAAGCGTGACACTTTTTAGTCACCTTTTTGACTTTGGAATTAGCGCATGTAGGACCGCGCGAACAAATCGCCGGGGCTTTCCCTAACGCCTTGTAGATTTCTGACTTAGATGGGGGTAGAGAGCCTGCTTGAAGTGTAATAAATTGCTTGCAGTGAAGGGGAGGGACACATGGAATGTTTTCATTATGTCCTCTATTCACGCAGATACGACAGTCTAAATTGTAACGGCGACTGGTGTTGAGAAGCCCCCCTCTGTGTCTCGGTGCACTTCAATGACCAAATGATGGCAACGTACCTAAACTGCCCGTAAGGCCAGACACTGGTACAAAAAGTGCCTGTATACTTATTCCAATTGGCTCCTTAATCGCTATTGTGCTAAACAACGCTTATGTGCTATACAAGCTTCAGGAAGAAGTGGATACTTCCTAAAATTCCAGGAAGAGATCATTACAGCCCTTCTGTATCCAGAAGGTGCTGTGGCCCAAATTCACAATCCAGATGCAGTGAACCAGCTGCATGAGAGGCATTTTCCGGATGTCCACCCTGGTACAGCTACCCAAAAAAGCACCTCAAAGAAGATGTAGTGTTTGTAGAAAACACAGATATAGGCATGACACCCGCAATTTTTGTTCCTCCTGTCCTGGCCAACCTGGTTTCTGCATCAGGGACTGTTTCTGTCGCTACCACACACTAGCAGACTAGTAGTAGAGGCTACAGCACAGAACAGTCTAGGGCACACTTTCACACAGGGTCTCAAAAGAGGTTAGATGGCTTTCGAATTTTGAGAGACCCTAGCCTGGAACAGTTTTTTTTTTTTTTTACAGTTAAAAAAAAAAAATTTAACATAAAAAAGCCAAAAATACTTGTCATTTTATTGAGTTAATTTTCGGTTCTTACTCTTTTACTGTACTTTATAATATACTGTTATACTGCAATTTTTTTATTGTTAACGTTTTTCATTTTTAACCATAGTTTTCTTTGCAAATACCACCATTCTACTGTACTTTATGCTATAATAAATGTAATGTTTTATTGTTTGTGTTTTTCATCGTTATCAAAAAAAAAAAAAAAAGGAGCATAGATGGCGAAGCATAGGGGATGGACACAGGTATTTCATGGCCTCCGAAACTGATCGGTAGTGAGGAATAAAATCAACAATTTACGCCCTTAGGGCTCTTTCACACGGGCGGTCCGATCAGATCCGCCTGTCAGTATTTTAGGCGGATCTGATCGGATCCTCCATGCAGCTCTATGGGGCAACGGGTGTCAGCGGAGGTCACCTCCGCTGACACCCGCTGCCATCCGCATCCGATCCTGTGCTTGAAATCTGGACGGATGGAAACCCTATTTTTCCATCCGTTCAGTAATCGGAGCGGAGCGGATCTGATGAGAGCGGACAAGCGGTCCGCTCTCCTCCGATCCCCCATAGAGGGCAGCGGGTGCTGAGACACCTCCCTCTCCGCACTGCAAGCGGAGACGGAGCTGTCATCCGCCCGGCTCAGCGGGGATCGCGGATCGATCCCCGCTGAGCAACACGGATCCGCCTGCGGAGGCGGACCGTGTGAAAGAAGCCTTAGAAAGCATGAAGGCAGTGATTGGTTTTCGGGGGTCCTGTAAGCGGCTAGACTGCCAAAAAGTCAGAAATGAATTTTGGGGTGTCATTTCACATATACTCATGGCATGTTTGAGCAATATATCATTTAAGTGACAACTTTGTGTAAAAAATAAATAAATAAAAACGAAAATGCAATTTTTCCAAAACTTGGCAAAAATATAAAAAATATTCCATGGATTCAACATGCCTCTTAGCAAATAGCTTAGGGTGTCCACTTCCGAAAAACTGGATTTTTGTACTTACCCTAAAATCCATTTCTCAGAGTTCGACGGACACAGCGCTCCATAAATCATAGGGGTGGGTGCTGTGTCTGTCAATGAACTCAGAGAAATGGATTTTACGCCAAGTACAAAAATCCCATTTTCTCTTTCGTTCATCGATGGACACAGCGCTACATTATTCATAACTAGTGGGACATCCAAAAGCAGTGCCAAAAGGAAAATGAGGGGTAGGGAAAATAACCCAAGGCTAAAACATAACATCCCTTTAACCAGAACACAGGAGCCTAAACCAGGTCACAGGAGCCCAGTCTAAAAAAATAAATAAATAAATAAATAAATAAATAAAAGGTTTAATGAAAAAACATCCCTTAAGAGGGAACAGCCCCTCTTAACAGCAGCCTTCAAAACTTTGGGGCCAAAAGAAGCATTCACAGATGCCAAAGTATCTACCTTATAGAATTTTGTGAAGGTATGCATGGACGACCGAGTAGCCGCCTTGCAAACTTGCAACATTGAAGCCTGACAACGGAAGGCTCAAGAAGCATTCACCGCCCAAGTAGAATGCGCCATACAGGGAAAGGTGGATCCTGACCTTTAATGGAATAGGCCTGAGTCACTGTCTGATCAATCTGGAGATGGTAGCCAAAGAAGCTGCCAGGCCTTTTCTTGGTAAAAGCGAGTTTGACCTTGGAAAAGACTCAGTTGCTGCCAGATACACCCAAATCACACAAACCGCATCCAAGGTATGCAAAGCAAATTCCTTGGGATGAGCCGGCTTGGGACACAAGGAAGGCAACACAATGTCCTCATTCAAATGGAAGTCAGACAACTTTGGGCAGGAATGATGGACAGGGGCGAAGAACCACTTCATCCCTATGGATCACCAGATAGGGACTGAGACAGGATAATGCCGCCAATTCCGATACTCTGCGGGCCGAGGTAATAGCACCTAGAATGTCAACTTCTGGGATAACCTAGACAAGGGAACCTCCCAAATATTCTCAAATGGAGGTTTCTGGAGAACCGAAAGCACTAAACTTAAATCCCATGGCGGCAAAAGACCGTACAGGTGGAGCCACATCTCAAGCCCCCTGAATGAAGGTACGAACTAAAAAAAGAGTGCATGGCTAGGGGTCGCTGAAAGAAGATTTCCAAGGCAGACACCTGGCCCTTGACGGCACTGAAAAGGCCAACTTCTGATCAACGCCCTGTTGAAGAAAGGTTAAGATCTGAGCCACAGAAAAGGATCGATTCACACCAAGAAATGTACGCTTTCCACGTACAATGGTTTATCTTGCTGAAGACTTCCTCGCCTTCACCATAGTAGGGATCACTGATCCAGACAGACCTATATCGCCCAGTACCTGGCTTTCAATAGCTAAGCCAAATAAAATCTGAGACTGTAAAGTAGGATGGTGGATCAGTCCTTGGGAAAACTGGTCTTCTCTGAGAGGAAGCCCCCAAGGGATGTTTACAGCCACCAGGATGATTGGAAGATCCTCACTCTTGATTCCTTGCAGGAACTGCAGAAGCCTTAGCCGAGGATGATACTGGCCTTACCGTGGCCCTTGGACGCCTGTGGTGTGTCAGAGGACCCTGTAACCTTATCAGGAACTTCGGTATCCTCCTGTGGAGCCGAACTTGCTAAAGGAGCTGCATGTAGGACTATGCAAATAGAACTGTCTTAAAGATGGATATCACCAAACTCAGAACCTGTATGCAAAAATCGGGAGAGAGAACTGTCTAAGACATCAGCCGGTGAATCACAGCATGTGGTTCTTGAAATTTGTCAAGAGGAAGGACCACCCTGCTCAGAATTAGTCAGACCTAGATAATTCTATTCCCTGGACAGGGATGGGGGGGACCTTAGGTAGTTCGGAGATTACCTGAACCTTTGCAGGAATTAAAACCTTTTGCGGATCTCCTTGACGCTCAAAGTTGTCCATGGGGTCAGAAACCAGTGAGGATGTCTCCCCACCCCAATATTGGGTGAGGGCAGACCTTCATGCTGAAGGGGTCTTGTCTGCAGGTCTGGAGAAGCTAGCTCTAGGATTACCAAACCAAGGTAGCTTGGAACCTCCCGGGGAAGATTTAAAAGATCTATTTCCTTATTCTCCATCCCAGAAGCACAAAATCATTTTCTATGGGCTGAGGAGGGCGAGGCTCCTTCCCTTCCCTTGACTGTGGCAGGAAGGTACTCTTCCTCCCCCATGATACCCTTAATGATATCATCCAGGGTAGCCTCAAACAAGTGATCACCTTGAAAGGGCAGATCAATGAGAGTTTTTGTTAGAGGCTTGGTCTGTGGACCAATTAAGCCACAGCACGAGCCTAATCGCCACCGCTGAAAACAAAACGTTTGCACAGCACAGGAGCTATATCCAAAGATGTATCACATATAACCTGCAGACCATGGACCAACCGGTCCGCTAAATCAACATAAGCAGGGGGGACCTGCTCACCCTCCAGGCCCTGGTGCAAAGTCTTGGCCCATTCAGTTAGGGTCTGAGACACCAGGGCTGAGGCAAAGACTGACCACATGCCGAACCAGCCATAGTAAACATGCTGCATGCCACAGCCTCCACTTCGTCAGCCGGGTCCTATAAGGACGGGGATTCCTCTACTGGGATCATGGTTGCTTTATTCAACCTGGAAACAGGTGAACTAGTTCACTTTTTTAAAGTGACTCCTCAAATGGGTAACATACAGCAAAACGTTTGGGGAGCACAAATGGTAATTTTGGTTGTTCCAAATCCTTACCAGGAAAACCTGTCAAAAAAGGACACATAAGGAAACACCTTAGGAGTACGATGCGACCTGTGCGTACCAAATGACACAGCCACATCCGTGGCTACATCAGCCATATCCTCCATTTTTAAAGTCTCATGCACGGCAGTCATAAGTGCGTCGAACACCTTTTTCATCCGTTGCTGCGACCATTAAGGAATCATCCTATCGGATGGATCAGGGGGTGTGATATTAAATCCCAATGGACGGGCTGAGCCAACAGCAGCATCAGGCTCAGAATCAGAGGAGACAGACTGAGCAGGGTAAGGCGGGGGGGGGGGGGGGGGCGCTTCCTCCTGGGCCTTTGCCACATGCCACTTCCACCTGGGACACTAAGAACTGCAGGACCACTGTCAGTGCAACAATGGGAAGCTGGGGTTCCGAGGGACCTGCCACCTCCATGGGGGTTCAGTGGGGGGGGAGATGTGACACTGAGGCTCCATAAGGAAAGGAAGACCTTGCAGTACAAAAACAATCTTTTGGCACCACTAAAGGATCCCCTCAAGGCTCAGGGTACCTATCAGCAGACAGAGAGAGAGAGATAACAGGGACCCCCCCAAAGACTAAACCTACTGACCGGAGGAGTGTCAAGAATTCAAACCCAGCATCATCATCGACGCTATCCCTGTTTATATGTCCCGGGCACAGGAAGAGGAAACTAAGGAGGAAGAGGAGGAGCTTCAGCATCCCCATGAGGCTTCAGCTATTTTTGACATCATCCGACTACACAAACATGGCCGCAAACCGGAGACCAGCCAGACTAGATGGGAAAATGGCCACCATCAGCTACAAACACTAAAGCATGCTTCCAGGATTTTTCCTGCACCCTCTGTAAGGGAACCGCCCCTGAAGGTAAGACACAGGTTTAGGGGAAACTCTGCTGTGCACTCTGCACTGGGAACCCCCTGCGCTATACCCACACTGCAAACAGCAGGACATGCACCTAGGGTGTCGCCTACACTGGGACCCTTCCAGACTACCAGGAACAAAAGAGAAAGGGGTCAATTGGAGGAGGTTGTGCTATCTTGGCATTTCATGACCGCTGAAACTGATAGGCAGCGAGGAGTGAAATTAAAAAGAAATTCCAAAAAGGGGTAATTTTGGGGGGGGGGGGGGGGGGCAGGGTTTTGCACTACCCTGCCATTTTAGCACTTCAAGAAAAGAGATAGGGAGTCATAAAGTAAAAGCTGCGTAAATTCCAGTATATACATCATTGTTTGAAGATGCAAATATATAAACTTTTGCGCAAACCAATATACGCTTAGAGATTTTTTTATTTATCAAAGACATGTAGCTAAATACATTTTGGCCTAAATGTATGACAAAAAAATTGAGTTTATTGGATATTTTTTATAAGAAAACTAGAATGTAATTTTTTCTCAAAATTTTCAGTCTTTTTTCATTTATATTGCAAAAAATAAAAACCGCAGAGATCAAATACCACCAAAAGAAAGCTCTATTTGTGGGAAAAAAGGATATAAATTTAGTTTGGGTACAGCATTGCAATCAGTTAAAGTCACGCAGTGCCAAATTTCAAAAACTTACCTGGCCATTAAGATTAAGGGGTAACACCTTCTGGTCCAGTTTTAAAAAACGTGATTGTAAGTACAATTCAAAAATCAGTCATAAAATGATATACCATTTTTTTTTTCACATAAATAAAAATTTTGCAAGGGCCTGACTAACAAAGTATAACTAAAGTTTTTTGTTGTTGTTTAGAATAGAGTGGAGAGGGATTAGAAATCTTGTCGGTTTTTATTGCGGTCTGAATCCCTATTAGGGAGATTCAGCCTCTATTCCAACTGTTTATCACTGAAAATAAAAGAAAATCCCAAATTTTGGGTTTAAACCAGAACAGTAATAGAAGGGAAATCTTTCAATGGGGACACTAGTTCTGGTGACACCCCAGGATTCCCTCTTTGGAGGGATTTCCACTCACCTGTTTTGGTGATGAAACAGGAAGTGAAGGGAATTCTCCCCAAATGGAGATTGATGGCAAAAAAAAAAAAAAAATTGACAGGGGTTACAACCCTCTAATACAATACCAAAATGGAAAAAAAAGTTTTGTCTTTAGTTACACTTTAAATAGCGAATATTAACTAAAATGGTAGCCACTTACATGATCACTGACTGTTCAGGCTCCTGAAGAGGGACAAGTACACAATGACTCCCCTGTGCTTTACAAGTCCCAGCATTCATCATTATTATCAATGGCTCCTTTTTAAAGTCTCTTTAATAAAAAACCTACAAGGCTTCCAAGATAAGTCTTGGCTTTTAATGAAACCGTAAACGGGTGACCATCCTAACAATATTACTCTTACCTTGGTTATGATGTTCAATTTCCTAAATTGCATGCCTTTCAATAAAGTACTGCTGGCTGGTCACATATATTGGCATACTCAAAAAAAAAAAAAACACCTCTTAATCTCTGTGATTGCAGCATATAAATATTGATACAATATGTATCTCACCATTGATAAATGAATGAGTTGAGGAGTGTACAAAGCAGTAAAGGCAGCTGCGCTAGGAGGCTCATCCAGTTATTAAAATTAAATTCATCCTTCCCACTCTTGTGTTCTGAATCCGACATATTCCCATTCACAGAGAAATTCCCATACAGGCGGCTATGGAAATACTGAGACAAGAAAATCAAGGTTATACATGCGATTAAACTAATAAAATTACCCATTTTAAATTGTCTGCAAACATTTGCAAATACAATCAAAATATAATGTGTAAGACCAGTTAAACGTACCATTTGTGGCAATATTTTATATTACATTACTCATTTCTTTATTACACTAGAATTGTGCATAGCAATATATTGAAACTTCTAAATGAAAAAAGACAATACAAAGAGGAAGTGAATTTTTTTTTTTTTTTTTAATTTCTGTAGTACCCACAGTAAAGCTGAAAATGACAAACTGTTTTAATTAAAAAAATATATATATTCAAGTATGCATTAACAAAAGCTGACTTCTTGTTATTGTGTTCCACTGTATGTTGGAACATAGCCACCCTCTCTTGCTTACTCCCTAGATCAGGGTCTCCAAACTATGGCCCTTTAGTTGTTCAGGAACTACAATTCCCATTAAGCCTAATCACGTCTGTAAATGTCAGTTTTACAATGCCTCATAAAACATGCAGTTCTGCAACAGCTGGAGGACCATAATTTGGAGATAGCTGCCCTAGATGGACTAGGGACTATGGGATTTGTAGGAACATGCACTATACATTCAAATCAAATGGAAGCAATGGGGAAAAAGAGAGGTTCGGAAGCTCAGGGAGGATGTAGGCAGAAACACAGTATGAAACCACCTCATGAAAAATAGTATACAAAGCCACTAGGTAGCTGATTTAATAGATTATTTTAAAAGAGTAAGAACATTTAGTGTCACTTGAAGTTCAGGTATGATTTTACTTGCGTAGTTACATTTGTTCAGCTTGGACCAATGTAAACATGCAAATTGCATTCCAAACCAATCCCTGTGTAAGCTGCAAATCACTGTATTAGTTGCTGCTACTGCAGTAATAGCAGCAGTCAAGTCCAGTGCAGAGTATCTGCCCTTCTGCATTGTACCCACAACACAGTGTTCACTCAGCACTGCCACCATTCAGAAAAAGCCTAGTTTTTTTTGTTCTTTCAATGAAAGAAATGTGTTCACATTGGGTGAGGTGGAAATCCTGACGTAACCACCATGCCTGTGTAAACAAAATCAGGTTTACTGTATATATATTTGTGTTACAGGTGGGGGAGTGCAATACCTTTTCCACAGCCTGGCTTCCTCTACGACTGTCAAATCTGGTAATTTTTTCATTGCTATAATAAACCTTAATTACTCAGTACAGCAAAACCAACTGTAATAGCTGCCCCCGTATTAAAATTAGGCTTTTGGATTTCAAAATAAATAAAAAATATCTTTTAAGACAAGTTTTAAAAAAAGAGATCCACTCTTCATTTGGGTAAAAACAGTACTGCTCTGGCCTGAAAAGGTGGATCTCTAAACCTTGCCAGAAAAACATTGTAAATACAAAAATCACACATTGCACTTCATTACTACAAGTGGACGTAGGCAGCTTTCACCCTAGCAGTTTAAACCAAAACCACCCAGTTCCTTCTCCATTGCTGTGATGTAGCACAGAGAGGACTGCCTCACTAATAAACGTTAGACCTGTCACTATTTACAAATGTCAAACGACCTAATTTATGTTCCAATAATGCTCAGAAAAATAAATTACGAGAATTCATACCACATTTCAGCTACAGGGTGAGATCGGCTGAGGCAAGTGTTCTAATTCTTGGCAAAGCAGAAGAGCTGTCAAAGTGGTCAGCTGTAGCTGGAAATCTGATTAACCACTTCCCGCCCGCCCTATTACAAAATGACGGCGGGAATGTGGTTGAGTTATCCTGACCGGACGTCATATGACGGCGGCAGGATAACACCGCTCTGGGCGCCCCCCGGGGGCGCGCAGAGCGGCGATCGGTGATGCGAGCTGTCAGTCTGACACCCTGCATCTCCGATCTCGATAAAGAGCCTCTGACGGAGGCTCTTTACCATGTGATCAGCCGTGTCCAATCACGGCTGGTCACATAGTAAAAACAGGAACAGCCGTTGATTAGAGCTGCACGATTCTGGCCAAAATGAGAATCACGATTTTTTAGCTTGGAATAAAGATCACGATTCTCTCACGATTCTCTGTGTAACAAAAAAAAATTGGGATAACTTTACTGTTACGTTTTTTTTTTATTCATTAAAGTCTATTAATTGCGTTTGAAAGACTGCTGCGCAAATACAGTGTGACATAAAATATTACAGCAATCGCCATTTTATTCTGTAGGGTCTCTGCTAAAAAAAATATATAAAATGTTTGGGGGTTCTAAGTACTTTTCTAGCAAAAAAAAATGATTTAACTTGCAAGCAACAAATGTCAGAAAAAGATCCAGTCTTTAAGAGGTTAAACTTCCTTTCTCCCTGGCAGAGGGAAGGAAAAGATACAAATGTAATCATTTTTGTTTATAGTTACTGGGAGACTTTGCTGATAGCCGTTTGCCGGGAGGCTTTTTTTTTTTTTTTTTCCACAGCTGTTCTCTCTGCTATGCAAAGAATCGAGCATATTTCAGGGTTAGATCGTCGGGAGGGGTGAATCGAGATCGCGATTTTCATACGATTAATCGTGCAGCTCTACCGTTGATCGGCTTTCCTTAGTTCGTGCCTGACAGGCATGAGTAAAGGAGCGCCGATCGGTGGCTCCCCTGACAGGGGGGGGGGGTGTCGGCACTGGTAATCAGATCATTGATTACCAGTGCAGACCCTCGGGGGGGGGGGGGATGCCACTAGAACCACCAGGGATGCCCACTATGACCCCAGGGATGCCCACTATGGCCACCAGGGATGGCAATCAGGGCTCAGGGAGCCACCCATTGCCCTCCCCATCAGTGATGCCCACCAGTGTCCTCCCTATCAGTGCTGCCCACAAGTGCCCATCATTGCCATCCTTTAGTGTCGCCCACCAGTGCCCATTATTGCCCACCAGTGCCGCCTATCAGTGCCCATCAGTGCCGCCCGTCAGTGCCGATCAGTGCCGCCCGTCAGTGCCGATCAGTGCCGCCCATCAGTGCCCACCAGTGCTGCCTATCAGTGCCCATTAGTGCCCGTCAGTGCCACCTATCAGTGCCCGTCAGTGCCACCTATCAGTGCCCGTCAGTGCCACCTATCAGTGCCCGTCAGTGCCACCTATCAGTGCCCGTCAGTGCCACCTATCAGTGCCCGTCAGTGCCACCTATCAGTGCTACCTATCAGTGCCACATATCAGTGCCTATCAGTGCCGCCTATCAGTGCCGCCTCATCAGTGCCACCCCATCAGTGCCACCCCATCAGTGCTCATCAGTGCAGGAAAAAACTTATTTATTTACAAAATTGTATAACAAACAAAAAACTTTTTTTTTTTTTCAAACTTTTCTGTCTTTTTTTATTTGTTTAGCAAAAAGTAGAAATCGCACAGGTGATCAAATACCACCAAAAGAAAGCTCTATTTGTGGGGGGAAAATGATATAAATTTGGTGTAGGTACAGTGTTGCATGACCGCGCAATTGTCATTCAAAATGCAACAGCGCTAAAAGGGGAAAATTGGCCTGGGCGGGAAGGGAGGGAAGTGCCCTGTATTAAAGTGGTTAAACTAATTTTTTTTTTTTTTTTTTTTTTTAAGTGCAAACGCTAAAATAGATTTGTTACATTACACAGAGATAATCCAATATTGGCATATATTATTTTGCAGTGACTAATTTTGTAAACATGATAAAAAAAACACATGTAAAACTCACTGGAATAGCTGTAATAAAGAAGTTCCATGGCAACAGAGTTCCAAGCCCCAGGATAAAGCAAATAATCCTGACTGAGTAGGCCCTGTGTAGAAACAAATAATGAACTATTAACTATGTGTGAGATATTTAAGAGTTAAATATGGAAAAGTAAAAAATCTGTAAATAATTTAATAATTTGCATGCAAGATCTTTAGAAGGGAAAAAGTAGAAGAAAAAAATAAATAAATCAAACATGTCAGAGATTGGGACAAACTAAGAATTCCAACATTGCCAGGTGTGCTTTAAGTGGTCACCTTTAATTCACATGGTTATACTAATTCTATCCTAGGGACAGCCCGAGTATCCTCTCAATAAACATACAATGCATGAAGGCCATCTTCAAAACATTTAACCCTTTGCTAGGACAGGGTGTTCACATTTATTAACAATTATATAAAATCTTGCTGCACAGTACACACAGAGTTAATCAAGAAGGCTGGCCATATATTATAGAATTTACCTTTAGATTTACCTAAACCATATAATAGGAGGTAAAACCTAAACACTCAATTTATATGCAATCAGGCAGCCAGTTGGCACTACATAGTTGAAGGTAAATCTAAAGGAAATTGTATAATGTATAGCCAGCTTAGGATTAGTAAAATTGAACAGTACTGAAACTTCCAGAAAAGGACAAAAAAAAAAAAAAACCCAGGCTTCAAATGTTTAAATATTTTTTTAAATCGCTACTTGACTAAAAACTGTAAATACATGTAACCAATACTTTATAAAGTATGGCTTATCCCAATCTCGTGCAAAAGTGGAAAAACACTTTGGATGGTTAAATTAATAGATCCCATGAACTGAACGGGTTACATTTCCCTATATTTAAAATTAATCTACACCCAACCAGTGCCAAGTCATAGAATATTTAAATACAGGATAGATTGCTTCCGGGCTGAGTGTTCCCATCAAAACACAGCAGTAATGTAACCCCTTCCAGTTCAATGGAACATGGTGACATAAGAGGTTACAGACGTCCAGCACAGGCTGATTGATGTTTGCAGCACCAATACTCAAGGTCACAATTCAGGAATTCATTTGTCCAATGCAATTGAAGGTGCAAGAAAAATTACATTTTTTTTTTTTAACAGTAAGACAAAGCCAACTGGTTTATCCAGAACCTGTTACTTGACCCACAGCCACACACACACACACACACACACAAGCTATGCAAAAGCAGAAATGTACTGCTGGAATACTATACAGAATGGGACACTGTCTAGGGAGGTAGAAAAACCCAGAGAAATATGAAAGTAGACTTATAAGAGGGACGGTTATTAAAAGACGATACAGAATACAGGAAAAGCAAGGAAGAAACAGAAGATGTGAACAGCAGTGAAACAGTTCAGACACTTACTTGTCCTGCGGCTCATCTTTACGAGACATCTTGCAATTTCTGTTCTCTGGATGCTGGAGAGTCTTGCCTATTAAGCTGGAAAGGCTAGAGGAGGAGAAAAGATCATCACGTGGATATTAAAGCCTGGAAGTGAGAATAATAGGCCTAGCTGTTTTCAGCTCCTCCCTGTGTGCTTTCCTAAATATTCCTTCCAGTGCAGCCTTCCCTCCTCCCTTACAAACCTGCCAGTCCCTCCTCTGCCACACATTTCTTCACTCTCCATGCTTCCATAATCCCGATTTGTATTTCCCTTGACAAGGATTCCCATTTTGTTAAAAATCTGCTCTTTTTGTGTACAGTTCCCCTCTCCTCACACACTCATTCTGCTAACAAACAGCTGATCACTTTTTGTTAACTCCCAACCCCCTACCTATATTCTCACTGGTGTCACTAGCCCATCCCTTTCTCCAATACACATATGTCTACTCACACCAACTGGCTTTTTTTCAGTAACCATGAATTGTAAGGGTCGTGCAATTTTCATGACAAAAGGGTTCATTAAGTGGGAAATGGCTAGTATTTCTCAGATGCACATAAATACAGGAAAATAAATGCAAATAAAATCTGCAAAATAGATACAAAGGGTAGAAAGCACACATGTAAAATGCCCCTAGCATTTAAAACATATTTCAGACAATAAAGGGAATACTGTTGGTTTTGTAATCACCTTAACAAATTGATTTAAACTTGGCAAACAATTAGGCTCAGTTACTGATTAGTAAATTCAATTTTCTTGTTCCCTGCAAACCACGGCTATTGCACATTCACAAGGACATAAAGAAAAACCTCTTTCTTGGTTAAACTAACAATTTTACCCTTCCTAATGCAATTTCATACATTTATTGCAACATATATTTATAGAGCAGTGAATGTGAAATGCTCAACAACTGAATTAGTCACTGTACTTTAAACACATCAACTGGAAGATAGACTTGCAGTGATGTTTAGTGAATGGTGTATATTTATGAAGCAGTAAATGTGACAAAAGACTTGGGCTGGTTCACATCAACAGACGCATCAAAAACGCAGCCACTGGGGTGCGGGAATGATAGCAGTGTAGATGCGCTGATTGTTTTGAAGCAAACTTTATTGAAATGTTCATTAAGTTCTAAGGATTGTGTTGCACTGCGCAGGAAAAAAAAAAAAAAAAAAAGTAGTGGATGCAGTACTTTCAGCACATAGCACTGCAACACAGTGCTGTGAACTTGGGGGACTTGGTATTTTGCCTTGTCTAGCAGTGGGACAGAGCTGGAACAGACATCCAACTGTCTTACTGCACCAGATTTAAATCAACCCTAAAAGAAACCAGTCAACATTTGCTGGCAGAAGCATTGAAATATCAATGTACTTTTTAATGGAAGTTCCTTCTCCACAAAGCACAGCAATTCATTCTTACAACTTGTGGCTCCTAAAATAACATTTGGAAACCACCATCTATCCAACCACATGAATGCAGCAATAGCCCTCTCTTGTTCTGGGAGCGTCTGATTACTTTCAGTGCTGGCCAATCATCTCTACCCCTATCCTAACATCCTTACAGAACCTTTTTTATAGCAGCCATGTGAGGAGTAAAGCAGAATACTGTAGAGCAGGTGTCTCCAAACAATTGCCAGTTTATTGTCCACACTTTGATGGGGAGTAGGGGCAGACTGTGGGCAGTGCGAGTAGAAAATGTCCTTGGAGTAAACAATGCCCCATTTTTGGTATCAGTGGGAGAAATAGTGCCCCATTATTGGTTGTCAGTGGGAGGAAGAGTGCCTTTTACCAGTGGCAGGAATAGTGCCTCAAGGACCAGATAAAAGGCAAGCAAAGGGCCAAATCCAGGCCCCCATGCCACATTTTGAAGACCACTGCTCTAGAATGTCAATTGAGTGAAAGCTCGGAGTCTGCTGGGGCTGCCGATTTCAGATCCGAGATGGTGGTGCCCAGCAGCAGTCTCAGGGTTTTTGGAAGTCTACACAAGGGAGGATTTATCAGGTAAATACCATCGCTAAAATATGCTAAATGCGCATACGTTATGGAAAGATTGCTGTTAAAATAAACAGGGTCTCTCTAAAGATTATGTAAATCCTTAAGCGCTCATTCAGACTTGAGCTGTGGTAAAACACACTGCACAAAATTGCCAACGCACCCCACATGCTGTGTGTTGTAGTTCTATGAATTTCTAAAAAAGGGATCAGAACCTTCCTCTCTAGACCAAAGCATCCACTTTCAGTGTCTCCTCCAAAACTGCATTAGCAGGGCCCTGGGATGGGGGACTTCATATCCCAGCTGCTCTCTGTACACTGGGGGACTGGTCACCTCACTGTTACCCTGCAGCAGGGTAACAACGACATCAGAACAAATAAATAAAGCGTTCGTCTAACTAGGCCTCCCCTTCCTCAACCCTTCCAAATCCACTCAGCATACATTTTTTGTTGCCCTGTGATGACACAAATCTGTTTACATCTGCAGCTCCATAGAGGCGAAGGGAGGGTCCAATTTGGTGCACCTATAAAAACAGACAGGCGGACTCAGACCAATCATGTGAAAGGTGCCCAAGACTGCTTTTCAGATTGATGCGCTGCAGTTTACCTGCAGCGCAGGTGTAGCACAGTGCACCTGTGACTTTCCTTCGGGTTAGCTGCACTTTCCCATAAAATTTAATTATATCCTGCAGGTGTGGTGCACCAAAACTCCTGTATTCAGGAGTATTCAGGCAGAAGCCAGGAAAATTCCTTTTAAAAAGGGATTGGGAAGTTTTGAGGATTTTTTTGGATCTGTACCATCATGCTTTAGACAAATTGGAATGTTAAATTTTAATGTTTTTATTGCTTCTTCTCTTTATATATTTGCAACACAAGATAATGCATATTGGAGACAAGATTTATAGTTGTCATTTATGTGACAAATGGTAGGAAATGTTGGAATTGTGTTTTATTTAACCACTTGCCGACTGCCTAACGCCGATCTACGTCGGCAGTCAGCCCCTCACAGGCAAAGTGACGTAGGGCTACGTCACTAGCTTGTGAGGGTCTAGGGAGCGAGCGCGCGCCCCCGGAGGCGTGGTCACGGACCCCCCCGCGCGTGTGACTGGCGGACCCGATGTCCGCCGGTCACTCGGCGATCGGCGGGGGAGAGGGAGAAAGTCAGGCGGCTTGTGTAAACAAGCCACCTGTCATTCTCCTCGGTGTAAAAACACTGATCACACGGATCTTCTATGTAGATCCGTTGATCAGTGTCCTTACAGCTCAAGCCACAGCCAATCACAGTAGAAAGCACGCCCCTAGGGACACACACAGCCCCTCCCTCCCAAATAAAGTTAACCCCTTCACTACCAGTGTATTTTTACAGTAACAGTGCATATGTATAGCACTGATTACTGTAGAAATGTCACTGGTAACCCCAAAAGTGTCAAAAATGTCAGTCAAGGGTCCGATCTGTCCGCCCCAATGTCCCAGTACCGCAAAAAAAAAAAAAAAAAAAAAAAAAAAAAAAAAAAAAATCGCAGATTTTGTTTTAACGCATTAAAAAAAAAAAAAAAAAAAAAAAGACAAAAATCTTTCCCTTTGTTAGTAAACGCGATAACTTTTGCGCAAACCAATCAAAATACGCTTTTTGCGATTTTTTTTTAGCAAACATAGGTAGCATAAAACAAATTTGTAAAATAAAAATGTTAAAAAAATCTGATTTTTGTAAGATCTTACCGTAAAATCCTTCTCTCTTAGCTCATTGACAGACGTAGTCTTCTTGATTCACAAGAACTGGGTTATGTTGCCTCCGCAGGAGTAGGACTAGGCAGAAAGAAAAAACGTTCTGGCTCCACCCTAGGGGCAGTCCCAGAGGGTATATCCTCCCTCTCTCTGCTACAAGGCATCAGTTCTGTCACAAAGCAGCAACAGAGAATTTAACCCAACCCAACTCAATGATAGAGGGGCGGGTACTACGTCTGTCAATGAGCTAAGAGAAAAGGATTTTACGGTAAGATCTTACAAAAATCCGATTTTCTCTGTCGCTCATTGACAGACGTAGTCTTCTTGATTCACAAGAACTGGGACATCCAGAAGCAGTGCCACAAAAGAGGGGTGGGATTGACAGAAATCAAAATCCAATCTAGAAGGCCCAACCGGAGCCAACCAGAAGTATCAAAGGACTCATCGAGTAAACAGATGAGACCTACCCCACAAATCCTCGAGGTAGACCAACAGTCTCCTCAAACAGTGGCCTGCAGGAACCTTGCGGCCAGAAGAGGCATCTGACGATGCCATCACATAAACCTTATACAATATTGTAAAGGTATGAACCGACGACTAAACAGTCGCCTTGAAAACCTGAACCACTGACGCCTGATGGCGGAAGGTCCAGGAAACTCTAAGCGCCCGAGTAGAATGCGCTTTAACAGGGAACGGGGGATCCCGACCCTTAGATAAAATAAGCCTATACCACCGTCTGTCTGATCCATCTAAAGATGGTCGCAGCAGAACAGGCAACCCCTTCTTAGGGCCATCCGTGATCACAAACAGTGAATCCGTCTTACAAATTGAATCCGTAGTATTCAAATATATCCTGATCGCCCGAACTACATCCAAGGAATGCCATGCAAATTCTCGAGGATGATTGGGCTAAGGACATAGGAAGGACAATACACTGTCCTCATTCAATGAAACTTTGAAACCACCTTAGGAAGGAAGGATGGATTCCGATGAAGAACAACCTTATCCCTATGAACCACCAGATCTGGGGAACAACAGGATAATGCAGCCAGTTCTGACACCCTGCGTGCAGAAGTGATAGCCACCAAGAAGGCCACCTTCTGGGATAAAGTAAGCAAGGGAATCTCCCTGATATTTTCAAAGGGAGGTGTCTGAAGAACCGACAGCACCAAATTAAGATCCCAGGATGGTAACGGCGCGTGCACTGGCGGAGCCAGGTGTCGCACCCCCTGTATGAAATTCCGCACCAAGGAATAAGTAGCCAAAGCCTTCTGAAAGAAGATAGCAAACTAGACAGAAAAAAACTGATGCCTTGTAGCAGAGAGAGGGAGGATATACCCTCTGGGACTGCCCCTAGGGTGGAGCCAGAACGTTTTTTCTTTCTGCCTAGTCCTACTCCTGCGGAGACAACATAACCCAGTTCTTGTGAATCAAGAAGACTATGTCTGTCAATGAGCGACAGAGAAATTTTGATTTTTAAATTTTTTTGGGGGAATTTCATATAAAAAAATGTGAAAAATATTGCTATTTTTGCAAAATTTACGCAATTTTTTTGTTTATAGCGTGTGATCAAAAAAATCGCACAGGTGATCAAATACCACCAAAAGAAAGCTCTGTTTGTGGGAAAAAAAGGATGTCAAATTCGTTAAGGTACAGCGTCGCACGACCGCACAATTGTCCGTTAAAGTCACGCAGTGCCGAATCGCAAAATACCCCCTGGTCGGAATGGGGGTAAAATCTTCCGGGGCTTAAGTGGTTAAATGTAATATAGTCACGCTTAATTAAATGAGTTATACTTTAAACCACTTGCCGACCACTCACATGGAGCGTACCGCGGCAAAGTGGCTCGTCCAGCGACGTAGGTCTACTTCGCTCGACTCCCACTGGACACAGCAGTAGTCGGGCCAGGGGAGGAGAGGCGGTGATCACCGCCGCTCTTCCCAGATTGTCGGCGATCAAGTGAGGAGATCCGCCCGCTTGTGTAAAAGCGGGCGGATCGCCTAAGTGACAGAGCTGAACCTGCGATCTGTGCCTGTGTCACAGTCCCCTCCCCCCCACACACATCAGTAAGCACCAGGCATACATTAACCCCTTGATCACCAATAAAAAATGTAACCCCTTCCCTGCCAGTGTCATTTTTACAGTAACAGTGCATATTTATAGCACTGATTACTGTAGTAATGTCACTGGTACCCCCAAAAAAGTGTCAAAAATGTCAGTTAGGGGTCCGATCTGTCCCGCGCAAAAAAAAACAAACAAACAAAAAGGACATAAATTTCCCGTAGTTAGTAGCTGCGATAACTTTTGCGCAAACCAATCAAAATAAGCTTATTGCGATTTTTTTTTTTTTACAAAAAATATGTAGCAGAAAACAAATTGGCCTAAAATGTTAAAAAATTTAGATTTTTACATTTTTTTGGGGGGGGAATTTCATATAAAAAAAAAAAAAAAAAAAGTGAAAAATTATTTTTTCAAAATTGTCGCTCTTTTTTTGTTTATAGCGCAAAAAGTACAAATCGGACGGGTGATCAAATACCACCAAAAAAAGCTCTATTTGTGGGGAAAAAAACAAAAACAAATTTAATTTGGGTACAGTGTCGTGCGACCGCGCAATCGTCTGTTAACGCAGTGCCGAATCGCTAAATTTGAGAATTTTTTTGTCAAAAGACATGTAGCTAAATACATTTTGGCCTAAATATGACAAAAATTGAATATATTGGATATTTTTTAACTGTCAAAAGTAAAAAAATATTGTTATTTTTTCGAAATTTCGCTTTTTTTATTAATATCGCAAAAAATGAGACGCGCAGAGGTGATCAAATACCACCAAAAGAAAGCTCTGTTTGTGGGAAAAAAATTATGTTAATTTCGTTTGGGTACGGCGTTGCATGACCACGCAATTGTCAGTTAAAAGTCGCACAGTGCCGACTCGCAAAAAGTGGCCTGGACGTAAAGCAGGAAAATCCTCCGGTCCTAAAAAGGTAAACTTTAACTTTACTAAAAATCTCTCGCTTTGTAACAGACATTTTTGCTGTTGAGGAAGTAAATTTCCTCCCATAGTTTGAGTTGTAAGAATATTTTTGGGTCGCATAGTATTTTGCTATTCTGAGATATTTATTTTCCGAGTTTGCTTTCCTGTTATGTATACATCAGTTTCCTACTATGTATAGGTTATGTCCATTGTGCTTAAAGAGGAAGTAAACCCTCCTCTGACAATTCCACCTATAGGTAAGCCTATGATAAGGCTTACCTATAGGTACAGTAAATATCTTTTAAACATGTATAGTTTAGGAGATATTTACCTTACATGCAGCCAGTGACGTCACTGGCGCATGCGCTCTGAAGGAACGGCCGATCGTGCCGTTCCTACAGAGCCCCGTGCCGTGACCGTCGGCTCCTGCGCGCGGGAGTGACATCACCGCGGCTCCGGCCAATCAGATGGCCGGATGCCGCGATCCCGGAAGACAGGCGACTGGACATGTCGCCCGTCATAGAGGTAAGCGAGCGGCGCAGCAGGGGCTCGTTCTAAGGTAAGTATTTCATAATGAGCTAGTATGCGATTCATACTAGCTCATTAGGTCTTTCTCTTTCAGGATGTAAAGAAAAAAAAGAAAAAATTTTCTCGGTTTACAACCTCTTTAAATATATGTACATTTTAAGTTGTTCTGGGAAAAGAACGTTACGTCCCCTTTATGATCTGTATACAAGCTGTCCTGACCAGAATGCCTTTGAATACAGACTGAAAGACCGTACCTGTCTGGATGTCTTATTTCTGAGTGCTCGTAAATTCTTTACAGGTTGAAGGGAGGCTTACCAGCAGAAGTGTACCTACCAAGGGGCATTACCTTTCAGAACTGGTGATCAGAAGTGAGCTGTGACTTCACCATCAGAGGTAAGTGAGACTTCTTGTCTTATGACACCCTGATTGCGGGCACATTTCAAAGAACCCTAGTGCTGTGGGAGCACAGGACATAGGTCTGTTTGAGCAGAGGTAGCTCACAGATTATTAGTCTAATGGGCCATACACACTATAAGATTTTCTAAAGACTTTTTCCTTTAGATTTACCAAAAACAGATAATATGAGGTCAAACCTAAACACTTTCAATTTGTATGCAATCTGGCAGGCCCTTGTACTACATAGAAAAAGGTAAATCTGAAGGAAAAAGTCTTCAGAAAAATCTTAATAGTGTGTATGGCCCTTTAGAAGAGAAAAATTTGGCCCCCCCCCAAGGGACTTTGGAGAGAGAAACCCAAATACAAAAGAAACTACTCTACGTGTTTCGCAAGACCCCAGCTCGCATCTTCAGCTCGCATCTTCAGGAAGTGCATTGAGGAAAATCGGTAAATAACCGGTACATTAGACAGTCATAATAAAGTATAGGGAAAAAAAAAAAAGGGGATGGGAGTGGCTCTAGTCTCAGACTTGCATCAAAGGTTTGTGAAAGATCTTCAAATGGTACATGGTGGACCCTAGATGGTCATAGAAACGTCTTCTCAAATGACTAGAGGTATTAAAAAGTCGAATGGCGCACACCCTTGGTAATCTCGTATTCCACCCAGGATTTGAGGAAGGAGGGGGGGGGGGGATAAAACGTCAAATACCCTGTAAAAAAGGACCACTGGACTGACCAGTAAAGAGTCTGTACAAAAAGAAAAAGGACTCAGTAGATCACAAAGCTTGGTGAAAAAAAAAAAATGAAAGGAGGGAATGTTCCAGAAGGGGGGGGGGGGGTGACACCCCACTAATAAATGGGGATTACCGAGGCAAAAAAAATCAAATGCTCCAGTGACAAGCACAATAGAAAGAAAGACATCAGTGAAATAAAGAAAACTGACCACAACCCCAAAAAAGAACACACCACCATGTACTAAGAGTGCAAGATGAAAGCGAGAAAAAATTAAAAAAATATTAAGGGCAGCAAAAGCACACATCCCGTATGTGAAAAAAAGGATAATGCCCTCGTGCGTACAGAAAAAGGAATATGAAGGTTGCAAAAAATAAAAGCGACTAACAACAACAACAATAGCGACAATGCTTCTGAGAACGTGAGATGCGTTTTAAATCAACCAACCAATAGATAGCAAAGATAACTAAATATTAAAGTGTTAAGGTGACTGAAAACGAAAAGGTGAAAGGCAGGCAGACAATACATGTCAGAGTCTGCTAGTACAAATAAGTAAGGTGAAAGATGAGGACAAAAAAAAAAAAAAGAAAAAAAAAAAAAAAAAAAAAAGGGAAAACGTGAATTGCAAGTTTATAAAAAAAAAAAAAAAAATCATCCATACATCTCCAAATAAAGTGCATAAAAATGAAGCATATAAACGCATTACCTGCAGAACTACAGAGGATAGGGTATAAGTCAGAGCTGCACGATTCTGGCCAAAATGAGAATCACGATTTTTTAGCTTGGAATAAAGATCACGATTCTCTGTGTAACAAAAAAAAATTGGGATAACTTTACTGTTACGTTTTTTTTTGATTAAAGTTTATTAATTGCGTTTGAAAGACTGCTGCGCAAATACAGTGTGACATAAAATATTACAACAATCGCCATTTTATTCTGTAGGGTCTCTGCTAAAAAAATATATAAAATGTTTGGGGGTTCTAAGTACTTTTCTAGCAAAAAAAAATGATTTTAACTTGCAAGCAACAAGTGTCAGAAAAAGGTCCAGTCTTTAAGAGGTTAAACTTCCTTTCTCCCTGGCAGAGGGAAGGAAAAGATACAATGTAATAATTTTGTTTATAGTTACTGGGAGACTTAGCTGATAGGCGTTTGCAGGAGGAAAGATACAATGTAATCATTTTGTTTATAGTTACTGGGAGTTTTCCACAGCTGTTTTCTCTGCTCCCTCAGCTATGCAAAGAATCGAGCATATGTCAGGTTTAGAATGTCAGGGGGGGGTGAATCGAGATCGCGATTTTCATACGATTAATCGTGCAGCTCTAGTATAAGTTTGCAGTTTTCAGGTCCGGCCAGCTAAAGGACGAGAGAGTTCTGGGCTAAATAGCCCAGCTGTAGAATTCCCTCCCCTCCTGTGTCACAATGGCAGGAATCACCAAAGGGCTTCAGCTGAAATGGTGTGTGAATCACCCACCCGATGGAAGTGGTGACGTATAGACATGGTGCCGTCCAGCTGAATGATGAAGCCAACAAGTGCTCGTGTGGGTCCCGCACATGCGCAACTCAACTAGGTGAGCGGCGCGTGATGACCAAAGAGATCCCTCCAAATATGGTCACGCAGGTGCCAGACAAACCAAAACACGGGACAGAATGCGATGTGGAGAGTCGCCAGGACAACCAGCAAAGATTATTAGCCTAGGCAAATTTAAAGTGGTAGGGATACTTCCTTCAACCTGTTAAGAGTGATATGCATGTTTTGCTTATTGTGCTGTTAGAATTTTTTGTATTCTTGATAGCCTCAAGATGTACCATCTCTCTGGCTAGCTTAACGGCTGTGACCCAGAAGGTGAAACAGGGTTCATACACATTTTCACCAATAAAATTCCATGACTTTTCCATGACTTCACGTAAATATTCATGACCTAATGTTTCATGAAATGCCTATGTTTACATGTCAAATAAGAAGAAAATCCATGTCACACCCAGCATATTTTTACTAAAATAAAATGACAATCTTTGTAGTGTACAGTACCTCTGCAGTTAGGGTTTCATTTCTGGATACAGCGCGACTCAAAATGGTCCCTTTTTTTACAGTGGATGAGATGGAAGCACCGCTGCCGCAGCCGGGAGCCGGTGTCACTTCAGGCGCACGGGTGAAAAAGCCAGCGATCGGATTGGAAGCTGTCAAGCACGCAGCTGCAGACTGGTGCTTTGCACCTTTAGCGTGGCTAGACAGCGCTGCCTCTCCCATGTTTGAAATGTCAAACGTTTTACGACACACACTGTACATTTAGCGGACTTGATACAGGAGAAGGTCAGAGGCTGCGGACATGATACAGGAGGTGGTCAGAGACTGCGGACATGATACAAGAGATGGTCAGAGACTGCAGACATGATACAAGAGGTGGTCAGAGACTGCAGACATGATACAAGAGGTGGTCAGAGACTGCAGACATGATACAAGAGGTGGTCAGAGACTGCAGACATGATACAGGAGGTGGTCAGAGACTGCAGACATGATACAGGAGGTGGTCAGAGACTGCAGACATGATACAGGAGGTGGTCAGAGACTGCAGACATGATACAGGAGGTGGTCAGAGACTGCAGACATGATACAGGAGGTGGTCAGAGACTGCAGACATGATACAGGAGGTGGTCAGAGACTGCAGACATGATACAGGAGGTGGTCAGAGACTGCAGACATGATACAGGAGGTGGTCAGAGACTGCAGACATGATACAGGAGGTGGTCAGAGACTGCAGACATGATACAGGAGGTGGTCAGAGACTGCAGACATGATACAGGAGGTGGTCAGAGACTGCAGACATGATACAGGAGGTGGTCAGAGACTGCAGACATGATACAGGAGGTGGTCAGAGACTGCAGACATGATACAGGAGGTGGTCAGAGACTGCAGACATGATACAGGAGGTGGTCAGAGACTGCAGACATGATACAGGAGGTGGTCAGAGACTGCAGACATGATACAGGAGGTGGTCAGAGACTGCAGACATGATACAGGAGGTGGTCAGAGACTGCAGACATGATACAGGAGGTGGTCAGAGACTGCAGACATGATACAGGAGGTGGTCAGAGACTGCAGACATGATACAGGAGGTGGTCAGAGACTGCAGACATGATACAGGAGGTGGTCAGAGACTGCAGACATGATACAGGAGGTGGTCAGAGACTGCAGACATGATACAGGAGGTGGTCAGAGACTGCAGACATGATACAAGAGGTGGTCAGAGACTGCAGACATGATACAAGAGGTGGTCAGAGACTGCAGACATGATACAGGAGGTGGGCAGAGACTGCAGACATGATACAGGAGGTGGTCAGAGGCTGCGGACATGATAGAAGATAGAAGAGCACAGGGGAATTAGAGAGCACTGGAGGAGCTGAAGGGCACGGGGGGGGGGACTGGAGAGAATTAAGGGGGGGTTTGGGAAGCATTGCAGGGGGTTTGGAAGGCGCGGGGGGAGCATGGAAAACCAGGGGGATGGAGAGCACAGGGGGGGGGGGGGGGGGACTGGAGAGCACTGTCTGGGGGGAACTGGAAATCACTGAGGGGGGAGCCAGGGAGCTGGAGAGCACTGGAGGAGCCAGAAAGCATGGGGGGGGGGGGGGGGGAAGAGATAAAAAGCACTGTGGGGAGCTGAAGAGCACCCGGGGGGGGCTAAGAACACTGGGGGGGCTAAAGAGCACGGGGGGGGGGGGGGGCATTTTTACATTCAGTGTATAGCACTGGTACAGGTAGGTGTCCTTTCGGTTCCGCAGTTTGCCCTTACTGTCAGTAACTGGCCAGCAGCAGCCGAGGAGATGATCGCGAACCAATCACTGGCAGTGGGGAGGGCCGGCCGCGGTTTGCCTGGATATGACTGGCCAGCAGCAGCAATAACAGCCGGGAGATAAAAAAACAATCACAGGCAGAGGAAGCGTCACTGGAGGGCGGGCCGGCCGCATGAATGTGATGACGCGGGGGTTCGGTAACCACAGACTAGCCCTCGCAAATCAAGGATTAAATATCCCACAATGTCACGGATATTTCCCATTTAACTATTTGGGAAACCCGTCATTCGTGGTGCCTCCATTAGTCTAGCCTTGCACCACAAGAGAGAGACATGCCAAAATTGAGACTTGACCAAAAATTGGAAATTTTCCTTCAAATCCACTCCGTGTTACAAGACAACCCTACCCCCACTCGCAAACAGGTCCTAGATAAGGCCAGGCTTGAACTGGACCTTACTTAACTGAATAGGCTGAAAAAGCCTTACGTAGGTCCAAACATTTTTTCATCAAGGCGAATAAACCGGACACCTTTCTCGCCCTCTTTGCAAACTGGACAGCCCACACAAGCCGATTTGCCTACAGATGTCTCCCGACTCTCTTTCTCCAGTAAACCCATATACTCACAGAAGTGTACTCTGTGTCCTCTCAGTTCAACGAAGCCCATGCGTCCAAATTCTTCTCTAATATCTTACTCTCATCTTTGTCACCTTCCCAGCGGGCTAGCCTTGAACAACCCATACCAGAATTGGAAATCCAGACCGCAATTCAATCCCTGGAATCCAATAAGGGGCTAGGCCCTGATGGGTTTACCGCTTCCTACTACAAACATTTTGTTGACCTCTTGGCCCCTCTGCTAAGGCCTTCAATTAGATCCTAAAAGGTCACCCTTTCATGCAGACTCCCTCTTGGCCATGGTCTCCATGCTATCTAGGCCTCAATCAGATGACTCTTCTTGGGCTAATTACTGCCCCATCTCCTTATTGAATATAGAAATTAAAGTGAACGGCTAAAGTAATTTCCACTCGCTTGAACCGGATCATAGGTTCTCTCATCCACAAGGCCCAAGTCAGGTTAATCCCCTTGAGGCAAGCTGGAGATAAATGTTTGAAGAGCAGTTGCTAGCTTATGCAGCAAGCTACCGGCGCATTCCTACATGCTTTGTATCCTTCAACATCAAAAAAGCTTTCAACGTGCTTTCCTGGCCCTACCTCCACTTTGTACTACGCAAATTGGGGGATTTGGCCACACTTTCTTACCTGGATCTCCTCACATTATACATTTCCCTCAGCTCACATTAAGTACGCTGGCTACAAGTCTGAGTCCTTCCCTGTTCATCGCGGGATGAGGCAGGGATGCCCGCTATCCCTGCTCCTATTTGCCCAAGCCACCCCTAGACCAAAAGCTACAAAACAAACCCTGACAGCAAAAGCCTCGCATAAGGACACCATCACAAACTGCCTGTTTGCCGACTACATCCTCCTTTTCCCCCCCATCCTCCTCGACACTGGACCAATTCTTGCCGATCTCTGGTCTTGCTGTAAACTAACAAAGTCTAAAGCGCTCTGTCAACCTTTATTTTCTCAGCTTCAGCACGTTCTTCCATTTTCCTCGTCTTCCTATTACATCCCCTACCTTGGCATTAAAATCACTGTAGATCCTATAACCTTATACTCCGTTACCTGCCCCCCCCCCCATGCTAACCAACCTCATCTTTCTGGTCCACTCTCTCCCTGGCATGGCTGGGTCGTATCAGAATGTCCGAGATGACTATTCTTCTGAAAATGCTATATTTATTCTGGGTACTGACAATTCCAGTCCCTTCGCATTTCCTTTGCATCCAAAAGCATAGAGTCCTCTTACACATCTGGGGCAAAATCTAGGTAACATTTCTGGATCAAAAAGGCTTTTTAAGATGCGGCAGGTGTCTTACCGGCCGCACCTGTAAAATTAACAACAAAACCAAAAAAAGTAACAATTCCAATCTAATAATACCAAACGACAATATGAAATAGACAAATTTATCACCTGTAGCAGTACTCACGTAACCTACCTTCTGGAGTGTGAATGCGGACTCCAGTACGTAGGAAGAACTATGGGTTAGATTAAGGGAGCTCATTATTAAAGCGGAGTTCCGGGCACAGAAGTCATTTTTTACTAAACATACCCCCGGGACAGTCAGGGCTAGCACATTCCACAATGGCTAGCCTCTGATCTGTCCCGGTTCGCACTTACCTTTTAGAAGAAATACTTACTTATAAAATTTCTTCCACAGCGTTTCCATCTCTCTTGTGGGCAGCTGAAGCCGGCGCGGTCCTCTTCTGTGTCTTCTTCCGCGTCTTCTTGTCCCAGAATGCGCCTGCACCGGCCACTCTCGTCACTTCCGGTGTCGCCCGGAAATGACGAGCGGGGCCGGTGCCGTCGCATTGATTCCTGGGAGCTATGACGTTCAGCTCCCAGGAATCATAGCGAGACAGGAAGTGACGGGGTGAGCCGCGGCTCCGAGGGAGGAAGTACTCTGAGGTGAGTATCTTCGATCTTCAATTACAAGGTAAGTAAACAAAAAAAAATAACTATCCAATTCCTTTTCAGGTGAGGTCTACCTAGCGGAGGGGCACAAAAAAAAAATATAGTTTTTGTGCCCGGAACTCTGCTTTAATCTCAAAAAAGGCTTCAGGAATCACAGTCTGTCCAACCACTATAGACTTCATCACAACAAAGACCCCCAGCAAATTAAAATTTTGTGGTATCGATTAAAATTGAAAAACACAATATGAAGAAATCCATCTCACAAAATGAAACTAGATGGATTCACAGACTAGGTAGTATGATGCCTAAGGGTTTAAATGTAGAATTAGACATCAATTGCTTCATCAATTTTTAGGATTTTAATATTACATTTTAACATCACATATTTATAAGTATTTTATATAAATTTTATTTAGGACAATATACATCAACTTCTGTATTTTTTGTAATTTTCTTGTAAAATATTGTAATTTTTTGATTGTTGTATAAGGTGTAAGCCATTCCCTCAGTAACATAACTATTACCCATCTTATTGTATTCATAGATCACCACTAGAGGTCACTAATGCTGCACAAGCATCGTATTGTATTTATTTAATTTATGCACCCGAGGTTATAGTACAATATTCCATCATTTGCCCCTTATATGTATAGTTTTACACAAGTAATAATATCTAAGATTGTAATACAATATCAGCGGGCAGTCATATGATCATTTCCGGTTAATTGGAGGTGTACGCGGCATCAATGGGTGGAGTAGGAGGAGCGCAATATAAACCCATAGGACGCTCAATATGTCAGCTACAGATAACGCCCAAAGGGGAGGGCGAAACGTGTCTAGCGAGAGTTTGAGCATGCTACGTTATATCCGGCCGGTGGAACGCACGCTGCGGGATCAGTAACCACCGAGCTGATCACTGCTATTTTTAACTGCATGTCTTGTAAGTAGTTTACTACGTTTTAATAAAGGTTTATCGTACATACTTCACCATGGATGGCTTTTTGTCTTAATGAGGGACCTCAGGATTACCATCTCCTCAGGCTACTTCCAGCATACACTACTGGAATACTCTGGCTTCACAGGAGTGCATACCCACAGCAGAGAGATCTGATTCATGACCCTCCGCTTTACTTGATTCATGACCCTCCGCTTTACCTGCATTTGGCTCTGGTTAGTAGGGAAACAGAAGGGGGAGCACAAGCACTTTCTTCAAGAGTGAAGCACAGCAGCACTTTTGTTATTTGCACAATCAACAAAGGACATTTATATGTATTTAAGAGCACAAGGACTTAATTAAGCCCTTTTATTGTTGTATTAATCATTGTTGTGAATATTTATCAATTTATGGTATACACAGCAGCACTGACAATCACGGTTTACAAAACTAGGCCTCGTATTGCTAAATCAACCATGTACTTGTCTGACCAGTGCTAATTTAGTTAATGAAAACGTTGACAAATTTTCGCCAACGGCATTTTTACAGTGACGAAAACTATAACAAAAAGTACAACACATTTTTGTCAACTGACGAAAACTATGATGAAAATTAAATAATTTTTCCTTAACGAACATAAACAAAAAAAATGTGAGGCAGGGACTTTTACGCAACTTCTGGTTTTCACGGAGCTCCGCCTGCTTCCGCTACAAGCAAGCGACTGTGTGCACCGTGACGACTGCAAGAGACCAGAGCAGCACTGCACATTACAGCCAGGTCTCCAGACTCCTGACTCACGAGACGACCACCCACATACAGAGCAGAGAGCACTCATTGAGTGTGTAGTTACAAAAACAGCAGGCCTGAGGCCTCCCCTCAGACCAACATCTGTCCAGAGCACTGTGTGACCAACATCTGTCTCGGACCACTGGCATCCAGGGCATTGTGCATTACAGGCCATCCTTCAAACCTGAGACCACCATCCAGCAATGTGCAGGATTACCACCGGCCTCCTCTCTGACCAACATCCAGGGCACTGTGCCTTACAGGCCATCCCTCAGACCACCATCCAGCAATGTGCAACATTACAACAGGAGACCCATTAGGATGGCCGTAAGCCCTTCTGCCACGAGCCTACACAGGAATCTTGGCAAAAGTTCCAGAAAAAGAAAGCCGGATTTCAGATGACACCAGCCTCATAGGAGCCACCAGTGTGTCTGTGGCATCGGCTAGAGGACCCTAAGACTGTGCCACAAACCCAAACACCTTCCTGTGGAAATACAACTTCCAAACAAACACCTACAGAGTCCGCACAGAAATCTCCCAGTTATCCGTCAGAATAGTCAGAGACTCTGCTCCTTGAAGATGGTCACTCCAGTACCACAATCCCCCCACTGACGCAACAACGCCAACACCTGGGCCAACATTTGTGAAAGCCCGAGAGGCTGAGGTGAGACTTCTAACACAGTAATGGCTGCATCCCAATATTTAAAATTACCACCAGTGCCTTTGCATGCACATGTGCAGTAAAAGAGGAGTCATCCTCACCGCCAGAGCAGCCGAAGTACGTGGACGCAAACCCAGTAGCGTTGCTATATGCTAAGCTCACCCTGAGAACACAACAAGCAGGGGAGGTTGCCAACCAGTCCCGCAAGGATCCGCAACTGAGCTGCAGCACGGTGGCCAACACCATACAGCGGTTAAACAGGACAGGTTCCACTCAAAACAGGCCTCACCGTGGTCGACCAATGAAGTTGAGTGCACGTGCTCAGTGTTATATCAGAGGTAGTCTTTGGGAAATAGACGTATGAGTGCTGCCAGCATTGCTGCAGAGGTTAAAGGGGGGGGGGGGGGGGGGGTCAGTCTGTCAGTGCTCAAACCATACGCATCAAATTGGTCTGCATGGCTTTCGTCCCAGAAGACCAGGCATCTTCTAAAGACGATGCACAAGAAAGCCTGCAAACAGTTTTCTGAAGACAAGCAGACTAAGGACATGGATTACTGGAACCATGTTCTGTGGTCTGATGAGACCAAGATAAACTTATTTGGTTCAGATGGTGTCAAGCGTGTGTGGTGGCAATCAGGTGAGGAGTACAAAGACAAGTGTGTCTTGCCTACAGTCAAGCATGGTGGTGGGAGCATCATGGTCTGAGGCTGCATGAGTGCTGCCGGCACTGGGCAGCTACAGTTCATTGAGGGAATCATGAATGCCAACATATACTGTGACATACTGAAGCAGAGCATGACTGGGCCACAGGGCAGTATTCCAACATGAGAACAACCCCAAACAGACCTCCAAGATGACCACTGCCTTGCTAAAGAAGCTGGAGGGTAAAAGGTGATGGACTTGACAAGCATGTCCCTAGACCTAAACCCTATTGAGCATCTGTGAAGCATCCTCAAACGGAAGGTGGAGGAGTGCAAGTTCTCTATCATCCACAGGCTCTGTGATGTCGTCATGGAGTGGAAGAGGACTCCAGTAGCAACCTGTGAAGCTCTGATGAACTCCATTACCAAGAGGGTTAAGGCAGTGCTGGAAAATAAAGGTAGCCACACAAAACATTAACACTTTGGGCCCAATTTGGACATTTTCACTCAGGGGTGTGCTCACTTCTGTTGCCAGCAGTTTAGACAATGTGTATTGAATTATTTTGAGGGGGACAGCAAATTTACACTGTTATACAAGCTGTACATTCACTACTTTAGATTGCAGCAAAGTGTCATTTCTTCAGTGTTGTCACATGAAAAGATATAAAACATTTACAAAAATGTGAGGGGTGTTCTCACTTTTTGAGATACTGTACCTACCGTAAGGCCCTTAATGATCTCTTACATAGAGGCACTGAACAAACAGTCTGCTACAAAAGGTACATCAATCAGGACCCTTTTAGAAGCCTGGTCGGCCGACCAGTACTTCAACAATATCATGCGGTGAAGAATCACCGCCGTCACAGATACCCTGCTGGCCAAGTGGGCTGCATCAAAAGATGCATCACAAATGTACTGCAACTCCTGTATCAACTGATCCGCCAGCTCAGGAGGGTGTTGACTCCTTTCCAGATCCTGGGGTAAAACTTTTGCCTATTCAATTAAAGGTCTGGGATACCAAGATGAGAGCAAACACCGGCCACAACTTCGAGAAATCCAAGGTGAAAAGATACCGGGCCAGATCCTCAGCTCTCTTGTCCACGGGATCCTTAAAGGATGGAGAATCCTCCACCGGCAAAAGCATAGCCTTATTTAACCTGGAAACCTGAGATTCCACCGACGGTTATAGTTACATAGTCCATCCAGTTCAACCCATAATGTGTGTGCGCGTGTTTGCCGTTAACCGTACATTGTATACCCCTTTATGTTGTGGTCTTAGGAGGTGCCCATTTAATAGTTTTTTGAAACTATCCATGCTCCCTGCTGATACCACTGCTTGTGGAAAAGAATTCCACATCCTTACTGCTCCGACAGTAAAGAACCCCTTACGTAGTTTAAGAATACTGTAAACCGCTTTTCTTCTAGTTTTAGTGAGTGGCTACGTGTCTTACTGTATTCCCGCTCTCTGAAAAGTTTGTTCCTTACGCTATGGTCACCAGTAAAGTATTTGTACATTGATATCATATCCCCTCTCAAGCATCTTCTCCAGAGAGAAAAAGGTCAATGCTTGTAGTCTTTCCCATATAACTGATGGCCTCTATTCCCCTTATTACTTTTGTTGCCCTTCTCTGGACTCTCTGCAGTACCAGCACATCCTCCGAGGACTGGTGCCACGGTGGACCCGCAAGTTTCTTCAGGAAAGACGCCTCAAAAGGGATAGCTCCTAGCTAAGCGCTTAGGTATTCCAACCACTGACTAGTGACAATCTCGTCAAAATAGGCAGGAAAGGGGAACACCTTGGAAGATCCTCCACCTTTAAAGTTTCCCATACTGACACAAATAGGGCTTCCACTAGCGCTTTTTCATGCGCGGCTGCGGAGGAAGACGATGAATCCTCACTATTAGAGCACTGAGCATGCGTGGACGCAGACCCAGTGAGCTGACTCTCATCCGCGGGGACCAAATACACCTCAGAATCTGAGGAAGCAGAGGATACAGGTGAAGACGGGGGAGAACTCCTTGCCAGGCCTCCTTTGCAGGGCCATATCTACTTTGGCTACTAGCAACTGCAGGGCTGCCGTCACGGCCGCCAGGGCAGACAGACCCAGAGGGTCCCGCAGCTTCCAGCAGTGGATCGGGTGGTGAAACTCACTCCATAACCACAAGGGGTTAAGCAAAATCACGCTGCTCAGCAAAGAAAAAAAAAAAACACACACGGGAGGCCCCCCCTCCCTGTGCACTGCTGGGGCACCACAAGAATCAGCGCACCCGTGACCCTGACTACAGCAGAGGAAGGATATATACCCCCAAAGACTCACCATCTGACGAGGAGAAAGTATTAGGAGATAAAAAAAAACACATCCCCAGCTAGTTGGATGCAGCATTGGTCTGATGTTGAATCTGTCCCCTGCTGCTTACAAAACTGAGAGATCAATGATCGCTCAGTTCGGTCTTTAGTGAGCGAAATCTAGGTGGATTCCAAAATTAAAGTCGGGATCTCTCCAGAGTCTGGAGCGCCTGATTGAGGTCAGCCGACAGCTGACCTTAGCCCACTGTCAGCTGAAAACGAGTTTTTGCACAGAAGTGCAAAACTAAGTACACCCATGTAACCCACAGAGCTTTGGCCGTACTTCTCCTTTAAATGCACATCTGTGTGCAGGAGGACATCCTTATTACTCTCCACACCCTGAAACTGGAAGAATGCCAATGTGCTTTTAGTTATGATCACACATGCTGGTGATAGGAAGCGGAACTTACTCCTCCCCGAGGTGATGTGTCAGAGGAGAGAGGAACAGACAGCATGGCTATACTTGATGAAAGAGAAAGACTGGCAGCATGGCCACTCACATGTCTTCCATCAGAAGCACGGCCCACTGGTTATGACAAATTCATGGCCACCTTTTTCATAAAGTAAATGCATGAATCGGATGGCATGGTGGTTCACACCTATGTGATCCTATTCATCCCCAAACTCGCAGGTTGCACTGCACGGGGGGGGGGGGGGGGGGTTGGGGGGTTTGGTATTCAACTTTGTATTGACACCTTCAGCGATTTGCATATGGCAGTGTGAGCTGCCTGCGATTTGAATGCAATGCGCAGTGGATTCGCAGGGTTCCCATATCGCATATATGTGAACCGGCACTTATGGTTGAAATTACGTGATGCGAATCACATGCAATATCTAGCATTGCACTAGTGTGAACCGGCCCTTACAGTAAACAGATCTCAGAAGCCGTGTACAGGATCTGGACTGTGGATTGTCCTGGCTCTGTGTACCATGAGGGGAATTAATAAAACCACAGCAGACGTGAAGGGCAACCAATCAGCTTTTATCTTTCATTTTTAAAGCCTAACTAAACACGCAGAAGACAGAAGTCGATTGGTTGCTACGCACAGCTGCTCCACATTCTGATAATCACCCCACAATGATTGTATGCGGAGCACACTTCAAAATTGTATCCAGCCACCTTGAATGAAGATAATGAAGAATGCAGACAAATATAGAAATGAAGCAGAAACTGAATGGCTAATCGGCTTCAGAGGGGAAAAAAAAACAGCATTTCCATGGAGAAAAATTGCTGCAGTAGCTATAAAAAGGAACAGCTACTGAGAACAGAACAAGCAGTATCCAGACTTCCCTGGACTGCAAATTAATAAACACGTGTGAGGGAGCAGAGCTGACCCCCCCAGTGTGAGGGAGCAGAGCTGAACCCCCAGTGTGGGAGCTGACCCCCCAGTGTGAGGGAGCAGAGCTGACCCCCCAGTGTGGGAGCTGACCCCCCAGTGTGAGGGAGCAGAGCTGACCCCCCAGTGTGAGGGAGCTGACCCCCCAGTGTGAGGGAGCTGACCCCCCAGTGTGAGGGAGCAGAGCTGACCCCCCCAGTGTGAGGGAGCAGAGCTGACCCCCCCAGTGTGAGGGAGCAGAGCTGACCCCCCAGTGTGGGAGCTGACCCCCCAGTGTGAGGGAGCAGAGCTGACCCCCCAGTGTGGGAGCTGACCCCCCAGTGTGAGGGAGCAGAGCTGACCCCCCAGTGTGAGGGAGCTGACCCCCCAGTGTGAGGGAGCAGAGCTGACCCCCCCAGTGTGAGGGAGCAGAGCTGACCCCCCCAGTGTGGGAGCTGAGCTGACCCCCCCAGTGTGAGGGAGCAGAGCTGACCCCCCCAGTGTGGGAGCTGACCCCCCAGTGTGAGGGAGCAGAGCTGACCCCCCAGTGTGGGAGCTGACCCCCCAGTGTGAGGGAGCAGAGCTGACCCCCCAGTGTGAGGGAGCTGACCCCCCAGTGTGAGGGAGCAGAGCTGACCCCCCCAGTGTGAGGGAGCAGAGCTGACCCCCCCAGTGTGAGGGAGCAGAGCTGACCCCCCAGTGTGGGAGCTGACCCCCCAGTGTGAGGGAGCAGAGCTGACCCCCCAGTGTGAGGGAGCAGAGCTGACCCCCCAGTGTGGGAGCTGACGCCCCAGTGTGAGGGAGCAGAGCTGACGCCCCAGTGTGAGGGAGCAGAGCTGACCCCCCAGTGTGAGGGAGCAGAGCTGACCCCCCCCAGTGTGAGGGAGCAGAGCTGACCCCCCCCAGTGTGAGGGAGCAGAGCTGACCCCCCCCAGTGTGAGGGAGCAGAGCTGACCCCCCTAGTGTGAGGGAGCAGAGCTGACCCCCCTAGTGTGAGGGAGCAGAGCTGACCCCCCTAGTGTGAGGGAGCAGAGCTGACCCCCCCCAGTGTGAGGGAGCAGAGCTGACCCCCCCAGTGTGAGGGAGCAGAGCTGACCCCCCCCCAGTGTGAGGGAGCAGAGCTGACCCCCCTAGTGTGAGGGAGCAGAGCTGACCCCCCCAGTGTGAGGGAGCAGAGCTGACCCCCCCAGTGTGAGGGAGCAGAGCTGACCCCCCCAGTGTGGGAGCTGACGCCCCAGTGTGAGGGAGCAGAGCTGACCCCCCCAGTGTGGGAGCAGAGCTGACCCCCCAGTGTGGGAGCAGAGCTGACCCCCCAGTGTGGGAGCAGAGCTGACCCCCCAGTGTGAGGGAGCAGAGCTGACCCCCCAGTGTGGGAGCTGACCCCCCAGTGTGGGAGCTGACGCCCCAGTGTGAGGGAGCAGAGCTGACCCCCCAGTGTGGGAGATGACCCCCCAGTGTGAGGGAGCAGAGCTGACCCCCCAGTATGAGGGAGCTGACCCCCCACAGTATGAGGACTGACCCCCCCCCCCCCAGTGTGAGGGAGCAGAGCTGACCCCCCAGTGTGAGGGAGCTGACCCCCCAGTGTGAGGGAGCAGAGCTGACCCCCCCAGTGTGAGGGAGCAGAGCTGACCCCCCAGTGTGGGAGCTGACCCCCCAGTGTGAGGGAGCAGAGCTGACCCCCCAGTGTGAGGGAGCAGAGCTGACCCCCCAGTGTGGGAGCTGACGCCCCAGTGTGAGGGAGCAGAGCTGACGCCCCAGTGTGAGGGAGCAGAGCTGACCCCCCAGTGTGAGGGAGCAGAGCTGACCCCCCCAGTGTGAGGGAGCAGAGCTGACCCCCCAGTGTGAGGGAGCAGAGCTGACCCCCCAGTGTGAGGGAGCAGAGCTGACCCCCCAGTGTGAGGGAGCAGAGCTGACCCCCCAGTGTGGGAGCTGACGCCCCAGTGTGAGGGAGCAGAGCTGACCCCCCAGTGTGAGGGAGCAGAGCTGACCCCCCCCAGTGTGAGGGAGCAGAGCTGACCCCCCTAGTGTGAGGGAGCAGAGCTGACCCCCCCAGTGTGAGGGAGCAGAGCTGACCCCCCCAGTGTGAGGGAGCAGAGCTGACCCCCCCCCCAGTGTGAGGGAGCAGAGCTGACCCCCCTAGTGTGAGGGAGCAGAGCTGACCCCCCTAGTGTGAGGGAGCAGAGCTGACCCCCCCAGTGTGAGGGAGCAGAGCTGACCCCCCCAGTGTGAGGGAGCAGAGCTGACCCCCCCAGTGTGAGGGAGCAGAGCTGACCCCCCCAGTGTGAGGGAGCAGAGCTGACCCCCCCAGTGTGAGGGAGCAGAGCTGACCCCCCCAGTGTGGGAGCTGACGCCCCAGTGTGAGGGAGCAGAGCTGACCCCCCCAGTGTGGGAGCAGAGCTGACCCCCCAGTGTGGGAGCAGAGCTGACCCCCCAGTGTGGGAGCAGAGCTGACCCCCCAGTGTGGGAGCAGAGCTGACCCCCCAGTGTGAGGGAGCAGAGCTGACCCCCCAGTGTGGGAGCTGACCCCCCAGTGTGGGAGCTGACGCCCCAGTGTGAGGGAGCAGAGCTGACCCCCCAGTGTGGGAGATGACCCCCCAGTGTGAGGGAGCAGAGCTGACCCCCCAGTATGAGGGAGCTGACCCCCCACAGTATGAGGACTGACCCCCCCCCCCCAGTGTGAGGGAGCAGAGCTGACCCCCCAGTGTGAGGGAGCTGACCCCCCAGTGTGAGGGAGCAGAGCTGACCCCCCCAGTGTGAGGGAGCAGAGCTGACCCCCCAGTGTGGGAGCTGACCCCCCAGTGTGAGGGAGCAGAGCTGACCCCCCAGTGTGAGGGAGCAGAGCTGACCCCCCAGTGTGGGAGCTGACGCCCCAGTGTGAGGGAGCAGAGCTGACGCCCCAGTGTGAGGGAGCAGAGCTGACCCCCCAGTGTGAGGGAGCAGAGCTGACCCCCCCCAGTGTGAGGGAGCAGAGCTGACCCCCCTAGTGTGAGGGAGCAGAGCTGACCCCCCTAGTGTGAGGGAGCAGAGCTGACCCCCCAGTGTGAGGGAGCAGAGCTGACCCCCCAGTGTGAGGGAGCAGAGCTGACCCCCCAGTGTGGGAGCTGACGCCCCAGTGTGAGGGAGCAGAGCTGACGCCCCAGTGTGAGGGAGCAGAGCTGACCCCCCAGTGTGAGGGAGCAGAGCTGACCCCCCCCAGTGTGAGGGAGCAGAGCTGACCCCCCCAGTGTGAGGGAGCAGAGCTGACCCCCCCAGTGTGAGGGAGCAGAGCTGACCCCCCCCCCAGTGTGAGGGAGCAGAGCTGACCCCCCTAGTGTGAGGGAGCAGAGCTGACCCCCCCAGTGTGAGGGAGCAGAGCTGACCCCCCCAGTGTGAGGGAGCAGAGCTGACCCCCCCAGTGTGGGAGCAGAGCTGACCCCCCAGTGTGGGAGCAGAGCTGACCCCCCAGTGTGAGGGAGCAGAGCTGACCCCCCAGTGTGAGGGAGCAGAGCTGACCCCCCAGTATGAGGGAGCTGACCCCCCACAGTATGAGGACTGACCCCCCCCCCCCCCCAGTGTGAGGGAGCAGAGCTGACCCCCCAGTGTGAGGGAGCTGACCCCCCAGTGTGAGGGAGCAGAGCTGACCCCCCCAGTGTGAGGGAGCAGAGCTGACCCCCCAGTGTGGGAGCTGACCCCCCAGTGTGAGGGAGCAGAGCTGACCCCCCCAGTGTGAGGGAGCAGAGCTGACCCCCCCAGTGTGGGAGCTGACGCCCCAGTGTGAGGGAGCAGAGCTGACCCCCCAGTGTGAGGGAGCAGAGCTGACCCCCCCCCAGTGTGAGGGAGCAGAGCTGACCCCCCTAGTGTGAGGGAGCAGAGCTGACCCCCCCAGTGTGAGGGAGCAGAGCTGACCCCCCCCCAGTGTGAGGGAGCAGAGCTGACCCCCCCCCCAGTGTGAGGGAGCAGAGCTGACCCCCCAGTGTGGGAGATGACCCCCCAGTGTGAGGGAGCAGAGCTGACCCCCCAGTATGAGGGAGCTGACCCCCCACAGTATGAGGACTGACCCCCCCCCCAGTGTGAGGGAGCAGAGCTGACCCCCCACAATATGAGGACTGACCCCCCCCCCCCCCAGTGTGAAGGAGCAGAGCTGACCCCCCCAGTGTGAGGACCCCCCCAGTGTGAAAGAGCAGAGCTGACCCCCCACAGTATGAGGACTAACCTGTCAGAAGAGCCGGTGAAGCAGTGTGCTCACTTCTCCCTCCACGTGATGGAACACGTAGTAGACTCGGGAAACTCCAACACTTCCCACACATGGGTTGTCGCAATACTAATTAGTCATAGAGAGGTCGAGCCTAGCTTTCCTCTATGGCAGCTCTTTAGTGCGATCAATTACCTGCCTTTCGAGCTTCTTCGAAATTCGCGCCCAAAGTTCCCGCGATTTATTTTTTCCCGGTTTGATGCGAAGAGGAGGTTTCCTCACCACCGGGGAAGTGATGTACAATAAATAGTACACCCCTTGCATTGTTCTGCACGCTAGAGACTGCGGTGTGTAGGACTGTTGGTAGATACAAAACACTTCACATTTCCAGTCATGTAATAGTACACGTTTCTGGACTCAAACCCTTGTGGTAAAGCTGGAGCCTATGACTAGAAGTAGATCATTATTATACGATGTCCCCCTGTCTCCATAACTCTCCCACCAGGTCTGACAGAAATTGTAGAAATAATTGTACTTTAACCATTTCAGCCCCGGAAGGTTTTATCCCCTAATGACCAGGCAGTTTGTGATTCAGCACTGTGTTCCTTTAACTGACAATGCCGTACTCAAATACAATTGATGCCCCCCCCCCCCCCCCACAAATAGAACTTTCTTTTGGTGGTATTTGATCACCTCTGCGCTTTTTTCGTTTTTGCGCTAAAAAAAATACGTCGATTTGGAAAAAACACCAATATTTTCTACTTTCTGCTATAAAACATTCCCAATATTTTTTTTTTCTTTTAAATCTACATTTTTTTTATCAGTTAAGGCCAATTTGTATTCCGCTACATATTTTTGTTAAAAAAAAAATTCCAAAAAGCCTATAATAATTGGTTTGCGCAAAAGTTATCACATCTACAAACTAGGGGAAAGATCTAGGTCTTTTTTTTTTTTTACCAGTATTGGCAGGAATCTGCGAATTTTAGCGGGACTGCGACATTGTGGCGCACAGATCAGACCCCTAACATTTGTGACACATTTGGTAGGGGATGTACCAGTGACATTACTACAGTATTCAGTGCTAAAAATATGCACTGTTACTGCAATAGTGACATTGGCAGGGAAGGGGTTAACACTGGGGGTGATCAAAGGGTTAAGTGTGTTCCCTATATGTGCTTACTAACTGTGGGGGGGGGGGGGGGGTTTAACAGGCAGAGAGAGAGCCCTCTCCCTTCCACAGCCCCCCGGGGAGAACTACATGGGGATCTTTTTCTATTTGCCTACATCTTCATCTCCAATGGGGAGTTCTATGGAAACCATGAATCTATTTGACTGTTTACCCTGGTTTGGGAAGTTCGTTAAGACGATTATATACACAATTGTATGTTTTTTGGTCTTCCCTACCCCCTTTTTTGCCTACTCCCAGCCCCCCCCCCCATTTCCTTTCTGCTCTGAAGCCTAACAACTGTCTCTAATTTCAGGCATTTATATATGTATCTCCTGAGGAAGTGAGCATGGTCTCATGAAACGCGTAGATAAATCTTACCATATATACATTTACACCTTGGATTGTCAGTTATATTTTGATTTATGTAACTATGGAAACCCATGCCTATATCTATGTACCTATGTTTATTAGAATTATTTCAATTATGTAATGTACATAATGTATGTATTAAAGTTTAATAAATTCTGTACATTTTATACCTTGTGGTTTGTGTCTTACAAAGTCCCTTGGTCATGCTTCTTTTTTGTATTCATACACATCAAGACTAAAGCCCCATACACACGATCAGATTATCGAACGATCTGTTGTCCATTTTTTGTGGCATGCTAGTCTGATGTGGAAAGTGAAGAGGTTATTTTCATACGAATTTTCCCGTACGACAGAATTCTACTTCAGAAGTGAAATCAAAAAATAGCTTGTGTTTACCAATATATCATTCATATAGGTACCACATCCCAAGCAATACAAAAATATGGGAACAAGAATGGGGCATATATTGGGACTTTATGGGTACCGTCTAAGACCAATATGGGTGATATCACACCATTACATACAACGTATTTCAAAAAGTTGCTTTAATATGAAAAAAAGAGAATTTACATCAAACTACAAAAAAAGAGACGGGGGGGGGGGGGAACGACTCAATACTATACATTCAATCAATACATGAAATCAGCATATGTATATCCTCATATTTTTGTAGACGGTGTTACCAGGAAACACCGTTGGGCCAGACAATACCGGTGCCAATCTGGTATTTTGGAAGGTGAACCCCAGCCCGCTATGCTACATTTTGCGGTGTGAACTGCTTCTTCAGGGGTACATCCCTCTGTACCCCTGAAGAAGCAGTTCACACCACGAAACATGTAGGGTAGCGGGCTGGGGTTCACCTTCGGAAATACCAGATTGGCACCGGTATTGTCTGGCCCAACAGTGTTTCCTGGTGACGCCGTCTACAAAGATATGAGGATATACATATGCTGATTTCATGTATTGATTGAATGTATAGTATGGAGCCTTTCCCCCTGTCTCTTTTTATGTAGTTTGATGTAAACTATTCTCTTTTTTTCATATTAAAGCAACTTTTTAAAATACGTTGTACGTAATGGTGTGATTTCACCCATATTGGTCTTAGACGGTACCTATAAAGTCCCAATATATACCCCATTCTTGTTCCCATATATTTTACTTCAGAAGTGATGTCATGTGTTGGATTGTTTTGTATGCGTTCTTTCTCTCTGAGCATGCCTAGTCTTGCTCTTAAGATTTTTTTCCGTCGAAATCTGTACTAATGAGACGAAAATCGGATGTTGTGTTACGGACAACTAAAATTTTATAGCCTGCACTTCAGGAACAAATCGACATTCCTTTTCGACCACAGTGATGAGAAAGTTCGAAGGAGTGGGACAGAATTTTGTTTTCTCAAATGCAGCGTTTGTGGTTTTCTTTTGGTAGAATTCATTCATTCCATAAGCAAAATGTTAAAAGAAAACAAAATATTGAACTACTTTTAGTGCTGGTTCACATTTCTGCAATGCGGGAACGCTGCGAATATGCAGCGTGATCCCGCGTCGCACCCGCACCTCTGGCAGTTCACACTGCCATATGTGATACGCAGGGGGTGTCAATTAAAAGTTAACACCCCCCCAGTTGCGATCGCATATCGCAGTGCGATCTACAAGTTCGCACAGATTCGGATCGCACTAGTGTGAACCACTATGCGATCCGATTCTGCTGCGGATAAAAAAAAGCATACAAAGTGTATGGCTGAAATTCGCACTGCACATGAGATCGCATGTAATTTAGGAGCAGTGCGCTCTGAATTACATGCGATCTCCGCAATTGCACAAACGTAAACCGGCACTTAACATTCAACAGTTCTGAGAATTTTCGTGAAAAGTTTCATTTATTCTACTAGTGTATTCCAAGCTTTAGAGCCCTTTCACACTGAGGCCCTTGAAAACTGCCCATAAAAAACTCAGAGCTTTTTGCTGTGCTTTGGAGGCGTTAGCGGTGCGTTTTTATATATATATATATATATATATATATATATATATATATATATATATATATATGAAATGCGACTCAAAAACTGCTTCAAGGACCATTTTAAAGCGCTTTTGAGGCGCTTCTCATTCATTTCAATGGAGAGGGGCATTTTTGAGGCGCTTTTTTAGCACTCCAAAAGATGCTGCTTACAAATTTTTTGCACCACCCAAGTGTGAAAAGCATTAATTGATTTCAATGGAAATAGATTTTCGTGAGCTTTTCAGGCGCCAAAGTGCTTGAAAAGCGCCTCAGTGTGAAAGGGCTTTTAAAGTAAACCTTTACTTTGAGTACAGGGAATACCATAACAGCTTCATTTTACTATATAGTTTATATTTTAAGTATGTATTTTCCTGATAATCAGCGCCCCACCAGATCATTTGATGGGGAATACCAAGATATTCTGTGTATTGGGGGGGGGAATCAGATCACACCCCTGTGTCCTCCAACATTGCAGTACCTGGTGTGATTATAGGGGTACATGAGGAGTGTTCAGGTTAACCTGCTCAGCAAATAGAAACTTGGATCGCGGTCACACTTGAGATCCTGTCGCCAGCATCAGAATTGCTTTGGAGGATGCAGCTGGCAGTGAAAACACTTAAAAAAAAAGTTCAGAGCCCACAATGCAGTGTGCAAAAAACAAAACATCAAAAGTGAACCAAAAAAGTGTGTGTGAATTCACACAAAAGTGCTCTTAGGATATGAATTGGCCCCCTTACCAAAAGGTAGGACCCTTCCCTGAGCACAGGACGTCTGGTGGGGGCAGTGCCCGAAAACAAGGTCATATAGGGCCCAGGGTAAACCTGCTAAATTGCACCCCCCTAAGATGTGTGAGCATTGTGTCAGCAAATATCCACTCCCCACTAATCAGCAAGCTTACCCCCTAAACATAATTCCCCCCCCCCCCCCCGGCCATAAAATCCTCGTCCCAGCATGAATATTTGCCCCCCCAGCTCAAATCCTTTCATTCCCTATATCCCCCCAACACAAATCCACCCCTTCCCCAGAAAAAAATCCACCCTCCTAGGACAAATCCTCCACACCTCCAATTTCCCCTATGAGCACAAATCCACTCCCCCCACTCCAATGCCCCTCCTAACCCAAATTCTACCCAATCCCCTATCCTATTGGGGTTTTGCTCGTGGCCAGTGTTCCTATAGGGTGTGCCACATCCCTTAGACAATGTACATGGGAAAAGTTCCCCTGGGTTTGGGATTTTTTAGGCACAAAGTGTAAGACAATTTAGAAATATATGCAAAGATAATAACGTTTATTTAAAGTAACAAAATCCAGACATGAGTAAAATCACAGGCAGTAAAAAAGCAAGGATTAAAACCATAGGAGGTATAAAATATCTTTGCATATATTTCTAAATTGTCTTACACTTTGTGCCTAAAAAATCCCAAACCCAGGGGGAACTTTTCCCATGTACAATCCCCTATCCTAGCACAATCCCCCCCCCTAAATTTTCCCCTCCTAGCACAAATACCCCCAATCCTCCCTGTTCGCATACACCCCCCCCCCCCAAAAAAGAAAAAAAAAAATCCCCTACCATCTTACCTTTTCTACCACAAACCCCCCAAAAATTCCCCATTCTAGCAAAAATGTTCTCCCCCTATCCCCCCTCCCAACACAAATCCTCTCAAATCACCTTAGCACACCTCACCAAATTTCACCTCTTAGAACCATTCTTATCCCCTGCTGCCCCCCAAAATCCCCCTCAACACAAATCTCCCCCATTTCACGTGATACCACAGTGCCCAACCCAGGGCAGCTGCCCCTCCTGCCCAGCCCTGGGTGGGGTAATGCTGATCCAGGTCCACCTAGAAAAAAAGGCCCAAAGGACCCTGCTCCTCATGATTAGCTGAAGCCGAACGAGTACTAGGTGGGGGGGGGGGGCTTTCTGGAAAAGAGGCCCCGCCCCCGCCCCCCCCCCCCCCCCCCCAAAGCAATAAGGAAGAAACCTAATGGCCACACACTCTCTCCCCTAGACTTCAGGGTAGGCACAAAGACTCACATCCTAGCATCTGAGTGAAGAAGAAATACATAAAGCAGGGTGACACAAGTGTGGAAAATGGGAGTGAAAACACTTTCCTACTTGCATTTGTCAGTCTCCCGCCAGCAATTCCAGTTTTGCAGCATTTTCGCCAACAAGGTGTCATTACCTGCCTGCCAAAAATCTGTGAGGGAATGAATACAAAGCAGATATGTCCTCCCTGTATTTTCTAAAGCCCTGAAGCAAGCCAAGCACATTTGTAAAGTACATTGTTGGGCTTTACAAATATGCCTTTTATTTAAAGCAATGGTATGACCACATAGCTCCCAACTGTCCATAATTTCAAGGGACTGTCCCTTATTAGGAACAAAGTTCCTCTGTCCCTCATTTTTGGTCTGATTTATATAGTGCTAAACATTTCATCCAATTTCTAAGTTACTGCAACTGTAAATTGCAAAAGCCAGTATAACAGAATAATAGTGGCCCAAGGCGTGTGTTTGCCTTTGTGCGCAAGCATGGGAGGATGGGGGCACTTAAATTTAATAAAAAAAATAAATATATATATATATATATATATATATATATATATATATATATATATATATATATATATATATATATATATATATATATATATATATATATATATATATTTATTTTTATTTATTTTTTTTTTTTACACTGTTGCTTAAACTTTTTTAATCACTTTTCATGTTGTCACAAGGAATGTAAACATCCTTGTGACAGCAATAGACATATGACAGGTCCTCTTTATGGAGAGATCTGGGGTCTACAATAACCCAAATCCCTCCTCTGCACTTAAAAGCATTCCAAGATCAAGGTTTCTGAATGTTTTCGATTTTCCAAAAATGGTTGATTCCGCCAATGGTTTCCAAGTAAGCCAAAAGTGATGTCATGTCATCATGTCCAGGCTACTATTACAAACAGCCAATCAAACCCGATCCTGGCTTTGTTCGGCTGTCCAGCCAGCTGGCGGACTCACCGTCTGGTCGCTGGGGTCCCCTGGTGGGATGGGAGAGCCGCTGAAGGGTGTCCCACTGCTTGTACTAGCAATCGAGTGGCTGGTGAGCTGCTCTGATTGCTATTACAAGAGAGCCGACCACCGACATTTAAAAAAAAAAAAAAAAAAAAAAAACATTACTGGGGTAATGCCTGCAGCTGCATGGGTACATCGCTGGACAGGAAGTGGTTTAGAGGGGGTGGCATGGGGTGTGTCCTTTGCCTACATCCGTTTGCTAATACGTGTCCCTCATTCCCATCTCAGAAGGTTGGGAGGTATGCGACCACAGTAAAGCCAAATGACTGCTTTTTTATGACCTTAAATGCCCTCCCACCCCAATAAATATGAAAATCTCTACGTCGCTACTGAGACCTGTAATGAGGTAGGGTCAGTGGTGCCCCAAGGAAGACAAGCTGTTACACCCAGAAGTGATAGATAGCAGTAGTTGCTGGAGCTCTTCACTTTTTTTTAGGCTTCCTTTATGCACTGAACAAACACACAAAACTTTTGTTTTCGCCCCCATTTTTCATGAGCTGAATTCAAAGATCCATGACTTTTTCTATGTACAGAAAAGGCCTATTTCTCGCAAATATTGTTCACAAATCTGTCTAAATCGGTGTTTGGCTCCCTTTCACACGGGCTTTCCGATCCAGTCTGCCTGTTTTTCAGGTGGACCTGATCGGATGCTCCATGCATCCCTATGGAGCAGAGGATGTCAGTGAAGACATCTCCGCTGACACCCGCTATCCGATCCTGTCTGTAAAATCCGGACAGAGGGAAACCCCATTTTCCATCCGTCTGGAGGATCGGATGAAAACGGACAGGCGGTCAGTCATCATCCGATCTCCCATAGAGGAGGAGAGCGGGGCTCTGACAGCTCTGTCTCTGCACAGAGAGCAGAGGCGGAGCAGTCATCCGCCTGCTCAGCGGGGATCGGCGGATCGATCCCTGCTGAGCAAAATGGAGTCCGCTGGGCTCACCACCTGTGTGGAAGGACCCTTAGTGAAGCACTTCTCCCTTTACCGAGATAATTCATCCACCTCACAGGTTTGGCACATCAAGATGCTGATTAGACAGCATGATTATTGCACAGGTGTGCCTTAGGCTGGCCACAATAAAAGGCCACTCTAAAATGTGCAGTTTTATCACACAGCACAATGCCACAGATGTCCAAAGTTCTGAGGGAGCGTGCAATCGGCATGCTGACTGCAGGAATGTCCACCAGAGCTGTTGTCCTTGTAGTGAATGCTCATTTCTCTACCATAAGCCATCTTCAAGGACATTTTAGAGAATTTGGCAGTACATCCAACCGGCCTCAGAACCCGCAGACCACGTGTAACCACACCAGCCCAGAACCTCCACATCCAGCATCTTCACCTCCCAAGATCATCTGAGACCAGCCGACAGCTGCTGCACCAATCGGTTCGCATAACTGAAGAATTTCCGCACCGTTTCAGAGAAGCTCATCTGCATGCTCGTCGTCCTCATCGGGGTCTCGACTTGATTGCAGTTCCATTGTCGTAACCTGACTTGAGTGGGCAAATGCTCACATTCAATGGCGTTTGGCACTTTGTAGAGGTGTTCTCTTCATGGAATAATCCGGGTTTTCTTGGATCTATTGAGTTCAGCTCATGAAAAATGGGGGACAAGTGCATTTATAACTTTGTTCAGTATAGTTACAGACACACAACCTATACAAAGCATTGACAGGCCAAGAGAAACTGTTGCTATTTGCATGTATCCGTACACCCAGCGTTTTCTTGTAGTTCAAGATAGATGTCCAACCTTGGATGCATCTGTCTGTGTCCAGGGTATCCCTCCACCACCCTTGTTTGGGCAGTGGAGGGCTGGCAGGAAAGTGGACCTTCAGCAGTGACCTAGGAAACAGGAAGAATGGTTGTGTGGTGGGTGAGAAATGGGAGTGTATGGCTGTCCCCCTGTTTTTGTATAGAACAGGAAAATGGTGGTCCCAATTCCGTGGGGTTTAAATACAGCCAACACTCCAAACCAATTTGTAAAATTGGTCAAAAAAGTGTATTTATACATATCTAAAAGACAAACAAATCACAATAGATAAAATACAGACATTTGTATACTACAAACGGTCAGACCTCTGTGCTAGAGCATGGTTTTTCCATATATGCTAAACCGGTGTTGTAAAATTTTGTCGGACCCGTGAAAAAAAAAAAAAAAAAAATCGGACCTCGTCACTTCCGGGGACAGAGCATCACAAAACAGCTGATGGGAGTCGTCCGTGCGCATGCAGAGTCGTCCGCGCACATGCGCAGAAGACATTTTCGAGGTTTGGCAAAATTATAGGTGGGGCTGAGGTGGGACGGAAGACACCGCTGCGTCATCTGCAGAGCTGAATAGAGGAGGCGGGACGGAGGTGCGGCCGTGTAATAAATGCAGGGCTTAAGCAACTCCTTCTGTTTTATTATCTTTAGTAATTATCGTATTATTTATCCTTAGGATTTCATTACATTTAGTATTTCTTATTTTGTATTTGTATGGGAGAGGTTGTCCAGTCAGAGCCATTATGCATGGAAGATAAAGTGTGTTCAAGGTAGGTTCTGAGAGTTCCCTCTAAAAAAAAAAAAAAAAAGTCCAGGCTACACCGCACCGTCCCACAAGGATCACCAATAGGGAGAGACCAGTCCAGTGGTTCCCCAGTGGGGCTAAAGGGGCAATAAGTTAGAAAATATATATGAGAGAAAATCATATTATTTCAAATGCTTATCCATATTTGGGATAGCAGAAGGGGGTATAGGGTTTAATTAAAACAGTCACTTACCCTCTCTTTCGCTATGTTCAGCAGTGACATAGGGATCAGAGGAAGCAACCAGAGCACAGAAGAAAGCATGGGCATCTGATTCTACTACTAGATGGCTAAAGTGTTATGCCCTGTACAAACTATCAGATTATCTGAAGACTTTTGTCTTCAGATTTACCTTTTCTATGTAGTGCAAGGGCCTGCCGGATTGCATACAAATTGAAAGTGTTTAGGTTTGACCTCATATTATATGGTTTTGGAAAGTCTGCAGACAAAAGTCTTCAGATAATCTGATAGTGTGTACAGGGCATTAGAAGCAGTAGGAGAAGGTGAACATCCGGTCTTCTATGCCAGGGACCTAATAGCTTGATAACTACTGTAGGTTTGCCAGGCTTTTTTTCTTTATTAACCACTTGCCGACCGACTATATACGGTGGCGGTCAGCCCCTCCCAGGCAAAGTAACGTACCGGTACGTCACTAGCCTGGGAGCGAATAGGGGGGAGCGCGCGCCGCCGGAGGTGCGCCCCCGCTCGTACCCGAAGAAGCCGGTGCGCGTGACCGGCGGACCCGATGTCCGCCGGGTTACTCGCGATCGCCGGGTAGAGAGGGAGAAAGGCAGGCGGCTAGTGTAAACAAAGCCGCCTGTCACTCTCCCCTGTGTAAAAAGCACAGATCACTCGGTCCTGCTATGTAGGACCGTTGATCTGTGCTTTTACACACAAAGCCACATCCAATCATAGTAAGAAACACGCCCCTAGGGACACACTTAACCCCTCCCTCTCCAATAAAGTTAACCCCTTTCCTCCCAGTGTCATTTATTTTTACAGTAACACTGCATATGTATAGCACTGATTACTGTAGTAATGTCACTGGTACCCCCAAAAGTGTCAAAAATGCCAGTCAAGGGTCCGATCTGTCCACCGCAATGTCGCAGTACCGTGAAAACAAAACAAAACAAAACAAAAAAAAAAAAAAACATCACAGATTGCCGCCATTACTCGTTAAAAATAAAAAAAAAAAAAAAACTAAAAATGACAAAAATCTTTCCCTTAGTTAGTAAACGCAATAACTTTTGCGCAAACCAATCAAAATACGCTTTTTGCAATTTTTTTTACCAAACATATGTAGCAGAAAACAAATTGGCCTAAAATGTTAAAAAAAAAAAAATTTTACATTTTTTTGGGGGGGGAATTTCATATAAAAAAAAAAAAAAAAAGTGAAAAATAGTTATTTTCGCAAAATTGTCGCTCTTTTTTTGTTTATAGCGCATGATAAAAAAAAAAAAAAAAAAAAAACGCACAGGTGATCAAATACCACCAAAAGAAATCTCTGTTTGTGGGAAAAAAAGGACGTCAATTTCGTTTGGGTACAGCGTCGCACGACCACGCAATTGTCCGTTAAAGTCATGCAGTGCCGAATCGCAAAATAGGCCCTGGTCAGGAAGGGGGTAAAATCTTCCGGGGCTTAAGTGGTTAAAAATACAGAATACAAAATAAAATTAAAAATACCGACTTCTCCACAGGATGCTGTTTTCCATCTTGCTCTCTTTTAGGCCTCATGCACACAGGGCGTCAGAAAAAACGAGCTGCAGAGCCTCTTCCTACGCCACGAAAAAGCAGCTGTAAAAACGTGCTTTTAGTAGCTTCTTCCATTTGCGTTATTGCACGTTTGGCCACGTCGCTTTTAGCAGCGTTTTTTTCTGCCTCCATTTAAAATCAATGGTTCCCTATGGGAGCCTATTGATTTGAATGAAGGCGCATCGCAAGTCGGATCAGGATGATGCGACTTGTGCTCTGAGAATCTTGAGGGGGAACTCAACGCCAAAATGGGGGAAAAAAAAAAAAAAACAACGTGGGGTTCCCCCAGGTTCCAAACCAGACCCTTGAGTCTGGTGTGGATTTAGAGGGGAGCCCCACACCAGAAATAAACTTCATGGGGTTCCCCCCAAATCCATACCAGACCCTTATCCGAGCATGCAGCCCTGTAGGGCAGGAAGGGGGAGGGGACGAGCGAGCGGCCCCACCCCCCGGACCATACCAGGCCACATGCTCTCAACATGGGGGGTGTTGGTGCTTTGGGGCAGGGGGAGCTCTGCACCCCCCACCCCAAGGCACCTTGCCCCCATGTTGATGAGGACAAGGGCCTCATCCCCACAACCCTAGCCGGTGGTTGTGGGGGGGTCTGCGGGCAGGAGATTATCGGTATCTGAAAGCCCCCTTTAACAAGCCCCTCCATGTTATTCTATGGCCTCAGGCACACACAGACGTTTTTGAGCTGTAAGTGGCCTAGGCGTTTTTAAGCTGCAAAAAAAACCCCACGGCCTGCGCGTTCTGAGGACCAGCGTTACAGCTGCAAAAACGCCTGACGCTGCTAAAGGCTGAATAACGTTGCTTATACAGCGTTAAGCCACATTTTTTTTTATGTTCAAATCAATGGTTCCCTATGGGAGCCTATTGATTTGAATGGAAGGGGCATCGCAAGTCGGATCAGGATGATCAGGGGGGGCCCCCCACAGATCCCAGACACCCCATAAAAGGCAGTGCATGTAAAAAAGGACAGGAGACGTTTTGAAAAGTTTATTAAAAATCCTCATCCGGTCTTCTCTGCGCTGGTCTTCTCCCCTCCGCTCTTCTGGTCTTCTGCTTTCTCCGGTCCTCCTCAGACGATGTCTCCGGTGATTATGCCGGTCTCTGCAGCTTGTTATATAGCCATTGTGGGCGTGGCATCCCGGTGACGTCATCGGGAGACCCCCGCCCCTTGATGTCACAGATGTCATCTGTGTTATCTGTAGAATCTTGTGCATTCCAAGCACTTCCCTGTGTGTCAGCTACCTGGTATCCTCCTGTGCACTGTGGTGACAGAGTCACTTTGATTAAAACATGAAGCCACCATTTCTGACATCCCGTTCAATCAATGCTTGTTGACATATATTGAAAAATTGAAACCTGCGCCTTTATAGCAGCGAACTCTAAACACCTGGAATGCTGGAACAAATAATATAAAACAAGAGTCGCGCTAAATGTGCAGAACTGTGAACTCGTATAGAGAACTAAAGTCCATAAACCATGCGTAACACCAAAGGCTAAGACAGAGGGATAAGACCATCAATACAGTTCCAAAGAGATAACAAGTAGATGAAATGAAGTTCATATGGTCGTCCACCCAGGTGTATGTATATAAACACAAACAATCAGTGAAACCTCCACCACATGAAGCCTCTTACCAGAGGAAGGAAGGGTTAAAGCAGTAAGTAGTTATGGGACTACTACCACCCATATCCTGCAAGGCAGCTCCTAGAAAGTCCACCCGAACTTGTTCAAAAGAAGCGAACCATCTGGGATGAATTCCAAATCCACTGGAATGGGCTGGATCCACTTTTAGCAAAGTATGCATATAATACAAAACGGAAACAAGCCCATAGCGTGATAACGTTTAAAACATTTAATGAAAGATAAAAGACAAAAGACAAAAAAACAATGCTTGTTGACATGCTGACGAGATTTTGAGTCACTAACCATAGGTATGCAGGAATTTCTGATTTTACTCTGCCTTTCCTGATCTGCATACTTGTTTTGTATCAGTGACTCAAAGTTTGGCGCTTACATCGATGAATGTTACCCTCTGGCTATCATATACTGTAGCTTCAGCAGCTGTCACTATACCTGACCAGTGGCAGCATCTAATTGGGTGTAGGTGCTTTTTTGGCTGTCAGTTTTCCATTTGGCTATTTTAACAAAAGTAAATAGTTCAGTCAACATTTGTGGATTCGGGTGGTGCCTACAGTGACATCCACAGCTCAACCACTGAGTTGTGTATTGCAGACTTTGAAATTTTGTTTGAGCAATTAGGAATTCCTTTCACTTTTGCTATCCCGAGGGCATTCATTTTATGGCCTAAATATTTGTCATTGATGTGCTTAAAAGTGACAAAGCACTTCCATGAAGTGGGAGGGGTTCATTGCACAATAAGATCTTTACATTTATTACCTCTAAGCCAGTGGAGCATTTAGATTTTGTGCTGCCCTAGGCCTGACTAAAATTGGGTACCCCCTAATTTAAATATGACCCACCCCTTCCTGTAAAGGTCACACTCCTTCCTGTTTATCTGTAAGCCACAGACCACAACCACAGTCTATCAGTGCCCATAAGTTCAGTCTCATCAGCACAGCCTCATTACTGCCCATCAGTGCAGCATATTAGTGCGGCCTCATCAGAGGCCATCGGTACAGCCCCATCAGTGGCCACTAGTGCATCATATCAGTGCCCATCAATGCTGCCTTATCAGTGCAGCTCATCAGTGACATCTCAGAGGCCATCAGCGCAGTCTCATCAGTGGCCATCAGTGAAACATGCTGCCCTGATGGGCACTAATGAGGCAGCACTGATGTGCCCATCATGCTGCACTGATGGGCATGAGGTGGCACTGAAGCTTCCCTGATGGGGCTGCACTGATATGCTGCCCTGATGGGCACTGATATATCAGTGCAGCCCCATCAGTGAAGCTTATCAGTGCCACCTCGTGCCTATCAGTGCAGCCTCATGTCACGGGATTAGTAAGATTACTCCTTTCTTTTAAGAAATTTGGACTTGTGTTTGCTGCCACTGATTGTAATCATAAGGGTATTTCACTTATTTGTATAATGACTAGGAAGTCCATAGTCATTATATAAATAAGTGAAATAATCAGTGGCAGCAAACAAGTTAAAATATCCTAAAAGAAAGGAGTAATCTTACTAATCCAGTGACATATTGCGATAGTACATATGGAGGTGAGCAGGTCCAAAATATTATTGCCATCATATACAAAAGTCTTAATTGTACAAGATGCAATTCAGTATGCTGGCTCAAGGACAAGGATTTTTAAAGAAATTAAAATGATATTATTGACATGATGCCTGCCATACTTGGGGGCGGAGGAGGGTAGGTGAAGTATTAGGTTGCAGTGCCATACTTATTAGCATTTGCAGCCGTCAGGCCAGTTGTATTAAGTGTGGTCAGCGGCCTGTCAGAATGTCCTCACTGGCCGGTATTATCATACCGGCAGGTAGCAGTGTGACAGCTTTATGGGAGTGCCAGACTGACTTGCCTCCTGGACCCTGCCCAACTCGCCCCAGAAGACTGCCACTATACTAAAAGTGTAGCGCAAGCCGGCGCAGACCGTTTTTATGCAGGAGCCAGGAGGAGGCTGTTTTTTTTTTTTGCTTGTGGGCGGCACTTTGCAGGGGGTAAAAATATTCCCAACAACGGGAATCAAAACACATACACATGAAATATTCCTGATTGATGCCCATTGTCAGGAATATTTCATGTTTATGTGTTTGATGCCCATTGCATTAAACATGAAATATTCCTGATAATGGGCATTGCAATATTTGGGGGTTATTTAGCTTAATGTAGAGCCTACCAGTGAGCCGAGTTCATGCCAGATGTGCCGTTTAAGGGCTTGCTGGCCCACTTTTATTAAAAGGAAAAGAAGAAAAAAAAAAAAAGACCAATTACAAAACAGTTACCCACGCAGGGGGTTTCAGCTTTCCACAGCAACAATGTAAATTGAAAAACACCGAACCACCTGGCTCGTTGGCAGCACCGTTGCTCAGGCTTTAAGCCTTGGCTCCCTTGACCATATAACAGAGTTCCTGTACAACCCCTTGACCTTGGTTAGCACTCTTTTCCAGCTTCCTTGCTGCTCCAGCTTGGGCCCTTTGTCTGCTTTATCAGACTGTCCTGTGTAGACATGCACACTTCTCCCTTGCATACCAGGACTCCTCAGGAGTGCGGAGCCCAGAACCATGGTCCTGTCTCTACTAAAAGGCCCAGACACACCTGCACAATCAGTGTCCTGGCTGTTCCTAAGACCTGGTCCCAGGTTTGGAGATTCCATCCCACCCAGATTGCTATGAAATCTGCAGGCTCCAGGTCTCCCAACAGACTTTAGAAAAAACACTGAGGAAACTGAAAAGCCAGTTTCCGCTTCATGACACAAGCTCCCTGGAGCCCCTCAACCCATCTGGATGAGAATTCTAGGCCCTGGCAGGACAACGCTCTGCCACATATTCCCCCCTTGTTTTGACCTAGTAGGGGGCGGAACACACCAGCCCGAGTTCTGGATTGGGGCACCTCTGCACCAGCGATCAGTTGCGTAGGCCCAATCTTTTTTCCGGATGTTTTTCCAGGCACACCCTAGCCTAAATCTTAACATGGTTCTACAGTTCTGTATCCTCAGCTCACTTTTATCCAATGCTACCTGAGCTACAGGACAGGATTACGCACAGCCCTTCCATTTCAAGAGGTTTGTCCCGTGGTACTATACACAAGCCCTTCACGTATAACAAAAATGGACTAGGACAACCCCAGACCGCAGCAGCAAAAACGCTTTCTATCCTACGGTTATGCAAAGGAACCTCTGACATTTTTAACCTGTCTTTACCTAATTAACTTGGTATCCCACCACTAGTTAATACCATATTCCACATTTCAACGTCATAGTCACCAGTACCAATCATTAATTGATCACACTTTCCAAAGTAACAATTTCTGATACCATCAGTATTGTGTTTCAGAGTGTCTCCGGTTACCTCAATTTGTACCTCTTTACAGATGACAGACAAAATATCCATATCAGGCCTTCCTTCTTATGAGGACTAGCGGGTGAGGAAGTATCCACGCCATTTACTAATCCTTGCTCAGCCGCACCTCGGACCGTACTAGCAGAAGTGTTCTCTGTCACCACATCAGGCAGAAAGACCTTCGGTGTCTCCATCACCTCTCCAGAGAGCCTTCCATATCAAACAGTATCTGGACGTACCCTCACAGGGAACCTTGAGATCACTTGCCGCACTTAAACACCGTACCATCTTGCACCACTGGTGAATAATGTTACCCAGCACCAGTGTTGGGGGTAACAAGTTACAAAGTAACAGATTACAGTAACTACATTAGTTTTTTTGGTAATGAAGTAACGTAACTAGTTACAATACTAGTATTGGTAACTACACTACTTTACTAGGCTATAGGAGGTAACTACACTACTTTACTAGGATATAAGAACGCGCTTTCCTGCGTTACCCAAGCCGTGCGATACAATCGTTATTTCGAAGAATAGAGAGGGATGAAGTTTATGACTTTTTGTTGCACTTTATGTTTTATTCTGTTTTTTCAGGTTTTGTTCTCATGTTTCCCAAAGCCTGTGTTTATACAATAAACTCTATGCAGAAAGAGTGTCATGTATCTTCTTCTACACGGTCAATTAAGAAAGAGGAAAGTAAAGTAATAAGTAGTGAAGTTACTTTTCAAATGCAGTAACTAGTAAAGTAATCTCGTTACAATTTACAGAAGTAACTAGTAACATTTTTTGAGTGACTACCCAAACACTGCCCAGCACAGCTTGTACTACCTGGCTCCACCCATTGGTATTCCGCAATACCAACAACATATCAGGCTGGAATTGAGGCACCCAGCTATACAAAGAATGTGCTTTCACCAGTTCCACTAGCATACATGTCATTTTAATGCACTCCACATCAATATGCCAGAGCCTTTTTGAAACATTTCCCTGATCAGAGGCATGAAGGGGCTCATTTTCTGAAGCTTGAGGGGCTGAGACATTAAAGGGGCCTCCAGCTCACTGGAGGTATCCATTATCACAGCCTAGTCCCCCCCCCCCCTCCGGAGCTCTGTCAGATGCAGGTCTCCTACTCAACCCCTCCAGCTTAACATTAGTTACATTGTCACCTTGACACTCAACTGTTGGGCGGTGGACAACAGATCTGTCACGCATGTGCCTTAACCCGGTCCTTCTGACTGGAGGTGACCAACCTTTGCAGGCACCAATGGGCCCTTATCCACCAGCTGCTCTGTGATCCCCGTCTAGCATAGCAGTTGTTGTGTTCACACCCTTGTTGCATACCATAGCCTTGTCTAACATGGCTATCAATTGTTTTGCCCAACTGTCCCACTCTATAATGCTTTCATCACAGGTGCTCTGCATCACTTGCTCTAGCAGGCACCTGGGACTCTGCAGCAAACAGTACATTTATCATTACATTGTGACAACATGCTTTTACCCATTTCACTCTGAGAAAATGCACCATCCTTTAAAGCAGGCTGCAATACACCATTTTGGCCAACTTGCCCTGGTGGTGCTACCAACACCCTCTCACAGCATGGTGCAGACTCCCTCTGTTCCACCAGAGCAGTATTAGTGCTGTCCTGGACAATATCTGGCTCCAACACACGGAGACCCCCAGAGACTTCCATGGACAACCCTGAGGCTCCGACTCGGTTTGCCAAGGGAGGCATCACCCGTTTCTCACCATTAGTGAACACATCAACATTTTTATTCTATTTTTTTAAATCAACCGTAAATACCCTTATCAGCATTCATAAACATACAAACAGTTTAATGAGCTTTAGCAGGCTTACTCATTACCAACTGCAACCTGTGTGCTGCTCAGCACACTACCCTTCCTCTCCAAAGGGATTTTTTTTTCCCACTAGGGCGCTCCACAGTTGTCCTAGGAAACCACGTGCTTCACTACTATAGGCTCCTGGGAGATTTCCCTGGGGATCCCTGCAGCACCTGTCATTAGCGAAACCTGGTACACAGACTGTTTTGGTCATCCCTAGTACATCTCTCCCAGCACTCTGCTGGACAACCTTAGGTGCTTACAGAGTCCATATGTCCTTTTCAGTCCTTGATCTTGCTGCAGGTTGAGCTTCAACCTGTGTCTCCCCACTGCTCTGGGTAGTACACTGCAGCAAGTTCATTTTCACATGTCGTTCTGATCTAGACACACTCCCATTTTACTGGGATCAGTCCCATATACTGCATTAGTCTTACCATATCCTGTAGCTGGCGTTAAAGCTTTCACTTGAGTGCGCTGTCCGTTAGCGGTGGCACAGGCTGATTCCCCCATGCGGTCACAGGGCGCCACTGCAGCCCTTCTTAACACTCTAGCACCTTCTGCAAGAAAGATTGGCTCCTGGTTGCTAGGGGTAACTGAAGCTTTGTACTCCATAGGAACACGCTGACTTTTTTCCACTCCCATGGGATACCGCATTCTCCCTGCAGAACTTTTCCAGCGCTCTCTAGGCCGAATTGCTGCTCTGTAATTAACCACTTGACGACCAGTCACTGGGACTGTACTGCGGCAAAGTGGCTTGATTCCGTCCAGCGACGTAGACCTACGTCGCTGGACTCTTCCCCTTGTGGGTGGCGCTCGCTCCCGCTGTTTTCAGTCACAGTCGCTGCTGCTCTTTCCCGATCGTCGGGGAATAGAGTTTGGAGATCCGCCCGCTTGTGTAAACAAAGCGGGCGGATCTCCTAAGTGAAAAAAACAGTGACAGATTGCAGAATTCAGCATAGCTGAACATGCGATCTGTCCCTGTGTCAGTCACCTCCCCCCACACACGTTAGTAAGCACCAGGCATACATTAACCACTTTAGCCCCAGCCCTATTTCGGACACTTTTTGTTCACAAGTTAAAACCAGTATTTTTTCCTAGAAAACTACTTAGAACCCCCAAACATTATATATATTTTTTTAGCAAAGACTCTGGAGAATAAAATGTCGGTCATTGCAAAATTTTTTGTCACGCGGTATTTGCGCAGCGGTCTTTAAAACGCCATTTTTTTGGAAAAAATTTGAAAAATCACATTTCACTGCATTTAAAAAATACTAAACAGTAAAGTTAGCCCATTTTTTTTGTATATTGTGAAAGATGATGTCACGCCGAGTAAATAGATACCAAACATGTTACGGTTTAAAATTGCGCCCCCCCCCGTGGGATGGCGACAAACTACGGTCAATAGAGATCTCAATCTGCGACGCTTTAAATTTAACGGTTACCAGTTTAGAGTTAGAGTGTAGCTCTTTTTTTTTAATTATTGCCCACGCTCTGGCGATCGCGGCGATACCTCACATGTGTGGTTTGAACAGCGATTTCATTTGCGGCTCGACTTGCGTATACGTTTTTTTTTGTGCGCGAGCTAACGGTGACGGGGACGGCTAAATTTTTTTTTTTTTTCCTATTTATTTTTTCTTTTTTTTTAAACTTTATTACAGGTTTTTAAAAAAAAAAAAAATCTGATCACTTTTATTGCTGTCACAAGCAATGTAAACATCCCTGGTGACAGCAATATGTCGTGACAGGTACACTTTATGGAGGGATCGAGGGTCTAAAAGACCCTAGACCCCTCCACTACACTTCCCTGTATGCAAAACGCCGAAAACGGCATTTTTGCATACAGCCGTTTTTCAAATCTGCCGCCTTTTGCAGCACAGTAACCCGGACGTGACGTCATGGACGCCGCCTCCGGGTTACGTCATCGGAGACCCGATCGATGCCGTTTCCGGCATTCATCGGGACTCCATCCAGCCGGCGGACGTGCCGGCTGGGTGCTCGGGGCTCCCGGTGGGACGGTAGCCCCGAGCAAAGCCGCGGAAGGCGGCGGGAGGGGGGGGACGTCCCCTCCCGCCCCCCCGGGTAACGATCGAGCGGCTCCCGAGCCGCATCGATCGTTACCGACGGAAAGCCGACCGTCGGCTTCAAACAACGGTACCGGGATGATGCCTCTAGCTAGAGGCATCATCCCGGTATAACCACTCAAAGTCAGCCGACGTAGAGGTTACGTGACTGGTAGTAAAGTGGTTAACCGCTCCCTCTCCAATAAAATTAACCCCTTCCCTGCCAGTGTCATTTTTACAGTAACAGTGCATATATATAGCAATGATTACTGCAGTAATGTCACTGGTACCCCCAAAAGTGTAAAAAATGTCAGTCAAGGGTCCGATCTGTCCGCCGCAATGTCGCAGTCCCGCAAAAAAAAAAAAAAAAAAAAAAATATCACAGATTGCCGCCATTACTCGTTAAAAAAAAAAAAAAAACAACACCAAAAATGTCAGAAATCTTTCCCTTAGTTAGTAAACGCAATAACTTTTGCGCAAACCAATCAAAATACGCTTATTGTGATTTTTCTTTTTTACCAAAACATAGGTAGCAGAAAACAAATTGGCCAAAAATTTTAAAAAATTTTGATTTTTTACATTTTTTGGGGGGGGGACTTCATATAAAAAAATGTGAAAAATATTGTTATTTTTTCAAAATTTACGCTCTTTTTTTGTTTATAGGGCAAAAAGTAAAAACCGCACAGGTGATACCACCAAAAGAAAGCTCTGTTTGTGGGAAAAAAAAGGACGTAAATTTTGTTTGGGTATGGCGTCGCACGAATTGTCAGTTAAAGTCGCACAGTGCCGAATCGCAAAAAGTGGCCTTAACGTAAGACAGCAAAATCCTCCGGTGGTAAAGTGGTTAACGTAGTCATCTCTGTTATAGACCATCCAACAGTACACATCTTGTTACTCCTCTGTGAGAAACGGCTGCACCAATTCAGCCCAATGGCTTCTGAGCCATGCTTTAAATGAAGCCATGTTCTCAAATTCATCCAAAAAGTCCTCAATGTGCTCATCAATTAACATAGGCTGTATGAAATCAGACACACAGATTACTTCTTTGTTGCCACAGGCAACCTCCCCCACCTGTGCACTCCTTGCAATGAGTGATGGCTTGCTTTACTTTTTTCTTTGCTCCAATGTGGCCATATGCATCTTGCACCATTCTGGGGCTTGCTCTGCTGTCAGTAACAACCCCTCCAGCCACAGAGCTCGACCTCTCATCTCAGCAAATCTTGCATCCTTTTTCTGCTTTGACCGCCCCATCCTTGCAGTCATGCACACACCAACTTGAAACAGTTCACAGCAGAAAAAAAACAAAAAAAACACGCAATACCTTTTGCTTGGCTGCACTTCTGCACACAGCCAACCGTTCCTGACAAGAAGTCACTGTGGAGCAAGGACCCGGATTCCACCGTCTTGTGCCCGCATCCAACAACCACTTGTAATATTTGGGGGTTATTTAGCTTAATGTAGAGCCCACCAGTGAGTGGATTTCACCCCAGTTGTGCCGTTTAAGGGCTTGTTGGCCCACTTTTATTAAAGGAAAAATAAAACAAGTCCAATAATAGAACAGTTTAACATGCAGGGGTTTCAGCTTTCCATGGCAACACTGTAAATTAAAAATACCAAACCACCTGGCTCATTGGCAGCACTGCTGCTCAGGCTTTATGCCTCGGCCCTCTTGGCCATATAACAAAGTTCCTGAACAACCCCTTGACCTTGTTTAGCACTCTTTTCCAGCTTCCTTGCTGCTTGGGCCCTTTGTCTGCTTTATCAGACTTTCCCATGCAGACATGCACACTTCTCCCTTGCATACCAGGACTCCTCAGGAGGTTGGAGTGTCTCTACCAAAAGGCCCAGACACACCTGCACAATCAGTGTTCTGGCTGTTCCCAAGACCTGGTCCCAGGATTGCAGATTTCATCCCACCCAGATCGATATGAAATCTGCAGGCTCCAGGTCCCACAATGGACTTTAGAAAACACTGAGGAAATTGAAAACCAGTTTTCTCTTCATGACACAAGCTCCCTGGAGTCCCTCAACCCGTCCAGGTGAGAATTCTGGGTCACAACCTCCTTCTAGACCCTAGCATCAAATGCTCATTGTCAGGAATATTTCATGTTTATTCGTTAGATGCCCACTGTCAGGAATATTTAATATTTATGCATTTGATGCCCATTGTCAGGAATATTTCATGCTTATGTGTTTGATGCCCACTGTCAGGAAAAAATTTATGTTTATGCATTTGATGCCCAATGCCCCGCATATTTCATGTTTATGCCTTTGATGCCCCTTGTCAAGAAACAATGGGCATCAAACGTATAAACATGAAATATTCCTGACAATGGACATCAAAAGCATGATGGACATCAAAAGCAAGATGCCCAATGTCAGAAACATTTCACGTTTATGCGTTCAATGCCCATTGTCAGCAATATTTCATGTTTATGCATTCGATGCCCATTGTCAGCAATATTTCATGTTTATGCGTTCGATGCCCATTGTCAGTAATACTTCACGTTTATGCGTTTGATGCCCACTGTTAGGAATATTTCATGTTTATGCCTTTGACGCCCATTGTCAGGTATATTTCATGTTTATGCATTTGATACCCACTGTCAGGAATGTTTCATGTTTATGCTTTGATGCCCACTGTCAGGAATATTTTATGTTTATGCGTTTGATGCCCACTATCAGGAATATTTCATGTGTATGCGTTTGATGCCCACTAAGGAATATGTCATGTTTATGCGTTTGAAGCCCATTGTCAGGTATATTTCATGTTTATGTGTTTGATGCCCATTGCATCAAACGCATAAACATGAAATACCCCTGACAATGGGCATCAAACGCATAAACATGAAATATACCTGACAATGGGCTTCAAACGCATAAACATGAAATATACCTGACAATGGGCTTCAAACGCATAAACATGACATATTCCTAATAGTGGGCATCAAACGCATAAATATGAAATATTCCTGATAGTGGGCATCTGCTGCACCAGAAAATACAGGCATAAAATGGCATTTTAACTGAGGGGGCACAGTGTAATGTTGGGGGCCATGGCCCCCTCTCCCCAGTGACGCCACTGCGATCTGTGCGTCATCCTGTATTTTATTATTGTTTTTAACTTCTGAAAGGTAGCTGTTCTGTGTCATTGCTCTATGCCCTTTGGCTTATTTGCTATACTCATTGAATAGTAACCTATATGAAAAACAATGCAGTCCATGTTTAAATGCTCTTACTGCGGACAGGCAAAATAGTGTAACTGAAAAAAAGGTGACATTCTTGTTTAATATATCTTTTGCTCCATTTAACCACTTAAGCCCCGGAAGATTTTACCCCCTTCCTGACCAGGGCCTATTTTGCGATTCGGCACTGCGTGAATTTAACAGACAATTGCGCGGTCGTGCGACGCTGTACCTAAACGAATTTGACGTCCTTTTTTTCACCATAAACAGAGCTTTCTTTTGGTGGTATTTGATCACCTGTGCGATTTTTACTTTTTGCGCTATAAACAAAAAAACAGTGTCAATTTTGCAAAAATAACAATATTTTTCACATTTTTTTTTATATGAAATTCCCCCCCCAAAAAAAAGTAAAAATCCAAATTTTTTTAACATTTTGGGCCAATTTTTTTTCTACCATATGTTTGGTAAAAAAAAAAATCGCAAAAAGCGTATTTTGATTGGTTTGCGCAAAAGTTATTGCGTTTACTAACAAAGGGAAAGATTTTTGTCATTTTTGTTGGTTTTTTTTTTAACGCCTAATGGCAGCGATCTGCGATTTTTTTGGCGGGACTACGACATTGCGGCGGACAGATCGGACCCTTGACTGACATTTTTGACACTTTTGGGGTTACCAGTGACATTTCTACAGTAATCAGTGCTATACATATGCACTGTTACTGTAAAATTACACTGGCAGTGAAGGGGTTAACTTTTTTTTGAGAGGGAGGGGTTATGTGTATCCCTAGGGGCGTGATTCTAACTGTGATTGGCTGTGGCTTGAGGTGTAGGAACAGTGATCAACGGTCCTACATAGTAGAACCGTATGATCACCATTCCTCCACAGGGGAGAATGACAGGCGGCTTGTTTACATCAGCCGCCGGCTTTTCCCCCTCTCCACCCGACGATCGCGAGTGACCGGCGGACATCGGGTCCGCCGGGCACACGCGCGGGGGGGGGGGGGGTCAGTGACCACGCGGGAGTGGGAGCGCGCCTCCGACGGCGCGCGCTCGCTCCTTAGACCCTCTCAGGCTAGCGACGTATCCCTACCTGTGAGGGGCTGACCGCCGACGTAAATAGTAGTAGCGGCGGTCGGCAAGTGGTTAAGACTCCATGTACGGTACATAGCTGTACATGGGGCGCAGCGTAATCACTTTCCCGGGACCTGCTGCTGCCCCATACAGATGGCCAAAGAGATAAATTAGATGATGTGGCCGTATGCAGTTATGTACTGGGGGTAGTGTTCCTGCAGGTGCACAGATGTATGCTCTGAATGCATACTATCAGCTCTCAGGACATACGTCTGTGCCCCTTGAGGAGCTTTCCCACCACCTTTTTTCCAGGATCTGCAGCTCCCACTTACAGCTGCCCATTGAGATAAATAAGAGGCAGCTGTACACAGCAGCAGGACACTCCAAAACATCGCTCTTCTTTCTATTTAATTTGTCAGAAGATGAAAACTGCATACATTAACCTCTTGCCGACTGTATACCACAGATATATGGCGGCAAGGCGGCTCTTCTGTGCTGGATCACATACTCGGTATGTGATCCGGCACTTCCAGGTAGGGGAAGCATGCGGTGCGGCTGTGTTGTGATCACACCCAAAAATGTCGCTCAGCGGGTGCTGGCCAATGGATGACCGCCGGCACCCGCCGATCGTCCAAAAGAAACGTAGGACAGAACTCTGCCTATGTAAACAAGACCGAGCTCTGTCCTGTCAACGGGGAAGCAATGTATTTTCTTTCCCTGTAATGCAGCACATAGTTTACATCACTGGCTAGGCACAAATTTAACATTTTGATTGACCTAGCTGTTTAACCCCATCCCAGCCAGTGTCATTAGTATAGTGACAATGCATATTTTTAGCACTGATCGCTGTATTAGTATCACTGGTTCCCAAAAAGTGTCAAAATTGTCAGATAATGTCAGAATATCTGCTGCAATATAGCAATCCTGCTAAAAGTCGCTGATCGCCACCATTACTAGTAAAAAAGTTAAAAATTCCAGTATATATATCCCACAGTTTGTAGATGAGATAACTTTTGCGCAAACCAATCAATATACACTTATTGGGATTTTGCTTACCAAAAATATGTAGCAGAATACATATTAGCCTAAATTTATAAAGAAATTTGATTTTTTACATTTTTTTTTATTGGATATGTTTTATAGCAGAAAGTATTTGATCTTTTTGTTTATCTTTTTTTGTTTTAGCGCAAAAATATAAAAAAGCCAGAAGTGATCAAATACCACCAAAAGAAAGCTCTGTTTGTGGGGGAAAAAAATTACATAAATTTTTTTAGGTGCAGCGTGGTATGTACAGTATCTCACAAAGTGAGTACACCCCTCACATTTTTGTAAATATTTTCTTATATCTTTTCATGTGATAACACTGAAGAAATGACACTTTGCTACAATGTAAAGTAGTGAGTGTACAGCTTGTATAACAGTGTAAATTTGCTGTCCCCTCAAAATAACTCAACACAGCCATTAATGTCTAAATAGCTGGCAACAAAAGTGAGTACACCCCTAAGTGAAAATGTCCAAATTGGGCCCAAAGTGTCAATATTTTGTGTGGCCACCATTATTTTCCAGCACTGCTTTAACCCTCTTGAGCATGGAGTTCACCAGAGCTTCACAGGTTGCTACTGGAGTCCTCTTCCACTCCTCCATGACAACATCACGGAGCTGGTGGATGTTAGAGACCTCGCGTTCCTCCACCTTCCATTTGAGGATGACCCACAGATGCTCAATAGGGTTTAGGTCTGGAGACATGCTTGGCCAGTCCATCACCTTTACCTTTAGCTTCTTTAGCAAGGCAGTGGTCATCTTGGAGGTGTGTTTGGGTTCGTTACCATTTTGGAATACTGCTCTGCGGCCCAGTCTCCATAGAGAGGGGATCATGCTCTGTTTCAGTATGTCACAGTATATGTTAGCATTCATGGTTCACTCAATGAACTGTAGCTCCCCAGTGCTGGTAGCACTCATGCAGCCCCAGACCATGACACTCTCAACACCATGCTTGACTGCAGGCAAGACACACTTGTCTTTGTACTCCCCACCTGGTTGCCACCACACACGCTTGACACCATCTGAACTGATCAAGTTTATATTGGTCTCATCAGACCACAGGACATGGTTTCAGTAATCCATGTCCTTAGTCTGCTTGTCTTAGCAAACTGTTTGCTGAGGGCTTTCTTTTGCATTATCTTTAGAAGAGACTTCCTTCTAGGATGACAGCCATGTAGACCAATTTGATACAGTGTGCGGCATATGGTCTGAGCACTGACAGGCTGAACCCCCCACCCCTTCAACCTCTGCCGCAATACTGGCAGCACTTATACGTCTATTTCCCAAAGACAACCTCTGGATATGACGCTGAGCACGTGCACTCAACTTCTTTGATCGACCATGGCGAGGCCTGTTCTGAGTGGAACCTATCCTGGTAAACCGCTGTATGGTCTTGGCCACCATGCTGCAGTTAAGTTTCAGGGTCTTGGCAATTTTCTTATAGCCTAGGCCATCTTTATGTAGAGCAACAATTCTTTTTTTCAGCTCCTCAGAGAGTTCTTTGCCATGAGGTGCCATGTTGAATTTCCAGTGACCAATATGAGAGAGTGAGAGCGATAACACCAAATTTAACACACCTGCTCCCCATTCACATCTGAGACCTTGTAACACATGAAAAGATATAATAAAAATTTTTCAAAAATGTGAGGGGTGTATTCACTTTTGTGAGATACTGTATGCGCAATTGTCAGTTAAAGTGGATGTAAATCCGATTCATGAAATTTGACCTAGGCAGATATATCTGTAGTGTTTATTTATCTCTCTCCAAAGCACTAAATCCCGTTAATTCTGCTGTTCCTTTCTTCTGTTATCAGCATGATAACTTCTGACAAGTTCTCTGACACTGGAGATAAAAGCAGCTGAAAATTTGTGTCAGGGTGGGTTCTATAAATAGATTAACAGAGAGCTGGTCTATTCACTGCACAGTTTTGCAAGTATCTGTTAATGGGAGGGGGGCAGAAATAGGGATAATGCCTTCAGCATAACCTGTTAGAAGGCAGAGAATCTTTCTATATCATCTCACTTATGGATACATTCCTAACACGTTATTTAATAGAGCTTATCTTTTTCTTCTGTTTCTTTCTTTACTCACTACTGGCTCCCCCACTCGTCCCGAGAGACCCATGGCTCTTATTGTGTGTCCTGTGGGTTGCTCTGTGGTTTTAGGGTCTTATCCTGGTGACCATACTTTGGTGTGGTGGTGTCGGGTTCACATGGTGAAATGCTTACAGAATGACCAATGCTGTATAAATTCTCTATATAATATTTATTTCATGTCTCAATGTAGTACCTATATGACCATGTCTGCTGCAGCTACACGCCCCTGAGGAAGCAACGGCGAAACATATTGGGCGCTGTCTGTGGATAATAGCCGGTACACTATCCGGCCTAGTCATTTAAGGTCTCCTGTGACATATAATTTTCATGGTTTATATACATGTAATGAACATTTCCAATTATTATTTTTGTACGTTGTCTTTTTTGTTTGTTGTTTTATATTTAATAATATTAATTGATTTTATTCTGTTTTTTGAACACTAATTACTACCCGGTACCTTTAAAGTCCCACCTCAACCTCTAGCCCTCCCCCTTTTGCCACCTTTTGGTGGCTGTGCATATCAGAGTAACGCTGATATTTATCAAATTATAGGGACGTCGGTACCATATTGTACTTCATTTATTAACAACACCCTCTAAGACACACTTCAAATTTCCGATCTCCCATAGAGGAGAGTGGGGCTCTGACAGGTCTGTCTCTGCAAAGTAAGCGGAGAAGGAACTGTCATCTGCCTGCTCAGTGGGGATCGGCAGATCAATCCCTGCTGAGAAAAACGGAGTCCGCCGGGCAGAAAGCCAGTGTGAAAGAACCCATAGAGAATGTGTGGGGTATTGTCAAGAGGAAGATGAAACACACCAGACCCAACAATGCAGACGAGCTGAAGGCCGCTATCAAAGCAACCTACGCTTCCACAACACCTCAGCAGTGCCACAGGCGGATCACCTCCATGCCACACCACGTTGATGCAGTAATTCATGCAAAAGGAGCCCCGAGCAAGTATTGAGTGCATAGTATACTGTGCATGGACATACTTTTCAGTAAGCCATTATTTCTGCATTAAAAATCCTTTTTTTGGTTGGTCTTATGTAATATTCAAATTTTCTGAGATACTGAATTTTGGGTTTTCACTAGCTGTAAGCCATAATCATCAAAATTAAAAGAAAGAAATGCTTAAAATATAACACTCTGTGTGTAAAGCATCTATGTAAAATATATGAGTTTCACTTTTTGAATTGAATACTGAAATGAATAAACTTTTTGATAATATTCTAATTTTATGAGATGGACCTGTATGTGTGTATATATATATATATATATATATATATATATATATATATACAGTATCTCACTAAAGTGAGCACACCACTCTTATTTTTGTAAATATTTTATTATACCTTTTCATGTGACAACACTGAAGAAATGACACTTTGCCACAAAGTAGTGTGTGTACAGCTTGTATAACAGTGTAAATTTGTTGTCTCCTTAAAATAACTCAACACATAGCCATTAATGTCTAAACTGCTAGCAACAAAAGTTAGTACACCCCTAAGTGAAAAGGTCTGAATTGGGCCCAATTACCTATTTTCCCTTCCCGGGGTCACGTGACTCATTAGTGTAACAAGGTCTCAGGTGTGAATGGGGAGCAGGTGTGTTAAATTTGGTGTTATCGCTCAAACTCACTCATACTGGTCACTGGAAGTTCAACATGGCACCTCATGGCAAAGAACTCTCTGAGGATCTGATGCTCTACATGAAGATTGCCAAGACCCTGAAACTGAGCTGCAGCACAGTGGCCAAGACCATACAACAATTTAACAGGACAGGTTCCACTCAGAACAGGCCTCGCCATGGTCGACCAAAGAAGTTGAGTGCATGTGCTCAGTGTCATATCCAGAGGTTGTCTTTGGGAAATAGAGGTATGAGTGCTGCCAGCATTGCTGCAGAGGTTGAAAGGGGGGGGGGGTTCAGCCTGTCAGTGCTCAGACCATACGCTGCACACTGCATCAAATTGGTCTGCATGGCTGTCAACCCAGAAGGAAGCCTCTTCTAAAGATGATGCACAAGAAAGCCCACAAATAGTTTGCTGAAGACAAGCAGACTAAGGACATGGATTACTGGAACCATGACCTGTGGTCTGATGAGACCAAGATAAACCTATTTGGTTCAGATAGTGTCAAGCGTGTGTGGCAGCAAACAGGTGAAGAGTACAAAGACAAGTGTGTCTTGCCTACAGTCAAGCATGGTGGTGGGAGTGTCATGGTCTGGGGCTGCATGAGTGCTGACGGCACTGGGGAGCTACCGTTTTAATAAGAAAACCATGAATGCCAACATGTACTGTGACATACTGAAGAAGAGCATGATCCCCTCCCTTCAGTGACTGGGCCGCAGGGCAGTATTCCAACATAACAACCCAAAACACACCTCCAAGACGACCACTGCCTTGCTAAAGAAGCTGAGGGTAAAGGGGATAGACTGGCCAAGCATGTCTCCAGACCTAAACCCTATCGAGCATCTGTAGCGCATCCTCAAACAGAAGGTGGAGGAGCGCAAGGTTTCTAACATCCACCAGCTCCGTGATGTTGTCATTGAGGAGTGGAAGAGGACTCCAGTGGTAACCTGTGAAGTTCTGGTAAACTCCATGTTCAAGAGGTTAAAGGCAGTGCTGGAGAATAATGGTGGCCACATAAAATATTGACACTTTGGGTCCAATTTGGACATGTTCACTCGGGTGTACTCACTTTTGTTGCCAGCGGTTTAGACATTAATGGCTGTGTGTTGAGTTATTTTGAGGGGACAGCAAATTTACACTGTTATACAAGTTGTACACACACTACTTCACATTGTATCAAAGTGTAATTTCTTCAGTGTTGTCAAAAGATATAATAAAATATTTACAAAAATGTGAGAGGTGTACTCACCTTTGTGAGATACTGTGTGTGTGTATATATATATATAATGTTCAGTATGGTTCACCTAAAGTACTGGTATGGATTAAATGTGCCCAGAGATGTAAAGAGAGATTGATACAGTAAGTCCTTGGATTAGCATTATCCGGAAACATGCTTGTAATCCAAAGCACTCGTATACCAAAGCAAATATTTCCCCATAAGAAATAATGGAAACTCGATTTGTTCCACAGCCATTTATTCATAAATCCTCTAGTTTATAGCCCATATAAAAATATTATAGCAATGTGATAGGTTGTATACCCATAAAATGTTCATCCACAAATGGCAGCCTCCACAAGGGCATTAGAAGCAAAATCCAGCAACATTTAGCAACTCACATGGTTGATGATTAAAACAGACACATCTAAGTATGCAGGAATCCGGGGTAAACCTGTCCACAATGACCGTCCGCCACACCGCCGGCTCTCATCGCTGTCAGCCTGCAGTCGTGACCGGGAAGACTACCCTGCAGTAGAGTGACTTGAGAGCGAGGCTTGAAGCGCTCGTGGAGCGCAGCGTAGAAGGGATGACGTTCGATGGCAGTGCAGAGGATGGTCTATGTGGACAGCTTTACCCCAGATGGCATATAGAAAAAATAAGTCGCGCTGCGTGATATGGGTAAACAAATAAATGTCCAAACAAATGAGTGTCCCAAATATCAAATTGAACGACGTTGGAAACAGTGAGCAACTCCACAGTCTCTTTAGGAAATGCGCTTACCAAATAGCCACTAAAAATCAGCAAGATTCATGAGCCGAGGTGTAGTCACAAATCTGGGAGATTGGAGTGATCAGAGTCCTCAACGAATGGTGTTAGTAGTAAACATAAAAAGAAGAAAAACTTGCATAGTGTGATACCGTACAAATAATGATCAAATCATAGGTTCCACCACCAAGGGAAATCCCTTAACAATTGTGCAGCAGCTCACCAAATGGAAATAGTGATCAGTGAAACCGAATATCAGGGAGCGAAAAATAGAAGAAGGGACCACCACCAATTGTAAAGCCTCTTACCAGAGTTAAATTAAATTTGTGCAGACAAGGTCAATCCAGAAGAGAACCAAGAAGCCAAAAGAGTCACTCAGATGGCACTGCGAGCCTCTTACCAGAAGAAAGAACAATCTGTGCAGTATGATCTCTTATCGCATTCCCTTCACAGGTGTAGCTTCATGACCAACGACATCAGTAAAAATTGCTCTTGGGAGGGCGGGCGGGAGAAGTTGTCCACTTGCTGTTCTGGAGACATAATTTAACTCTGGTAAGAGGCTTTACAATTGGTGGTGGTCCCTTCTTCTATTTTTCGCTCCCTGATATTCGGTTTCACTGATCACTATTTCCATTTGGTGAGCTGCTGCACAATTGTTAAGGGATTTCCCTTGGTGGTGGAACCTATGATTTGATCATTATTTGTACGGTATCACACTATGCAAGTTTTTCTTCTTTTTTATGTTTACTACTAACACCATTCGTTGAGGACTCTGATCACTCCAATCTCCCAGATTTGTGACTACACCTCGGCTCATGAATCTTGCTGATTTTTAGTGGCTATTTGGTAAGCGCATTTCCTAAAGAGACTGTGGAGTTGCTCACTGTTTCCAACGTCGTTCAATTTGATATTTGGGACACTCATTTGTTTGGACATTTATTTGTTTACCCATATCACGCAGCGCGACTTATTTTTTCTATATGTTATTTTAGGGTGTGGTCGCACTTGAAGTCGCTGCTTTTTGATTGTTTTGTTCACCTTAGCGCAGTTATTTCTTCTTTACAATTTACCCCAGATGCCAGCATACTTAGATGTGCCTGTTTTAATCATCAACCATGTGAGTTGCTAAATGTTGAACCTTCATTAAATGTAACCATATTGCTACACTTAGAGGCGCCTCTCTTCTCTTTTATACTCAGTTGTGACATGACGCTACTTGTATATCAAGACATCGCTTGTTAATCAAGTCAGAATTTATTTAGAAATTTTGCTTGTTTTGCAAAACGCTCCCAAACCAAGTTACTCTCAATCCAAGGTTTTATTGTAGTTTCTAGTAAGTGTCTCCTTTGCATTATCTTATCATTTCATATTTTTTCTTTCTCTCTGGCATGCATTTCGCAGCACAGTGAATAGAGCAGAAAGAACGTTTACTGATTCGATTGGCATGCAGTGACCGAGCAAGAGTTGTTACTGATTCCCTAACATCATTTGTAGCAATGTATTTATAAACATATTTAATCTTGTTACATTTATGTGTTGAAATACAACTTTGTTTTCAGAGATATGGGTGTGCAGGCGGGATGTGAGGGGCCTATCATGGGCTCAGGTACCTTAACCTGCACACCTCTCTACTGGAGAGTTGGCCATTTATATGTGTAATCTGGTGGTGTGGACTATTTTCTACTTTTGGGGTCGTGGGTTTGACATGAATGACCATTTTTCTTATGGTCTGATGTTTTTTTTTTAACTACATAGATTGCATGGTGTATGGCGGGACATAAACTTTGATTGTATGAGAGGGGGTTGTTTTAGTGCTGTGGTTAGTGAGAGGCAGACACTAACCAATCAAGTGTCTGCACCTGTGCCATCTACATATATTGGTCTTGGTATGACACAGGAGGTTAAGTGTCGGTTCACACTATGGCAATCCGACTTCGGGGGCGACCTGTGAAGTCGCGTGCACCGCGACTTCGGCGCGACTTGCACGGACTTCACATAATGGAAGTCAATGCAAGTCGCTCCGATGTCGCCCCGAAGTAGTACAGGAACTATTTTCTAAAACTGAATGACTTGAGTCGCTCCTATTAGAACGGTTCCCGTAGCACAGAATGGACCGCGACTTGTCAGGCTGACCAGTCGCCTGACAAGTCGCGGTAGTGTGAACCGGGACTAAGAAAGCGTTATTAGTGTGAATTATATTCCATCTGTGATAACCCCATTGTGTCTGTGCTGTTTTTATGATACACAATAAAATATTTCAAGGAGTGCAGCGATTCCGGAACTTTTCTTTTATGTGTAGTTTTTTTTGCCTTTGTTTGCCCTAAAATTCACTTTAGTGTGTTCTTTTACTAAAATGTGTGTAACATAAAAAACAGGTGACATACAAAAATTAAAACTACTACAATTGTATTCTTTAGGGTGTCTACTTTTAGAAAATATATAATGTTTGGGGGTTTTGTGTAATCTTCATGCATAAACGTGTGCAAAAACAGATCTGGCAGCGAAAGGGTTAATGAATTAAACAGAAAGAAGAGCTAAGTTTTGGAGTGCAGATTACATTTACTTTTACTTGTGTATGAAATGTGTCTTTTACCTTTATGAACAGCAATAAAGTGTTTTAGTTGCCTTTCTATAGTGCTGGCAAAGAATGCTCATAAATACTATGAGCTTTTTATCTGCAGTGTGGAACACAAACACTCAGGACACTATGTTTTGTTAGCAAATTTACTAGACTCCTTTACAAAGTCAAACTGAAGATGAAAAACAAACAGCCAGCCAAACTATATATGCATTTTCCACTGTAGACTGTAGCAGAGGCATAACTAGGACCTTCCGGGCCCTGGTGCATGAAACCATGAAGGGCACCCAGATGCTGGCAGGGGCCCTTTCCTCTGAGCCTAGGGCCCTCAAGCTCTATCTCTGCAGCCTCAGCTACACGGAATGAATGGACAGGAATAGCTCTGTACAGAGCTTCCCATTCATTCACAAATTGAAGCATAGTAAACACACTTTAAGGACACAGTGAGTGCGGTACCGATCACTAACTGCCCATTCAGGAAATGAAGGGGCTGGAGGGGGCACTGTAAAAGGAGGGGGGCAGTGTAACAAGAAGGGGGTGGTACAACAGGGGGCAGTGTAACAGGAGGGTAGCAGTATGATGTGGGGACAGTGTGAAAGGAGGGGGGTAGTGTGACAATAGGGGGGCAGTGTGACAGAAGGGGGGCAGTATGAAAGGGGGGTTTTGTGACAAGGGGGCAGTGTGATGGGGCACAGTATGATGGGGGGCAGTGTAACAGGAGGGGCACTTTTTGACAGGGGGCAGTGTAACAGATGGGGAAGCAGTATGATGGGGGCAGTGTGATAAGAGGGGGCAGTGTGATGGGTGGGGGGCAGTGTAATAAGAGGGGGACAGTATGACATGAGGGGGTCATTGTTACAGTAGGACACACGGTATACTTACTCAGGTGCCAGGCACTGCTGTGGCAGAAAATATATTTTCTTCCAGGCTACCCGGCAGGAGCAGCCTCAGGGAAGCAACTCTCCTACCGTACCCAGCAGGAAAAGCCCAGGGGGCAAGAACTGGGAGCTGGAGCTAGAGGGCGGAGCTATTGGTCCTAGCAACTGACAACTGCCAGTCACACCTAGCACCAGGATGGATAGGAGTGGCGTCAGAGGCAGCATATAGCAGATCCGATGCCCTGCATTTTGCTCCTACAGCTTCTGAATGCCCACTTCTCCTCCTCTCCCTCCAGAAGGCATTCACTGGCAGCAAAGGCAAAATGCAGGGCATCGGTTCCTGCTATATGCTGATATAGTATGCAGGTATAGACAAATGTGACAGGGAGGGTCGCTAGGGCCCCTGAAGCATGGGCCCATGTTGCAATTACGACCTCTGTGACCCCTATAGTACTGTAGCAAGAATTTTTACAGGCGTACAGTTTTATTTACAACAGATCTGTTGGGTTCACTAGTCTTAGTTAGGCAGGCCATACACAGAGCCAATTCCTTTCATTGCAAGAAAGAAATTCACTCAACTACCTCATCAATACACACAGTGCTGACAGGGGAATCCCTCCTGCCGAGCCATTGTATTCTCCTGGCAGGAGAAGACAGTAATTATTGCTAGCGGCTATACCAGCCGCTAGCGATAATAGCATGTAAAATTCGGAAGGCCGATTGTACCCAAGTTGATTGATCAGTCAACTTAGTACATTCAGTCTGCCCACACATCGTTCGAATCTCGGCCAGATCCTGCTGAACCGATTGAGATTCAAACCGTCTACAGCTGACCTAACAATATGGTAATCCACTGAGTCTAAATGTCAGGTGCAATTTTAGGCTGCCTTCTTTAACCAAACAATGCCAAACAAAACCAAAGAAAATTCCCAGCTCAAATTACCAACCAGCCTGCAACCAACTGAATGATTCTGTCTAACAGTATGCATTAAAACATTTGTATTAAGTTCTAGAAACCTATGCTAATTTTATGTACCAAGAAGAGTGTTACTTTATATGTATTCGATGTATGTTGACTATCGCTGTATTGTTGTTCATTTATTTTGAACAAAATAAAACTTTTATTGAAAAAAAAAAAAAATAGGGGTTTTGTTTGCATACATTTGCACATACATGCGTAAGCTGCAGAGCCACTTCACAGCACCCCAGTATTATCTGCAGTCCTAACTCAAATTTTTGAAAGCCTCCATAGTAGAAGCACATGCATTATAATAGATAGGCAGAGGGCAGGTGAGCCTGAAGGGAGCCCATCCCTCCTTCAAGGCACAGGGGTGAACTGGACACCTAGCATGTAGCATAATGGCAGCAAAGGTATCCAGTGCATCCCCTCATTAGGAGTCCAACAGTACAAACAAATTACCACTGCCCCCACCTATAACTGGCCTTTGCAGCAAAGAGCCCATAGAAGGGCGACAACCAAAACAACCAAACCATGCAGCTGCATTCCATTTTTAGCATGCATAGGAGCTCATTTATGTGGACATCAAAGGCTGTCAACTGCCTAGATCAGCAGATCTTTTCAACATGCATGCCCGGTAGTGATGGGCAGAACACCCCTGGGTTCTTTTCTGCACCAGAACTCCAGAACAGGGAAACAATTCTGACCAGAAGCTTATTAAAGTCTATTGGGCCAGAACTTGAAAAATCAGAAGTCCCCATTTTCTGTACATCTCTTAACGATCACAGGAGTGCAGTTTGTTCTGCACCCTTTGACCCGTTTTCAGCAAAGCGGGCTGAAGTCTGCTCTCTGCTGACATCACAGAAGTCAGTTCAGGCACCGCGTCATCGTGACAATGGAAGTTGGGATCCGCCAGGTGCCTGGACCAGCACCTGACTCAGCCTCTCAGTGAGCCACTGAGAGCCTAAGCTGGCTGCTCCCTGCCCCTCGACAGTAAGCAAGGAGGGAGCAGAGAGCTGCTGACTGACAGTCAGCAGCTCTCTGCTCATGGAGCTGTTAGAACCGGCGGTGTTCGATCGATCGGTTCTCAGTGTAGAGGCCCAGGGGACAGATGCAGCATCAGATCGATGCTGCATCCACCTAGGTAAGTATAACTTAAAAATAAAAAATAAAATCATACATTTCTTTTAAGGTTTTGATCACACAGGCATATGTGCATGTTCTACACAGAATGCAGGTTCTTGTTGGCAGAGCTAGCAGAAGATCCTGCATAAAACACATGCCTAAAGTTCCTATGTTTAGAGGTATTCAGATACATACAGCATTTAAATGTCTACAATTATTTTAATGGCTGTGTGTGTGTTACATAGTTACACAGTAGGTGAGGTTGAATAAAGACAATAGTCCATCCAGTTCAACCTGTGTAGGTGTGTGTGGCTGTAATCATCTCACATAGCCCTGAATGTTCTGATCCTTGAGATGTAAGTCTAAGAGCAGTGGCGGCCCGTGCATAGCGGGCGCCAGGGCGCCGCCCCCCTACCCCTAAAAAAAAAGAAAAAAAAAAAATGACAGCGAACAAATAAAGTTTTAAAAAAAAAAATTGGGTTCGCTGGCCTTTGTAAGGGAAGTGGTGGCTAGGGGGGGGGGGGGGGGGTGGGGTTACGTCCCAGAAGAGGCGTCGATCGGCAGCCTTCTGGGGGCGTTACCCCGATCGCAAGTCCTTGCGATTGGACACCCCCACTTTCGGATATCCTGGCTGTGATTGGTCCAGTCTCCAGCCTGGACCAATCATCATCCAGGACATCCGATCCCTGACGTCACAATGGGGGCGGTGCCGGTGCGTGAGTCAGTCACTCACCGTCACCGCCGCTCGGAGGACGAGGGAGAAGCCGCTCTCCTTCCCGCCGCCGCCGCAGAGAGGACGGACTGGATCGAGGAGGGAAGAACCCGCCGCCGCCAGGTAAGTGCATTAAATTGAAGGGAGCACGCACGCTGCACTCTGCATTGATTGGGGGACAATGCTGTGGGCACTCTGCATTTATTGGGGTACATTGCTGTGGCACTCTGCATTTATTGGGGTACATTGCTGTGGCACTCTGCATTTATTGGGGTACAATGCTGTGGGCACGCTGCATTGATTGGGGGACAATGCTGTGGGCACTCTGCATTTATTGGGGGACAATGCTGTGGGCACTCTGCATTTATTGGGGGACAATGCTGTGGCACTCTGCATTTATTGGGGTACATTGCTGTGGCACTCTGCATTTATTGGGGTACAATGCTGTGGGCACGCTGCATTTAAGGGGGACAATGCTGTGGGCACTCTGCATTTATTGGGGGACAATGCTGTGGGCACTCTGCATTTATTGGGGGACAATGCTGTGGGCACTCTGCAATCATTGGGGTACAATGCTGTGGCACTCTGCAATCATTGGGGTACAATGCTGTGGGCACTCTGCATTTATTGGGGTACAATGCTGTGGGCACTCTGCATTTATTGGGGGACAATGCTGTGGGCACTCTGCATTTATTGGGGTACAATGCTGTGGGCACTCTGCATTTATTGGGGTACAATGCTGTGGCACTCTGCAATCATTGGGGTACAATGCTGTGGGCACTCTGCATTTATTGGGGTACAATGCTGTGGGCACTCTGCATTTATTGGGGTACAATGCTGTGGCGCTCTGCAATCATTGGGGTACAATGCTGTGGCACTCTGCAATCATTGGGGTACAATTCTGTGGCACTCTGCAATCATTGGGGTACAACTCTGTGGCGCTCTGCATTTATTGGGGTACAATGCTGAGGCGCTCTGTATTTATTGGGGTACAATGCTGTGGCGCTCTGCATTTATTGGGGTACAATGCTGTGGGCACTCTGCAATCATTGGGGTACAATGCTGTGGGCACTCTGCATTTATTGGGGTACAATGCTGTGGGCACTCTGCAATCATTGGGGTACAATGCTGTGGGCACTCTGCAATCATTGGGGTACAATTCTGTGGCACTCTGCAATCATTGGGGTACAATGCTGTGGCACTCTGCAATCATTGGGTACAATTCTGTGGCACTCTGTAATCATTGGGGTACAATTCTGTGGCACTCTGCAATCATTGGGGTACAATGCTGAGGGAACTCTGCAATCATTGGGGTACAATGCTGTGGGCACTCTGCATTTATTGGGGTACAATGCTGTGGGCACTCTGCAATCATTGGGGTACAATTCTGTGGCACTCTGCAATCATTGGGGTACAATGCTGTGGGCACTCTGCAATCATTGGGGGACAATGCTGTGGGCACTCTGCAATCATTGGGGACAATGCTGTGGCGCTCTGCAGTGATTGGGGACAATGCTGTGGCGCTCTGTATTTATTGGGGTACAATGCTGTGGCGCTCTGCATTTATTGGGGTACAATGCTGTGGGCACTCTGCAATCATTGGGGTACAATGCTGAGGCGCTCTGTATTTATTGGGGTACAATGCTGTGGCGCTCTGCATTTATTGGGGTACAATGCTGTGGGCACTCTGCAATCATTGGGGTACAATGCTGTGGGCACTCTGCATTTATTGGGGTACAATGCTGTGGGCACTCTGCAATCATTGGGGTACAATGCTGTGGGCACTCTGCATTTATTGGGGGACAATGCTGTGGGCACTCTGCATTTATTGGTGTACAATGCTGTGGGCACTCTGCATTTATTGGGGTACAATGCTGTGGCACTCTGCAATCATTGGGGTACAATGCTGTGGGCACTCTGCATTTATTGGGGTACAATGCTGTGGGCACTCTGCATTTATTGGGGTACAATGCTGTGGCGCTCTGCAATCATTGGGGTACAATGCTGTGGCACTCTGCAATCATTGGGGTACAATTCTGTGGCACTCTGCAATCATTGGGGTACAACTCTGTGGCGCTCTGCATTTATTGGGGTACAATGCTGAGGCGCTCTGTATTTATTGGGGTACAATGCTGTGGCGCTCTGCATTTATTGGGGTACAATGCTGTGGGCACTCTGCAATCATTGGGGTACAATGCTGTGGGCACTCTGCATTTATTGGGGTACAATGCTGTGGGCACTCTGCAATCATTGGGGTACAATGCTGTGGGCACTCTGCAATCATTGGGGTACAATTCTGTGGCACTCTGCAATCATTGGGGTACAATGCTGTGGCACTCTGCAATCATTGGGTACAATTCTGTGGCACTCTGTAATCATTGGGGTACAATTCTGTGGCACTCTGCAATCATTGGGGTACAATGCTGAGGGAACTCTGCAATCATTGGGGTACAATGCTGTGGGCACTCTGCATTTATTGGGGTACAATGCTGTGGGCACTCTGCAATCATTGGGGTACAATTCTGTGGCACTCTGCAATCATTGGGGTACAATGCTGTGGGCACTCTGCAATCATTGGGGGACAATGCTGTGGGCACTCTGCAATCATTGGGGACAATGCTGTGGCGCTCTGCAGTGATTGGGGACAATGCTGTGGCGCTCTGAATTGAAAGGGGCATGCACGCTGAACTCTGCATTGTGGGGGCACAGCACAGTGTTTATTGCATTGAAGGGGGCACAGCTTCAAAGTCACGCAATTTTTTTACTGCGTTTTTTGGCGCGAAGCAATACCTATTACATTTTTCTGTTTGCGCCCCCCCAAAAATTTTAAGCACCAGCCGCCACTGTCTAAGAGTCTTTTGAAAGCCACCATACTTCCCACAGAAACCACCTCTTGTGGTAGAGAATTCCATAATCTTGTAGCCCTAACAGTAAAGAACCCCCCACGTTGCCTGAGGTTAAAACGCTTCTCCTCTAATCACATTGAATGGCCTCGAGTCCTCATGCAATCCCTTCGACTGAACAGCTTTTTTTCTAAGCTGAGATCCCCATTGAGATATTTATAAATTGCTATCATGTCCCCCCTCAGGCGTCTTTTCTCCAGGGAGAATAAATCAAGCGATTGCAGATGCTCTTCATAATTAAGGTCCTCCAATCCCCTAATCAGTTTAGTTGCCCTTCTCTGGACTCTCTCCAGCTCCAACACATCCCTCCTGAGGACTGGCGACCAGAACTGGACAGAATACTCCAGATGCGGTCAGACCAGAGTTTTTTTGGTCATACATTCGTAAAATCTGCACATTTTATACATGTAGTTGCAGCTGTGTGTATGGGCCCATTGATTACCATGGAGCTGTGTTTAGATGCATAAAAAAAGGCTGTGCGCTTCTAAGCATTTTTTTTCGTGCCTTTGTGAATGGGTTCTAAGGCAGCATATACAGTAAATACTTTGAGTTTGCCTTCTTTGATGTTAAAAATAAATGATCAAATTCCTTACATGGTGTACATACACTGGCAGAGAATTAGGCCGCCCATAGAGGAACCGTCCAAAATTCAACCCGTGTATGGGCAGATTGAATGTACCAATTTGATTGATCTATCAACTTGTATACAACTAGCCTGCTGGATTTTATTTGCAAATATCGCTAGTGGCTGCTATAGCTGCTAGCAATAAGCGGGGACAACTTCCCTCGCTTCCCCCGTTCCCCCGCGGGCAGATTACAATGTCTCGGCAGGAGGGATTCCTCTGTCAGCACAGTCTGTGTTGATGGAAGAATCGTGCAAATTTCTTTCCTGCAACTTGCACCGTCTATGGCCGGCCTAATATACTTTTTAGGCTTTCTGTTTAAACCTCACATTTTACAAGCGGACATATTCCCAGTTTATTCTGAGTGAGAAAGTAGATAAGACGAAGTTCAATGTATACAGTATGTTTTGTGTGCATGTCCTTGAGCTACAGCTGTCATACAAAGAACATATGCTTATAAATAGGAAGGTCATTTACATTTTAAAAGCCATCCCTCTCCCAGCAATTCCACAAATAACCAGAAAATACAGGGTTTAAGCTGCACTTTGAAATTATGGGTAGACACATGCAAATACAACCTTCCAGGCTTTTACCTGAACTAAATTGATTTTTTTACTCTCTTATAAACATCCAGTGATAAGCATTTCTGCACCAGATTTTTTTCATTTCAAATGTAAAATCTATATCCTAGAATCTAATAGGTGCTGCCAGTTTCATGTTTCATGTGTATTTATATTTATTATTAGCGGTTGCTTTCTACAGTATCTCACAAAAGTGAGTACACCCCTCACATTTTTGTAAAAATGTTATTATATCTTTTCATGTGACAACACTGAAGAAATTAAACTTTGCTACAATGTAAAGTAGTGAGTGTACAGCTTGTATAACAGTGTAAATTTGCTGTCCCCTCAAAAGAACTCAACACACAGCCATTAATGTCTAAACCGCTGGAAACAAAAGTGAGTACACCCCTAAGTGCAAATGTCCAAATTGGGCCTAATTAGCCATTTTCCCTCCCCGGTGTCATGTGACTCGTTAGTGTTACAAGGTCTCAGGTACGAATGGGGAGCAGGTGTGTTAAATTTGGTGTTATCATTCTGACTCTCTCATACTGGTCACTGGAAGTTCAACATGGCATCTCATGGCAAAGAACTCTCTGGGGATCTGAAAAAATGAATTGTTGCTCTACATAAAGATGGCCTTGGCTATGAGAAGATTGCCAAGACCCTGAAACTGAGCTGCAGCATGGCGGCCAAGACCACACAGCAGTTTAACAGGCAGATTCCACTCAGAACAGGCCTCGCCATGGTTGACCAGAGAAGTTGAGTGCACATGCTCAGCGTCATATCCAGAGGTTGCCTTTGGGAAATAGACGTATGACTGCTGCCAGCATTGCTTCAGAGGTTGAAGGGGTGGGGGGGGGGGTCAGCCTGTCAGTGCTCAGACCATATGCTGCACACTGCATCAAATTGGTCTGCATGGCTGTCCTCTCAGAAGGAAGCCTCTTCTAAAGACGATGCACAAGAAAGCCCCCAAACAGTTTGCTGAAGATAAGTAGACTAAGGACATGGATTACTGGAACCATGTCCTGTGGTCTGATGAGACCAAGATAAACCTATTTGGTTCAGATGGTGTCAAGCGTGTGTTGCAGCAACCAGGTGAGGACTACAAAGACAAGTGTGTCTTGCCTACAGTCAAGCATGGTGGTGGGAATGGCATGGTCTGGGGCTGCATGAGTGCTGCCAGCACTGGGGAGCTACAGTTTATTAAGGGAACCATGAATGCCAACATGTACTGTGACATACTGAAGCAGAGCATGATCCCCTCCTGGGCCGGAGGGCAGTATTCCAACATGATAAAGACCCCAAACACACCTCCAAGATCACCAGTGCCTTGCTAAAGAAGCTGAGGGTAAAGGTGATGGACTGGCCAAGCATGTCTCCACACCTAAACCCTATTGAGTAGCTGTGGGGCATCCTCAAATGGAAGGTGGAGGAGCACAAGGTCTCTAACATCCACCAGCTCCGTGATGTCGTCATAGAGGAGTGGAAGAGGACTCCATTGGCAACCTGTGAAGCTCTGGTGAACTCCATGCAGAAGAGGGTTAAGGCAGTGCTGAAAAATAATAGTGGCCACACAAAATATTGACACTTTGGGCCCAATTGGGACATTTTAATTTAGGGGTGTACACTTTTGTTGCCAGTGGTTTAGACATTAATAGCTGTGTGTTGAATTTTTTTTTAAGGAGACAGCAAATTTACACAGTTATACAAGCTGTACACTCACTACTTTACATTGTAGCAAAGTTTAATTTCTTCAGTGTTGTAACATAAAAAGATATAATAAAATATGTACAAAAATGTTAGGGGTGTACTCACTTTTGTGAGATACTGTATATAAATGAGAAATGTGAAACATTACAAACTGCATTCTCCTTATAAAATTTAACTTATAAAGTGTACTTTTTATTTCTCCTCTGGTGCTAATTGCAAAATCTATACCTTGACAGGAGGTTTCCCTCTACACCAGTCAGACCTAGAATTCTCCAATCAGCAGGAAAAATGAAGTGTGTTGGAGCTCTGCAGAGAGACTACTGGTTCCACACAAATAGCAGTGGTTCTTCTCTTCATCCTAATGACTGGTCACAGCTGGGGGCTAAGGCACAATGTTATGCACCTTCTACTTATCTATTCATTTTTGTCTGGAAGCTTAAACTTTTAAGGGGACATTCCACCCCCCAAAAAAAAAAAAAAAATGTACGGGCAGAGTAACCCCTGTATTTTTATAATTCTTAAAATAATACCACATTAAATATTTACTGCCACAAATTCCTGTCCTCTACACCTTGTGAGTTCCTACACCTCCTATTGAATTCTCCATAAGACAAATAAAAATTCAACCATGGAAAGGTTTAATCCTTTATAATAGCCCAGTGGTTGCGTAAAGCCCGGAACTAAAGTGCAGATATTGATCTATAGAGTTCCAAAAGAGAAATTAAAATGTGTTTTAACTACCACCACCTGCAAATAAATAAATAAATAAATAAATGTCCATTTTGGGTGACCATTTAAATGTTTAGAGAACGCTTTGACAGCTGTTACTGTGAAATAACAAGGAACAAACTTTCCATAATAGATAAGACATACACCATCTTATTAGCTGGCAGAGGAAATGGCCTTTCTTTGTACTGGAAAAGCCCTTTTTAGTGATTGGGTAATGATATGTTGTGTGTCTTCTATGCTTGAGGACATGATTAGTGCATCAAACTACGTTTAAACATCTGAAAAGAACCCAACTTCTTTGGAAAGGTGTCAGTAAGTCGCTGGACAAGTTGGTCAAGGTTTGTTCTTCAACTTTTTATCTGCTGTATGTGTAACAAATTATGTAATGGCCTATTGTGCCTGCATACTGGACCAGTGGTCCAAACTAAGCCTCCAGCTTAGCCCCCCCCCCCCCCACACCCATACAAACACAAATGGTGGTTTGTCCCCATCCGGGGGATGTGTCTGCTGATGTTCTGAGTCTTTCACCTCGATGCCCCTGCTGGGTATACAGCTACCCTTTTAGGTCTTGTTTAGACATTTGTATTATCTGCCTCGGCTTTTGTTGGCATCGCTTAATAGACTCATCCCAGCAGACCCCCCGTTATGATTTATACCTATTTTTACCTGCCTATTGCCCTATATATGGGCGCAAGTCCACTGTGAACCGTTACTCATCTCTATATGGAGTTTTGTACACCAGTAGCTCCAGAAGAAGCTTGATCACTCAAGCGAAACATGTAGGGCATCTGGCTACATGAATCATCCTTTACTCCAGGGTCGCATGAACTAAACTCTGGGACGTTAGTAGCCTTTTTTCTGGCACCGTCTTCGAGCCTTCTAGGATGTGACGTATATTATCTTTTTACCACTATTTCTCATGTGATATGTAATTATTCATCATACATTTGATGTTTAACTATGTCTTAATGCCAAGTTATACTTCGGCATTACTCTGTATATATTGTATGTTTATGCGCATCTATTCCCCTATGCGGGTTTTTGTCTTGTTTTTATTTGTCAATCAATAAAAAAGTTTTTTTATCTTAAGCTCCTATCTGTGCCTATAAAGTCCACTTACTTCTTTCCAAATTTCTTGACCCATTAACCAGGATGTGGCACATAGTTCTCAATTATTGCTGCGCCCCTGTTTGCTGCTAAATTGGTTGCGCATTCTTTGCATTTATTCATACAAACACAAAGGTAACCAGTAACCCCTCTTACAATGCAATTAAAATAATTTTGCTGAGTTACTTATTTCCAGAGGGAAGGGTAGGGTTGCTGGAAAGGTAGTTTGAGTCATATTTTAGCACATTATTTGCATATATTATTGTATGTTGATTGTATGTTGTATTATTACATACATACAATACATTATTGTATGTGGATTGGTCTACTTATCACTATTGAGGTTTCCTGTATGAAGATACTAAATTATTAAGTGATTGTTTCCTGATTGATTCAAATTAGGTCATAAGGGAAATCAATGTGCTTGTTCTCATTGGTTTCCTCTTATATCTATTATTCATTATCACACATTCAAATAATAGTAAAAGAAGAACATATTTCTTTCCTTGGACCACCAGGATAAAAGGGAGTTTTCTATTATGCACACTTCTGTTCCATGGGAACTAGAAACCTATCCTATGCACCTTATACTATAAAACATATAGAACAAAAAGAGGAAGGTAAACATTTTCTAATAAGGCTATCCCCTTGGAGTCCCTAGATCTCTTCTAATAAAGACTTTGAAAATGAACGTTTGTTTTTTCTATTTTACATTAATAACTGAAGAGTCTTGACCTTGAGATTACTTAGTTGGAATCTCTGCTGGTAACTCATTCTTAAATAAGAATAACACAAAATCCTTTACATGTTATAAACTCCCATTAAGTGGATTTCTGTCTATGAATTCCACATACAGTAAATCAAGGAATTCCAATAATAGTTCATGGGGTAGTATCCATGGTGGTTGACTGACAGCTTAAATAGAACCATATGAAATTCTTTATTCGTTATCAAATAAACGTTCCTTATAAATCTGCATGTGTTATGGGATTCATGAAGGAATTTATAAAATATAAATTTCTCAGTCCTGCTGTGTTTGGAAGGTTTTTGTAAGGATGTGAAATCTTATGAAAAACTTTGGACACCCCTAGTCGGGTTTGTTCATTTATTTTTTTAAAGTAACTTAAAGCGTAACTAAACCTAACGTAAAAAAGTGTGAGCAGGCAGCTCTTTATTTCAAAAGAGACGCGCTATGTCTCTCCTGCAATATCACACATATACCTGCCTGCTCACAGTCTTCTATTAAATTTACATTGAGCATCGTATACGCCGCTCACTATTCATTCCCAGCACACTTTGGCTGCGCTGGAATGACTGACCCCCTGTGTGCATGTGCAGGATGATGTCATCCCCACCAGCCAATCAAGAGGCCAACAACCCAACACCTACAAGTAGGATGGGGAGAAGATGACATTGCCTTACAGTGGCATGGCGGGGGTTCCCAGTGCTTGGGGCAAGGCAATCTTATAATAATGTGGGTACAATGCCACAAGGCACCCTTTCCTAAATAGCTACACCACCTAACCCCTGCGGCCATCCTTTCCCCATCATCATTGGACTATCATAGTCTATGCTTCCTTTCCTCAATAGAGACTCTGTGCCCGAGGTTGTATGGGAAGGATTGGGGTGGGTGATGTCATGTGGTTTATGGCTGATTTTGGAGCTGCATGTCACAGGGGGAGGTGAGAGCTACTTATTGTGGGGCATGTACCCTCCCTCCTTTCCTCAGGGCACCACACAGGACAGGGGAGAGAGATGTGTGGCAGCTCAGGCAGAGACAGCCGGAAGCTGTGCTCCAGTGGCTTGTCTAACCCAGGCTGTACACAGAGCTTCCTAGTTACCACAGCCCTGCAGAGCCCTGTGCTGGGCACTCTTTAAAGCCCTGGGCATCAAGCTCCTGTTATCCTTCATCCTGAATCTGCCTGACCCTGTTTTTGACCTGGTTTTCCTCTGACTTGCTTCTAGGTTGCCTAGAAATATTTCAAACTTTGTTAACTTTGTTAACAAATAAAAAAAACTGAAAAATTGGGCGTGAAAAATTATTCAGCCCCTTTACTTTCAGTGCAGCAAACTCTCTCCAGAAGTTCAGTGAGGATCTCTGAATGATCCAATGTTGACCTAAATGACTAATGATGATAAATAGAATCCACCTGTGTGTAATCAAGTCTCCGTATAAATGCACCTGCACTGTGATAGTTTCAGAGGCCCGTTTAAAGCGCAGAGAGCATCATGAAGAACAAGGAACACACCAGGCAGGTCCGATATACTGTTGTGGAGACGTTTAAAGCCGGATTTGGATACAAAAAGATTTCCCAAGCTTTAAACATCCCAAGGAGCACTGTGCAAGCGATAATATTGAAATGGAGAGAGTATCAGACCACTGCAAATCTACGAAGACCTGGCCGTCCCTCTAAACTTTCAGCTCATACAAGGAGAAGACTGATCAGAGATGCAGCCAAGAAGCCCATGATCACTCTGGATGAACTGCAGAGATCTACAGCTGAGGTGGGAGACTCTGTCCATAGGTCAACAATCAGTCGTATACTGCACAAATCTGGCCTTTATGGAAGAGTGGCAAGAAGAACGCCATTTCCTAAAGATATCAATAAAAAGTGTTGTTTAAAATTTGCCACAAGCCACCTGGGAGACACACCAAACATGTGGAAGAAGGTGCTCTGGTCAGATGAAACCAAAATCTAACTTTTTGGCAACAATGCAAAATGTTATGTTTGGCGTAAAAGCAACACAGCTCCTCACCCTGAACACACCATCCCCACTGTCAAACATGGTGGTGGCAGCATCATGGTTTGAGCCTGCTTTTCTTCAGCAGGGACAGGGAAGATGGTTAAAATTGATGGGAAGATGGATGGAGCCAAATACAGAACCATTCTGGAAGAAAACCTGATGGAGTCTGCAAAAGACCTGAGACTGGAACGGAGATTTGTCTTCCAACAAGACAATGATCCAAAACATAAAGCAAAATCTACAATGGAATGGTTAACAAATACAGTAAACCCCCGCTCCATCGCAGTTCAGTTTTTGCGGTCCCGGTATATTGCGTTTTTTTTTGTTATGTTATTTTACTATATAAATCATTAAAAATGAAATATTTTTGTGTTTTCCATAGCTCTTGCTATGTCTCTCAGTATCTTTTTATGTGTTTAAATGAGTTTCTATTGTTTTAAAAGTGTGTTTAATGACCTTAAAATGCTTTTACACGTACAGTGACAGTAAAAAAAACATGCCTACAATGCATTTTAATAGGGTTTTTTTATTTCGCGGATTTTTACTTTTCGCGGCTAGGTCCGGAACGTAACCCCCGCAATGGAGGGGGGTTTACTGTAAACATATCCAGGTGTTAGAATGGCCAAGTCAAAGCCCAGACCTGAATCCAATCGAGAATCTGTGGAAAGAACTAAAAACTGCTGTTCACAAACGCTCTCCATCCAACCTCACTGAGCTCGAGCTGTTTTGCAAGGAGGAATGGGCAAAAATTTCAGTCTCTCGATGTGCAAAACTGATAGACATACCCCAAGCGACTTACAGCTGTAATCACAGCAAAAGGTGGTGCTACAAAGTATTAACTTAAGGGGGCTGAATAATTTTGCACGCCCAATTTTTCAGTTTTTTATTTGTTAAAAAAGCTTGAAATATCCAATAAATTTCGTTCCACTTCATGATTGTGTCCCACTTGTTGTTGATTCTTCAAAGAAAATTACAGTTTTATATCTTTATGTTTGAAGCCTGAAATGTGGCAAAAGGTCGAAAAGTTCAAGGGTGCCGAATACTTTTGCAATGCACTGTATATATATTTGTTCCAAGGGTAGGCATGGCACTCCATGCTTGCAGTATATGCCCAGCTGCCCACCCGCAAAGAAATCCAAATAAAACCAAAACTGGTTTAGAGGCAATCACGGGTCTTGCTGAGGAGGAATATCAAAAACAGCAGTCTTTTTATTGTCAATGTTTCGATTAAGCTCAGTCCATCTTTCTCAAGACTTGAGAAATATATACTGTGTATATATATATATATATATATATATATATATATATATATATATATATATATATATATATATATATAGTGCATTGCGAAAGTATTCTGCGCTTTAAACGGACCTCCGAGACTATCACAGTTCAGGTGCATTTATACTGAGACTTGATTACACACAGGTGGATTCTATTTATCATCATTAGTCATTTGGGTCAACATTGGATCATTCAGAGATCCTCACTGAACTTCTGGAGAGAAAAAAGGGACTCGGATTCAGTGGTTTTCCTGGGAATTGCCGACATCCCTATTATAGAACCAAAGAAGGCAAAAATTCCCTAGGGGGTGGGACTTTGAATGGCAATGACCAGGACTTGAGTAGTATGAGTATCAATATTTATTACATGAATATACAAATTTCAAAATCGTACAAAAAACACAACATAAAACAAAATAATGTACAGACAACATTGAGCATAAAAACATGTGGCCAAAGAGATACGTCACAGAAACTAGAAATGGCTGAGATGTCCTGAAAGAGACCAGACGTGTTTCGGTCGATCACCTTTTTCAGTGGTCCAAAAGAGGAAAGTCTCAGACTAAAGGTGTAAGAGACATTGTAATCAATGGAGAGTAATGATATAATTATTTATACATTTACATATTTTCATATTTTCAATGTACAAAAAAGTCTGTTACACCAAGTATGGAATACATTGTTCACAAAGTTTAAGTTGTGTAAAAGTTCATACATACTATATAGGAACATCCTAGGTGGGACGAGAAGAAAAAGAACGGCCACAAAAAGTAAAAACGAAGACAGGAAATAACCTGTAATTCGTGGTTTCAAAGGACTGCTAGTCACCCACTCTCCCGACCATGTGTCCTGTCGCAGGGGAAGTATACTTCTATATCAAATTCGAGAAATTAGAAAATGGGTAGAATGCAGGGTGGAAGTGGTTGCAGCAGCGAAAAAAAGCCGCACCTATCCCAAGGGCTCCCTCGAGGATCCAAGAGGATCAGCCACCAATAAGAGGCGTCTAGGATGGAAGAACAAGCAAAGAGTGTATGTTCAATATCAGGGTAGAGGGATAAATGTCATTATCTTAGAGCATAAATGACCATAAATATACGTACAATCAGGGTGATCTTCATCTGTATGTCTGTGTATGGATAAGTAGTATTCAGAAGACAGGGAATGGGTAATTCCAGTACATAGACTCCCTGAGTAAGGGGAATAATTGTCTCCAGGTCAAATATTTTTTATCATTATTGGCTCTGGACCAAATGGGATTTATGCAAAGATAATATTAGTAGAGTGGTCATAGACATATATCCAGCAAAATGGGTAAAAAGAGATTGCTCATTTCAATGTACAGTATACAGTATATTCAAGGCATTTGATTTACTACCAATAAAATCACAATGTTGCTGCGCTAAAAAATATAGATAAATTAATTAAACCAAATAATAAATGGAAGCAGCCACACAAATCCAGAATAATACAGATTAAATAGGTATGTAACAATAACTGTGGCGCAAAATCCTGACAAAATGTCCCAAATAAATGAGCAAAGGCAGTGCATCGCTCTCCCTGGATCCCGGCCACGGGGTGTCAGTCTGCAGCATTCCCGGCGCTCAGAGAGAAGAGGAGGAGGAGGGGGCACCGGAGCGGCACAAAGTTCCATATCACACCACTGTATGAGTTCTCTAGTCCGGGACCTGTGAGTGGGAGTTCGTGTTCCATCCTATGTTTTGGGCTTATGCGATCTCTGTTATGGGGATCATCGTTATTTGGTAAGCAGTAGTGAGATTGGAGTGTTTTGGTGGCTGTTCTCCGGCTCTGAGTTTTCACCTTTCTTCAGTGTGGAGTGTACACTATAAGGACTGCCTTTGCTCATTTATTTGGGACATTTTGTCAGGATTTAGCGCCACAGTTATTGCTACATTTGATTTACTACGCTGGCAGTATCTCTGAGTAACAAGTCTGGGATTTGGTTGTAATTTGTTTGATGGGTACTTTTTTTTATATAAAAATCCTTTGCAAGGACTAGGCCAACTTTTTTTTGGGTGTCTTTCCTTTAACCACTTGCCGACCGCCTATTGCAGATATACTGCAGCAGGCTGGTTTGGCTGCGCGAACCAACAGATGGGGATGCCGATTCATGGGACGGTGGCCGCGATTGACCTGGGTACCCATGATCGTTCCCCGCTGAGAGAGAACGACGGTCTGCTGTTGTAAACACAGCAGACTGTTGTTCTCTCTGAAATGACCACAGAGCTCCTGTGATCCTCCTATATAGGATCACAAGTCTCTGTATTCATTTCACAAGCCACGCCCACAACAGTTAGAAACACGCCCCTAGGTACACATTTAACCCCTTGATCACTTACTGTGTTAACCCCTGTGTTAACCCCTTCCCTGCCAGTGTCATTATTACAGTAACAGTGCATATTTTTAGCACCGATTACTGTAGTAATGTCACTGGTTCCCCCAAAAGTGTAAAAAATGTCAGTTAGGGGTCCGATCTGTCCGCCACAATGTCGCAGTCCCGCATAAAAAAATAACAGATCACTGCAATTACTAGGAAAAAAAAAAAAACAATAAAAATTACATAAATCTTTCCCGTAGTTAATAGACGTGATAACTTTTGCGCAAACCAATCAAAATACGCTTATCGCAATTTTTTTAACCAAAAATATGTAGCAGGAAACAAATTGGCCTAAAATGCTAAAAAATGTTGATTTTTAAATTTTTTTTTTTGGAATGTTATATAGCAGAATGTGAAAAATATTGTTTTTTTTCAGAATTGACGCTCTTTTTTTGTTTATAGCGCAAAAAAATTAAAATCGCACAGATGATAAAATACCACCAAAAGAAAGCTCTATTTGTGGGAAAAAAAGGACATCAATTTTATTTAGGTACAGCGTCAGACGACCACGCAATTGTCCGTTAAAATAACACAATGCTGAATCGCAAAATCTGGCATGGTCATTAAGGGGGAAAATCTTCCGGCCCAGAAGTGGTTAACAAATGAAAATGAAACTAAACATATTTTTCCCTCATGCACATCTCTAGAATGCTTTATGCCATTCTGTATTTTATATACTTTGTTTAAGTTTGAAACGTAATCCTATTATTTTAAAGACTGTTCACCTTGGCACAGTAAATTATTTAAATTAATTTGACAGATACATCTGTAATTTCAGAAAAGACTATACAGCTTAGCTGGAGCACTTACATTTAGCTTATTTTCATTTATTTTTTTTAGTTCAACTTATTTACTATTTTAACTAAATAAAGTTCCAGACATTTAAAAAAAAAAAACAAATCTTACAACCTGCATTTGCAGATGTTTTTCTTAACTTATAAAAAGGCATTGTGCTATCAGTATATTATTTCAGCACACCAAGTCCACACTTTTTTGCCCAAAGCCCAGTTTTGTCTTAAAGCGGAGTTCCACCCTAAAATTATACTTGCCTCCATCTTCTTGCTCCGGATCACCTGAAAAACAAATGGATAATCGCAATTTTTATTTTTTTTTTAATTACCTTGTTTAGAAGATAATATACTTACCTTACTTCCTCTTCCTCCCCTCGGCGGCCACGGCGATTCGTCACTTCCTGGCTTGCAATGATTCCTGGGAGCTGAACGTCATCGCTCCCAGGAATCAATGCGCCTGCTCCGGCCCCGACATCAGTTCCGGTGCAGGCGCCGTCATACCTTGCTAAACAGCTTCTGGGCATGCCCAGAAGCTGTGCAGGGATGACGCTGCAGCACCGGAAGTGACGGCGGGGCCGGTGCAGTGCATCGTGGGACCGAAGAAGACGGAAGAGGACACAGAAGAGGATCGCGCTGGCTTCAAGCTGCCCACACCTGAGATGGCAGCGCTGGACAATATATTTTCAAGGTAAGTATTTCTCCTAAAAGGTAAGTGCAACCCGGGACAGTTCAGAGGCTAGCCATTGTGGAATGCACTAGCCCTGACTGTCCCGGGGGTATTTTTATTAAAAAAACTTTCCTAGGGTGGAACTCCGCTTTAATTGGCCCCGTTTACCACAATTCAGTTCTGAATGGATCCTAAATGCCATTAAAGGGTAACGCAAGTAAAAGCTTCATAACCTGTAAATCTTCTAGCAACAGTAGCCTCGACTAATCAAGAAGGAGGGAGTCATTGGCCACAGCTAAAAAAAGAAATAGTGTGGCAGTCTTTTGTAAGTTCTAAGTTGCTCCAGTCAACGACTGAGGACTCTCTGCTCCCCCATGTGACAGAGACGATCTCCAAAACATTACTCACACAGGAATTACTATGTGGTTTCCACGCACCTGAATGGGATGTTGGTTGAGTAAATGAAAAGTGAAAATGCTACTAGAAAGGAGACATTAAACTTTATCAAGAGCACTGACCCACAACACCTAATCTCCTTTACGCAGAACTCCACACCCCCTCTTCCACCGTTATAGCTTATGCTGTCAAAACTACTTGGGAGGCAGATGTAGGAGTCATGGATGATGAAGACTGGGATGAGGCTCTTGAGACGTGCAGGGTGGTGTCTGTCTGACCGACTTACTCAACTGTTCATCTTGCACCAAACGTACCTTACTCCCCTTGGCCTGTCACGATACCGACCTGAGATGTCCCCAAACTGCCCAATGTGCCGGACAGCTGTGGGCACCTTTTTCCACCTTCTCTGGAGCTGCCCTCTGCTGCAGGGATATTGGAAACAAATCATCACCTTCTTACATGACAAGATGGGTTCCCCTGTACAGTTGGCCCCTAAACAATGTCTCCTGGGTATATACCCAGACGAAGATATTGATAAGCACTCTGCCACCTTTATGCAAACTACGATGTTTATAGCTAGGAAGCTGATTGCCAGACAATGGATGCAGGAACATCCGCCCCATTCGGCGCATTGAAGGCAGAGGTCAATACTATCCCCCCATACCATAAACTCATGTATAAACACAGAGGTAACCCAACCAAGTTTAATAAGGTCTGGGACAGGTGGGTCCAGAGGTTGGATACCTGCACTTAATGTACTCTATGCTCCCTATTGGGATTCTTTGCGGGCACTTTACTGCTTTTACGGAATGTCCTTTTTCACTGTATTACTGTAGGCATGCACTGTTCTTGTTTGGTTTTCTTTATATGCACAGTCCATGTTATGGTTTCCAGTTATCCTGAAAATTTTATTTTTTCAATAAACTCACTGTTTTTCAAAAAAAAAAAAAAGAAAGGAGACATTAAAGCAAACCAGTTAATTTACTACCCTAGATGGACAAACCCCAGGCTAGCTTCAGGACCCAAATAGAGTTTTTAATAAATTCAACACAAATATTAAATGACCTGAAATATATAATGTAAAGAACTTCTTATAAAAAGCACATATCTGGCATTCCTTAAAAGGATAGATATTGCAAAATAAGATAAGAGGGAATATATGGGTTGAATTTGAAGGAATCAAATACCCAATTCCCCGCCCTTGATCTGCTGCAGGGTGAGAATGATGACTATAAAATACATGCACAGCTTGATCTACCTATTTAACTGGGTGTAGCTCATCTTCAAAGCTGTTTTTAGAATAAAGGCATGGGTATGGTCATAGTGTGTTTAATGAGAAAACAAAACTTTGTAGCCATAAAGCCAGATGCTTGTCATCCTATAGATTTTCAGGAAACCATAGGATACCAGTGACCTTTACAAGCAGTCTCAGATTCCAATGACAAAGCAATGTAAAGCTTTTTGAAAATGTATTCTTTTCCAGTGTCTTTGCAGAAAGTTAAGCTGTAAAGGTACATAATATTTAAATGGGTTAAATTCACATACAAGTTTAGTTGTAAATTGCCAATCTATCTGCAATTGTGTTCTGTATGATTTACATACCTCTGCACAGCTTAAAGCATAGATATACAAACGGTGGCCCTCCAGCTGTTGCAAAATTACAAGTCCCATCATGCCTCTGCTTTTGGGTGTCATGCTTGTGGCTATCAGAGTGTTGCTATGCTTCATGGGACTTGTAGTTCTGTAACAGCTGGAGGACCACAGTTTGCATATGCCTGGCCTAAAGGATGACATCTTCTCTAAAATAAAAGATTACGCAAAACACGCAAGTGAGGTGAATCGAGGAATCCCCCAGGCCAGGCTGCAACCACTGATCTACCATGTCCCTTCAACAGAAGCTGATCAAAAAATCAAGTAAGGAATTCAGCCAATCACTGCTGAACTGTGCAAATTTTGATCAGTGTATGGCCAGCTTTACTCTTATGAGTATTTGTCTAGATTCAAAACCATATGATAAAAACAATATCCGCACACTATGAATTTCAATTTCCAATTGTCAGCTTTAGAAGGTCAAGATTGCTAATGAATTCTCAGCAGGGGAGTGCAGGTGTTTAGTTATGGGTGAATGAAAATTTAGTGTTGAATAGAATTGTATGACATAGGGAAGCAAAATCTTTTCTCAGTGAAACTTCACTCCCTGCCAAAAAACAAATGGTAAGCAACAATGCTTAGTTAAAATAAAAAGATTGACACAGATAAGCAACTATTCATTGTTAGTTTTAAAAGACTGTTTCTATATTAAATTGGAGTTTTTTTTAGGTAAACTGTAAAGCCCCGTACCCATGATGAGAATAATGGATGAATGATCATCCATTTTTTTGCATTCTAGTCTCATGTCGAAAATGAAGAGGTTACTAAATAATACATAATGTATTCTTTCATTTTCGAGCATGCATGGTCTTGCTCTTAAGATTTTTTTCAGACGAATAATGTACTGATTAATCTAAAATCATATGATTTAGTATTGTATGAAAAAAAAAAAAAATAGTGTTTGTCCCTTTGGATAATTTCAGATAAACTGTTGTGATCAGATCTCGAAAGCTGTGTACTAGCGATCAGATTATCGCATGATCACTTCTAAAGTAGTATTTTTCATCAGATTTTTTGATCCTGTGTACTAGGCTTTTTTTTTTTTTTTAGATATTTACCAGTTTATTAGCTGATATGTTAGAGGAAGGTAGTATGCTGTTGCTAATTATTTAATAAATCGTGGGCAGGAGCCAGTTAAAGCAGACCTTGTACCTCATTGCAAGGTCCACATATTCAAGGTGCCCCGTTCCTAAAACACTGGATGAAAGTGCAAAAATGAAGGAGGAAGTAGGATAGGGACTCACTGAACAAGCAAGCCTTGCCTAAAATGCAAGGTACGCTTTAAGCTTTGTACGCGTTTATGAATAGAGCTGAACAAAAAGGCATGAAATTAGAATGATGTCACGAGCATTCTCACCCCCTTGAGCACCTGCAATTGTGAGTGGGGAATTCTCTCGCTACAGTTGAGTGGGACAGCTTCCTTACGATTGTGTGCATACTAGCACATTATGGCTGAAGGCTCCTGGGATCAAATTTTAACAAAAAAGTTACATTGGAGCTGAGTGGATGTCTATCACAGTCGTTCAGCAAACTTTTCATACATAGACCCCTATGTTTTCTCTCAATAACATATAAGAAGGCCAGCTTATAAATATCTAACTCTAACTCTTTGTTAGGACAATGTTCAAATCTAGTTTACAATGGACAATTAGATCTGCCAGCAAAGAACGGACTATAATTTGTATAAAAGTACAGTACATTGCTGTTCTACAAGCCACTAAATGGCATCTGAGGTACATCTGAACTGGGCAGCAAAGTTTCATAATACAGCTGGATCTGCAGACCTTAAAAAGAGAAGTGCGGGGTTAAAAAAGAAAATCAAACTCACCATTGATCCCAAGTTGCATTTGTCCTCCGCCAACAGTGAACAAAGACCGCTGATCACTCAGTTATTGGTCTTCATTGAGCAGAGAGAGGTGACTGTTAATCACTAGTGATGTCGCGAACCTAAAATTCGCCGTTCACGAACGGCGAACGCGAACATCGGCAAATGTTCGCGAACCGGCGAACCGGGCGAACCGCCACAGACTTCAATAGGCAGGCGAATTTTAAGACACACAGGGACTCTTTCTGGCCACAATAGTGATGGAAAAGTTGTTTCAAGGGGACTAACACCTGGACTGTGGCATGCCGGAGAGGGATCACGCAAAAAAAAGTTCTTAAAAATTATAATTTTTTGATAGAGAGCCAATTATTGGAAAAATTAAAAAAAAATAAAAATAAAAAATTTCTTTGGATTTAGCATCTGGGGGGTCTAAAAAGTGTACCTGTCAAGTTTCAGCTCTGTAGCATGTCCAGAACCCCTAAAAAACAGCATTTTTCTTATATTTTCAGGAATACGGCTTCTCTGCGGCTGGCTTTTTCTCTTGCAGGCATTTAGCGGGCATTTTTTTAGGCAGGCATGTCATTTTTTGTATTTAGTGTCTGGGGGGTCTAAAAAGTGTACCTGTCAAGTTTCAGCTCTGTAGCATGTCCAGAACCCCTAAAAAACAGCATTTTTCTTATATTTTCAGGAATACGGCTTCTCTGCAATTGGCTTTTTCTCTTGCAGGCATTTATCGGGCATTTTTTTAGGCAGGCATGTCATTTTTTGTATTTAGTGTCTGGGGGGGTCTAAAAAGTGTACCTGTCAAGTTTCAGCTCTGTAGCATGTCCAGAACCCCTAAAAAACAGCATTTCTCTTATATTTTCAGGAATACGGCTTCTCTGCGGCTGGCTTTTTCTCTTGCAGGCATTTAGTGGGCATTTTTTTAGGCAGGCATGTCATTTTTTGTATTTAGTGTCTGGGGGGTCTAAAAAGTGTACCTGTCAAGTTTCAGCTCTGTAGCATGTCCAGAACCCCTAAAAAACAGCATTTTTCTTATATTTTCAGGAATACGGCTTCTCTGCAATTGGCTTTTTCTCTTGCAGGCATTTAGCGGGCATTTTTTTAGGCAGGCATGTCATTTTTTGTATTTAGTGTCTGGGGGGTCTAAAAAGTGTACCTGTCAAGTTTCAGCTCTGTAGCATGTCCAGAACCCCTAAAAAACAGCATTTTTCTTATATTTTCAGTAATGCGGCTTCTCTGCGGCTGGCTTTTTCTCTTGCAGGCATTTAGCGGGCATTTTTTTAGGCAGGCATGTCATTTTTTGTATTCAGTGTCTGGGGGGTCTAAAAAGTGTACCTGTCAAGTTTCAGCTCTGTAGCATGTCCAGAACCCCTAAAAAACAGCATTTTTATTATATTTTCAGTAATACGGCTTCTCTGCGCCTGGCTTTTTCTCTTGCAGGCATTTATCGGGCATTTTTTTAGGCAGGCATGTCATTTTTGTATTTAGTGTCTGGGGGGTCTAAAAAGTGTACCTGTCAAGTTTCAGCTCTGTAGCATGTCCAGAACCCCTAAAAAACAGCATTTTTCTTATATTTTCAGGAATACGGCTTCTCTGCAATTGGCTTTTTCTCTTGCAGGCATTTAGCGGGCATTTTTTTAGGCAGGCATGTCATTTTTTGTATTTAGTGTCTGGGGGGTCTAAAAAGTGTACCTGTCAAGTTTCAGCTCTGTAGTATGTCCAGAACCCCAAAAAAACAGCATTTTTCTTATAATTTTTAGTAGAAAACTAATGCAGTGTCTTTCCAGCTGTCTTTTTTTCTTTCTGGCAAGCTGAAATATGATATGCCAAGGCAAACATGCCTATCAGTTGAGCTATGACACAGACAACACTGCACACATGGGGAAATATGTAAAACAAAAAACAGGAAAAGGAAATTAGGTGACGGTCACAAAACATGATATTGTGATTGGCCAAATAAAAAGTCGCCTCGCGATGAGGTCGCGCCAAAGTCGCACTAAGTCGCGCCAAAGTCGCACTGGAAGCGACGCTACTTTAGTGGTAGCGGCAGTGTAAACCAGCACTAAAACATCCAGTGTGTGAATACGATCAGGTATGATGTTTTATCGGTCAAGTAGTGTAAGGGTTACGCCCGTCGCCCGCTTCACAGTGACAGACCAAACTCTGACAGACCAAACTCCCCGTTTAACAGTCAGTCAGTCCATTTGCACAACCGCAAACTCCCCATTTGCACAAGGTTGGATACCAAGCTAGCCATGTCCCGTTCCTTGTCCTCACTGACATCATTGAAGGTCTCTTCCTCCACCCAGCCACGTACAACACCAAGGGTCCCCGAAAGGTGACAACAAGCCCCCTGGGACGCCTGCTGTTGCTGGTATTCCACCTCCTCAAAGCCACCTTCCTCCTCTGACTTCTCTTCTTCAGACTCCTCTCTCTGCGTTGCCACAGGTCCAGCAATTGACAACGACAAAGCTGCTTCTGGTGGTGATGGGGACCACAACTCTTCCTCTTCATGCTCATCTACAGCCTGATCCAGTACTCTTCGCAGGGCACGCTCCAGAAAAAACGCATATGGGATGAGGTCGATGATGTTGCCATGGGTTCGACTGACCACCAGGGTTGTCACCTCCGCAAAAGGACGCATGAGCCTACAGCCATTGTTCATGAGCATTCAGTAACGCGGCCAAAAAATACCCAGCTCCGCAGAAAGAATGAAAGAAAATGAATGTTTTTTCTATGAAAAATTATCCTACTGATCGCTTTTGGTCTGTACACAATGAAGCAACGACCTTATCATCTGGGGTGTGCCAACACAATCCTAGAGGTGATCGCTTCATTGTGATACGCAAGCCCCTTCACCACGACAAGGTAACGATCACGAAGGGGAATTGACACATGTATGTGCCTTTTTTTTTGTTTTTTGTTTTTTTGCAGCCACAGTGTAGCACCAGAGGCCAGAAAAATTAGGCATGTACACATGCATGAAAAAGCAGGTATTGTTGCAGCCGCTGCTGTAGCAGCGGCCTGAAAAATTGAGGTTTTAAGGCAGAAAGTGCACTAAAACATTGCGGCTTGAACCGTAGTTGGTGGCGGAGACGTCACGTAAGTCATCCGGCATGCAGAGAATGATTATATACAGCAGCGTGTGGACCATTTTTAGGCCAAGGCATCTCAGTCATCACCAGGCCTTTTTTAGTCAAATGCATCCCCCACTGTCAGTCCCTTCGGGATCCATGCCTCATTCATCTTAATAAACGTGAGGTAATCAAGACTTTTTTGACCTAGGCGACTTCTCTTCTCAGTGACAATACCTCCTGCTGCGCTGAAGGTCCTTTCTGACAGCACACTTGAAGCGGGGCAGGCCAGAAGTTCAATGGCAAATTGGGATAGCTCAGGCCACAGGTCAAGCCTGCACACCCAGTAGTCAAGGGGTTCATCGCTCCTCAGAGTGTCGATATCTGCAGTTAAGGCAAGGTAGTCTGCTACCTGTCGGTCGAGTCGTTCTCTGAGGGTGGACCCCGAAGGGCTGTGGCGATGCATAGGACTAAAAAAGCTCCGCATGTCCTCCATCAACAAGACGTCTGTAAAGCGTCCTGTCCTTGCCGGCGTGGTTGTGGTGGTAGGAGGAGGATTACTTTCACCTCTTCCCCTGTTGGATTCCCGTTGTGCTGTGACATCACCCTTATATGCTGTGTAAAGCATACTTTTTAACTTATTTTGTAGCTGCTGCATCCTTTGCGACTGCCGGTAATTGGGTAACATATCACAGACTTTCTGCTTATACCGGGGGTCTAGTAGCGTGGCCACCCAGTACAGGTCGTTCTCCTTCAGCCTTTTTATACTAGGGTCCCTCAACAGGCATGACAGCATGAAAGACCCCATTTGCACAAGGTTGGATGCCGAGCTACTCATGTCCAATTCCTCGTCCTCACTGATGTCATTGAAGGTGTGTTCTTCCCCCCAGCCACGTACAACACCACGGGTACCAGATAGGTGACAACGAGCACCATGGGATGCCTGCTGTGGTTGGTGTTCCTCCTCCTCAAAGCCACATTCCTCCTCTGACTCCTCTTCCTCACACTCCTCTTCCAGTGTTGCCGCAGGTCCAGCAATCGATGGTAAGGCTGTTTCTGGTGGTGGTGATGGTGACCACAACTCTTCCTCTTCCTCTTCACGCTCATCTACGGCCTGATCCAGCACTCTTCGCAGGGCACGCTCCAGGAAAAAAACATATGGGATGATGTCGCTGATGGTGCCTTCGGTGCGACTCACTAGGTTTGTCACCTCCTCAAAAGGACGCATGAGCCTACAGGCATTGCGCATGAGCGTCCAGTAACGTGGCAAAAAAATACCCAGCTCCGCAGAGGCTGTCCTAGCACCCCGGTCATACAATACTCGTTGACCGCTTTTTCTTGTTGGAGCAGGCGGTCGAACATTAGCAGTGTTGAATTCCAACGTGTCGGGCTGTCGCAAATCAAGCGCCTCACTGGCATGTTGTTTCGCCGCTGAATATCTGCAAAGTGCGCCATGGCCGTGTAGGAACGCCTGAAATGGCCACACACCTTCCTGGCCTGCTTGAGGACGTCCTGTAAGCCTGGGTACTTCTGCACAAAACGTTGCACAATCAGATTCAACACATGTGCCATGCACGGCACATGTGTCAACTTGCCCAAATTCAATGCCGCCAACAAATTGCTGCTGTTGTCACACACCACTTTGCCGATCTCCAGTTGGTGCGGGGTCAGCCACTGATCCACCTGTGCGTTCAGGGCGGACAGTAGTGCTGGTCCGGTGTGACTCTCTGCTTTCAGGCAAGTCAACCCCAAGACAGCGTGACACTGTCGTATCCGGCATGTGGAATAGCCCCTGGGGAGCTGGGGGGGTGCAGTTGGTGTGGAGCAAGACGCAACAGCAGAAGAGGACTCAGCCGAGGAGGTTAGCAAAGAGGATGGAGTAGGAGGAGTAGAGGAGGTGGCAGCAGGCCTGCCTGCAAGTCGTGGCGGTGTCACCAACTCCTCTGCAGCAGAGCCACGCTTGGCAGCCGCCAGCAGGTTTACCCAATGCGCAGTGTAAGTTATATACCTGCCCTGACCGTGCTTTGCAGACCAGCTATCAGTGGTCAGATGGACCCTTGCCCCAACACTGTGTGCCAGACGGGACATGATTTCCTTTTCCACAATAGAGTACAGGTTGGGGATTGCCTTTTGTGAAAAATAATTTCGGCTGGGTACCTTCCACTGCGGTGTCCCAATAGCGACAAATTTTTTGAAGGCCTCAGACTCCACCAGCTTGTATGGTAAAAGCTGGCGGGCTAAGAGTTCCGACAAGCCAGCTGTCAGACGCCGGGCAAGGGGGTGACTCTGTGAGATTGGCTTCTTACGCTCAAACATTTCCTTGACAGACACCTGACTGTGGGCATGTGAGCAGGAACTGCTGAAGGTGAGAGGCGGAGGGGCGGGTTGTTGATAGGGGGCATGGAGGACAGCAGTGGTTGACGTGGCTGAAGATGCTGGACCAGGAGGAGGATGGTGGCTTTCAGTTTGTGTGCTGCTTTTACTCATGTGTTGATCCCATAGGCGTTTGTGATGTGAGATCATGTGCCTTCGCAAAGCAGTTGTACCTAGGTGGGTGTTGGACTTCCCACGACTCAGTTTCTTTTGGCACAGGTTACAAATGGCATCGCTGATATCAGAGGCAGACACACAAAAAAAATGCCACACTGCTGAGCTTTGCAAGGACGGCATTCTGGTGGTGGCAACAGCTTGCGTTGATTGGAGTGCTGTCTGGCTGACCCCGGGTGCCGAATCTACATGCTGTCTGACTGCGCCACTAGCTCCTTGCGATGACCTCCTCCCCCTGCTTCCAACTCGTCTCCTCCTCCTCTCTGTCTCCCCATCTGAACTTTCCCCCTCTTCTTCTGCTCTTCGAGCAGGCACCCAGGTGACATCCACAGACACATCGTCATCATCAGCCGCTTCACTTGACAACTCAGCAAAGGCAGCAGCAGCAGGTACAACATCATCATCATCATCATCACAATGTACGTCCATGTGTATAATGCTGCCTGACTGAGACATATCCCCGTTATCTACATCCTCTGGCACTAATAGTTGCGCATTACTTATTTCTTCCAACTGATGTGAAAATAACTCCTCTGATGGATCAAGTGAAGTGGCTGTGGTGCTAGTGTTGGTGGTGGTGCCGGCGGGCTGGCGAGTGGTAAATTGAGAGGTGCCCGAAGCTGAGCTGGAGGAGGATGGTACATTAAGGTTCCGAGTGGAAGCTGTAGATGATTGGGTGTCCTGTGTAAGCCAGTCAACTATGGCCTCAGAATTTTTTGAGTTCAGGGTCTGTGGTGGCCTCTGAACACTGGGCATTATTCTAGGGCCTAAGGAAATCACAGCACCACGACCACGACGGCCCTTGCGGGGTGGCCTGCCTCTGCCTGTCATTTTTTTTAATGTGTTGTTACTGTTGTACTATGAGTGCAAGCTGCTGTGCCACCTTATATATCAGTGGTGGGTGGGCAGTGGCACAGTACACTCTCTGTGGACCTGACAGCAGTCACTGGCACCCAGGCAACTGCAATTTAAAAAAAATATATATTTTTTTTTGCAAAACCAAGAGTTAAATAATGTATGACCAAAGGGTCAGTCTCATATAATAACTCACCCCGCGCACAATAATCAAATGAAAGATAAGTGGCAACAAATAATAAATTATAAAAGACGCACAGTCTCAAAGCAGCTGCTATACACAAAGAAATGTTAGGAAAGATGTTGAGGATATTAAACCAAGTAAAATAAACTGAACACTAGCAGCGCTACAATACACAGGTCTATTGTATAAAACAATGTCCTTAAAGACTCATATTGTTTGTGTGTATACAGTCCATGCAGTGATAAACTGGCACAATCGGTCCACCAGGGCAGGGGAGTGAGGGGTCCTGTCTACTCTCCCAAAATTCAAGCCCACTCCGGTGCCCCCCCCCTTAGATTGAACACTCACCAGAAACTGGTGAATATAGAGCCTTCAATGAGGTCCACCAATCAGCGGGTATATAGATCACTGCTGGGCTGCTCCTTACTCCAACTTTTCCTCAGTTCAAGAAATCATGTAATCGAACAAAGTGGGGGCAACAATAGTGTAATTCCGTAACACTTTATTAAGATCACACACAATGCAAACCCCTCTCCCCTCCAAATGGCTACTTACAAGAGGGCATTGGAGTGCAGGCATAAAGCTCAAAATATGTACACCTGATGACCATTCCAAACCATTCCTGTAGCAAATAGGAATAACGAATGATATCCAGTGTGGAAGGTATAGCGACCGCACACATCGGCTCTGACGTTTCGTCCACTTGACTTCTTCTGAGAGCCCGATGTGCGCGGCGCGGTCGTAATCCTTTAATGCAGACGCCGGCGCATGCGCACCAGCATCCGTTTAGGGGTCACCCGGAAGTGTAAGGTGTTTAGTGCACATCCTGCATCGGTGTTCCGATGTTCGGATGTGCACTTCCGGCCGGACGTGATGACGCCCATCCGCCGTCAGCCTGAGACCCGATGATCGATGACAACTTCCGGTCACACCCCGGAAGTTCATCATCGTCCACCTCGGAAAACACCGGCTCTGCAGACACCCCTTAACATCGGGCTCCAGATTGGGCAATGAATCTTACTGGACCCATACTATCACCAAACCGGATCACCCTCCCACTCGACTATATCGCTGTATACCAGCATATATACCCGGGGCAATTTACACCAGTATTAATAGTACAACGCATCCATATTTATCACTGAATGCCTTGCACTTGACATCAGCAACTAGATGGAAAGTACTAATATTATACATATAATAAAAATATTAAAAATTGAGCATCACATATGCAGTCTGATACATATAATACATTAATAAAACTACATCAATAATACATAAATAGCAGCAAAAAGTTCATAAGCATGTATATCTAAAATATTAAAATATTAAAATCTTCCAGAGATGTATAAATATACGTACATAAAGGACATATATAAACTCCAATTTGGAGTGACCGTAAACCCGATCTTGGATCAATAAATATATAAATAAAAGAATACCCAATATATCAAAATTATATATAAAAACAGACACAAGAAAAAAGAACAAAAAAGCAAAACCAGGGAAAGAAAAGGTTCAGCACCTGATCTTTCTACAAACCTATGTACCCACATCAGATGAATATAAAATGGATGTTACCCTACATATGATGCAATACGTGCTGCCACCCAGGAATCTGGATAAAACCCCATCCTTACAATTAATAATTGCTGATAAAGCAGTTAATATCCAGATCAACATTTAAACCTTTGGGGTGCAAACTATCCGTCAGGTAGATCCAGTGTGTTTCGCGCTTCGAGACCTCACAAACCCTATTTGAGCCCCTCCATACCGATTCCACTTTCTCTATACCCCAAAATCTGAGGTGAGTAGGGTCCCTATTGTGGAAATCTCGGAAATGGAGTGACACACTGTGATCCTTAAAGCTATTGCGGATATTTGTAATGTGTTCAGAAACTCTCGTGGTTATTGTCCGTTTGGTCCTCCCAATGTACAATAAATTGCACGGACACTGCAAACAGTAAACCACATGAGTGGTATTGCAAGTGATTAGGTCTTTTATTTCGAAGGTTTGAGCATTCGAAGGCGATGTAAAACTGGTAAAATTCCTCAAATGAGTATTCACCTGTTTACATGTCTTACACCTCCTACATGCAAAAAAACCCACTCTCTCGTCCCAGAACATGACAGGTTTCTTGGGAGGGTCTAATACTTTTTTTACTACCTGATCCCCAAATGTTGGTCCCCTTCTGTAAATGAAGTTAGGAGAGTCAGGCAGCACCCCACACAGGAGCTTGTCCATGCGCAGTACAGGCCAGTGTCTTCTAAAGACCTGTTCAACTTCGCGATACTGGGCACTAAACTGTGTGATAAAGCTCCATTCATGTTCCTGTGTCCTTTCTCTTACCGAGTCCCTCAAACACTCTTCCTGAGTTAAGGAACCTATTTCGGTTATTGTCTCATCCAATTTGGCAACTGGATACCCTTTTTCAACAAATCTCTCCTTTAAGATTTGGGTCTGTTTTAGAAAATCGGCCTCCATGGTGCAATTCCTTCTGACACGAAGGAACTGTCCCCTGGGGATATTAGACAGCCATAATTGGTGGTGTCCACTCTTCATCAAGCCGACCGACCGGAACGGATATCTCCCCGTCCAGAGTGGACACCACCAATTATGGCTGTCTAATATCCCCAGGGGACAGTTCCTTCGTGTCAGAAGGAATTGCACCATGGAGGCCGATTTTCTGAAACAGTCCCAAATCTTAAAGGAGAGATTTGTTGAAAAAGGGTATCCAGTTGCCAAATTGGATGAGACAATAACCGAAATAGGTTCCTTAACTCAGGAAGAATGTTTGAGGGACTCGGTAAGAGAAAGGACACAGGAACATGAATGGAGCTTTATCACACAGTTTAGTGCCCAGTATCGCGAAGTTGAACAGGTCTTTAGAAGACACTGGCCTGTACTGCGCATGGACAAGCTCCTGTGTGGGGTGCTGCCTGACTCTCCTAACTTCATTTACAGAAGGGGACCAACATTTGGGGATCAGGTAGTAAAAAAAGTATTAGACCCTCCCAAGAAACCTGTCATGTTCTGGGACGAGAGAGTGGGTTTTTTTGCATGTAGGAGGTGTAAGACATGTAAACAGGTGAATACTCATTTGAGGAATTTTACCAGTTTTACATCGCCTTCGAATGCTCAAACCTTCGAAATAAAAGACCTAATCACTTGCAATACCACTCATGTGGTTTACTGTTTGCAGTGTCCGTGCAATTTATTGTACATTGGGAGGACCAAACGGACAATAACCACGAGAGTTTCTGAACACATTACAAATATCCGCAATGGCTTTAAGGATCACAGTGTGTCACTCCATTTCCGAGATTTCCACAATAGGGACCCTACTCACCTCAGATTTTGGGGTATAGAGAAAGTGGAATCGGTATAGAGGGGCTCAAATAGGGTTCGTGAGGTCTCGAAGCGCGAAACACACTGGATCTACCTGACGGATAGTTTGCACCCCAAAGGTTTAAATGTTGATCTGGATATTAACTGCTTTATCAGCAATTATTAATTGTAAGGATGGGGTTTTATCCAGATTCCTGGGTGGCAGCACGTATTGCATCATATGTAGGGTAACATCCATTTTATAATCATCTGATGTGGGTACATAGGTTTGTAGAAAGATCAGGTGCTGAACCTTTTCTTTCCCTGGTTTTGCTTTTTTGTTCTTTTTTCTTGTGTCTGTTTTTATATATAATTTTGATATATTGGGTATTCTTTTATTTATATATTTATTGATCCAAGATCGGGTTTACGGTCACTCCAAATTGGAGTTTATATATGTCCTTTATGTACGTATATTTATACATCTCTGGAAGATTTTAATATTTTAATATTTTAGATATACATGCTTATGAACTTTTTGCTGCTATTTATGTATTATTGATGTAGTTTTATTAATGTATTATATGTATCAGACTGCATATGTGATGCTCAATTTTTAATATTTTTATTATATGTATAATATTAGTACTTTCCATCTAGTTGCTGATGTCAAGTGCAAGGCATTCAGTGATAAATATGGATGCGTTGTACTATTAATACTGGTGTAAATTGCCCCGGGTATATATGCTGGTATACAGCGATATAGTCGAGTGGGAGGGTGATCCGGTTTGGTGATAGTATGGGTCCAGTAAGATTCATTGCCCAATCTGGAGCCCGATGTTAAGGGGTGTCTGCAGAGCCGGTGTTTTCCGAGGTGGACGATGATGAACTTCCGGGGTGTAACCGGAAGTTGTCATCGATCATCGGGTCTCAGGCTGACGGCGGATGGGCGTCATCACGTCCGGCCGGAAGTGCACATCCGAACATCGGAACACCGATGCAGGATGTGCACTAAACACCTTACACTTCCGGGTGACCCCTAAACGGATGCTGGTGCGCATGCGCCGGCGTCTGCATTAAAGGATTACGACCGCGCCGCGCACATCGGGCTCTCAGAAGAAGTCAAGTGGACGAAACGTCAGAGCCGATGTGTGCGGTCGCTATACCTTCCACACTGGATATCATTCGTTATTCCTATTTGCTACAGGAATGGTTTGGAATGGTCATCAGGTGTACATATTTTGAGCTTTATGCCTGCACTCCAATGCCCTCTTGTAAGTAGCCATTTGGAGGGGAGAGGGGTTTGCATTGTGTGTGATCTTAATAAAGTGTTACGGAATTTCACTATTGTTGCCCCCACTTTGTTCGATTACATGATTTCTTGAACTGAGGAAAAGTTGGAGTAAGGAGCAGCCCAGCAGTGATCTATATACCCGCTGATTGGTGGACCTCATTGAAGGCTCTATATTCACCAGTTTCTGGTGAGTGTTCAATCTAAGGGGGGGAGCACCGGAGTGGGCTTGAATTTTGGGAGAGTAGACAGGACCCCTCACTCCCCTGCCCTGGTGGACCGATTGTGCCAGTTTATCACTGCATGGACTGTATACACACAAACAATATGAGTCTTTAAGGACATTGTTTTATACAATAGACCTGTGTATTGTAGCGCTGCTAGTGTTCAGTTTATTTTACTTGGTTTAATATCCTCAACATCTTTCCTAATATATTTTTTTTTACTTTGCAAGCTGCTGTGCCACCTTATATATCAGTGGTGGGTGGGCAGTGGCACAGTACACTCTCTGTGGACCTGACAGCAGTCACTGGCACCCAGGCAACTGCAATTTAAAAAAAAATATATTTTTTTTTTTACTTTGCAAGCTGCTGTGCCACCTTATATATCAGTGGTGGGTGGGCAGTGGCACAGTACACTCTCTGTGGACCTGACAGCAGTCACTGGCACCCAGGCAACTGCAATTTAAAAAAAATATATATTTTTTTTACTTTGCAAGCTGCTGTGCCACCTTATATATCAGTGGTGGGTGGGCACACAGTGGCACTGCAGTGGGCACAGTACACTCTGTGGACCTGACAGTCACTGGCAGCCCAGGCAACTGCAATAATAAAAAATATTTTTTTTTTTCAATTTATTGCAACAAGATGCTGTGCCACCGTATATATATCAGTGGTGGGCAGTGCACTGCAGTGGGTACAGTGCACTCTGTGGACCTGACACAGCACTCACTGCAATTATGACAGAGGAAAAAAAAAAAAAATGTTTTAAATGCCAGGTACTGTGCCTGTGCCACCCGAAATGAGTGTGGTGTGCACACAGTACAGTCTGTGGTAGGTCTGTGGCCTCTCACACACAGCGGGCAGGCAACTGCAGTCACAGTGTACAATATATATATATATATATATATATATATATATATATATATATATATATATATATATAGAAAAAACTCTATTACCTTACCAGCCCTTAAAAGGGCTTTTGGGGACGCTAAATATATATATATGTATATATATAAATAAAAAAAAAAAACCTCAATTACCAGCCCTTAAAAGGGCTTTTGGGGACACTAGATATATATATATATATATATATATATATATATATATATATATATATATAAGAAGAAACAACTCAATTACCAGCCCTTAAAAGGGCTTTTGGGGAGGCTAGATATATATATATATATATATATATATATATATATATATATATATGTATATATATATATATATATATATATATATATATATATATAAAAAAAAAAAATTACACAAATACCAGCCCTTAGAAGGGCTTTTTGGGGTGCTGTCCTTACAGCAGTAGTGAACCAAGAACACTGCAAGACCAGGAACACTGACTAACTGTCCCTAGCTTAACAGCAGCAGCAGCAGCAGCAGCAGCTCTCTCCCTACTCTCACTACACACACTGCTTCAGAATGATCTAAGATGGATGCTGCCCTTGCTTATTTATAGGAGGTGGGAGGGTGTGGGAGGGAGGTATGCTGATTGGCTGGAAATGTGTCTGCTGACTGTGAGGTTCAGGGTCAAAGTTTGCCTCAATGATGTATTATGGGGGGCGGACCGAACATCGCATATGTTCGCACGCAGCGGCGAACGCGAACATGCAAAGTTCGCCGGGAACTGTTCGCCGGCGAACAGTTCTATACATCTCTATTAATCACTGGCTGTCAGCTCTGGAGCGCTGGGATGTGGAGGTGGTGGGAGTGGCTGGGTGAAGCTCTCAGCTGCAATCAGGAATCTAGGTGGATCCTGACATTATTGTCAGGATCCCTGCAAGGCCTGGACCAGCTCTGTGACATCAGCTGAGAATTGGCTTTAGCCCTCTCTGTCTGCTGAATCTGGGTCACAGGACTAGCTATATAGAGCATCTCCTATCTAAGGAGTGAGAAAGGGACAACATTTTTTAAAGGCAAACAAACAACAATGCATGTGTAACATAATAGTTACCAATGTGTTTAAGAGATCCAAAAATGCCTCCACCATCAGGGCTCGCTTGAACACAATGCAGATGAACTAGAAGTCAGCCGGCCTTTTAATGGTATTTTTCTGCAGAGTGAATACAAGCACAAGCCTTGTCAGCAGCTGGTTTGGCTACTCTTGCGACCCCCCGGCCCTTTTTTTGGAAGAAAGTTGTATCTGGACCACTTGGCAGTGGTGTGGAGCTTCAATTTCATTTTAGTTACATTATGCTACAAGCCAAGGAGATCCACTAGTGTGTAGAAGCTCCCTGCCCAGGAACCAGACTTTTTACATCAACATTAATACTTTAAAATAGAAATTCTACTAAGGTAACCTTACGGGTCCATCGTTAAGTTTCAACTTTCCTCAACTACTGTGAACAAAAGGCAGCTTCAAGAACAGATGGTCATTGTCGACAAGTGGGTGCTATAAGCATCCCATACATAAAAAAGCCCCTATCAATAACCACCTCTGCAGTGCTGGCCCAAGACATTGTGCTGCCTGGGTCCAAGAATTAAAATCACGCCCACCAAAGGGCCCCCGCATCCATTATTTTATATCATGATAATTAAAACTAAAATTAAATGTATCAGGAAGTCAGATTTACATGCAACAGCACATTGTCTAAATGCAAAATTATATGACATACCATCATGTTCAACCCCAAGGGTGTAACGCTCCTGCGTTTTATGTATGATGTGGATTTTCCGCTGCAGAAATATTCCACTTCAGTAGTCATGTAGAGAAACGCTGAGACACCAATCCCAACTCTCAATGACTCATCATGTGTGGATGATCTCAATTCAGCAAGTAAATACACACACTCAATAAGATGTTTCCTAGAGTGACTTATGTATATAGTAACACAGTGATGATAGGCTGAAGAGACAGGTTGGGTAGAGATGGTAGATGACAGACACTTGAAAGGAAATGTTCTTGAAAGTAAGATAGTAGCAGATGGGATGCAGATAGGTTTAGCAATCATGTATGGTAGCAGATGACAGAGTAGCAGGCGGACATACAAGAGAGATCAACCCAGTGCAAGAACAGGTGGTAGTAGGCTCAAGAGCTAGCAATCTTAGATAATGCAGATGTAGTAATAGTCCTTAGTATGCAGAGCTAGATAGTGTAAGCTTTAGTATGAAAGTTATAGAGGTTTCCCCTGTGGGGTACTTATCACTAATAGCAATGTAGCAGAGGAGAGGTTCGGCAAGAGCGGATGATCCGGTAGCGGGATACAGGGATCAGCGCAGCGTGGTTCCGACAGCGAGGTATGCATGCAAGCATGAGAGCTTCAAGACAGGTTAGCATCAAGGCACAAAGCAGTTTGAACGAACACATGTGAGTGAGAGCCGGCGATCTAAATAGCCATCCAGTCCGGCGCTCAGTGATGACAGCATCAGTCTTAAAGGTGTATGCGCACCTTACCAAAAGAGAATGGTGGGGCGCATACACTTATGAAAGAGAAATTAGGGTACCCAAAGGTACCAGAACATTACAGTACCCCCCCCTTAAGGCCGGCTCCTGAAGGCCTCTGGAGCTGGTTTGTCTGGGTACTTCGCATGAAAATTGCGGATTAATCTAGAGGCATGTATGTCAGAGGTGTTTAGCCAGGTGTCGTCTTGTGGCCCATAGTTCTTCCATCGAACCAAGTACTGAAGTCTTCCTCTGTGGATACGAGAATCTAGAATCTCTTTTATCTCATATTCTTCTCCACCTTCAACTTGTACAGGAGGAGGAGGTGGGATAGTAGGCCTTATTCCTTGGTCAGGAACATGGGGCTTCAGTAGCGACACATGGAAAATGGGATGTATTTTGAGGTCTATTGGCAATGTAAGCTGTACTGCAGCTTTTCCAATAAGTTTCTTGATTGGGAAAGGTCCCAAGAACAGAGGTCCAAGCTTTTTGCTAGGGATTTTCAGTCTTAAATTTTTTGTTGAGAGCCAAACGAGGTCCCCAATAGCGTACTGAGGAGAAGGTCTTCTGCGAAGATCATAGTACTTCTTTTGTTGACTATGAGTGTGTGCAATGGTAGTATTAAGCAAACCCAGAGAGTCCTTTATTTGGGTAAGATAGTCTGAAGCTACTGGGTTATTTGAAGGAAGGATGCGTGGTTGAAGAATAGAGGGATGAAACCCATAGTTCAAGTAGAACGGACTCTGCTTGGTCGTACTGTGGGTTGCGTTGTTGTAGGCAAATTCTGCCAGAGGGAGAAGATCCACCCAATCATCCTGTTGGTAAGAAGTGTAACAACGTAAATATTGCTCGATGCATTGGTTGACTCTTTCAGTCTGTCCGTTGGTCTGCGGATGGTAAGGAGAAGTGAGCTTCCGCTCGATCCGTAGTATGTGACATAGTTCTTGCCAGAACTTGGAAATAAATTGTGATTCACGGTCAGACAGAAGAGTTTTTGGGATACCATGTAACTTAAAGACATGTTTCATCAGGAGTTCTGCCGTTTGTTTGGACGAAGGTAGTCTGCGAATAGCAATGAAATGTGCCATTTTTGTCAGATGGTCCACTGACACTAAGATGGTATTAAATCCTTTGGAAGGAGGCAATTCCACTATAAAGTCCAAGGACACAACTTCCCATGGAGTTTGAGGTATTGGTAGACTGCATAGTAGACCGGATGGTCTCGTAGTGTAAATTTTGGACCTGGCACAGACATTGCATGAAGAGACGAATTTTTGTATAGATGTTTTCATGTCAGGCCACCAGAATTGCCTGGTAATCAGATTAAGAGTCTTTGTCATACCCATATGTCCTGCCATAGGCACATCATGCGATAATTCCAAGATCTTGGTGCGTATGGTAGGTGGTATGTAAAGTTTGTCGTTGTAGTAGAGGAAGCCTTCTGCATCAGTATTTAGTTGTGGTGGGGGTGAATCCAAACTTATACCATGCAAAACCTCTTCCTTCAAGGAACGGACAACTCCAATAATGCGTTTGTGAGGTATTATAGGAACGGAAGGGATTTCGAAGTAGTTTTCTTCAGTTAGTCGTGATAGTGCATCCGCCTTTTTGTTCTTATCTGCAGGTGTGTAGGTCACTAGGAAGTTAAACCTTAGAAAGAATAGTGACCATCGTACCTGTCGGTGCGAGAGAGTTTTGTTAGTCTGAAGATATTGGAGATTTTTATGGTCCGTGTATATAAGTATTGGTAATTGGGTGCCTTCGAGTAGATGTCGCCAATTCTCCAGAGCCAATTTTATAGCAAGCAGTTCCTTTTCACCCATGGGGTAATTTATCTCGGGACTGCTTAGGGATTTAGAAAAAAAGGCGACTGGATGAAGTGGTGAAGTGTGAGTTGGTCGTTGGGAGAGTATTGCTCCTACTGCCATGTTTGACGCATCTACTTCCAGAATGTATTGGAGGGATGGGTCTGGATGGCGTAGTATGGGAGCAGAAGTAAACCTTGTCTTTAACAGGTGAAAAGCTTTATTTGCTTCATCTGACCATTTGAATGGTTTTTTAATGCTAGTGAGCTGTGTGAGGGGTCTCACAATGGCAGAGAAGTTTCTAATGAACTTCCTGTAGAAATTCGAAAATCCAAGGAATCGCTGTAGCGCCTTGCGTGTGGTTGGTGTAGGCCAATCCTGAATGCAGGATATCTTACTCATGTCCATCTCGATTCCTGTTTTGGATATGATGTAGCCTAGAAACAGTACCTCTTCTTTATGAAACAAGCATTTTTTCAGTTTCACATAAAGGTTGTGTGCAAGCAATCTCGATAATACTAGTCTTACATGTCTTATGTGTTCAGACAGGGATCGTGAATATATAAGTATATCGTCCAGATATACCACAACACAGACATCTAGTAAGTCTCTGAAAATATCGTTTATAAATCGTTGAAAAACTGCAGGGGCGTTGCATAGCCCGAATGGCATTACAAGATATTCGAACAATCCGTATCTGGTTCTGAATGCAGTCTTCCACTCCTGTCCATCACGGATTCGAATGAGATTGTATGCTCCTTTCAGGTCCAATTTTGAAAAATAGGTAGCTCCACGCACCTGCTCAATGAGCTCAGGGATAAGTGGTAGAGGATAGCAATCTTTTATTGTAATAGCATTCAATTGCCTATAGTCGATGATAGGCCTGAGACTTGAGTCCTTATTGCGGACAAAAAAGAGTCCTGCTGCTGTGGAAGAAGTGGAAGGTCTAATAAAACCTTTTTCCAAATTCTCATCCAAATAGTCTTTGAGATGGGAAAGTTCATCCTGTGAAAGAGGATAAACATGACTGAACGGCAATTTGCTATTTGGGAGTAGATCAATGCTACAATCATAGTCTCGATGGGGAGGTAGTGCTTGAGCATTTTTCTCAAGAAAAACCTCAGAGAGATCCTGATAACATAGTGGTGCAATCTCATCTGTCACCACAGACAGGATCTTCCCGAAAGACGGGAGGTTACACGTACCCTCGCAATAGCAAGAGAGGAAGGTCAGGGTCCGTTCCTTCCAATCTATGGTTGGTTGATGTGTGTGCAACCAGGGAAGTCCCAAAACAATGGGAAAGTGGGGTGAAGGTATTAGATCGAAGGTAGTGGTCTCCATATGAGACCCGTTAGTAGTGACTAGGAGTGCCTGTGTCTGATCAGTGATCGGACCAGAGGATAAAGGAACACCGTTAATAAGACTCACTGAGACAGGTTTAAGTTTAGAAATAATAGGAACTTTATTTAAAGCAGCAAAACGTATGTCAATATAATTTCCACAAGATCCTGTGTCAATCATGGCCTTAGTAGTAATCCTGTTCTGGTCCCACTGTAATGTTAAGCAATCAGAAAGGTAAGGGTTAGTGATTGAAGTTGTCAATCCCCCTAGGAGGACATGTGAACACTCACCCTTCTTTTTGTAAACTAGGGGAGAGACGTTTATCTTGTGATCCAGGGATGCACAGTACAAGCAGAGATTACCAGATCGTCTTCTGGCTCTTTCCATAGTTGATAGAGGTGGGCGTATGGTTCCTACCTCCATAGGAACGGGGTCAACGGCCGAAATCTGAGAAGAACTGGATAATGGCATTCCCATTTTCTCAGCCTTTCTTTCTCGTAGTCTTCTATCTATGGTGATACTGAGTTGTATCAATGCATCCAGGGTTTTTGGCAGATCCGCTCGGGCGAGCTCGTCTTTAACGGCCTCTGATAGGCCAAGCCTAAATTGGGATTACAGAGATGCATCATTCCATTCTGAATCAAGGGTCCATCTCTTGAATTCTGCGACAAAGTCTTCTACAGGTCTCCCACCTTGTTTCAAGGATCTTAATTGAAGATCGGCAGTACTCTGCCTATTGGGATCATCATATAGGCTAGTGAGTTCTGCTAGGAACAAGGCATAGGAGTTGAGAAGCTGGTCGCTTTTCTCTAAAAGAGAGTCTGCCCAGGCCCGAGGATCGCCTGTTAGGTAAGAAATAATAGTACAAACCTTAATGTGATCAGTAAGGTAGGTACGGGGTTTTAGCAAGAAAAGTAACTCACATGCGTTTTTAAATTCGCGAAATTTTTTGCGATCGCCTGTAAATACCAAAGGAGGATTTATTTTGGGTTCAGGGGACTGAGCAGTGGTAAGTTGTGTCAGTCTAATTTCCTGCTGCGACAGAGCCTGATTGTCTTCTTTTAATTCAGCAAGTGCGTGTATTAACGCAGGTACTTGCTGTTTTAATTGTGTCATCTGAGTGGTTATTTCTGCTGAATCCATTTGTGGTTCGTTCAATCTGTAACGCTCCTGCGTTTTATGTATGATGTGGATTTTCAGCTGCAGAAATATTCCACTTCAGTAGTCATGTAGAGAAACGCTGAGACACCAATCCCAACTCTCAATGACTCATCATGTGTGGATGATCTCAATTCAGCAAGTAAATACACACACTCAATAAGATGTTTCCTAGAGTGACTTATGTATATAGTAACACAGTGATGATAGGCTGAAGAGACAGGTTGGGTAGAGATGGTAGATGACAGACACTTGAAAGGAAATGTTCTTGAAAGTAAGATAGTAGCAGATGGGATGCAGATAGGTTTAGCAATCATGTATGGTAGCAGATGACAGAGTAGCAGGCGGACATACAAGAGAGATCAACCCAGTGCAAGAACAGGTGGTAGTAGGCTCAAGAGCTAGCAATCTTAGATAATGCAGATGTAGTAATAGTCCTTAGTATGCAGAGCTAGATAGTGTAAGCTTTAGTATGAAAGTTATAGAGGTTTCCCCTGTGGGGTACTTATCACTAATAGCAATGTAGCAGAGGAGAGGTTCGGCAAGAGCGGATGATCCGGTAGCGGGATACAGGGATCAGCGCAGCGTGGTTCCGACAGCGAGGTATGCTTGCAAGCATGAGAGCTTCAAGACAGGTTAGCATCAAGGCACAAAGCAGTTTGAACGAACACATGTGAGTGAGAGCCGGCGATCTAAATAGCCATCCAGTCCGGCGCTCAGTGATGACAGCATCAGTCTTAAAGGTGTATGCGCACCTTACCAAAAGAGAATGGTGGGGCGCATACACTTATGAAAGAGTAATTAGGGTACCCAAAGGTACCAGAACATTACAAAGGGGCGGGCTAGGTCAGAATAGGGGCGGGCTAGGTCAGTATAGGGGCGGGCTAGGTCATTATAGGGGCATGCTAGGGTAGTATATAAACAGGCTATGGTAGTATATGGACAGGCTAGGGTAATATATGGACAGGCAAAGGTAATATATGGACGGGCTAGGGTAGTATTTGGACAGGCTAGGATAGTATATAGACAGGCTAAAGTAGTATAGGGGCAGGCTAGGGCTGTATAGGGAGCAAATGACTCCTGCGCTTAAGGGGTGGCCTTGCGGCTGGTATCCGGAAAATGCTATTCAGGTCAAATTGTAGTAAATTCAGGCTGTGCTGCCACTCTCAACGGGTCGTAGTAACCCAAAGAAGATACTGGAAAAGAGAAATGGACAGAGGGCGCACCAGCCTAGCGCATTATCTTTAAAACAATTTATTGTAATAGACATGTATACACATTATACTCACAAAACGATTATGAAACACGGGCAATAAGCAATGAGGGACCGCCAGGGGTCTCTACTGGGCATCCTCAGCTGCCGCAGGCCGTGGAAGGATGTAGACCTCCAAAAAAACGCTTACGTGTTTCGGGGTGTTCCTCCTTCATCAGAGCCATGCCCAGTGGAGACCCCTGGTGGTCCCTCATTGCTTATTGCCCGTGTTTCATAATCGTTTTGTGAGTATAATGTGTATACATGTCTATTACAATAAATTGTTTTAAAGATAATGCGCTAGGCTGGTGCACCCTCTGTCCATTTCTCTTTTCTAGGGCTGTATAGTGGCAGGCTAGAGTATATAGACAGGCTAGGGTAGTATAGGGGTGGGCTAGGGTAGTACAGGGGCAGGCGGAGTGGCCCGGGGTGCAGTTGTCATCAGGACACATAAAACTGCTGGGAAAAAATTTGGGGCATCAATTTGCTGGGTAAATAGAAAAATAGAAAGAGAGGCGACCGAGGTTCAATTTGGCTCCCCTCCTAAAGTGCAGGCTGGGTCCAATGAATCCAGCAGAACCCATGGTAGGGCCGGCCCTGCACCCCTGAAACACAGAGGCGGCTCTCTAATTAGGCCGGTAAGGCGGCCGCCGAAGGCCTCGCACTGAAAGGGGCCTCGCATCCTTCCCAAACTTTTTTTTTTTTTTTTTTTAGACCTGTCCCGACCTTCACCATGCGACACGCCAGGTCGCCGGGAGCCGCATCCGCAATCCACATTCCACACATTGCGGCGCAGCGGCGCTACGCGCTAGCGTAGTAGACTGTCAGTGTCTCTACTCCCTAGGCTGTCTGCATCATTCACTCCAGCCAGGCCCGGCCCCGCACGCACTCACATCGGTTTCTCCTGGCTGGCTGGGCTGCTGGCTGCACTGTCTCCGCCTCTTGCTCCTTCATTCAACCAATCATGGTCGGGGATTGCGATGACGTCACAACGTGGTGTCACGTAACCCCACCCCTGCATTCTCCCGGCTTCGGTACCATGAGGACTCCTTGCAGAGAACAGCAGACGAGAAGAAGAAGACGAAAGGTAAGTACTGGAGTCTGGAGCTGTGTGACTGACTGCAAAAACAAGGCCTGTAGTGTCCTGTCCAAGAGGCAGCCAGCCCGCCGCCGGCCCTGCAGTGACTAGTACTGTGTCCTACTGTCAGTCCTGACTCCTGTCATCCTTATTCTGAATCTGAATTAATAAATTAAATAATACCTTACCATTCAGGCTGGCTTGAATTTAAAAGGCTATATGGGAAACGAAACGCTATGCAACTGAAAAAAATGAGATGAAAAAAAAAAAATAATAAAAAAGTGCTCAGTCTCAGTGCTTCTGCTTCATGTATCATGCCACTAGTTCTTCTCTTATGACAACCAAATGGTATGGTTTTTTTCTTTCTTTATATAAGTGCTCTGTGCTGCTAAGTCAGATAGATTCCTCACAATTTATTTTTTATCCAGTGCATCCACTCAGTGCTCCCCTCTCAATCCCCCCCAAGTTCTCACTGTACAATTCAGAGCCGGTTCATACTGATGCGGCTGCGGCGATCGCATGTAATGTCGGAGCGCACTGCTCCTTCATTACATGCGATCGGCTGTGCGGTGCGAGTTTAGCCATACACTTTGTATGGCTAAATTCGCACCGCAGCCGCAGCAAACACGCAGAGGAGGCATTTTTGCAGCCGCATCAGGATAGGATCGCACAGCGGTTCACACTTATGCGATCCGATCCTGTGCGAACTGCAAGATCGCACTGTGATATGCGATCAAACTGGGGGTGTCGTTAACATTACATTGACACCCCCAGCGTATCGCATATGGCAGTGTGAACTGCCGGGGGTGCGTGTGCGATGCGGGAACAGGCTGCGAATTCGCAGCCTTCCCGCATCACACAAGTGTGAACCGGGCCTCAAGGGAAAAACGCCTGTCACATTGTCACAGCATTAGCCTCGGTTCACACTGATGCGATGCGAGAAGGCTGCGAACTCGCAGCCTGTTCCCGCATCGCACACGCACCCCCGGCAGTTCACACTGCCATATGCGATACGCTGGGGGTGTCATTTAAATGTTAACAACACCCCCAGTTTGATCGCATATCGCAGTGCGATCTTGCACTTCGCACAGGATCGGATTGCACAAGTGTGAACCGCTGTGCGATCCGATCCTGATGCGGCTCCAAAAAAGGATCCTGTGCGAGTTTGCTGCGGGTGCGGTGCGAATTTAGCCATACACTTTGTATGGCTAAACTCGCACCGCACAGCCAATCGCATGTAATGAAGGAGCAGTGCGCTCCGACATTACATGCGAACCCGGCACTCGCATGAGTGTGAACCGGGGCTCAATAAGGTGCCAGATCCCAGATGAATGGTGTGTAGACTGCCTGCACTTATAAAGGGGGTAACATGTTCTGGAGCTGAAGTGGTTAAAAGAGTTAGCGAATTGTTAATTTTTTTAAAAACCAATAAAAAAAAGGCTGCAGACATTAATCCAGTTTGGTGTGTCCAGTATTCTTTGTATATTTGGAGTATATGTAATGCCACCTACCGTCCCCTGTTACATCACTTCTGCTTTGAACGCAAAACATGTTGTCACTTTGACACCTGCGATTCATGAAGTGTATCCATATTTTTGACCAAACTCTGTGTGTGTGTAAATATATATATAAAAATAAAGTATATCAGACGGGGTTTCTCTTTTCCCCCCTATCTTTTACCACTTGCTGACCAGCCACCGAAACATATACTGCAGGTTGGCAGATTCCCGCAAAATGATGTGCCCATATGTACCTTTCCAGGAGCTCACGTACCCATTTGTTAGGGCAGAGGGGAAGCTGATCTTTGAATAAAATATCTGGAAGGTACCTCACTATGGAGATCTCCTTTTTTATACCCATGGGGGGAGCTATGTAAGAGGCACCGTGACCCAAGGACTTGCAGAACTTCTGCTGAAGATAAGACCGTGGCATAAACATGGCTCTCAGTCAAGTCCTTGGGTCACGGTGCCTCTTACATAGCTCCCCCCATGGGTATAAAAAAGGAGATCTCCATAGTTAGGTACCTTCCAGATATTTTATTCAAAGATCAGCTTCCCCTCTGCCCTAACAAATGGGTACGTGAGCTCCTGCAAAGCGACATATGGGCACATCATGTTGCAGGAATCTGCCAACCTGCAGTATATGTTTCGGTGGCTGGTCAGCAAGTGGTAAAAGATAGGGGGGAAAAGAGAAACCCCGTCTGATATACTTTATTTTTATATATATATTTACACACACACAGAGTTTGGTCAAAAATATGGATACACTTCATGAATCGCAGGTGTCAAAGTGACGACATGTTTTGCGTTCAAAGCAGAAGTGATGTAACAGGGGACGGTAGGTGGCATTACATATACTCCAAATATACAAAGAATACTGGACACACCAAACTGGATTAATGTCTGCAGCCTTTTTTTATTGTTTTTTACAAATATAAACAATTAACAATTCACTAAGTCCCGGGTCACACTTGTGTAATGCAGGAAGGCTGCGAATTCACAGCCTGTTCCCGCATTGCAAACGCACCCCTGGCAGTTCACACTGCCATATGCGATACGCAGGAGGTGTCAATTAAATGTTAACGACACCCCCAGTTTGATCGCATATCGCAGTGCGATCTGACAGTTCGCACAGGATCGGATCGCACAAGTGTGAACCACTGTGCGATCCGATCCTGATAGGGCTGAAAAAAAGGGTCATGTACGTCTTTGCTGAGGGTGCAGTGCAAATTTCAACCATACAAAGTGTATGGCTAAACTCGCACCGCACATCCGATCGCATGTAATGAAGGAGCAGTGCGCTCCGACATTACATGCGATCGCCGCAGCCGCACATATGTGAACCGGCACTGACTCTTTTAACCACTTCAGCTCCAGAACATGTTACCCCCTTTATGACTAGGCCATTTTTTGCTATTTCGGCACTGCATTACTTTAACTGGTTATTGCAGCTCTTGCAGTTGCAGCGCTATACTCAAATACAATTTATCACACTAATAGAGCTTTTCTTTTGGTGTTAAAAATATGTGTTACTTTCTGCTGTAAAACCTATCCAATGAAAAAAAAAAATAGAATGTCTTCATTAAATTGGGCCAAAATGTATTCTGCTACATGTTTTTGATAATAAAAAAAATCCCAATAAGTGTAGATTGATTGGTTTGTGTGAAAGTTATCACGTCTACAAACTATGCACTATTCAAAAAAATTAAAGGAACACTTTTTTAATCAGAGTATAGCAATCAATACTTAATGGTCAGTAAAATGGCAGAGGGGGTTGTTTATCAGTTTCAGCTGCTTTGGTGTTCATGAAATTAACAACAGGTGCACTAGATGGGCAACAGTTGACCTCCAAAACAGGAATGGTTTTACAGGTGGAGGACACTGAATTTTTTCCCCCTACTCCTCTTTTCTGATTGTTTTTCACTAGTTTTGCATTTGGCCAGGGTCAGTGTCACTACTGGTAGCATGAGGCCATACCTGGACCCTATAGAGGTTACACAGGCAGTCCAACTCCTCCAGGATGGAACATCAATACGTGCCATTGCCAGAAGAGCATGGAGGAGATACCAGGAGAAAGGTGGTTATTTTAGAAAAGCTGGACAGAGCCATAGAAGGTCCTTAACCCTTCAGCAGGACCGGTATCTGCTCCTTTATGCAAGGAGAAACAGGATGAGCCCTGCCAGAGCCCTACAAAATGTCCTCCAGCAGGCTACTGATGTGAATATCTGACTAAACAATCAGAAACAGACTTTAGGATGGTGGATATATTATTTTTATTATATTAATAATTATTATAATATATATTCATATATTGTTAATATATTAATAATAACACAGGGCTCGACATTGGCGCATTGGCGACTAGAATTAGCGACCTAGCGCCTGGGGTTTTATCGAGCAAGGGGGGCCTCATATTTTAATTTCGCCTAAGGCCTCATAAAGTCTAGAGCCGCCTCTGCTGAAACAAAAGCAACTTCTTCTTTTTTTCAGGGAAGGCTTTCTGTGAAAAAGCAGTTCAAAATGAAAGAAAGGCTCTCTCAACCTAAAATATTAAACAATATAGCAAGAAAAGAAGTTATAAATATGAAAATACCACCCCCCTTAAACAAAAGCCAATTTTTTGACAAAAGGGAAGCCTTGCAACAAAAAAATCTACACTGGCCAGTCCATAAGGGTACAATTTTGCACATGAAAATAGAGAAAGGAATATCTGTAATGGGTTAAAAAGGCAATTTTTGAAGTGCAGAGAGAACCAGATTGTCACACTATCTACACTTTGGAGAAGGTGCGACTCATGGTAAACAGTAAGCAGGCAATATCAGAAACAGGGACAAGCCAAAGGTCAGGGTGGGCAGTGAACAAGCATTGTCAGATACAAGCTGAAGTCGGTATCTGGTGAAACAGGAACATGGGAAATAGACTGGATCCCAGTGCAAGAAATCTAACCTAATGCTCAGACAACAGATGTGGGTGGGGACTCATCCTGTAGAGGCATGATCACACAGCAGGTGAGTCTCAGCAAGGCCTATACCTCCTAGACCTGGAACAAAGAAGTGATCAATGTAAAGTGTATTACTCTTGCGCTATCAATATGTGTGTAATTGAATAATAATCCAGCTGCTGCTAGCACTCTACAGCTTATCCGCAGCTAATGTGATAGGTATAATTTAGAGTAAATAGTGCTGCGCTGCCAATTAAAATGTGCAATATCCTGTGTGTGTCTTATAAAGTGATCAAGCGAAGAAAATCCCCTGAAGAAGTCATGTGGGCATGACATAACGCATAAGCCGTGTGCGGAGGCATACTGTACTGGAAATTACGTCAGCCCGGATACGAGTTCGGTACTCATGGATTTTCTTTTTTTCATGTTTTCTTTTTCTTTTTTTCATGTTTTCAATGAGAGTTTTAGCTGTTTGTTGTTAATAAATTGTTCCAAATGTTATCACACCATGAGAGTATCTTCCATATATATATATATATATATATATATATATATATATACACAGTATCTCACAAAAGGGGGTACACCCCACACATTTTTGTAAATATTGTAACTTTTCATTTAATAACACTAAAGAAATTACACTTTGATACAAAATAAAGTAGTGAGTGTGCAGCTTGTATAACACTGTAAATTTGCTGTCCCCTCAAAATAACTCAATACACAGCCATTAATGTCTAAACCGCTGACAACAAAAATGAGTACACTCCTAAGCGAAAATGTTGATATTGGGCCCAATTAGCCATTTTTCCTCCCTGGTGTCATGTGACTCATTAGTGTTACAAGGTCCCAGATGTGAATGGGAAGCAGGTGTGTTAAATTTGGTGTTATCGCTCTCACTCTCTCATACTGGTCACTGGAAGTTCAACATGGCACCTCGTGGCAAAGAACTCTCTGAGGATCTCAAAAAAAGAATTGTTGCTCTACATAAAGATGGCCTAGGCTATAAGAAAATTGCCAAGACCCTGAAACTGAACTGCACCTCTGTTGCCAAGACCATACAGCGGTTTAACAGGACAGGTTCCACTCAGAACAGGCCTCGCGATGGTCAACCAAAGGGGTTGAGTGCACATGCTCAGCGTCATATCCAGAGGTTGTCTTTGGGAAATAGACGTATGAGTGCTGTCAGCATTGCTGCATAGATTGAAGGGGTGGGGGGTCAGCCTGTCAGTGCTCACACCATACGCCGCACACTGCATCAAAATGGTCTGCATGGCTGTCGTCCCAGAAGAAAGCCTCCTCTAAAGATGATGCACAAGAAAGCCTGCAAACAGTTTGCTGAAGACCAGCAGACTAAGGACATGGATTACTGGAACCATGTCCTGTGGTCTGATGAGACCAAGATAAACATATTTGGTTCAGATGGGGTCAAGCATGTCTGGTAGTAACCAGATGAGGAGTACAAAGACAAGCGTGTCTTGCCTACAGTCAAGCATGGTGGTGGGAGTGTCATGGTCTGGGGTTGCATGAGTGCTGCCGGCACTGGGGAGCTACAGTTCTTTTAGGGAACCATGAATGCCAATGTGTATTGTGACATACTGAAGCAGAGCATGATCCTCTCCCTTTTGAGACTGTGCCACAGGGCAGTATTCCAACATGATAATGACCCCAAATACACCTCCAAGACGAACACTGCCTTGCTAAAGAAGCTGAAGGTAAAGGTGATGGACTGGCCAAGCATGTCTCCAGACATAAACCCTATTGAGCATCTGTGGGGCATTCTCAAATGGAAGGTGGAGGAGTGCAAGGTCTCTAACATCCACCAGCTCTGCGATGTCATCATGGAGGAGTAGAAGAGGACTCCAGTGGCAACCTGTGAAGCTCTGGTGAACTCCATGCCCAAGAGGGATAAGGTAGTGCTGGAAAATAATGGTGGCCACACAAAATATTGACACTTTGGGCCCAATTTGGAAATATTCACTTAGGGGTGTACTCGCTTTTGTTGCCAGCGGTTTAGACATGAATGGCTGTGTGGAGTTATTTTGAGGGGACAGAAAATTTACACTGTTATACAAGCTGTACACTCACTACTTTACATTGTAGCAAAGTGTCATTTCTTCAATGTTGTCACATAAAAAGATATAATAAAATATTTACAAAAATGTGAGGGGTGTACTCACTTCTGTAAGATACTATATGTGATCATTTATGCACCATCTATTTCAATTTGAGTCACATGATTCATGAGTTTGTGGATTTGCACTGGATTTAATTTTATTTTCTTTGCTTAATCATTTAATTGACAGTGCAGCACTATTTACTCTCTTTTATACCTGGAACAAAGAAGGCTGTAGCAAGGAAGGAGAGACCCCAAGAAACAAATCTGCTTTGCTGTTGAACACTGACACAGATAATGTATTAACTCCTTTTTGACACTGCCCATTGGCCCTTTAATAGAATCTAAATGCCAGCCCAGGGTGAAAGTGGGCTCCCAGCACAGTAACTAAATTCTTACAGGAACCTCTCGATGCATAGAGTACACTCATCTGGAACTGGTTAATCGAGGAATGAGGGAGTAACGGTCTTATAAACAAGACAGAGAGGGCAGAAAACTGACATTTGATAGTGTTGATAACCAAATGCTGGTCCAGATCTAGCATGATCTTGCTATGGCTCTACATTTTTCATGAAGAAATTGTACTCAAACCAAATGGAACTCCTGATCTAAAGAGGATTATTTTATATGTCAAATGAAATGGTCCTCTATCCAGCATACTTTGTTGCGAGGATCACATGGAAGCCAAGCAGATCAAAGCTTATGAATATTTTTCTGATTGCCAAAGCTTACATTAACTCCTTGCCTGACAAAGAAAGAGTTTGACCAGAATCCACCGTCTGATTTTTCTTAAACAATCCAATGCTTGTGGCAAAACCACTTTTTTGGTGTGAAAAAGGAAGCAAATAAATAAATATTTGTTTATGCAGACATTGGGGGGGGGGGGGGGTTACCAAAACTGGAGCACTCAGAATCTGGTGAAGTTGTGCATGGTAGCTAATCAGCTTCTACCTTCAGCTTGTTCAGTTAAAGTGTTACTAAACCCAGAACCTGTATTCACTATATCTGGTCTCCCATAGTACACATAACATGGAAATGCAATTATTTTAGTAAATATAAACTGCTAAATATCTTTTCTCATCAGCAGTATATAGCAGCTTTGTGACTTCTATCAGTTCCTTGTAATGCTTGTTGGATAAATTTTCATACTGCACTGAGCTGTCCTATCAGGATCCAGGACCCCTGACCCTCCGTCTGGATAGTGCTTATTGGTCATGTGCTAATCACATGTACTCTCCCAAGAAAAAAAAACTCTCTAGCAATACACACCAAACTAAGCGTGTGCGGTCTGACTCCAAAGGCTCTGTCTTATTCAGACATATTCTGGAGACAGTGGAAGAAGAGAAGGGTCTGTGCATACAAGATCAAGCAGCCTTTTTACACTGCGATAGGGAACAGTGTGACTGACTGTACTATTAGGCCTTGTTCACAGGCCATGTTCACGGGTGTATCAATGTGTACCCAAGGCGAGGGCCGTTTTTTATCCGTATGGTAAGGCACATGTGTTCCATGCATCCCTAAGCAGACAATCCCAGAATAGAATATTATCTTCTCAAAGATTTTAAACTTTGCTACTTCTGTGACTTGTTAACTGGTAACTGGTAACTGTTAAATAAATTTAAAGCATCGCAGATTGAGATCTCTATTGACTGTAGTTTGTCGCCATCCCACGGGGGGGGGGGGGGGGGGGGCGCAATTTTAAACCGTAACATGTTGGGTATCTATTTACTCGGCGTGACATCATCTTTCACAAAATACAAAAAAAATGGGCTAACTTTACTGTTTAGTATTTTTTAAATGCAGTGAAATGTGATTTTTCAAATTTTTTCCAAAAAAATGGCGTTTTAAAGACCGCTGCGCAAATACCGCATGACAAAAAATTTTGCAATGACCGACATTTTATTCTCCAGAGTCTTTGCTAAAAAAATACATATAATGTTTGGGGGTTCTAAGTAGTTTTCTAGGAAAAAATACTGATTTAAACTTGTAAACAAAAAGTGTCAAAAATAGGCTCAGTGGTAAAGTGGTTAATACACTGAAATGAAGCTCATCCTCTGGCACCCCTTTTCTTTACTATGCTATTTCCTTCCCCCTGACTTATTGATGCTCTATACCTCACGCTGTTGGATATACCATGTATAGGTGCATTCTGACTACTGTACCATAGTTAGAGGTGTTTTATCAAAGTGTCTCTTCCAATAGACTGCAGATTTATCTGATTATATTTTGGAATTGAAAAAAAGAATGTTATGTTGTATTGTAAGGCCCCTTTCTCCCCGTGCAGATCCGCTCGGGGGATTCCGCTAGCTCAGCAGGGATTGCTCTGTTGATCCCCACTGAGCAGACTGATGACAGGTACGTCTCTGCTCACTGTGCAGAAACGGACCTGTCAGAGTTCCGCTCCCCTCCACGGGGAGATCGGATGAAAACGGACAGCATGTCCGTTTTTATTCGATCCATCTGATCCGACCTGCTGGATGGATGGCGAACGTATCGCCATCCGTCTCTTTTCAACAAATCTTGTCCGAATGGATGGCAGACGGGTGTTAGTGGACACATGTCTGCTGACATACGCCTCCCATAAAGGAGAATGGTGGCCCGATCAGGTCCGCCTGAAAAACGGACAGGCAGATCTAATATGTCCGATCGTGTAAAAGGGGCCTAAGACTACTGATCTATACTACCATTGTATGATGAAAACGATACAAACAGAAAAAAGGTTGGGAAGAGAGCCCAGTAATGTGGCCTGTCAAAGTCTTGGAGGCTCTCCTCCAATCACAGTAGTCTGTATGTTAGGCAGGGACAAAGGATAAAAGTGCTGTAATATGTAGTAGTACTGCAAATTATAATGGAGAGTGGTATGCTGTAGTACTGTGGATTAAAACGGCGAGTGGTATGGAGTAGCACTGGGAATTATAATGGGGAGTGTTACGCTAAAATAATGTGAATCGGTATGCAGTAGTACTGTGAATTATAATGGAGAGCGGTATGCTGTAGTAATGTGAATTATAATGGAGGGTGGTATGCTGTAGTAATGTGAATTATAATGGAGAGTGGTATGCTGTAGTACTGTGAATTATAATGGAGGGTGGTATGCTGTAGTAATGTGAATTATAATGGAGGGTGGTATGCTGTAGTAATGTGAATTATAATGGAGGGTGGTATGCTGTAGTAGTGTGAATTATAATGGAGAGTGGTATGGAGTTGCACTGGGTATTAAAATTGCGAGCGTTATGCTATAATAATGTGAATTATAATTGCAAGCGTTATGCTATAATAATGTGAATTATAAAGAACAGCAGTATGTAGTAGTACTGTGAATTATAATGGAGGGTGGTATGCTGTAGTACTGTGAATTATAATGGAGGGTGTTATGCTGTAGTAATGTGAATTATAATGGAGGGTGGTATGCTGTAGTGCTGTAAATTATAATGGAGGATGGTATGCTGTAGTACTGTGAATTATAATGGAGAGTGGTATAGAGTAGCGCTGGTAATTATAATGGCGAACGTTATGCTATAATAATGTGAATTATAAAGGACAGCGGTATGCAGTAGTACTGTGAATTATAATGGAGGGTGGTATGCTGTAGTAATGTAAATTATAATGAAGAGTAGTATGCTGTAGTAATGTGAATTTTAATGGAGAGCGGTATGCTGCAGTAATGTATATTATAATGGAGGGTGGTATGCTGTAGTAATGTGAATTATATGGGAGGGTGGTATGCTGTAGTAATGTGAATTATATGGGAGGGTGGTATGCTGTAGGGCTGTGAATTATAATGGAGGGTGGTATGCTGTAGTAATGTGAATTATAATGGAGAGTGGTATGGAGTTGCACTGGGTATTAAAATTGCGAGCGTTATGCTATAATAATGTGAATTATAATTGCGAGCGTTATGCTATAATAATGTGAATTATAAAGAACAGCAGTTTGTAGTAGTACTGTGAATTATAATGGAGGGTGGTATGCTGTAGTACTGTGAATTATAATGGAGGGTGGTATGCTGTAGTAATGTGAATTATAGTGGAGGGTAGTATGCTGTAGTGCTGTGAATTATAATGGAGGGTGGTATGCTGTAGTAGTGTGAATTATAATGGAGGGTGGTATGCTGTAGTAATGTGAATTATAGTGGAGGGTGGTATGCTGTAGTAATGTGAATTTTATTGGAGGGTGGTATGCTGTAGTACTGTGAATTATAATGGAGGGTGGTATGCTGTAGTAATGTGAATTATAGTGGAGGGTAGTATGCTGTAGTGCTGTGAATTATAATGGAGGGTGGTATGATGTAGTAATGTCAATTATAATGAAGAGTAGTATGCTGTAGTAATGTGAATTATATTGGAGGATGGTATGCTGTAGTAGTGTGAATTATAATGGAGGGTGGTATGATGTAGTGCTGGGAATTATAATGGAGGGTGGTATGCTGTAGTAATGTGAATTATATTGGAGGATGGTATGATGTAGTAGTGTGAATTATAATGGAGGGTGGTATGCTGTAGTAATGTGAATTATAATGGAGGATGGTATGCTGTAGTAATGTGAATTATATTGGAGAGTAAATACCAATATTCACTCTCAGTTATAGAGTACCTAAGTGATATCTCTTTCCCTAGAGATTATGCCTGAAAGAGGCTTCAGCTTGCTATCTCTGGTTGTCTGTCCTCCTTTAGCATATTCTCTTTATTAATTCAGTAATAATAAATATGTTCTGCTTGATGTGAGTACAGCACCAGTAATTTATAATCCACAATATGCTAATTTAGTTTGGTTTGAAATAATTGATAAAAGTTGTGGCCGACCCCTTTTCATACCATTCTCCTGCATCCAATTGATCATTCTAAGCTATTTAATATTTGATATGATATTATGTTTAGTCTGGCACAATTAGCTGTGATATTTTTCCACAAGTCAAGTTATAACAGGTATTGTAATTAGTTGTAATTATTACAGTCTATGAAGAGGTGATATGGTTACATAATCATTCACAGAAGTGCCAATATATTACCTGTAGTTCAGAGAAATAAGGGAGGGGTACATCTTCAAAAATTACACTCAATAATACACTTAGAAATGCATTTAGGGAAGAAATGCCACAAATAACCCGACTCGAGCACTGTTTCTGTTCAATGGTAATGTTCTCTGAGACTATAATTTAATCAAGTGGAATGAACCTTCGAGGTGAATATTGCATTGAATTTACCTTGTTTACACTGTAAGGAGATGAAGATAAGTTGTAGCAAAAGGATGCTTAATAAGTAAACAAAAGTAACATTAGAGCTAAACTTCAGGCTCAGATGAAATACATACCCGTGTTAATTTAAGCCAAAGGATTTGTATTTCTACCCCTATAATTCTTTCTGTGTAGCTCTGGCATAGGAGTAAATAGAACCCTTAGGGCACTGGTACAAGAGACAATGAAGGGCCTCCCTGACCCCCCTCCCTCCTCCGTCTAAAAAGCATGATTTTGATTTTTTTTCCCTCAATATTCAAAAACAGTAAAACATTTCTGTTTCTGATTTCAACTTGCTTAAGGACGTTGTTGGAATTAGAAACAACGGCATGGCTTCCCTACACTGGTCTCTGAACCATTTCCATCAGTCCCTTTCCTTTGTTTCCAGTGCCCTTGCCATTGTTCCTAGGGCCCATGCCACTGGTCCAGGGTCCCTTCCCACTGGTCCTGGGGGCCTTTCCTTTGATCTTTGGGCCATTCCCTTCGAGTCCAGGGGCCTTCACACTGATCTTGGGGCCCTTTACTCCTGTCACAGGGCCTTTTTTTTGGTCTCACAGTGGGACCCTTTTACATGTTTTCCAGCAGGCCCCCTTCCTGCCTTCTTGAGTCCCCCATGGTGGTGAAATGTCAGGGCCCAGTCATAAGTGCAACCTTTGTGACCCTGGTTGTTATACCACTACTGGGTGGGGAGGAGATCTGATCTTTCTCTTTTGCAATTTTGCTTCTACTTACAAATCCCCATGACTCCAAAATAAATGGGTAACAGCACACTGATGGGCTTATCTCCCTGTCACTTAGCTGTCCCCCCCCCCCCCCAGGGCCGGTTTTAGACAAAGTGTGGCCCTGGGCAAACCTAAAAGTGGGGCCCCAAATTTTTTTATATTCTACCAAAAATATAGGCGCATTTAATCAATTTAGCCAAATAAAACATACAACTACATAAAAATATGCTTTAATTAAATAACATTAAATTAATTATAATCACATCAATTATAATATTCTATTATGTTTACTGCTCCTCACCCAGATCTATTATAAGTAGGCCTGGGTGAGGAGCAGCAGAGCCATATAAAGAACATACACAGCTCTGCACATAGCGCTACTCATTTACACTAAATAGAAAGCCCCAGGGCAACAAATATAGAATAAAAACTCTAATACTATCACCATTGACGGATTACACTGTAAAAAAATTGCGTGACTTAACAAACAATAATTAGATTGGTTCAAGAATGACCAGCGTGTCCCCATTCAATGCACAGTGACCAGCATGTCCCCATCAATGCACAGTGACCAGCATGTCCCCCATCAATGCACAGTGACCAACATGTCCCCCATCAATGCACAGTGACCAGCATGTCCCCCATCAATGCACAGTGACCAGCATGTCCCCCATCAATGCACAGTGACCAGCATGTCCCCCACCAATGCACAGTGTCCAGCATGTCCCCCATCAATGCACAGTGACCAACATGTCCCCCATCAATGCACAGTGACCAGCATGTCCCCCATCAATGCACAGTGACCAGCATGTCCCCATCAATGCACAGTGACCAGCAAGTCCCCCATCAATGCACAGTGACCAGCATGTCCCCCATCAATGCACAGTGACCAGCATGTCCCCCATCAATGCACAGTGACCAGCATGTCCCCCACCAATGCACAGTGTCCAGAATTCCCCCATTCAATGCACAGTGACCAGCATGTCCCCCATCGATGCACAGTGTCCAGCATGTCCCCCATCAATGCACAGTGACCAGCATGTCCCCCATCAATGCAGTGACCTGACCAGCATGTCCCCATCAATGCACAGTGACCAGCATGTCCCCCATCAATGCACAGTGACCAGCATGTCCCCCATCAATGCAGTGACCTGACCAGCATGTCCCCCATCAATGCACAGTGACCAGCATGTCCCCCATCAATGCACAGTGACCAGCATGTCCCCCATCAATGCACAGTGACCAGCATGTCCCCCATCAATGCACAGTGACCAGAATGCCCCCATTCAATGCACAGTGACCAGCATGTCCCCCACCAATGCACAGTGACCAGCATGTCCCCCATCAATGCACAGTGACCAGCATGTCCCCCATCAATGCACAGTGACCAGCATGTCCCCCATCAATGCACAGTGACCAGCATGTCCCCCATCAATGCATAGTGACCAGCATGTCCCCCATCAATGCACAGTGACCAGCATAGCATGTCCCCCATCAATGCACAGTGACCAGCATGTCCCCCACCAATGCACAGTGACCAGCATGTCCCCCACCAATGCACAGTGTCCAGCATGTCCCCCATCAATGCACAGTGACCAACATGTCCCCCATCAATGCACAGTGTCCAGCATGTCCCCCATCAATGCACAGTGACCAGCAAGTCCCCCATCAATGCACAGTGACTAGCATGTCCCCCATCAATGCACAGTGACCAGCATGTCCCCCATCAATGCACAGTGACCAGCATGTCCCCCACCAATGCACAGTGTCCAGCATGTCCCCCATCAATGCACAGTGTCCAGCATGTCCCCCATCAATGCACAGTGACCAGCATGTCCCCCATCAATGCACAGTGACCAGCATGTCCCCCACCAATGCACAGTGTCCAGAATTCCCCCATTCAATGCACAGTGTCCAGCATGTCCCCCATCGATGCACAGTGACCAGCATGTCCCCCATCAATGCACAGTGACCAGCATGTCCCCCATTCAATGCACAGTGTCCAGCATGTCCCCCATCGATTCACAGTGTCCAGCATGTCCCCCATCAATGCACATTGACCAGCATGTCCCCCATCAATGCACATTGACCAGCATGTCCCCCATCAATGCACAGTGACCAGCATGTCCCCCATCAATGCACAGTGACCAGCATGTCCCCCATCAATGCACAGTGACCAGCATGTCCCCCATCAATGCACAGTGACCAGCATGTCCCCCATCAATGCACAGTGTCCAGCATGTCCCCCATCAATGCACAGTGTCCAGCATGTCCCCCATCAATGCACAGTGACCAGCATGTCCCCCATCAATGCACAGTGACCAGCATGTCCCCCATCAAAAAAGGTCCCTAAGACTATGAATGTCCGCCACACTGTTAGTGTGGTTAATATCAGTCCTCACAGTCTCTAATCAAATAGTCCCATAGGTCTAATGGTGGATAAAATTACACATCAATCTCCTTTTCCCCAATCTTCAGTCACCATGAAGTACTCGTATATGGATAACGACAGTTCTTAGGTATATGATAGGGATACACCAAAACTTCGTGTTATCTGATAGGGTCACCACAGGTCCACCACCAAGTGCAAGGGGAAGTAAGAAGTGGCCACTCACCGGATGCACATGCTCACTTATTCTCATAAATGAGCTCACTTCGCATGTTAATAACAAATCCCAATGTAGCCATAGGACAGGTCAGAAGTAAGCAAACGGTCTTTACACTCCAATGCAGTGGCACTCTTTTCACTGTTTCTCCCAAGTGTCATGGAAAACAAAAGAGATAGCTTCCCTAGTGCAATATGTCTGATAGCCTTTATTAAACAAAATGCTCATACATTGCACTCACTTGTAGTGTAGTAAAAACACGCTCATCACATAGTATAAAGCAGTATCAGGGCCTCCATTCCCACTTCAACATGACTCCACGTCAAATCAGGTAGTCCCGGAAGTCCTTCAACTGTTGTAATCCACAACAGGGTTCGTCGTCTGGCCACGCCCCGACGCGTTTCGTCACTTCCTGACTTCAACTGGGGGCGCGGCCAGAACAGCGAACCCTTCCTCTTTATGCTCCGCATTGACAGCGCCGGAGCCAATAGCACAGCAAACGGGTCAACCGGAAGGACCTTATGCCGACTTCCGCCGGAAGGTAAACAAAGTTTGGCGAGTTCACCCGGAAGCTGGTCTCCCACCACCTCTGCTGACACCCAATCGTGAGGGAGCTCCTCCCGTTAGTCGCAGCAAACAGACTTATCCCATCCAAACATGTAGTCTGAGCGGGTGACCCGTTAACCGTGCACGAACGAACTCTGCTGATGCTAGTTACTGCAAGTCATTGGCTCGATAAGCAGTGTTACATACATCTACACACTGACTTATTGCCTATGCTAGACCGAGCCCTCCTGATAATGATTAGTGACTCGATCTGCACTATGCCATACATCAGCAGAGCAAATCTCTCCGGTAACACATCAATGTGCAAAGTACACATGTGCAAGCCGGCACAATAACATGAACCACATAAAATGAAACATATTAAAATATGACATATTGAAATGTAAAATACATTTAAAATCATATACTCACATGGTTAAAAATATGGTCAAAAAATATTATATATTCAAACCACAAATTTAAAAATATCTAGGTATATATACTATAAAATTAAATTATAAAAATAGATATGTATACCACAAACTTAAAATAGCAGCTAATACTGCAAATAACTGATGCCAGAAATAGGGATAAAAATAGTCTCAACGCAGGGTAGATGGTTAAAACTAGGTGTCACTGATGAAACAGTTGATGTCTAATTCAATGTTTAAACCCACAGGCGCAAGGGATTGGGTCAGAAAGATCCATTTCGTCTCGCATTTTGAGAGCTCTCTGACCCAATTAGCCCCTCGCCAAGGTGGAGTGACTCGTTCGATACCCCAGAACATTAGTTCACTTGGATCTCTCTGGTGGTGTTGTCTAAAGTGGGCTGACACATTATGTTCCTGTTTCCCATTGATAATATTGGTAATGTGCTCCCCAACTCGGATCTTCAAGGTTCGTTTGGTTCTCCCTATGTAAACTAATTTACATGGGCACATAAGGCCATATACAACGTGAGTAGTGTCACACGTGATAAGGGATTTGATCTTAAATGTCTTCTCAATGGCAGGGACATAAAACGAATCACGTCTTCTCAAGTTGGACGGGGCTAAAGAACAAGCCCTACACCTCCCACATGTAAAGGACCCTTTCAGGTCAGGGAAAAAGGTGATTTTAGGTGGGTCAATCACTTTTTTAACCACCCGATCCCCAAAGTTAGGGGCTCTACGATAGATAAATGATGGATTATTGGGTAAGGCTGGGCCAAGGGTTTTGTCCATCAGCAGAATCGGCCAGTGCTGTTTGAAGATACCCTCTACCTTCTTGTAGTCATTGGAATAGTCTGAAAGGAAACTCCACTGTTTGCGATCATTCTCTGGATCTCTGTCTCTAATTCTAGGATTCAGAGGTCTCGGTGCTTCCAAAATGTTAGTGATTTCCTTATCCAGCACCACTTCTTCATAGCCCTTGGCAACAAAGCGTTCCTTCAGAATTTTAACCTGGTCGCAGTAATCGTTGGTAGATGTACAATTTCGTCTCACACGTAAAAATTGGCCTCTGGGAATATTCTTAAGCCAGTTGGGGTGATGTCCACTCTGGATAGCAAGGTAGCTATTCCTATCCGTGGATTTAAAAAATACCTTAGTTGTCAAGGAATTCCCTTCCCTCCTGATAGTGACATCTAAGAAGTGGATTTCACTCTGGCTATAATTATATTCCAACTTTATATTGTTCTGATTGTTGTTCAGATGTTGCATAAAGGTCATAAGATTTTGTTCAGATCCTTCCCAGATAAAGATGATGTCATCTATGAAGCGGCGGTAGTATCTCAGCTCTGGTCTGCTGGTGTTGAACACAAATTTGTCCTCCCACTCTGCCATAAAAATATTGGCAAGACTGGGGGCAAACTTAGCGCCCATCGCCACGCCAGTTCTCTGGGCAAAGAAACTGTTGCCGTACCAAAAATAGTTATGGCCTAAGCAGAAATCCAGGGCTCTTCTTATAAAGACCTTTTGTTCCCATGGCAGATCATCTCTTTGACACATAGCCCAATTCAAGGCCAACAGAGCATCATCATGCTGGATGATGGTGTAGAGGGACGACACGTCGGCCGTCACCAAGAAGGCAGACGAGTCGTCCCCCAACAACACATCATCCAGTGATAGGAGAAGGTCAGCTGTATCTTTAAGAAATGCCTTTGTTCCTACAACACTAGTTTGTAAGAACTTATCCAGATACTCGCCCAATCTGGCATTGACTGACCCTATCCCATTCACTCTGGGCCTCGGAGGTGGGTTCTCCGGATTTTTGTGAATTTTGGGTAGTGTGTATAAAATAGGAATACGGCAAGCGCTAGGGAGTAGATACTTTTTCTCCTTCTTAGTAAGCACTCCATCCCTCCAGCCCAAATTCACCAAAATTTCCAAATCCCTCATAAAGTTGGCAGTAGGGTCTCCTGGTAGTTTATTATAAGTGAGATCATCACTTAACATAGCCTGTATTTGGCTGTGGTAGAATGTTTCATTCATGATTACTACGCCTCCTCCTTTATCTGCAGGGCGTATGATGATCTCCTTTCTGGCCTCCAATGACTCTAGGCCCTCCTGTATGTGTTTGTACTTTCTCTCAATTTCATAACCAGGTTGTAGAGCCTGAAGATCTCTTAACACTAGACTTTTAAACACATCAAGACACTGATTGCTCTGAGGCGGTGGATTAAACACCGATTTATTCCGTAATCCGCTGTTGACAGCCATACCTTCCTTAGTGTTACTAGCTGACGTAACAGGGTTGTTAAGAAAGTGTTTTTTGATATTCAACTTCCTCATATATTTATGTGTGTCCACATACACACTGAATTTGTTAATAACCCTTTTCGGAGCACATTTCAGTCCTTGGTCTAGGATGTGGAGTTCATTTTTATTCAGGCTCACATTGCTGATATTAAAGATGCCTACATTCACCAGTCCCTTCTGCGTTTTTTTGCGCTGTAGTTTCCGTCCTGCCCGTACCCCTCGGTATTTTCTCCATGGGATTGCCGGTCGGGTTGGTGATTCCGGTTGTAAGGCCGGTGTCTCCCTCTCCCTCTGCCTCTCCCTAAAAAAGGCTGGCCAGCATGATTCTGGGGAGTTCTCGGTTCTGGGTTATCATTCCCCCCATTCGATCTATTTGCCAAGACCGAATATTGGTTATGGGTAGGTACACCTGTTGCCTGAATGTGTCCTCGATTCACCCCTCTTCTATTTCTATTGTTATTATTACTGTTCTTGTTTTCTTTATTGGCTCCTTTAATTGGTGGACCCGTCCATTCTGTGATGGCCCTCACAGTAGGTCGGGGCATAAACACCTTTGGTCTGACGACCGGAGCAGTAGTCTGCAGAGCAAGGTTAGCCTCAGTGGAGGTCTGGAGAGCAGGTTGTGACTCACTGTTCACCCCACTAGCACTTGCCTCCATTTGAGCCTCTGCATCAGGGACAGTGACTGACACAGCCACGGGTGAAGTGGCCTGCCAAACGAAAACTTGTCCGTTTCTGAAATCTTGTATGTCCCTGGTATATTTCTTAACCTTCTTTAGGTGGGTTTCTTTATCTATCTTATCTAATTTAATTTTCGTAGTGTTGTTAAATTCCCTAATCTCCGGGATATCCCCTTTGGCTTCGATTATTGTTTGTAGTTCAGAAATTTTTTTGTTTAAATTCTCCATTTTTTGTTTCTTCCTTTTCAGTATTAAGACTTGTAATTCTAAGCCTGCCTGGTGAAAGAATCTATACCATTCTGATGTGGACAATTCATCGTGTAGACCATCCTGCGGCGCCATATCCCACCGGAGGCCTCTACTCACGATTCCTTCTGAGATGTATGTTTCTAACGTGGTAATGTCCCACCAGGCTCTCACCTGTTTCTCAAGAGTAAATGAGAGAGTTTTGAGGATGGCATTAACATCCTCATTCACTGGTGTGGCATACTTAATAGAGAAGATGTTTTTAAGGTGTTTGTGCCGGCTTGCACATGTGTACTTTGCACATTGATGTGTTACCGGAGAGATTTGCTCTGCTGATGTATGGCATAGTGCAGATCGAGTCACTAATCATTATCAGGAGGGCTCGGTCTAGCATAGGCAATAAGTCAGTGTGTAGATGTATGTAACACTGCTTATCGAGCCAATGACTTGCAGTAACTAGCATCAGCAGAGTTCGTTCGTGCACGGTTAACGGGTCACCCGCTCAGACTACATGTTTGGATGGGATAAGTCTGTTTGCTGCGACTAACGGGAGGAGCTCCCTCACGATTGGGTGTCAGCAGAGGTGGTGGGAGACCAGCTTCCGGGTGAACTCGCCAAACTTTGTTTACCTTCCGGCGGAAGTCGGCATAAGGTCCTTCCGGTTGACCCGTTTGCTGTGCTATTGGCTCCGGCGCTGTCAATGCGGAGCATAAAGAGGAAGGGTTCGCTGTTCTGGCCGCGCCCCCAGTTGAAGTCAGGAAGTGACGAAACGCGTCGGGGCGTGGCCAGGCGACGAACCCTATTGTGGATTACAACAGTTGAAGGACTTCCGGGACTACCTGATTTGACATGGAGTCATGTTGAAGTGGGAATGGAGGCCCTGATACTGCTTTATACTATGTGATGAGCGTGTTTTTACTACACTACAAGTGAGTGCAATGTATGAGCATTTTGTTTAATAAAGGCTATCAGACATATTGCACTAGGGAAGCTATCTCTTTTGTTTTCCATGACACTTGGGAGAAACAGTGAAAAGAGTGCCACTGCATTGGAGTGTAAAGACCGTTTGCTTACTTCTGACCTGTCCTATGGCTACATTGGGATTTGTTATTAACATGCGAAGTGAGCTCATTTATGAGAATAAGTGAGCATGTGCATCCGGTGAGTGGCCACTTCTTACTTCCCCTTGCACTTGGTGGTGGACCTGTGGTGACCCTATCAGATAACACGAAGTTTTGGTGTATCCCTATCATATACCTAAGAACTGTCGTTATCCATATACGAGTACTTCATGGTGACTGAAGATTGGGGAAAAGGAGATTGATGTGTAATTTTATCCACCATTAGACCTATGGGACTATTTGATTAGAGACTGTGAGGACTGATATTAACCACACTAACAGTGTGGCGGACATTCATAGTCTTAGGGACCTTTTTAGATTGTTCCAGCGCTACTACCATTTCTCTACATTGTTATCAAATATTTCCATATTTGTTTTAAGTAGCAGCTTTAATATTATTATTTTTGACCAGTTGGGTGCTGGTGCATCCTAGAGCGCAGAGTTAATCACACAGTTTGGGCGGGAGACTGAGGATTAATATATCTTTCCAATGTCCCCCATCAATGCACAGTGTCCAGCATGTCCTCCATCAATGCACAGTGACCAGCAAGTCCCCCACCAATGCACAGTGACCAGCATGTCCCCCATCAATGCACAGTGACCAGCATGTCCCCCCATCAATGCACAGTGACCAGCATGTCCCCCATCAATGCACAGTGACCAGCATGTCCCCCACCAATGCACAGTGTCCAGAATTCCCCCATTCAATGCACAGTGTCCAGAATTCCCCCATTCAATGCACAGTGTCCAGAATTCCCCCATTCAATGCACAGTGACCAGCATGTCCCCCACCAATGCACAGTGACCAGCATGTCCCCCATCAATGCACAGTGACCAGCATGTCCCCCCATCAATGCACAGTGTCCAGCATGCCCCCATCGATGCACAGTGTCCAGCATGTCCCCCATCAATGCACAGTGACCAGCATGTCCCCCACCAATGCACAGTGTCCAGCATGTCCCTCACCAATGCACAGTGTCCAGAATGCCCCCATTCAATGCACAGTGTCCAGCATGTCCCCCATCAATGCACAGTGACCAGCATGTCCCCCATCAATGCACAGTGACCAGCATGTCCCTCACCAATGCACAGTGTCCAGAATGCCCCCATTCAATGCACAGTGTCCAGCATGCCCCCCATCGATGCACAGTGTCCAGCATGTCCCCCATCAATGCACAGTGACCAGCATGTTCCCATTCAATGCACAATGACCAGCATGTCCCCCATCAATGCACAGTGACCTGACCAGCATAGCATGCCCCCCATCAATGCACAGTGACCTGACCAGCATGTCCCCATTCAATGCACAGTGACCTGACCAGCATGTCCCGACTCCCTGGTGACCATGCTGCTCGGGAGTCGACTTCTTCCTCGTCCATGGCGTCGCGACTCGGTCGGACCGGTGTCCTCCGACTGGACACTGAACTATTCTTCCTCCATGCGCGCCGCCCACTGCCTCTTCTCTGACGGCGGGCGGGAAGGTGACGTCGGGATGGGGGGGGGGGGGATAGGTAGTAGTGAATGATCAGGTCTGAAGGGGATCGCATATTGGGATGGGGGGATCACAGTGTTGTGTTGAATTTGGGGGGAGATCATATATTGGTGGGGGGGGCAGTGCTGAATCGTCTGCCCCGAGTGTCAGTGGTGAATTGTGTGTTGGGGAATGAGAACAGTATTGAATTTGGGGGAGATCACATTTTGTGGGGTGTAAGGGGGGGGGGGGGTGACACAGCAGTGGTGAATTTGGTGGGGGATCACATATTAGGGTGGGGGGTGTCAGTGGTGAATTGTGTGGTTTTGGGGGGGCTACACCACCATTGTATCATACCCCCCCCGCACACAATTCACCGCTGATCTCCTCACCAAATTCACCACTGCTTTGACATTCCCTCCGAATGACAAAGCAGTGGTGAATTTGGTGAGGAGATCAGCGGTGAATTGTGTGTGGGGGGGTATGATACAATGGTGGTGATTGGTGAATTGGGTGGGGAGATCACATGTTGGAGTGGGGGGGGGGTGTCAGTGGTGAAATGTGTGGGGTATGACACAGCAGTGGTGAATTTGGTGAGATTACATATTGGTGGGGGTGTCAGTGGTGGTAAGGGGGGGGGGGAATGACACAGCAGTGGTGAATTTTGTGGGAAAATCACATATTGGTAGGGGGTTTGTGCCACAGACCCCCTACCAATATGTGATTTCCCCACAAAATTCACCACCGCTGTGTCATCCCCCCCCCCCTTACCACCACTGACACCCCCACCAATATGTGATCTCCCCACCAAAGTCAGCACTGCTGTGTCATACCCCACACATTTCACCACTGACACCCCCCCCCCCACCCCAACATGTGATCTCCCCACCAAATTCACCAATCACCACCATTGTATCATACCCCCCCACACACAATTCACCACAGAGTCTGAGTCTAAAAAAAGTCACAGAGTCTGAGTCACAGAGTCTAACAAAAAAGCAATTCCAGAGAGAGAGAGGTTGGAATTGCTTTGACAAAATGTGTTTCCCACCATATTAAGGGCTGCTTCCAAAGCCTATAAATGTAGCACACTGACACCCCCCTCCCCCCTCCCCTTGCTACTGTGCTTCGGAATCGGAACTTACACAGATAAGCACAGTAGCAGGCAGCAGAGGCAGAGCAGACTAGAAATCTCCACGTACCTGTCACAACCTGTGGGTGGCTGCCGGCTGGGCTGGCTGAGAGATGTCTTCCGCTCTCTTCTCTCTCTGCACTCTGGCTGCCCCCCGCGGCGGGAACGTGTGGCCCCGCCCCTCAGCTGAGCAAGAGTGTGTAGGCACCTCCAGGGACAGACTGCTGTGGGGCCCCCCCCCCTCAACCACGGGGCCTCGGGCAGTGCCCGACTGCCCGAATGATCAGTCTGCCCCTCGCCCGCCGGCACATAGTGTCACGCTGCCTCCGCTCCGCTGACAGGGGGCGGCTGGGGGCCCCTGGACACTCGGGGCCCTGGGCAGTTTCCCAGTTTGCCCCCCCTAACGCCGGCCCTGCCCCCCCCCCTTCCAACCATATCAGCATGCTTTCTGAACTATAGTGGAACTGATTAAATGCTTGTGCTTCTCCTGCCTTCCCCTCCCTGAGCTTTGCTGTACAAGGTCAGCAGTGAGTTAATACCAAGTAAAATAAAGTAAAATTACATATTGCTTAAAATTGCGTATTTCCATAAGAAAATGTAATTACAGTATCTCACAAAAGTGAGTACACCCCTTACATTTTTGTAAATATTTTATTATATCTTTTCATGTGACAACACTGAAGAAATTACACTTTGCTACAATGTAATGTAGTGAGTGTACAGCTTGTAAATAACTCAACACACAGCCATTAATGTCAAAACCGCTGGTAACAAAAGTGAGTACACCCCTAAGTGACAATGTCCAAATTGGGCCTAATTAGCCATTTCCCTCCCTGGTGTCATGTGACTCTTTAGTGTAACAAGGTCTCAGGTGTGAATGGGGAGCAGGTTTGTTAAAGTTGATGTTATCACTCTCACTCTCTCATACTGGTCACTTGAAGTTCAACATGGCACCTCTTGGCAAAGAACTCTCTGAGGATCTGAAAAAAAGAATTGTTGCTCTACATAAAGATGGCCTAGGCTGTAAGAAGATTGCCAAGACCCTGAAACTGAGCTGCAGCACTGTGGCCATGACCATACAGTGGTTTAACAGGACAGGGTACACTCAGAACAGGCCTCACCATGGTCGACCAAAGAAGTTGAGTGCACATACTCAGCATTATATCCAGAGGTTGTCTTTGGGAAATAGATGTATGAGTGCTACCAGCATTGTTGCAGAGGTTGAAGGGGTGGGGGGTCAGGCCATCAGTGCTCAGACCATACGCCCCACACTGCATAAAATTGATCTGCATGGCTGTCATCCCAGAAGGAAGCCTCTTCTAAAGATGATGCACAAGAAAGCCTGCAAACAGTTTGCTGAAGATAAGCCGACCAAGGACATGGATTACTGGAACCATGTCCTGCGGTCTGACGAGACTGAGATAAACTTATTTGGTTCAGATGGTGTCAAGCATGTGTAGCGGCAACCAGGTGAGGAGTACAAAAACAAGTGTGTCTTGCCTGCAGGCAAGCATGGTGGTGGGAGTGTCATGGTCTGGGGCTGCATGAGTGCTGCCGACACTGGAAAGCTACAGTTTATTGAAGGAACCATGAATGCCAACATGTACTATGACATACTGAAGCAGAGCATGATCCTCTCCATTTGGAGACTGGGCCCCAGGGCAGTATTCCAACATGATAATCACCGCAAACACAGCTCCAAGACGACCACTGCCTTGCTAAAGAAGCTGAGGGTAAAGGTGATGGACTGGCCAAGCATGTCTCCAGACCTAAACCCTATTGAATATCCTCAAATGGAATGTGGAGGAGCGCAAGGTCTCTAACATCCACCAGCTCCGTGATGTCGTAATAGAGGAGTGGAAGAGGACTCCAGTGGCAACCTGTGAAGCTCTGGTGAACTCCATACCGAAGAGGGTTAAGGCAGTGCTGAAAATAATGGTGGCCACACAAAATATTTTCCAATATTGACTTAGGGGTGTACTCACTTTTGTTGCCAGTGGTTTAAACAATGATGGCTGTGTGTTGAGTTATTTTTAGGGGACAGCAAATGTACACTGTTATACAAGCTGTACACTCACTACTTTACATTGTAGCAAAGTGTAATTTCGTCAGTGTTGTCAATTAAAAAGATATAATAAAATATTTACAAAAATGTGAGGGGTGTACTCACTTTTGTGAGATACTGTATTTATAGTACACATAAGTACAGAGCTGCAATAAAATGTGCCTTTTATATCTGCCTGGGATTCAGTTTGAACACTTTTGTTTTTGTTTTTCCAACCATTCTTACATGATACACGGGGTAGCACAATAAAGTTGGCCTTAAAGCGGAGTTCCACCCTGAAACATTTTTTATAGATAAAAATCCCCCCGGGACAGTCAGGGATAGTGCATTTAAGCAACGATAGCCTCTGAACTGTCCCCTGTTTCACTTACCTTTTAGAAGAAATGCTTACCTTGAAAATGTCTTGTCCAGCACTGCCATCTCAGGTCTGGGCAGCTGAAGCCAGAGAGTCCTCTTCGGTGACGTCGGAGTTCCAGAATGCCCTGCACTGGCCCTGCTTGTCACTTCCGGTGCAGCAGGGAATGACGCGCCTGCACCGGAAGTGACGAGCAGGGCCAGTGCAGGCGCATTGACTCCTGGGATCCATGATGTTCATCTCCCAGGAGTAAATGCAAGGAGGAAGTGACGGCGCGGGCCGTGTCCGCAGAGGGAGGAAGAGGAAGTAAGGTAAGTACAGGGCCGGCCCTACCATGGGTCCCGGTGGGACCATGGGACCCAGGCGGCACTTAAAGAGGGGTGGCCCCCGGCCGCCTATTCTCTTCTTCGGCTCGAGTCAAAAAAAAAAAAGGTCCGCGGCCGGCCCGACATGCACGACATGTCGGGCATGCGCCGCCGCTCTGGAAAGTCCGTAAAAGTTCGTCTATTTCCGGGAATAGCCGAACATGTACGGGCTTTCCCGAGCGGCGCCATTTTCAAATCTAAAGCCTCAGGAACAGGTAAGTGACATTCCTCCACAGCCACACTACCTGCCATTATGCAGGGCTGCGGACATACTACAGAAGATGCAGTGTCATGTACCATGCCCGCATCTCCTGTAGTATGCCCACAGCCCCGCATTCTCTTGTACCATGCCCGCAGCCCCGCATTCTCCTGTACCATACCCGCAGCCCCGCATTCTCTTGTACCATGCCCGCAGCCCCACATTCTCCTTTACCATGCCCGCAGCTCTGCATTCTCCTGTACCATGCCCGCAGCCCCGCATTCTCTTATACCATGGCCGCAGCCCCGCATTCTCCTTTATCATGCCCGCAGCCCTGCATTCTCCTGTACCATGCCCGCAGCCCCGCATTCTCCTGTACTATGCCCACAGCACCCCATTCTCCTGTACCATGCCTGCAGCCCCACATTCTCTTGTACCATGCCTGCAGCCCTGCATTCTCCTGTACAATGCCCGCAGCCCTGCATTCTCCTGTACCATGCCCGCAGCCCTGCATTCTCCTGTACCATGCCCGCAGCCCCGCATTCTCCTGTACCATGCCCACAGCACCCCATTCTCCTGTACCATGCCTGCAGCCCCACATTCTCTTGTACCATGCCTGCAGCCCTGCATTCTCCTGTACAATGCCCGCAGCCCTGCATTCTCCTGTACCATGCCCGCAGCCCTGCATTCTCCTGTACCATGCCCGCAGCCCCGCATTCTCCTGTACCATGCCTGCCGCCGCATTCTCCTGTACCATGCCCACAGCCTCGCATTCTCCTGTACCATGCCCGCAGCCCTGCATTCTCCTGTACCATGCCCGCAGCCCCGCGTTTTCCTGTACCATGCCTACAGCCCTGCATTTTCCTGTACCATGCCTACAGCCCTGCATTCTCCTGTACCATGCTCGCAGCACTGCAGGGCACTGTGGCACTATAGACAGGAGAGAGCCTGGTGCGCTCATATGCCCAGTGTCTACTGCTCTGTCCTGCTCCTGCTGTCACTCCGTACACACTCACACCCCTCTGACTGCTTTCATAGTCCTATAGAATGTGGGGATCTTTTGGAGGGGGTCAATTTTTTTTGGAGGGGGGGGGGGGCATTTCATTCTTGGACCCAGGCAGCACAATGTCTTGGGCCAGCCCTGGGTACGTATATTTTCTTTAAAAACAAGGTAAGTGAATAAAAAAAAAATTAATTATCCAATTGCTTTTCAGGTAATTAAGAGCAAGTGGACGGGGAAAAGTTCATTTTGAGGGTGGAACTCCGCTTTAAAGAATACGGTGCCCCTGTTTGCACCCGCTACAACCTACATAATAGGACAAAGTAGCGGATGATGCATGTTTTTTTTTTTATTATTAGTTGTCTGTTTAAGATATATGATATACAGTGTTGAGGACAGGATTATTTTGCATCATCTGACATTTTTGCACCTAATAGCACTTTAACTCATGAAGTCCAAAACATAACTGAAAAAAACAAGTTTTTTGGGCAATGTTTTTAAGTTTTTACCTTGCTTAGATTGCCCACAGAGTAACATTTACTGTATAGTGGAGGAGAGACCATGGTGAGTAGAGACTCCACTGCGTGTACAGTATATTTCAGACAGCTGGATATAGAAACTAGAGTACAAGTGCGATGCAAAGCTACACTGTATCTATTGACACAGTATCAGCGAGTTTTTTGTGTGACAAAGATCTGTAAACAGTGAAGAATTTGGATGACTGTGATAGTAGTAGTGACATTCATAAGGCTATGTTCACATCTTGGCGTTGCTATTTACAGGCATTTTTTCAGGCGTTTTTATGGGCTTTTTTACAGGTGTTTTTGTGCAGGTGTTTTTAGATTGACAAGTGACTAATGGAAAAAAATAAAAATGCCTGTAATCTGCCCAAAAAGAAGCTCATGTACTTTTTTGAGTGTTGGGCGTTTTGCTTAAAACGTCAAAACGCTCAGATGTGAAGAGGGGCCATTGAAATGAATAGGATTTGTCTTGTTGGGCATTTTTGAGCTAATCCTAGAGCAGAAAACGCCCCAAAATGCCCCAAAACGCCTAGATGTGAACTTAGCCTAAAGCTTGAATATCACTCTTGGATGTTAGTCTTCTTAAATGGTTGTCACTAAAGATAGGGTGGTTTACTGTACCACCCTATCCTGTAATCTGCCCAAAAATAAGCTCATGTACTTTTTTGAGCAATGGGCGTTTTGCTTAAAACGTCAAAACGCTCAGATGTGAACAGGGGCCATTGAAATGAATAGGATTTGTCTTGTTGGGCGTTTTTGAGCTAATCCTAGAGCAGAAAACGCCCCAAAAATGCCCCAAGACGCCTACATGTGAACTTAGCCTAAAGCTTGAATATCACTCTTGGATGTTAGTCTTCTTAAATGGTTGTCACTAAAGATAGGGTGGTTTACTATATTTACTGTATTAGACTTGATTTATGGTACAGTTTTGGGAGTGAAATCTTTTGTAAAGAAGCCTTTACCAGGGTTAGTGATTGTGAAATATGAAGGAGGAAGAGTTGTGGCTTGACCTTTAAGCTGGTTCGAAATTCAGTCGTTTCAGCAGGGGCCGCCATATTTCAATCAATGTATGGGTAGGGTGTTGTACATTAGTCATTCTATCAACTTCTGTATAACCACTCTGTTGGAAATTTGCATCGGATCAGGCCTGACGGCTATAGCTGGCAACACTGATTAGTGTGTTCTGACGGAAAGGAAGGCTCCCCGCCATCAGGACACAAAAGCAGTGATTCTGTGTAGTCTGACAGTAGAGAAGTCTCCTTGCTGTCAGAATACAAGCCGGAGGATTCTTCCATCACTATTGAATGTGTGGATGGGGGAATCAAGTAATTTGTGTTCCATTCAACCTGCAAGTTGAATGAAAAAATATGAATCATCTATGGGCTGCCTTAAAGTGGTTCTAAGCCTTAAGGTTTTTCACCTTAATGCATTCTATGCTTTAGGGGGGAAACCTGTGCTGCAGAATCCACCCCAACCCCCCTTATTCTTACCTGACACCGATCCGATCCAGCGATGGGCACGAGAGCAGCAGCTCTTTCTGCTGTCTCCCTGGGCAGATTGATAGCAGTGGGAGCCATTAGCTCCCCATGCTGTCAAACAAATGCTGTGCTGAGCGAGCAGGGGGCAGGGACAAGCCGCCCTCTAAGTGTCAATATATGCAGAGAGGGCGGCTCAGTAGCAAGCATGCACGGGGGCCCCCATGGAAAGCAGCTTTCCATGGGGGCACTTGCTGAAGAGGAGGAGCCTGGAGGGCCAGAGGGGGACTCCAGAAGAGGAGGATTGGGGCTGCTCTGGGCAATGGCACAGAGCAGGTAAGTATGATGTTTTTTTATTAAAATTTTTTAAAAAGAAGCATTAATGTTGCTTTAAGGAACTGAGAAAAGCTGAACACCACTAAAAGAACTGCTGAGATGGAATTAAAGGGCTGAATACTATTATGAAAATTGCCTGTAATCTTTGCAGGGTTGATCGCTAATAGAGAGTTGTCTTTGTGCATACAAGTGCCAATGATTCACCATGGTTAAAGGGGTGAAACAATTGAGTGATCCCAGGGTATGTTAGAAAGATTTATATTATACACTGTAGAATAACCAATCAAGAATTATCTAAGGCTCGATTCACACCTATGCATGTTGCTTTTGAGCATTTCTGTAGTGCTTTTTACTGTGCTTTCCATGTTTTTTTACCATGATTTTGCTGCAATTTTACCGCAGTTTTACTGCAATGTGAGTTTTTGAGGTTTTTTTTGGAAAATGTATTGTTAGGCAGATTTAACCACTTAAGCCCCGTGAAGATTTTACCCCCTTCCTGACCAGGGGTATTTTGCGATTCGGCACTGCGTGAGTTTAACGGACAATTGCGCGGTCGTGCGACACCGTACCTAAACGGATTTGACGTCCTTTTTTTTCCCCACAAACAGAGCTTTCTTTTGGTGGTATTTGATCACTTGTGCGATTTTTTGATCATGCGCTATAAACAAAAAAAGAGCGTCAATTTTGCAAAAATAACAATATTTTTCACATTTTTTTTATATGAAATTCCCCCCCAAAAAAATCTAAATTTTTTAACATTTTCAGCCAATTTGTTTTATGCTACATATGTTTGGTAAAAAAATCGCAAAAAGCGTATTTTGATTGGTTTGCTCAAAAGTTATCGCGTTTACTAACAAAGGGAAAGATTTTTGTCATTTTTGTTGTTTTTTTTTTACGCGTAATGGCGGCGATCTGCGATTTTTTTTTTTGTGGTACTGCGACATTGCGGCGGACAGATCGGACCCTTGACTGACATTTTTGACACTTTTGGGGTTACCAGTGACATTACTGCAGTAATCGGTGCAATACATATGCACTGTTACTGTAAAAATACACTGGTAGTGAAGGGGTTAACTTTATTTGAGAGGGAGGGGCTGTGTGTGTCCCTAGGGGCGTGATTCTTACTGTGATTGGCTGTGGCTTGAGCAGTAGGAACACTGATCAACGGTCCTACATAGTAGAACCGTATGATCAGTGTTTCTACACAGGGGAGAATGACAGGCGGCTTGTTTACACTAGCCGCCTGACTTTCTCCCTCTCCCCCGACGATCGCTGAGTGACTGGCGGACATCGGGTCTGCCGGTCACACGAGCGGGGGGTCCTTGACCGCGCGGGAGCGCGCCTCCGGCGGCGCGCGGGAGCGTCCCCAGAGCCTCACAGGCTAGTGACGTTTATATACGTCACTTTGCCTGTGAGGGGCTGACCGCCGCAGTATATCTACTTGCGGCGGTCGGCAAGTGGTTAAAAATGCAAATCGTGGCAAAATCGCATTAAAATCGCAGTAAAAACAAAACACTTGCGTATTGAATGCAGGTCAATTGAAGTCTAATGCATGCAAAAAAAAACGCTGCATTTTACAGGGAAAAAAAAGTCCCGACCCTTTCAAAAAATGCAGGGACACAAAAATGCATTGATGTGACCATGTTCCATAGGAACCCGCCATGTTAAAAAAATGAAATGCGTTTCTGCAAAAAGCCTGAAAAAACGCATTAGTGTGAATCCAGCCTTAGACATGATAAAAGCAATAATTCTAAATATTTGCCCTGTTTTACTGCATAATGTATTCACTATTTTCCAGATCAGTATCTATCTAGAAAGTTATATTAGGAGATTTTCCTAAGTCTACAGAAAATTGATTTGTGAGCTTTTCGTAGGAAGCTATGCCTTGGAACTGTGAACACATGTTTCTTCATATATACTTTCTATGAAGGAGCCATAAATATATCTGATTTATCTGCTTTAGTCTTATTCTCCCACATTATGCACAAAGAACATGACAATATTTCAATATTGCAGTTCTAAAAAGGTATTTTATAATAACTCTGAAACTATGAGTTTTAGATGTGTAGCACCCTCCTAGGTAGGTACTAGAGAGTGAGTATGGTTTCTGGCTCTGTCTGCCTATCAGAAGAGCAGCAGGTAAATTCTATATTGCTTTCTGCTTAACAGAGAGCAGGATCTGTGAGTTAGGTCTGCTCATGGTGCTCAGTGTGTGATTCATCTGGTCTAGGGAGTGTTCCGCACTGGTTCAATGAGGAGGCATATTGGACAGTGGAGGAAACCTGACCAATCAGTACACAGGCTTTGCTACAGCCCCAGTGATTGGCACAGACTGCTGTCTCGGTGCATTGTGGGGTGTGGTATAAAAGCCAGAAGCACATGTGCTTGGGGTCTTTTGGCTGGTGAACAGAGTCCCGGAGGGAGGGTGACGGCTGTCTCCTCCTCTGCATTAGTGGCGCGGTCACAGGCAGTCGGCCTGGGGAACCAGAAGGAAGGAGCTGAACCCAGAGGTCTAGGAGAGCTGACTGGAGGAGTTGAGACACTGGAGAGCCTGGAAAAACAGTATTGTGAGTACAGGGGATCGTGTCTAAGGGCCTGACCTGTGAGGGGGCCACCCCGGAGTAGAGTAGTCAGAGGGCGGGTGTCAGCTGGTATAATGAAAGGGGGTGCTAAGCAAGTACCCTGAAGATAGTTGCTCAATCAAGTCTTCACTTCAGAGACTTTACTTTAAATGAATCTAGTAGCAGGGTGAATCTGCAGCTTGGCTGCATCCTCAGATAGGAGTCCTCATGAACTTTGAATAGTTCAATTCTGGAGTATCCCACTCTATCCCTTCTCCCATCCCTATTTAAAATAAAACAACAAAAAAACAACTATAACCCCTAGACTGATTAATGACTGAGCCGGAAAGTAAAGTGTTAAGTGGTGCATGCAGTTACTAACGGTAACCCAGAGGGATCCTACAAGGTGAAGAATTCAGCAGTCCTCAAGGGGGCAGTGCTACAGATGTATTAGCTCAGTATACTGAAGGGCGCAGTTACTAAATAGTTATTATTCATCCTGGTCTGTGTTTAATACCCAATCAGGTTCTGGAAAAGAACAATAAATGAACTTCATTGAACTTGACTGGGTATCTGAGATGAGTACAGGCTAACTGGAAATTGTACTCTTTTAGTAAGTCAGACCCATATTGTATATATACTTCTGCCTTGTGACACTGGGGTCCTTGGTTCAAATCCTGGTCAGATTTACATGTTTTTTACACACTCCAAAGGCATTCTGGTCCAAATAGGCATTAGTATGGAGTGTGTGTGTATGTGGGACAGGGACCTTAGATTGCAAGCTCCTTGGGGGCAGGGACTGGTGTGGATGTGCAGTATGTAAATTGCTGGCGGTAAAATATAGTAAACACCAGTATTAAGTAAAAATATGTCAACAGGGTGGTTCAGTGTGGTTACCGGTAATCAGACCTACCTATTGTACAATTTACCCAAGAAGGATCTATGTACTTTTCATGTCAAAATAAACATTTTGAGAGTCTAACTGGAACTTTACTCATAACAATTGATACAAAACAATGTTCTTTACCAAGGAACATACACTCCACATTAATAATCATGCTACCAAAATCAGTAAGTGCTGTAAATTGCCTCCAGCATTGTTCCTGTTTCTCCTTGCTGGAGGCTGCCATTTTGTTGAAGACCAGTGCCCTGAGTAGCAATTAAAGCAGAATTGTCTCTTGCACTCCTCCTGTCAGCTAGTGAGTTGAAGAACAGCATGTTGCTGAGAATGTCCTCTCCCCTGCACTTCTCCAGCTGTATTCTCAGGGGTCCACAGAGCAGTAAGTGCATCCCAAATTCTTCCACACATCTATCTGCACACCCGCAACAGCCCACTGACTCTACAGCTGTCTCCCATTTCTTTGGGGTTATGACAAAAGACAATCAACCCTCAAAATGCATTTGTACTTTGGGAGGGGGTGTTTGTAGGGAGGGTTTGGGGGGTAAAGTAAGATAAAGTAAGAGGATTTATGCTGAGATGGGGGGGGATGTGTCAGAAGGTAGAAATTAGGTAGGGGGATAAAAGGATTTTTGCTAGGAGGAACTGGGGGAGGGGAGTATATGTAGGAAAGATGGAGAGGAATTGTGCTGGCAAAGGGGGATTTCGAGGGGGATTATTTGTGCGGGGAAGGGGGACTTTGAGGCAGGAGGATTTTAGCTGGGAGGGGGAATTTGGGGGGGGGGGATTTGTGCTGGAGGGGGAAATTATGCTGGGGAGGGGGATTTAGAGAGGAATATTTTTTTTACTAGAAGCGGGATTTGGGAGGGGAAATTGTGTCGGGTGGGTGTCCATGTGTGTCCTCTCGAGCAAGCGCTGCCTGCACGCTCCCTGCGGGGTGCAGGCAGCACACTTTCTGATTAGCGCGTCCATAAGACTCGGCTGATCACAGATCAGAGTAAGGGGCCCATCCTGGCCCCTTTCCACATGATCAGCTGTCAGCCAATGACAGCTGAACACGTGTTTTAAACAGAAGCCAGTAATCAGCTTTTATCCCCCCTCACGTTAACCACATGCGAAGAAAAAAAAAAAGCCAATTACCGCCATCTGTAAATGAGATATCGGTCCCGCACATGGAGAACCACTGCTGCCTCATTAGTGCCCACCAGTGCCACCTACCAGTGCCCACCATTGCCACCTACCAGTGCCCACCAGTGCCACCTATCATAGCCCATCAGTGCTGCCAATTAGTGCCCATCAGTGCCTCATCATCAGTGCCACCTATCAGTGCTGCCTGTCAGTGCCTATCAGTGTCCATCAGTGCCACCTATCAGTCCCTTCAATGCTGCCTATCAGTGCCCTTCAGTGCTGTCTATCAGTGCCCATTAATGCAGCTTTCTCAGTGCCCATCAGTGCCACCTATCAGTACAGCCTCATCAGTGTCTAAAAGTGCCGCCTCATCAGTGCCCATCAGTGCCACTTATCAGTGCCCATCAGTGCAGCCTCATAAGCGTACATCAGTGAAGGAGAAAGATGACCTGTTTGCAGAATATTATAACAAGTTGTTTCTTTTTTTCAAAATTTTCGGTCTTTTTTTGTTTGTTTAGCAAAAAAAAAAAAAAACAATAGTGCATAAATACCAGTGACAGTGCTGAAAGCTGAAAATTGGCCTGGGCAGGAAGGGGGTTTAAGTGCCAAGTAAGCAAGTGGTTAATTAGTTGCTATTAGCAGATCTGCCTCTACAAATTCAGCACAGTGCCGAAAAAGAGCAACTGAGCATATGCAGAGCAGGGTGAGACCATGTATTAATGGATTTTAAACAGTATAGGTTCTTATTTTTAATTTTCTAACTAAAATCCCACTTTTAGAAAAGTGAAACTTCCTCTTTGTTTACTATTTTGTACCATTTGTCTAATGTGCATTTTGTGTGTATAAAGACTTCCCATTTTACATGTTGTTGCTCAAATGCCATTATGTTATGATATATTGCACAATACTTTGTCTACATTGACATTTGCTCATCTTGCTTTGTAAACATTTTTGTTAAAAAAAAAAAAAAAATGACCCCTTTGACCTTAAAGTGATTGTAAAGTCTCGTTTTTTTTCCCTATAAAAAAAACAAACATGTTATACTTACCTCCTCTGTTGCAGTGGATTTGCACAGAGCAGTCCCAATCCTCCTCTTCTCGGGTCCCTCTTCTGTTCTCCTGGCCCCTCCCTCCTCTTCAGTGCCCCCACAGTAAACAGCTTGCTATGGGGGCACCTGAGCCGAGTCACAGTTTCCTGTGTCCGTTCAGACACAGAGCCCCAACCCGCCCCACCCCCTCTCTCTCCTGATTGGCTACCTGACTTTGATTACCATCAGCCAATGGGGCCGCTGCTGGGTCTTAGCCAATCAGGAGGGAGAATCTCGGACAGCTGAGACACTTGTGGACATCGCTGGACAGAGAGGGACCTTAGGTTTTTCCGATACAGGGATGGAGACGCTGGGCATACCTGCTGGTGTCTCACTTAAAGTCCCACATAGCCCACATTGTCTATGTAACCAGGGATGGAGGCACCTTGCCTACAGGCTGGTGCTTCATTTAAAGTCCCTCCATGCGATGTTCGTGCATTTTTGGTGGATGCAGTCTAATTTGACTCCAGTTTTTTCATACACAGGGATGGAGACCATAGCATGACCTGCTTGTCTCATGTAAAGTCCCAAATATTTTATGAAATTAGGGATGGAGGCACTGTGCTATACAGGCAAATTGCCTTATATAAAGTCCCAATCTGTGTTTTACACTGCATCCACCAAGGGGTTGGAGGTGTATGCTTCTCAGCTGGTCGTTTTCAGTTTGTACCATCTTAAGAACATTGCTATTAGAGTTTTGAGATACTAGACCAGTCATGGATGGAGGTGGGTTGGGGGAAGTTTGGGCTGCTCCCTCTCACCTGCCTCCTATCCATCCATTAGCAGCCATGTGCTCCCAGAGTGGAGACACTCAAATTTAAAAGTGTTAGGACTGCAGATAAAACAGGGTGCCGTGTCGTGGCTCTGCAGCTTACACATGCGTTTGCAAATGCGTGTCAACTAAACCCCTGTTCTTTATTTATATCATGAGAGAGGTCTACTTGGTTGGTGGCAGACTGGAGGGTGAGTACATCAGACTGGGGGCTGGCTAGCTTCCATGCACCTCTTTTAATCCTTTTCAATTTGTTTTTTCCGATACAGGGATGGAGACACTGGGCATACCTGCTGGTGTCTCACTTAAAGTCCCACATAGCCCACATTGTCTAAGGACCTTAGGTAAGTATTAGGGGGACAGAGGGGGCTGTTGCACACAGGTGACTTTACTGCATTTTTTGGGCCTTCATTTGGTGGTAAATAGTAATGGATATCTGATTTATTTAAAACCAATTACCATGACCTACTACTAAAGACCAACCCAATACAAATTCCCCAATTCCTGATGATCACAGCGATACCAAATATGTATATGTTATTTGCACCCATGGTAGGGACCAGAAACAACACACTGACATCAACACTAACTGACACTCAAACTAAAATTTTCCTTTTTAACCCTACCAAAAACACACTGACCCCGAACTTGAAACCTAACCCTGAATCAAACACGGATCTAGCTATTGTATACATTTTTTTCTACATCATACACAATTTATTTATTTTTTTTTGTTTTACAATCTTCTACCACTAGGAAGGAGAAAAAGATATAGTGTATCTTTTTCTCCATTCAAGAGGAGAAAAAACACAGGGATGAGCTGCACAGTGACTGATCACTGTGATAGCCATTCACAGGCTATTACAGAGATCATGGAGTCGATCTTTCCTGCTCATGATCATTAGTAAAGGACCCAGAGCTCTCTGTGATAGCTTGGTCCCTTTGCTGCGAGTGCACTGTGCAGCGCGCTCCCAGCACAAACAGTGGTATGCACATATGCAGCCCTGTGGGAGGAGACCCACTGCAATGAGGCTGCAGATATGCTTATGCTTAGCAGGATGGGGATATAATTACATACAGTATTTCATTAAAAAATACCTGGTAAACCTGCCATGAAAATCTTCATTAAAGCCCTTTCTGTTAAAGGTTATGAATGCTGTGCTCTTTCCCTGTGTCCCAATTGCTCTGTTGCACTGTCATCCTGTCCAGTGGCGTAGCGTGGGGGGTGCAGGGGGGCCGACCGCACCGGGCGCAACATCTGGGGGGGCGCATCTGCAGTGTCACTCTGTCTGTCTGACCCTGACATACACAGATCCCACACTGTCTGCGGCTGCTTCCATCTTTAGGCTGGGAGATGCCAGCGTGGCCGTCCTATGGCTGAAAATGGCGGGTCGGGGCAGGGCTGGACTGTGCCTCACCTGTCCATTGGTGTAGGGTGGGGCCGCCTCTCCTCACTGCTCAGTCAGTTTAGCAGCGATTGAGTCAGCAGCCTGGCGCTGTCACATAGTGTTTTTTTTTTAATCACCTGATTAGAGCCAGAGGCTCTAATAGGCTTCAAAAAAGGGTGGACCCGGTGCGCACTGCTCTGCGCCCCGTGCCCACCCATTGTGTGACAATAGCGAATGAAAATTCGCTATTGTCACATGGATCCTCCTCCTGGCCAATCAGGCCCGCTTACTGATTGGCCGAAAAGGCGAACGCATGCCATTGGCCGAGGAGGAGGCGGGAGGACTCGAGGAGACGCGGGGAACTGAGGAGAAGCCGCCGCTGCAGGTAAGTCTCTCTGCATTGAAGGGGGCACGCTGGTCTGTCTGCATTGAAGGGGGCACGCTGGTCTGTCTGCATTGAAAGGGGGCACGATGATCTCTCTGCATTGAAGGGGGGCACACTGGTCATTCTGTATTGAAAGGGGGCATGTTGGACATTCTGCATTGAAAGGGGGCACGCTGGTCACTCTGCATTGAAAGAGAGCATGCTGGTCTCTCTGCATTGAAAGGGGGCACGCTGGTCTCTCTGCATTGAAAGGGGGCACGCTGGTCTCTCTGCATTGAATGGGGGCACGCTGGTCTCTCTGCATTAAATGGGGGCACGCTGGTCTCTATGCATTGAATGGGGGCACGCTGGTCTCTCTGCATTGAAAGGGGGCACACTGGTCATTCTGCATTTAAATGCTGCACGTTGATCATTCTGCATTGAAAGGGGGCACGCTGGTCACTCTGCATTGAAAGGGGGCACGCTGGTCATTCAAAATTGTATTTAGATGCATTTTACTTTAATTACATCAGTATTTTCATAACAAACAATACATGTGCTTAGGGGGTAAGGGTTTCTTTAACTAATTTAGTGGAAGAGACTTTAGTGCTAAAATCCCGTGGGTTATAGGGGCGCAAATTACTTGCCTTGCCCCGGGTGCTGACAACCCACGCTACGCCACTGATCCTGTCACATGCACTTCTGATGGAAACTATAACTGGCTGAGCCACTGCTTATTGCACAAGTTTGGTCCAGCACTGTCACCAACAGTAATCTGTAAACCTTCCAAGCATTCATCCAAACCACTCACTACATTTTTTCAATGCATATATTTTAGGACTTGCTTCTTGGCTTGCAAAGTAAAGAGTCGGTGGACTAATTTAGGCACCTAGTTTCTCCTGCCAACAGGGTCCAGGAACGAGAAAATAAAAATAAAGTTGGCCAGTCACGCCAACTGCAATACGTATGTATACATTGTGGCTTGCGAGTAGTTAATTGGGGCTATGGCTGAAGATATCAGCCATAACCCCCTTTTATTCCAGCTGGCAATTGTCTTTCTTATGAAAGCAGTCACAGTTGCTAATTAGCCACTGGATCACTTTCAGAAGCAGCGGGAGGGGTCACTCCCACCTCTCCTGCCACTCGACTGTGTTTCTCAGACTTATGAGCTATGAGCCCGAGAAACAATTCGACAGTTTGCACAGCTGGCCATAAAGGTGAACAGAGACCAGATTATCTCTGATCACCTCTATGATCTTGGAGCGCCGGAGCAAAGTCATGATGTCACTTTCGGTTTAGGGTCTATTTAAAGCAAAGGATCACATTTTTTTTTTGATCTTTTGCTTTGAAAGATAGAGGAGAGATTTGGGGTCTTATAGACCCCAGATCTCTCTATAAAGAGGCTTGTAACCCCTTATTTCTAATACAAGGATGTATACATGGAGATTTTTCAGTATCGTAGTTTGTCACCATTCCACAAGTGTGAGAAATTTTAGTTATATATTGTGTTTTGTTGCATTCAAATTCATTAAAGTGTATTTTTTCCCATAGAAATTGGGTTTGAAAAAATTAGCTTAGCAAATACCACATGACATAAAAAATTGCAACGATCGCCATTTAATTATCTAGTGTCTCTGTTAAAAAAAATAAAAACTATATATATATATATATATATATATATATATATATATATATATATATATATATATATCGTATATGCTGGCATATAAGACGACTGAGTGTCAGGAGGGGTGATGTAACCAGGTGTCCCCGCCCCTTTCCTATAAAGGGACTGTCATGGCTCAAGCGGCTCATTACTCGGGAGGCGCGTGAAGAGGCGGGATTGACGATGGATTTACACAATTTTTTTTATTTCTATTTTTTAATAAAGGACTTTTCAAAAACTGGCTTTTGTGTTTGTTTTTTTTGTACAATTTTTGGTGAATGGGTAGGGGTACGATGTACTCGATATCCATTCACATGGGGGGGGCGGGATCTGGGGGCCCTCCCCATGTTGAGAGCAAGTGGCCTGGTATCGTTCAGAAGGGGGGGGGCACTCGCATAAGGATAAGGGTCTGATGGATTTTGGGGGGGACCCCACACCGTTTTTTTTTCTTTTTTTAATTTTGGCATGGAGTTCCCTCTAAAATCTGTAGAGATTTTTTTTAAATTATGTTATAGGGTTTCCCTTAACCACTTAAATACAGGACACTTTCACCCCCTTCCTGCCAAGACCAATTTTCAGCTTTCAGTGCTCATTGGCATCTATGGGAAATCTCATTTAGCTTGACATGGCACTGCTCCCTATCTTTAACATTGGCGTCTATGGGAAATCTCGGTTATCTTGACATGGCACTGCTCCCTGTCTTTAACATTAGCATCTATGGGAAATCTCAGTCAGCTTGGCATAGCACTGCTCACAAACTATAAATGACAGGGACACAAAACTTGGGAAACACTGAGAGGGGTCCCAAGACTACAACATATCTATACATTTTAAAAGTGGGGTGTGCCTGCTCACTACACTTACTGCACTAACTAACTCAACACACTATCCACTAACTACCTGCCTAACCTCTATTATCATACACTATACACGGCTGCCGTGTAAGCAGCAGGCTTATATAGTGTGGAACGTGGATTTAGCCCCTGAGCCACGATTGGCTAAAGGCCGCCTGCCTTTGGCCAATCATGGCTCTGACAGGACACCGTGCTGTGATTGGCCAAAGCATACAGGTCATGTGCATGCTTTGGCCAATCATCAGTAATTTAACTTCACCAGCGCAGTGCATTATGGGGCGCTCATCGGCGGGCGAACTTCCTGCTAAGCGCTGCATTTGTTCATGTGTTTAGCGAACACACGAACAGCTGATGTTTGAGTCGAACTTTCGTTCAACTCGAACATCAAGCCCATCCCTAAAAATAAATTCAAAGCCAGCTTAGATTGGCTGAGTCAGAGGTTGTAACATCATCAGCCCGCCTCTCTGACGTGGCCAATCCGAGCAGTCTTTGTATTTATTAATAGAAAACATTGCTCACTGTGATAGGCTCAGCGCGGTATACTGTATGTAGCCCAAGCTACTATACATACAGTATTACAGCTCATCCAGCGGGTTGACAGATTAGGGACGTTCGTCCCATTTTATACTCCGTGTATAAGACGAAACAGCCCCCCCCACCCTCAATTTTTGGGGGATGTTTTTAAGGTTAAAAAGTCGTCTTATACGCCAACATATACCCCTAACTATTTTTCAAATATTTTATTATATCATTTCATGTGTTAACACTGAAGAAATGACACTTTGTTACAATGTAAAGTAGTGAGTGTACAGCTTGTATAACAGTGTAATTTTGCTGTCCCCTCAAAATAACTCAACACAGCCATTAATGTCTAAACCGCTGGCAACAAAAGTGAGTTCACCCCTAAGTGGAAATGTCCAAATTGGGCCTAATTAGCCATTTTCCCTCCCCGTTGTTATGTGACTTGTTAGTGTTACAACGTCTCAGGTGTGAATTGGAAGCAGGTGTGTTAAATTTGGTGTTATCACTCTCACTCTCTCATACTGGTCACTGGAAACTCAACATGGCACTTCATGGCAAAGAACTCTCTGAGGATCTGAAAAAAGGAATTGTTGCTCTACATAAAGATGGCCTAGGCTGTAAGAAGATTATCAAGACCCTGAAACTGAGCTGCAGCTCGGTGACCAAGACCATACAGCGGTTTAACAGGACAGGTTCCACTCAGAACAGGCCTTGCCATGATCGACCAAAGAAGTTGGGTGCACGTGCTCAGCATAATTTCCAGAGGTTATCTTTGGGAAATAGATGTATGAGTGCTGCCAGCATTGCTGCAGAGGTTGAAGGGGTCAGCCTGTCAGTGCTCAGGCCATACGCCGCACACTGCATCAAATTGGTCTGCATGGCTGTTGTCCCAGAAGGAAGCCTCTTCTAAAGGTGATGGCCAAGAAAGCCCGCAAACAGTTTGCTGAAGACAAGCAGACTAAGGACATGGATTACTGGAACCATGTCCTGTGGCCTGATGAGACCAAGATAAACTTTTTTGGTTCAGATGGTGTCAAGCATGTGTGGCAGCAACCAGGTAGGGAGTACAAAGACAAGCGTATCTTGCCTACTGTCAAGCATGGTGGTGGGAGTGTCATGGTCTGGGGTTGCATGAGTGCTGCCGGCACTGGGGAGCTACAGTTAATTGAGGGAGCCATGAATGCCAACATGTACTGTGACATACTGAAGGGGAGCATGATCTCCTCCCTTCAGGGACTAGGCCACAGGGCAGTGTTCTAACATGATAACGACCAAAACACACCTCCAAGACGACCATAGCATTGCTAAAGAAGCTGAGGATAAAGGTGATATACTGGCCAAGCATGTCTCCAGACCTAAACCCTATTAAGCATCTGTGGGGCATCCTCAAATGGAAGGTGGGGGAGTGCAAGGTCTCTAACATCCACCGGCTCTGTGGAAGAGGACTCCAGTGGCAACCTGTGAAGCTCTGGTGAACTCCATGCCCAAGTGGGTTAAGGCAGTGCTGAAAAATAATGGTGGCCACACAAAATATTGACACTTTGGGCCCAACTTTTGTTGCCAGCAGTTTAGACAATAATGGCTGTGTGTTGAGATAATTTGAGGGGACAGCAAATTTACACTGTTATGCAAGTTGTGCACTCATTACTTTATATTGTAGCAAAAAGTCATTTCTTCAGATTTTTTTCCTTGTAGAACCAGGTGGTGTCAACAGGGCCACTCACAGAATGAATTTCAACTGATTCATCAAGAATTGCCTAAAATTTAATCAGTGATGGTGTCAAGTGTGTGTCGGGGCAACCAGGTGAGGAGTACAAAGACAAGTGTGTCTTGCCTACAGTCAAGCATGGTGGAGGGTGTGTCATGGACTGGAGCGGCTTGAGTGCTGCCAGCACTGGGAAGCTACAGTTCTTTGAGGGAACCATGAATGCCAACATGTACTGTGACTTACGGAAGCAGAGCATGATCCCCTCCCTTCGGAGACTGGGCTGAAGGGCAGTATTCCAACATGATAACGAGCCCAAACATACCTCCAAGGCGGCCACAGCCTTGCTAAAGAAGCTGAGGGTAAAGGTGATGGACTGACCAAGCATGTCTCCAGACAACCTTATTGAGCATCTGTGGGGCATGCTCAAATGGAAGGTGGAGAAGCGTAAGGTCTCTAACATCCACCAGCAACGTGATGTCGTCATGGAGGAGTGGATGAGGAGTGGAAGAGGATTCCAGTGGCAACCTGTGAAACTCTGGTGAACTCCATGCCCAAGAGGGTTAAGGCATTGCTGGAAAATAAGGGTGGCCACGCAAAATATTGCCCAGTTATATGGGCCCAGTTTTCAAATTTTTACTTATGGGTGTACTCACTTTTGTTACCAGCAGTTTAGACATTAATGGCTGTGTGTTGGGTAATTTTGAAGGGATAGCAAATTTACATTGGTATACAATCTGTACACTCACTACTTTACATTTTAGTAAAGTGTAATTTCTTCAGTGTTGTCACATGAAAAGGTATAATAAAATATTTACATAAATGTGAGGGGTGTCACTTTTGTGAGATACTGTGTATGTATGTATACAGTATATATATATATACAGTATATATATACACACATTTTTTTTCGCTTTATCACTTTTCTGGACTTTATTTTAATGTGTTGTCCCTTTATACTACGATATTCACATTTCACTGTTGTTCATTCACTTTTGGCGCTACACACATTTTCTTAACAAAAATAGATATAATCAGGAAAAAAATCAAATTACATTTTTTACACATTACAATTTTTCCAACAACTCTTCTGTCTATCCCATGCAGGGCCAGTGCTACCACTAGGCAAACTAGGCAGCTGCCTAGTTGTTGATGGGTTCAAACTAGTGATCGACCGATATCGTTTTTGTATGCCGATACCGATATTTTGGTCATCGCATATCGATATTGGCCGATATTTTCGTACATTTTTTTTTTTTTTTTTTTACAGGTACTCTTGTGGAGGAATCTGGAGGTCTAAAAGAGTACCCAGAAATTATGTCATGACATCACTTCCGGGTTTTTACATAGAGACCCGATCAGAGCAGAATGCGGCTTTGATTGGGTCTTCAGCAGCCGTGCAGACTGGTTGTCCCGGTGGGGCGGGAGACCCGGGCGAGCCGCGGAAGGCGGCGGGAGGGGGGACGTCCCCTCCCGCTCCTTGTAATGACAGCCGAGCGGCTTCTCAGCTGCATTGGTTGTCATTACAAGACAGCCGACCGGCTATGGACACAAATCCAGTACAAGCACTTTCCCAAAATATCTGCAATATCGGTAACCTCAGGGGCCGATTCTGATATATCGGGGAAAGTGCATATCGGCCCCCGATATATCGGCTTTGCCGATAATCGGTCGATACCTAGTTCAAACCCCCCAGAGCGTCCTGCCCAAATACCCAGTCAGCATAGCTGCGGCCACAGCCACGCCGCTCACCAACAGCGCAGGCTGTGTAGCAATCAGAGCTGTCCCTGAATACATGGCGGCTGACAGCATCCACCACCACCTGCCCTTCTCAACGCTAGAGTTTAGTTGCTAGGACCGCCCATGTCCTTGCAACTAATCACGTGCTTGCCCCTCCCCCATGCTCCGGCATTCAGAGGAGGATGTTTCTTTTCCAATCCTATCCAGTCCAAGTGCCCAGCCTTCCAGCTTCGACTTGTCCTGTAGCTGACTGCTATAATGAGAAGGAACATATCCTGATGTAAGCTGGGGTCTTCACAATACTCCCTCCTCCCTTTTCACTACCCTCTACACTACTACTCTCCTTACCCCACTCTGCTCTTCCCCTCTAAACTTGGGGACCCCAAGAAAGGTAATGGGCTCCAGGGACCATGCTGTAAGGGGGTTTTTGAGGACCCTGATGTAAGGTCACTATAAGAACCATAATGTAAGGGGATGACTTTGGGGATCCAATTGAAAGGGGGACTCTGATGTAAGGGGGAACTCTGGTGTTCCTGATTTAAGGAGGGGGATCCTCGGGACCATAATGTAAGGGGGGACTATGTGGACCCTGATGTAAGAGGGACTTTGGGATCCTATTGAAAGTGGGATTTCTGATGTAAGGTCGAACTCTGGCGACCCTGATGTAAAGGGGTTAACTCTGGTGACCCTACTTTAAGGAGAGGGGACTCTGATGTAAGGGGTAGGGGTGACTCTGGGAATACCAATGAAAGAAGGGGGTCTCTGGGGACCCTGATGTAAGAGGGAAACTTTGGGGACCCTAAAGAAAGGAGTACACTTTGATGTGAGGGAGTCAGACCCATCTTCTGCAAACTTCGGCCAATTTGTGAAGAAGAGATATCCGGCCAATGAGGTGGCATGTAAACTGCGCTGCGTGCAACATCACTTCCTCCCAGCTTCATAGTCAGTCTCTACATGGAGTTAAGGTTGGCAAGGAGCTGAGAAAGCATCCCCTTTGCAGACTGCATTTGCTGCCTTTTTTTTTTTTTTTAGGTGGGGTGGATGCATGTAGCTGGTCTTGCCTAGGGCCCAAAATAGTCTACTAGTCTACCTGACATCATGATTGTTCCTCAAACTATTATGAAGTAGATGTGTATATGGAATAGTCCCAGAAGAAATGGCAGTTTGCTGTCTAGTAGAATCTATTTACTACATGAGAGACTCTCTGTCTGGCTTCTTTGGTGCATAATTTATTTTCTGACCATTATGTATTGTCATACGGGGCATTAGATAGCTGCGGGGTGAAATTCTTCTAAATGAAAAAGTTCATGATAAATGCCTTTTTCATGTGTTCAATATCTGAACATTTTGTTCTTCTTTTGAAATATTATCAATAGAAATGCTGTCCATTTCTCAGAAGTCACATATATGTATATTCATGTGGTACAGCGCATGACTGTCTTACTGACATAAGGCAGGATGAACATTTCTGCTACAACTTTGCTTTGTGAAACAGATTTAATGCGTTGTCCATGGACTGGTCCATAAATGTCACACTGGAAATACTTTCACAAAAAATCAGTAATACACAGGTTCACAGGTAATGGTAATTGTGCAGTCATAAAAAGCTTTTCTTTTAGGTGTACTTTGTGGAGTGAGGTGGAATATCTTTCTCATTGCCTGTATCTCAAATTACAGTATCTCACAAAAGTGAGTACACCCCTCACATTTTTGTAAATATTTTATTATACTGTATCTTTTCGTGTGACAACACCGAAGAAATTAAACTTTGCTACAATGTAAAGTAGTGAGTGTACAGCTTGTATAACAGTGTAAATGTGCTTTTTTTTAAAGAGATATTGCTAGAGATGAAGTAAAAAGCACCACATCCCTTTAATTGAGTAACTACAATGGGGGGGGGGGGGGGGTAGCAAGTGGGACTTTAACGGTGCTAAATGATGGAGAAAAATCTGAATTCTCAAAAATTGTACATTTTATTACTCATCAAAAAGTGAGGACAAGACAATACATCAATAAAAAATGATAAAATCAAGAAAATGCACTCGAAAATATCAACTCTACATGTTTCGCCATCTTCATAATAGCTTCTTCAGGAGTTTTCATAGACATTTCTCGAGAGTGAACATTTCTGGGTAGCAAAAGGAGAAAGCATAAAAGACATGACATGTACATATGTATAGGGCTTATCTCAATGGTCCTAATGTTGAGTGCCCAATTGATTTACATAATTATAAGGACAATGATACAAATAAAGTACCTTAAGATAACCTGAGCCCTTTCTTATGCCAAAGGTGGAAGCAATAGAGGTGACGCCACCTGAGCAAGCACAGAGGGGAAGGGAACCGAGACCTTCAGACTCCTAGAGTTGACCCATAGAGAGGGTGACAGCCAGGCTAGAAATGATGGGTAAAGATAGTAAAACCAGAGCATAGGAATACATTTCAACCCAAAAATTGCTATGTCTCCAATTGGTATGGGACTAAATATCAGGTAGAAAAAATTACCAAAATAGTCACCTGATTATGAATAAGTGTGCAGTTGATTCATTAGGTACCTCAATGTAACAAAGACAGGAAGGGAAAATGGAGTCCCCTTAATAACCCCCAAATGGGAAGTATCCCTTGAAACAAAAAGAAATGGAATTTGTTGAAAATAGTAATGAATATAATGTAGGGTCTGTCAAATTTTGAGGGTACTCAAACTTACCCAAAATTGACAAGATTCAGCACCTAAATTGTCATGCAGTATTCAAAAGTTCACCGCCATTTCAATTCAACAAATTTTCCAATAGTACACTCAAAAATGAAGGAGACTGCACGAAAGGAGAGAGAAAAAGGCATGGAAGGACATAGTCAGCATTGGAATCTACCAAGAATGTAAGGAGAGAAGCAGGGTTTAAAAGATTTCATTTACCGCAAATGGTCTCAAAGATCGTGTGTCGTTCCCCGGTGGTCTAGTGTAATACTGACCATGTGGCGCCAGCATTTATACACCCTCTCCACTCCCTCGGCGTCTGACGTCACCGAGGGAGTGAGAGCGAGGTACACCCAGTGGTCCAATGGAGGCCGAAGAGGAAGTGCGTCATTGAGACGCGACCGCATCACGTTATTCCGCCGGAACCGGAAGGTCGGGGATGACAACATCCGGTCCGGACATGAATGTATGCAGAGGAGGTAACAGATTGCCAAGAAGCAATCTAAGAAGAATCCAAATAAAACTGACAACATTGTTAAGGACTGGATTTCAAAGGAATATATCCGTAATGCCTATACAATGGGGAAAGAACCCAAAGACACGAAAAGGTCATAGAAAAAGGGAAAATTACCCCATTTAATGAATCAGTCAGTGTTGTAATGCAGATGACAATTAAATAAAAAGATTTGATGAAACTCCATAGAAGGACAACTGAGTGTTTTAAAGCGGTGCTGCTACTAACCAGGTTGGATCATTTTTCCTGGAAAATAAGTGTAGGGCACCGCGGGTGCCCATATGGGCAACCATAACAGGGGCTGAAAAATAGGCTCGAATCCAGGGGGTCCCCCAATGTGCCTACCCCGGGGTGTGCCACCTATAGTCGCATCCACATAATGGCGGGGGTCAGGAAAAAATATACAATGTACAGATCACAGAATATTCTTGTTCTTTAAATGGTAAATAAACCACATCTACAAAAATAAACACATGTAGGCAATTTTGCCAAAATATATGTGTTGTGCCAATGAAAGGCACCTAGAAAAAAGGACCTTGTAACAAAAGTACAAAATCCAAAATGCTGGCCAGCATCAGAAATCCTGTGCTGAATCAGCAATAAATACAATTGACATTAATTAGCCTAGAAAGGGTTTGAAACTGATGGATTCATTTATACCTGGATACTGAATAGCTGATAAATTAAATATCCATTTGGTTTCACGTTGCAATAAATTTCTGTCTACACTTCCACCTCTTTCATTCAGTGGGATGTGTTCCAAAGCAAAAAAGGTCATCATCCTATCATTAAAGCCATGGTATAAACCCATATGTCGGCTAATGGGACTTGTGAACTTTTTGTTTTTGACAAGTTTGACATGGTCACGAATTCGATTGAAAAAAGGCCTTTTTGTTTTGCCTATATAAAAGGCTTTACAACTGCAATACATTATATAGACAATTCCTACTGTTTGACAATTCGCATAGAAATTCGGTCTATACAGTTTTCCATTAGGTAGAATGATTTCACTTAAATTAGTCAGATATCTGCAGAAATTACATTTTCTGCAGGAATATGTGCCTGTAAGTGTTTTTGTGGATTTATTAGGAAGAGCATGATGACTGTGAACCAATTGGTCCCTTAAAGAACGAGACCTTTTAAAAGTTATCTGGGGGCGAACATCAATAAATTTAGATACCTTTTCATCTGCCTCTAGAAGGTACCAACATTTTTTAAGAATTGACCGTACCTGGTCATGTTGACCAGAATATCGTGTAATTAGACGTACCCCATCAGTATTAGTTTTATTCTTCTTTTTGCCAAAAATCAAATCACTCCTGTTCCATTTTTTCGCTCTATGATAAGACTTTTTCAAACAGGCCCTACTGTAGCCTCTTCCCACGAGTCTCCTCTGTAAGCTCTTGGCTTCTCTCTCGAAATCTTCAGATTTCGTACAATTACGTTGTAATCTTAAATACTGGCTATAAGGTATACTAGATACCAGAGGTTGAGGATGGGAGCTGTCTGCCCTCAATATAGTGTTGCCTGCAGTGGTTTTTCGGAAGAGGGTGGAACCCAAAATTCCATCTTCATCTACATAAATAGTAATATCCAAAAAGTCCAAAGACCTCTGGCTATAAGTATGGGTAAATTTAAGATTGAAGTCATTGACTTTCAGAACCTCAAAAAATCTCAAAAGCATACTCAAAGGGCCTGTCCAAATCATAAAAATGTCATCAATAAATCTTCTCCAAAGGAGTATGTAGGATAGAAAAGACTCCAGGTTAACCCTGGAAAAAAGGTCACGCTCCCATCCCCCCAGGTGCAGGTTGGCATAAGAGGGGGCACACTTGGTCCCCATAGCCACACCCTGCACCTGGAGGTAATGGGAGCCATTAAACAAGAAGACATTATTGGACAAAATAAATCTAAGCAGTGAGATGACAAAGGCATTATATTCCACTGAAGAACCTCCTCTTTCTGATAAGAAGCCCTCCACAACTCGAACCCCACAGTGATGTGGGATGGAGTTGTAGAGGGCCTCTACATCAATACCCACTAGCCACGCCTCCTCAGGGACCTGGATGCCATCAATGGCTTTGATGAGATCACTGGTGTCCCTGATATAGGAAGGTAAAGCCAGTGCGTGGGGACGCAGGTAATCATCCACCAATTGACTCGCTCGTTCCGTTAGACAGCCATTACCTGAGACTATTGGTCTCCCAGGGGGTTTTTTAAGATTTTTATCAACCTTGGGTAAGGCATACATAGTAGGGGTTTTGGGATCTTTGATATTCAAAAATTCCCAAGTTTTCTTGTCTATCAGGGCTTTTGAATAGGCTTCAAAGATAAGCTGACGGTATTTGATGATTATTCTTGCTAGGAAACTTTCAGAAATTTTTCTATACCAATCTTTGTTATTCAAAATATTCAAAACCATAGCTTCATACCCCAGTGTGTCCATTACAACGACATTTCCGCCCTTATCTGAGGGTTTGATTGTAAGGGAGGAGTCGTTTTGGAGTGATTGAATAGCTCTAATCTGACTATCATTAAGGTTAGAGGAATTCACATCTTTCCACTTAGTCTTCTGAATTTCCCTAATCACTTGTTGGGTAAAGGCCCAAATGTTAGGGTTAGATTGCAATATAGGAAAAAATTGGGACTTAGATTTGTATGAAGATGGAGGGGGAAAGATGGGTTCCACTTCACAATTTTCTGGAGTGGCCATCTGATCAATTGGTTCATCAGGGAAAGGCCAGCCTGATGAGTCTCCTTCTTCCCAGAGTTCCATCAAATCATTGAGTGCCTGCATTTCGGCCAGAGATAGTTCCTGGTCTTGTGCAGGTAGACAATTAGATTTGGTCAGTTGATCTGCTATGGATTGATTTTCTTTGTCGTAAATTACTTTAAACATCAATCTACGAGCAAACAAATGAACATCCTTAATTAGTTCGAAAGTATCAATTTTTTGCGTAGGACAGAAAGTTAGACCAAGAGATAAAACATATATTTGAGTTTCATCGAGTTTTTTACTGGATAAGTTAATAACTTTTAAGGCATCAGAGTCTGAAGTCTGAAGCTCAGAGGATAGTTGCTAACTAGATGGGTTTTTTGAGGGCTGAAAAATAGGTGCAGTACGAATTTCATTGTTCACTACTGTGCTGTGATTCATCTTAAGGGAATGTGTAGCATTAAGACTTGGGGTAGCTACTGAATTTTCAATGGCTAACTCACCAAGATTTTGTGATAATTGGGAAGGGGATTGGTGAAATTGTTGGTGATGTTCCGAAGGGAAAAGTGGAGTGCGTTTAGAAGAGGTGTTAGATTCTTTTTTATGTTCTATTTTGCGCTTGTGGGAACCATTCATTTTAATGTGACGTTGCGATTTAGTATGAGAGGATGATGTTGATGATTGAGATGATAAGTCAGAATCACTCACATCATTGGTGTTTGTTTGTGAATGAAAAGAGCTTGAGTGGGGATTTTTGTATGTATTTTTTGTTATACGTTTGTTATTTCTTTCTCTGGTCCAGTGATAAGCTTCATCCTGTTGGTATGCTTGCTTATCTCTGGCAAATTTCTTTTCTTTAGTCTTAATCAAATTGCCTACAAAATTTTCTAATTGTTTTTGCATTTTGTTATCTCTCTGAGAGAAGGAGGGATCATTTAATAATGTTACACTATCTAAATAGAGTTGTTTAATATCGTTATTCACAATCTTCAAATCTTTGGTGTATTGTGAACACAATAAATTCATCATTTTTAGAGAACAAGAATGCAGATTTGATTCCCATTCACTTTTTAATTCGGCATTGACTGTTTTAATTAGGGGAAAAATCTGAATTCTTAGTCCCCAAGGGACCAATTTTTCATCAATATACTTCAAAAAATATTTTTTATTCCAAAATATCTTGGATTTTTTTTCCAATAATCTACGCAATCTCAAGAAGAAGTGGTCAAGGGTAATTCCTCCCACTGATGAACTTTGAGCCTGATGGAACTTGTCCATTAATCCATCGAAATCTTTCCCACAGTAGCCATCCATGGTTAAGAAAACCAGGGCTACTGGGGGAGAGGTTTCTAAGTCACAATACCACTTAAACGTAGCTAAGAAATGTCTACAAGTCAAAATACCTCATAGAAAAAACAAAAATTGTAAATATGTATAACAAGAACAAGTTAAACTTAATTAATATAATGAATACACATTTTTCTCCAGCAATATAGGGGTAGTGGGAAATGTAATCCCTAATCGTAAATTTTTAAAGAGATATTGCTAGAGATGAAGTAAAAAGCACCACATCCCTTTAATTGAGTAACTACAATGGGGGGGGGGGGGGGGCAAGTGGGACTTTAACGGTGCTAAATGATGGAGAAAAATCTGAATTCTCAAAAATTGTACATTTTATTACACATCAAAAAGTGAGGACAAGACAATACATCAATAAAAAATGATAAAATCAAGAAAATGCACTCGAAAATATCAACTCTACATGTTTCGCCATCTTCATAATAGCTTCTTCAGGAGTTTTCATAGACATTTCTCGAGAGTGAACATTTCTGGGTAACAAAAGGAGAAAGCATAAAAGACATGACATGTACATATGTATAGGGCTTATCTCAATGGTCATAATGTTGAGTGCCCAATTGATTTACATAATTATAAGGACAATGATACAAATAAAGTACCTTAAGATAACCTGAGCCCTTTCTTATGCCAAAGGTGGAAGCAATAGAGGTGACGCCACCTGAGCAAGCACAGAGGGGAAGGGAACCGAGACCTTCAGACTCCTAGAGTTGACCCATAGAGAGGGTGACAGCCAGGCTAGAAATGATGGGTAAAGATAGTAAAACCAGAGCATAGGAATACATTTCAACCCAAAAATTGCTATGTCTCCAATTGGTATGGGACTAAATATCAGGTAGAAAAAATTACCAAAATAGTCACCTGATTATGAATAAGTGTGCAGTTGATTCATTAGGTACCTCAATGTAACAAAGACAGGAAGGGAAAATGGAGTCCCCTTAATAACCCCCAAATGGGAAGTATCCCGTGAAACAAAAAGAAATGGAATTTGTTGAAAATAGTAATGAATATAATGTAGGGTCTGTCAAATTTTGAGGGTATGAATACTTACCCAAAATTGACAAGATTCAGCACCTAAATTGTCATGCAGTATTCAAAAGTTCACCGCCATTTCAATTCAACAAATTTTCCAATAGTACACTCAAAAATGAAGGAGACTGCACGAAAGGAGAGAGAAAAAGGCATGGAAGGACATAGTCAGCATTGGAATCTACCAAGAATGTAAGGAGAGAAGCAGGGTTTAAAAGATTTCATTTACCGCAAATGGTCTCAAAGATCGTGTGTCGTTCCCCGGTGGTCTAGTGTAATACTGACCATGTGGCGCCAGCATTTATACACCCTCTCCACTCCCTCGGCGTCTGATGTCACCGAGGGAGTGAGAGCGAGGTACACCCAGTGGTCCAATGGAGGCCGAAGAGGAAGTGCGTCATTGAGACGCGACCGCATCACGTTATTCCGCCGGAACCGGAAGGTCGGGGATGACAACATCCGGTCCGGACATGAATGTATGCAGAGGAGGTAACAGATTGCCAAGAAGCAATCTAAGAAGAATCCAAATAAAACTGACAACATTGTTAAGGACTGGATTTCAAAGGAATATATCCGTAATGCCTATACAATGGGGAAAGAATCCAAAGACACGAAAAGGTCATAGAAAAAGGGAAAATTACCCCATTTAATGAATCAGTCAGTGTTGTAATGCAGATGACAATTAAATAAAAAGATTTGATGAAACTCCATAGAAGGACAACTGGGTGTTTTAAAGCGGTGCTGCTACTAACCAGGTTGGATCATTTTTCCTGGAAAATAAGTGTAGGGCACCGCGGGTGCCCATATGGGCAACCATAACAGGGGCTGAAAAATAGGCTCGAATCCAGGGGGTCCCCCAATGTGCCTACCCCGGGGTGTGCCACCTATAGTCGCATCCACATAATGGCGGGGGTCAGGAAAAAATATACAATGTACAGATCACAGAATATTCTTGTTCTTTAAACGGTAAATAAACCACATCTACAAAAATAAACACATGTAGGCAATTTTGCCAAAATATATGTGTTGTGCCAATGAAAGGCACCTAGAAAAGGACCTTGTAACAAAAGTACAAAATCCAAAATGCTGGCCAGCATCAGAAATCCTGTGCTGAATCAGCAATAAATACAATTGACATTAATTAGCCTAGAAAGGGTTTGAAACTGATGGATTCATTTATACCTGGATACTGAATAGCTGATAAATTAAATATCCATTTGGTTTCACGTTGCAATAAATTTCTGACTTATCAGAAATCAGATTCTGACTTATCATCTCAATCATCAACATCATCCTCTCATACTAAATCGCAACGTCACATTAAAATGAATGGTTCCCACAAGCGCAAAATAGAAAATAAAAAAGAATCTAACACCTCTTCTAAACGCACTCCACTTTTCCCTTTGGAACATCACCAACAATTTCACCAATCCCCTTCCCAATTATCACAAAATCTTGGTGAGTTAGCCATTGAAAATTTAGTAGCAGCACCGCTTTAAAACACCCAGTTGTCCTTCTATGGAGTTTCATCAAATCTTTTTATTTAATTGTCATCTGCATTACAACACTGACTGATTCATTAAATGGGGTAATTTATTCCTTTGAAATCCAGTCCTTAACAATGTTGTCAGTTTTATTTGGATTCTTCTTAGATTGCTTCTTGGCAATCTGTTACCTCCTCTGCATACATTCATGTCCGGACCGGATGTTGTCATCCCCAACCTTCCGGTTCCGGCGGAATAACGTGATGCGGTCGCGTCTAAATTACGCACTTCCTCTTCGGCCTCCATTGGACCACTGGGTGTACCTCGTTCTCACTCCCTCGTTGACGTCAGACGCCGAGGGAGTGGAGAGGGTGTATAAATGCTGGCGCCACATGGTCAGTATTACACTAGACCACCGGGGAACGACACACGATCTTTGAGACCATTTGCGGTAAATGAAATCTTTTAAACCCTGCTTCTCTCCTTACATTCTTGGTAGATTCCAATGCTGACTATGTCCTTCCATGCCTTTTTCTCTCTCCTTTCGTGCAGTCTCCTTCATTTTTGAGTGTACTATTGGAAAATTTGTTGAATTGAAATGGCGGTGAACTTTTGAATACTGCATGACAATTTAGGTGCTGAATCTTGTCAATTTTGGGTAAGTTTGAGTACCCTCAAAATTTGACAGACCCTACATTATATTCATTACTATTTTCAACAAATTCCATTTCTTTTTGTTTCAAGGGATACTTCCCATTTGGGGGTTATTAAGGGGACTCCATTTTCCCTTCCTGTCTTTGTTACATTGAGGTACCTAATGAATCAACTGCACACTTATTCATAATCAGGTGACTATTTTGGTAATTTTTTCTACCTGATATTTAGTCCCATACCAATTGGAGACATAGCAATTTTTGGGTTGAAATGTATTCCTATGCTCTGGTTTTACTATCTTTACCCATCATTTCTAGCCTGGCTGTCACCCTCTCTATGGGTCAACTCTAGGAGTCTGAAGGTCTCGGTTCCCTTCCCCTCTGTGCTTGCTCAGGTGGCGTCACCTCTATTGCTTCCACCTTTGGCATAAGAAAGGGCTCAGGTTATCTTAAGGTACTTTATTTGTATCATTGTCCTTATAATTATGTAAATCAATTGGGCACTCAACATTAGGACCATTGAGATAAGCCCTATACATATGTACATGTCATGTCTTTTATGCTTTCTCCTTTTGTTACCCAGAAATGTTCACTCTCGAGAAATGTCTATGAAAACTCCTGAAGAAGCTATTATGAAGATGGCGAAACATGTAGAGTTGATATTTTCGAGTGCATTTTCTTGATTTTATCATTTTTTATTGATGTATTGTCTTGTCCTCACTTTTTGATGTGTAATAAAATGTACAATTTTTGAGAATTCAGATTTTTCTCCATCATTTAGCACCGTTAAAGTCCCACTTGCCCCCCCCCCCCCCCCATTGTAGTGTAAATGTGCTGTCCCCTGAAAAAAAAACTCAACACACAACAACTCCGCTGGCAACAAAAAGTGAGTACACCCCTAAGGGAAAATGTCCAGATTGGGACCAAAGTGTCAATATTTTGTGTGGCCACCATTATTTTCCAGCAACGCCTTAACCCTCTATATCATGGAGAGCTTCACAGGTTGCTACTGGAGTCCTCTTCCACTTCTCCATGACGACATCAAAGAGCTGGTGGATGTTAGAGACCTTGTGCTCCTCCACCCTCTGTTTGAGGATGTCCCACAGATGCTCAATAGGGTTCTTTAGCAAGACAGTGGTCATCTTAGAGGTGTGTTTGGGGTCATTATCATGAATTCTGCCCTTCAGGGTCTTGGCAAATTTCTTATAGCTTAGGTCATCTTTATGTAGAGCAACAATTATTTTTTTCAGATCCTCAGAGAGTTCTTTGCAATGGGGTGAACTTCCAGTGACCAGTATGAAGAGAGTGAGAGCGATAACACTAAATTTAACACACCTGCTCCCCATTCACACCTGAGACCTTGTAACACTAAACGAGTCACATGACATCGGGGAGGGAAAATTATTAATTGGGCCCAATTTGGACCTTTTGACTTAGAGGTGTACTCGGGTTTGTTGCCAGTGGTTTACACATTAATGCCTGTGTGCTGCGTTATTTTGAGGGGACAGCAAATTTACACTGTTATACAAGCTGTACACTCACTACTTTACATTGTAGCAAAGTGTAAATTCTTCAGTTTTGTCACATGAAAAGATATAATAAAATATTTACAAAAATGTGAGGGGTGTACTCACTTTTGTGAGATACTGTATATTACAATATGTGACCATATGATGTAGAAAGACAGGGGAAAATGGAAAGAATTGCATTATTCTCTGGTCGACACCTAGTCTAAATTAAAAATTATAAGTGAAACAGCTCTTCCAACTACCCCCAAGGCACAAATAGATAGAAAAGCCTTTTTCGGTAGAAGAGGTGACACTAGCTGCTGCGGCCCTGAAGCTCAAAAGCCCAGGCCCAGATGGTTATACAGCACGATTCCATAAGTTTTTCCTGAGACTCTCTTCTTTCGATTTTGGTTCAGACATACCTCTTAATGATAAACCACTCAGCACCTTGGTGTGCAAAAGAGGGAGGCTTTCCAGATTCATATGACCCACAATTAAGTCAACCAGTGCTTGTGTTTCAATCCAAGTTATCCAGCTTTCCTTAAAACCACATGTCAAACAATGCTACTGCTGCATTGTAATAGATCACTGTGCATATATACTCAGTTGGACATAGTATCATGAAAAAGAAAAAGACATGCACTCCATAGTGTAATCCTGAATAAAACACCAATTTAATGTGGCAAATGCACTTACAATGAAGAGATGACAACCAGGCAATTCATATCATATAAACAACTCATATTTCAGAATCCAAGATGGCCATGGCGGGAATTGCAAATTAGCATGTGCCCCATCTGTGCCCTACTAGTTTCATCAAAGATGACATTATCAGGAGCAAAATATTGATATTCGTCTATTTTCTAAAATCATAGCAATTCGTATGGCACCTCTATCCAACCTGATCCATCGCGACCAAGTGGGGTTTACTCAAGGATGAGAAGCGAAAGATAACACCCTCAAAACTATTTGTTTGATGGAATATGCCCAGAAATGAAATATACCAGCTTGTTTAATCTTAGTGGACGCCGAAAAGGCGTTTGACTGGGTTCATTGGGATTTTCTTAAACATAGTTTCCCAACGGATTGGCCTTGGGCCAAATCTTCTATACAAAATACTTTCTTTGTATAGATACCCAACAGCAAGGATCCAAGCTAATGGTGTTCTTTCAGAAAGACTCTGAATCTGTAATGGTACTCGTCAGGGGTTCCCCTTATCCCCCTTGTTACATGTTCTTATTATGGAGCACTTGGTTGTGGCCATACGTCAAAATACCGACATGCAGGGCATCACAGTCGGTCAGCATCAATATAAATGATCCCTTTCTGTGGAAGACCTACAAAGTACTTTTATATTTTACGAATCCTCATATTTGGCTCCCTTCCATTATGAGAGAATTTGAACAATTATGTAATTTCAAGGTAAATTAGAATAAAACTGAAGCTCTAAATATCTCATTGTCACCCTACACCCTCCTGCAACTGCAATCAAATTTTTTCTTTAAATGGCAAAGGACAGCTTTTAAATATTTAGGGATCCAAATCCCAATCTCCTTAGCCAATTTGGTGGAAATCAATTATAAGCTACTTCTTTAGACAGTACTCGCGTGCCTTAAAACCTATGACAAATCCCATATCTTGTTGGACACAATACCAAAATTCTTGTATACTTTTCAAGCAGTTCCAGAAGCGCATTTCAGATTAGGTGCTAATGTTGGAGAGAAGGCCTGGCTCGCAGTCTTCGCTCAAATTCATCCCAAAGGTGTTCTATCGGGTTGAGGTCAGGACAATTGCTCTGTGTCACCTACAGACGTGACTCCCTCCATCCTTGTACCTGTATTCTGAACCAAGACCCCATACACCTACTTTTTACCAGGAGTCCGAATCCAATCACCAGCCAGGAACAATTTTCTGCATAGGAAACCATCCTTAAAAACCAAAGTATAGATGCATTGCAAGAAAAGGATACTATAGTACAATTGTTCATTCTTTTACTGATATTTCACAAGCATGGTTTGATTTTACACTTTCTAAAAATTCTGCATGTGTACCATGATATAGTACAGTGATGGCGAAGCTTGGAACCCCAGATGTTTTGGAACTACATTTCCCATGATGCTCATGCACTCTACAGTATAGTTGAGCATTATGGGAAATGTAGTTCCAAAACCTCTGGAGTGCCAAGGTTCGCCATCACTGATATAGTAGATAAAATTGAAAAAAATATTTTCTTTTTTATCAGGTAAATATGGAATACTGCATATAAATATGAATGTGCAATAACCTTGGGTGGTCCAGTGGATACACAGTTGGCTAAAGGATAGATATCAGTGTGGTTGTAACTTAGGTTCATTTGGAACAGAGACAAGTCACTAGTGCTCTGCACTGGGTCCTTTTTCATTACATCTGTTTGTATAGGATATAGCTCAAGGTTTGGAGGGCAAGATGTCTTTTTGCTGATGGTACAAAGGACTGCAATAGGGTTAATAATCCCGGAGGTGTCTGTAACATGGAACATGAATTGGCATTGCTGGAAAATGTATCAATTTAGTGGAAACTGCAATCTTAACATTTCTAAATGAAAAATAATGCATTTAAGGAAACTAATCCTATTACAGAGAACAATACTGAGAGTATGGTCTTGGCCACAGATGAAAAAAATGGGACATTTATTCAGATAAATGCAAGATGAGCAAACAGTGCAATCTGGAGATGGGGGAAGTCTATACAATTCTATGGTGTATAACTAGAAGGATTTTTCCAGCAGGTATATGGAGGTTCTGGTTCCTCTATAGATCCTTAGGTAGACCTCTTGTGGAATGCTGCTTCCCGTTTTGGAAAAAAATATTGATAAGATAAAAGGAGTCCAGAGAAAAACAACAAAATTGTTGAAAGGTCTGAGAGATAAAACAACTGCAGGAACTTAATATGTACAGTCTTGAGGAATGAAGGGAAAGGGGAAACATGACTGACCTTTAAATAAGTTAGGCAGGCCATACACAGAGCAAATTTCTTTCCTGCAACCATGGGTTGCAGGAAAGAAATTTGCTCAATTCCACCATCAACACAGACAGTGCTGACAGGGGAATCCCTCCTGCAAGGCCATTGTCTTCTCCCAGAGGGAAGGCGGGCTGGGGAAGCTGTCCCCGCCGGTAGATGACAGTGATTATTGCTAGCAGCTATTGCAGCTGCCTGTGATAATCACAAGTGAATCTGCCAGACTGGTTGTACCCAAGTTGATCGATCAACATACGGTACATTCAGAGTATAGTATCAAGTCAATGAAACTCCTGAGATATTGATCTGGTCAGTTAAGTAGCAGAGGGGATTGTTAATCAATTTCAGATGCTTTGGTGTTAACAAAATTAACAACAGGTGCACTAGATGGGCAACAATGAGACAACCCCCCAAACAGGAAGGGTTTTACAAGTGAAGGCCACTGAAATGTTTTTCCCTACTCCATTTTTTCTCGATATCTTTCACTAGGTTTGCATTTGACTAGGGTCAGTGTCACTACTGGTAGCATGAGGCGATACCTGGACCCTGTAGAGGTTGCACAGGCAGTCCAACTCCTCCAAGATGGCACAATAATACATGCCATTGCCAGAAGGTTTGCTGTGTCTCCCAGCACAGTCTCAGGAGCATGGAGGAAGTTCCAAGAGACAGGCAGTTACTCTAGGAGAGCTGGACAGGGCTGTAGAAGGTCCTTAACCCATCAGCAGGACTGGTATCTGTTCCTTTGTGCATGGAGGAACAGGATGAGCACTGCCAGAGCCCTACAAAATGACCTCTAGAAGGCCACTAGTGTAAATGTCTCTGACCAAACAATCAGAGACAGACTTCATGAGGGTGGCCTGAGGGCCCAACGTCCTCTAGTTGGCCCTGTGCTCACTGCCTGGCATGGTGGAGCTCGATTGGCATTTACCTTTAAAAACCAAATATGGCAGGTCCGCCACTGGCGCCCTGTGCTTTTCACAGATGAAAGCGGGTTCACCCTGAGCACATGTGACAGATGTCAAAGGGTCTGGAGAAGCTGTGGAGAACGTTATGCTGCCTATAACATTGTTCGGCGCCACTGGTTTGGTGGTTGGTCAGTGATGGTCTGGGGAGGCATATCCATGGAGGGATGCACAAACCTCTGGCTGCTAGACAATGGCAGTCTGACTGCCATTAGGAATCGGGATGAAATCCTTGGACCGATTGTCAAACCCTATGCTAGTGCAGTGGGTCCTGGGTTCCTACTGGTGCACGACAAAGCTGGCCTTATATGGCGAGAGTATGCAGCCAGTTCCTAGAGAATTAAGGAATTGATACTATTGAATGGCCCCTAGGCTCGCCTGACTTAAATCCAATAGAACACCTCTGGGACATTATGTTATAGTGCATCCGACGCCGCCAGGTTGCACTTCAGTCTGTTTAGGAGCTCAGTGATGCCCTGGTCCAGATCTGGGAGGAAATACCTCAGGAAACCATTGGTCGTCTCATTAGGAGCATGTCCCAACGTTGTCAGTTATTGAGTTGCTGCAATGAAAGTCAAGTCAAATGGACTAGCCTGCTGCACCATTTTTTCACTTTGATTTTTGGGGGTATCTTTGAGTTCAGCCCTCTGTAGGTTGATCATTTTCATCAAACGATGTGGCATCCTTTCACTACTAACACATCACCCAGTCCATATCAGTATAGATATCCAGCATGATATTGTTCCCCATTGAGATCTAATGTGTTAAAGTGTTTCTTTAATTTTTTTGAGCAGTGTATGTTTGTTAAGAGTTTTTCAAACAAATTACACAAATTATAGGCAAATCATGATGTCAAATAGTAAGAAAGGCCCACAACGCAGGTGGAGCATGTCAAAACATCAATGACAAAAACGAAGAGATTCGACTATTACAGTAATCTACAATTAGGAGGGCAGTATTTTCAATATAAAGTGGTTCTAAACCCTAAAAGTTTTTTACCGTAATGCATTTTATGCATTAAGGTGAAAATCTTTTGTGCTGCAGCTCCCCCAGACCCCCCCCCCCCCTCCCCCTTTCTTGCCTGAGCCTCCGAACCAGCGATGTGCACAAGCACAGCGGCTCCTGCCGATTTCTCCCTACTCATTGGACAGATTGACAGCAGCAGGAGACATTGACTCCCGCTGCTGTCAATCTAAAGCTGTGACACGGGAACGGGGGGGGGGGGGGGGTGGGGCGAGTCCCATTGTCTGTGTCAATCAGTGTTAATTTTGGCAGCAAATTTCAATTTAGTTTTAGTCTTAGAACTAAAATGGCATTTTAGTTTTAGTCCCATTTTAGTCTTCTGCAAGTGTTTTAGTTTTAGTCGTATTTAGTCGACTAAAACTCCAGTACATTTTAGTCGACTAAAACGTCCTACATCTTAGTCGACTAAAACGTCCTACATTTTAGTCGACTAAAACTCATTTTAGTCATCTATAATCGAATGGGTGTAGTTCAATTGTAATTTGTAATGCATTATTTAAGCATTTCTCTACAATTTCCAAACTCATTATATACTACTGCTGGAGTGAAAAATTGAATATGTTATTATTTATGGTATTAAGCTTTGAGCATGCACTAGCACAGCACTACGCAGACACAGATTTAGTCAATAAGTCTTTATTTAGGCAAAACTGTTTTGCCAAGAATATTGCTTTTTTGACCAAAGGGGATAACATAAAAATGTAAAAATTTAATAAAAATGCAAAAAAAATAAAATCTTTGCAGGCTCGTCGACTTGTGATGATGCCAGTCATGCAGAGCACATTTATATTAACTTTAACAGGTCAAGAAACTGAACAGAACACAATAAAACCTTTCAGCAGCTTTACCTGGTGTCAATGGGACTGGAATAAAGTCATTTTCTCTGATGATTCATCCTGAGACCACTGTGGGGAGGGGGGGGGGGGTTGCTAAGTTCTCAGCCAACAAGGGAAGGTGCTCACTGCTCACTCACAATTTTGCCTAAGAACACAGTCATGAATAAAGAATGGTACATCCTCAGAGAAGAGAACAACTTCCTTGCCACCCACCATCCAAGAACAGCTGCAGAGACTCCAGGGAAGAAAAAATAGGCATCAGCTCACTTCATCAGTCCTGTGTCATGCTCATGGCAACAGTAAAGCATCCTGAGACCACTGTGGGGGGGGGTTGCTAAGTTCTCAGCCAACAAGGGAGTGGACTCACTCACAATTTTCCCTAAGAACACAGCCATGAATAAAAAAATGGTACAAAAACATCCTGAAAAAAAAAAAAAACATGGCCTGTAAATTGCACAGTGCTGGATGGTGGTCTCAGGTCTAAGGGATGGCCTGTAATGCCCTGGATGCCTATGGTGGTCAGGTCAGAGGAGGCCTGTAATGCTGCTGCACAGTGTTAGATGGTGGTCTCAGGTCTAAGGGATGGCCTGTAATGCACACAGTGCTGGATGGTGATCTCAGGTCTAAGGGATGACCTGTAATGCACAGTGCCCTGGATGCCTGCGGTCGTCAACGGAGGCCTGTAATGCTGCTGGACATGGACAGTGCTGGACGGATGGTGGTCTCAGGTGGTCTAAGGGATGGCCTGTATGCATTGCACAGTGCTGGATGCCTGCGGTGGTCAGGTCAGAGAGGAGGGCTGTAATGCTGCTGCCTGCAGTGCCCACAGCACAGTGCTGCTCAGAGTGCTGGATGGGGGTCTCAGGTTTAAGGGTGGTCTGAATCTGAAGTTGAACAGGATGGGCCGGCCTCAGCAGCCTATGCACTCACACACACACACAGTGCTGGATGGCAGATGCCAGTGGTCTGAGGGGACTCAGGGGAGGCAGCAACGCTGTATCTTGGCCTAGGCCCACTAGGCCTGGGCCTAGGGCGGCACTTTGCAGGGGGGCAGCAAAAAAGCTGAGGGGTGTTGTCCGCTTGTTGACAGCACAGGCTAGATGGAATCTAATTGGCCAGCGCCATCCATGTGATGGTGCTGAGCAATCAGAATGCCTCTTTTGCTATGATTTACAGATGTAGGTGATGCCGCAGGGTTTTCAAATCCTCAGACTTGTGAAGTGGTGTCCTAACAGCAGAGGATAGCAGGACATTGGAACAGGGGAACTGGGGGAAAGGGAAGGGTGTCCAGTGAACTTATGCTTCAACTTCATGCTGCGATCCAAGGACGGCAGAGGAGGGGAGGATTGTGCTGTGTACACAGTGGGCGATCCTCACTGCTCCCTACTTGGAACCCGCTCCATTAGTCTTCCTCATCTGACATTGACACCACTGACATGGATCTCAGGGGGTTCCTATATGGGTGACCCAGGATGTGTCCCCCCATAGGAGAAGAATGTAGGATGCCTAGGTCAGGAATGTGCTGCCATATTACATGGGCTCGCCTCTGCATACCAGGAATAATACCCTATGACCAACCCCTTGTAGTATGGTAAGCAACGGGTTAAGTTGCTGTCTGCAAAATGTTACAATTATGTATATGTCTGGGAGCTGGGTGTGGCTGAAGTTAGTTGCATGCTGATGGCAGTGAATAAAGAAGCAACCTGTGTTAATACACTACATTTTGGCGACGAGGATGGCTAGCTTTCTGGATTTACCGGCTATCGGACCGTTTGATGTGTCTGGAGACCACACAGTCTCTCACAGCGCTGGGACAAGTGGAAGAAGGGATTTCAGCTCTATGTTATAGCCACAGGAGTGACTGCACCTGCTCAGAAGAGAGCCATGCTGCTGCATCTAGCTGGACCTCAAGTTCAGGACATTTTTGAAACCCTGGGAGCAACAGGGGAAGATTCAGACTATGAGACAGCCATGAATAGACTGAGTGAGTACTTTGAGCCAAAGAAAAATATTCCCTATGAAAGATATAAGTTTAGACAGGCTGTGCAAGAACTGGGAGAAACCACAGACAGTTATGTGACTAGGCTGAAATATCTGGCAAAGTCTTGTGATTTTGGGACTGTAACTGAGGAGATAATCAGAGATCAGGTCATAGAGAAATGCACATCTGTGCACCTCAGGAGGAGATTATTGAGAGAACCTAGTCTCACACTTACTAGTCTGCAGGAGATTGCAAGAGCCATTGAACTGTCTGAGCTCCAGGCTCTGCATATTGAAACCAAGAACACTGCATCTGTCAATACAGTCTCCAAACCTACCTATAATAATAGGAATATCTGGAGTAGGAAAGAGAGTTTTCCAAAGAGGACTTTACATATCACCTGCAATAAATGTGGCAGGGCGGGACACACAAGTCAGGACTGCACTGTGGTACAGAATAAAATGTGCTATGCTTGTGGAAAGACAGGTCATTTTGCAGCTGTGTGTAGAAGCAGAGGCGGCTCTAGACTTTATGAGGCCTTAGGCGAAATTAAAATATGAGGCCCCCCTTGCGCGATAAAACCCCAGGCGCTAGGTCGCTAATTCTAGTCGCCAATGCGCCAATGTCGAGCCCTGTGTTATTATTAATATATTAACAATATATGAATATATATTATAATAATTATTAATATAATAAAAATAATGTATCCACCATCCTAAAGTCTGTTTCTGATTGTTTAGTCAGATATTCACATCAGTAGCCTGCTGGAGGACATTTTGTAGGGCTCTGGCAGGGCTCATCCTGTTTCTCCTTGCATAAAGGAGCAGATACCGGTCCTGCTGAAGGGTTAAGGACCTTCTATGGCTCTGTCCAGCTTTTCTAAAATAACCACCTTTCTCCTGGTATCTCCTCCATGCTCTTCTGGCAATGGCACGTATTGATGTTCCATCCTGGAGGAGTTGGACTGCCTGTGTAACCTCTATAGGGTCCAGGTATGGCCTCATGCTACCAGTAGTGACACTGACCCTGGCCAAATGCAAAACTAGTGAAAAACAATCAGAAAAGAGGAGTAGGGGGAAAAAATTCAGTGTCCTCCACCTGTAAAACCATTCCTGTTTTGGAGGTCAACTGTTGCCCATCTAGTGCACCTGTTGTTAATTTCATGAACACCAAAGCAGCTGAAACTGATAAACAACCCCCTCTGCCATTTTACTGACCATTAAGTATTGATTGCTATACTCTGATTAAAAAAGTGTTCCTTTAATTTTTTTGAATAGTGCATAGTTTGTAGACGTGATAACTTTCACACAAACCAATCAATCTACACTTATTGGGATTTTTTTTATTATCAAAAACATGTAGCAGAATACATTTTGGCCCAATTTAATGAAGACATTCTATTTTTTTTTTCATTGGATAGGTTTTACAGCAGAAAGTAACACATATTTTTAACACCAAAAGAAAAGCTTTATTAGTGTGATAAATTGTATTTGAGTATAGCGCTGCAACTGCAAGAGCTGCAATAACCAGTTAAAGTAATGCAGTGCCGAAATAGCAAAAAATGGCCTAGTCATAAAGGGGGTAACATGTTCTGGAGCTGAAGTGGTTAAAAGAGTCAGTGCCGGTTCACATATGTGCGGCTGCGGCGATCGCATGTAATGTCGGAGCGCACTGCTCCTTCATTACATGCGATCGGATGTGCGGTGCGAGTTTAGCCATACACTTTGTATGGTTGAAATTTGCACTGCACCCTCAGCAAAGACGTACATGACCCTTTTTTTCAGCCCTATCAGGATCGGATCGCACAGTGGTTCACACTTGTGCGATCCGATCCTGTGCGAACTGTCAGATCGCACTGCGATATGCGATCAAACTGGGGGTGTCGTTAACATTTAATTGACACCTCCTGCGTATCGCATATGGCAGTGTGAACTGCCAGGGGTGCGTTTGCAATGCGGGAACAGGCTGTGAATTCGCAGCCTTCCTGCATTACACAAGTGTGACCCGGGACTTAGTGAATTGTTAATTGTTTATATTTGTAAAAAACAATAAAAAAAGGCTGCAGACATTAATCCAGTTTGGTGTGTCCAGTATTCTTTGTATATTTGGAGTATATGTAATGCCACCTACCGTCCCCTGTTACATCACTTCTGCTTTGAACGCAAAACATGTCGTCACTTTGACACCTGCGATTCATGAAGTGTATCCATATTTTTGACCAAACTCTGTGTGTGTGTAAATATATATATAAAAATAAAGTATATCAGACGGGGTTTCTCTTTTCCCCCCTATCTTTTACCACTTGCTGACCAGCCACCGAAACATATACTGCAGGTTGGCAGATTCCTGCAACATGATGTGCCCATATGTCGCTTTGCAGGAGCTCACGTACCCATTTGTTAGGGCAGAGGGGAAGCTGATCTTTGAATAAAATAACTGGAAGGTACCTAACTATGGAGATCTCCTTTTTTATACCCATGGGGGGAGCTATGTAAGAGGCACCGTGACCCAAGGACTTGACTGAGAGCCATGTTTATGCCACGGTCTTATCTTCAGCAGAAGTTCTGCAAGTCCTTGGGTCACGGTGCCTCTTACATAGCTCCCCCCATGGGTATAAAAAAGGAGATCTCCATAGTGAGGTACCTTCCAGATATTTTATTCAAAGATCAGCTTCCCCTCTGCCCTAACAAATGGGTACGTGAGCTCCTGGAAAGGTACATATGGGCACATCATTTTGCGGGAATCTGCCAACCTGCAGTATATGTTTCGGTGGCTGGTCAGCAAGTGGTAAAAGATAGGGGGGAAAAGAGAAACCCCGTCTGATATACTTTATTTTTATATATATATTTACACACACACAGAGTTTGGTCAAAAATATGGATACACTTCATGAATCGCAGGTGTCAAAGTGACGACATGTTTTGCGTTCAAAGCAGAAGTGATGTAACAGGGGACGGTAGGTGGCATTACATATACTCCAAATATACAAAGAATACTGGACACACCAAACTGGATTAATGTCTGCAGCCTTTTTTTTATTGGTTTTTAAAAAAATTAACAATTCGCTAACTCTTTTAACCACTTCAGCTCCAGAACATGTTACCCCCTTTATAAGTGCAGGCAGTCTACACACCATTCATCTGGGATCTGGCACCTTATTGAGCCCCGGTTCACACTCATGCGAGTGCCGGGTTCGCATGTAATGTCGGAGCGCACTGCTCCTTCATTACATGCGATTGGCTGTGCGGTACGAGTTTAGCCATACAAAGTGTATGGCTAAATTCGCACCGCACCCGCAGCAAACTCGCACAGGATCCTTTTTTGGAGCCGCATCAGGATCGGATCGCACAGCGGTTCACACTTGTGCAATCCGATCCTGTGCGAAGTGCAAGATCGCACTGCGATATGCGATCAAACTGGGGGTGTTGTTAACATTTAAATGACACCCCCAGCGTATCGCATATGGCAGTGTGAACTGCCGGGGGTGCGTGTGCGATGCGGGAACAGGCTGCGAGTTCGCAGCCTTCCCGCATCGCATCAGTGTGAACCGAGGCTAATGCTGTGACAATGTGACAGGCGTTTTTCCCTTGAGGCCCGGTTCACACTTGTGTGATGCGGGAAGGCTGCGAATTCGCAGCCTGTTCCCGCATCGCACACGCACCCCCGGCAGTTCACACTGCCATATGCGATACGCTGGGGGTGTCAATGTAATGTTAACGACACCCCCAGTTTGATCGCATATCACAGTGCGATCTTGCAGTTCGCACAGGATCGGATCGCACAAGTGTGAACCGCTGTGCGATCCTATCCTGATGCGGCTGCAAAAATGCCTCCTCTGCGTGTTTGCTGCGGCTGCGGTGCGAATTTAGCCATACAAAGTGTATGGCTAAACTCGCACCGCACAGCCGATCGCATGTAATGAAGGAGCAGTGCGCTCCGACATTACATGCGATCGCCGCAGCCGCATCAGTATGAACCGGCTCTGAATTGTACAGTGAGAACTTGGGGGGGATTGAGAGGGGAGCACTGAGTGGATGCACTGGATAAAAAATAAATTGTGAGGAATCTATCTGACTTAGCAGCACAGAGCACTTATATAAAGAAAGAAAAAAAACATACCATTTGGTTGTCATAAGAGAAGAACTAGTGGCATGATACATGAAGCAGAAGCACTGAGACTGAGCACTTTTTTATTATTTTTTTTTTTTCATCTCATTTTTTTCAGTTGCATAGCGTTTCGTTTCCCATATAGCCTTTTAAATTCAAGCCAGCCTGAATGGTAAGGTATTATTTAATTTATTAATTCAGATTCAGAATAAGGATGACAGGAGTCAGGACTGACAGTAGGACACAGTACTAGTCACTGCAGGGCCGGCGGCGGGCTGGCTGCCTCTTGGACAGGACACTACAGGCCTTGTTTTTGCAGTCAGTCACACAGCTCCAGACTCCAGTACTTACCTTTCGTCTTCTTCTTCTCGTCTGCTGTTCTCTGCAAGGAGTCCTCATGGTACCGAAGCCGGGAGAATGCAGGGGTGGGGTTACGTGACACCACGTTGTGACGTCATCGCAATCCCCGACCATGATTGGTTGAATGAAGGAGCAAGAGGCGGAGACAGTGCAGCCAGCAGCCCAGCCAGCCAGGAGAAACCGATGTGAGTGCGTGCGGGGCCGGGCCTGGCTGGAGTGAATGATGCAGACAGCCTAGGGAGTAGAGACACTGACAGTCTACTATGCTAGCGCGTAGCGCCGCTGCGCCGCAATGTGTGGAATGTGGATTGCGGATGCGGCTCCCGGCGACCTGGCGTGTCGCATGGTGAAGGTCGGGACAGGTCTAAAAAAAAAAAAAAAAAAAGTTTGGGAAGGATGCGAGGCCCCTTTCAGTGCGAGGCCTTCGGCGGCCGCCTTACCGGCCTAATTAGAGAGCCGCCTCTGTGTAGAAGTACAACCAGAGATAACAAAACCAAAGGACAATCTGCACAAGTAAATGTTATAGCTGAGGATAAAGAGAGTGCTCCTGACTGTGAATTTATATTCTCCCTGTGTTCTCTGCAAGCTGGGACATTAACCATTAAGATTGGAAATACAGATGTGTCAGTGTTGATTGACTCTGGAGCTACATGCAATGTTATGGACTTGGCTTCTTGGCACAGTCTTAATGGCAGAGAAAATCACCTTAAATTGTGTAACACCACTAAACAGATTTATACTTATGGCTCCAGTACACCACTGCAACTTAAAGGCAAATTTTATACCTCTGTTCAAACACATGAGACTGGTCCTCCATTGCAGACCGAATTCTATGTTGTAGATGGCACAGGGTCGCCTCTGCTTGGTCGTCAAACCGCAATGGCACTAGGGGTGTTACAGATTGGCCGTGATGTAGGCAGCGCAAGAGTGAATATGGTGTCTCCTGCTTTTCTGCATTGAAAGAGGAATTTAAAGATTGCTTCTCTGGGTTTGGAAAATTAAAGGATTTTCAGTTGGAGCTTCACATTGATCCACATGTAAAGCCTATTGCACAGCCAGTACGCAGACTTCCTTATAGCCTGAGATCACCTGTTGAGCACAAACTGGCAGAGCTGCTAGACCTTGACATTATTGAACCTGTGGAAGGGCCCACTCCGTGGGTATCGCCGTTAGTTGTTGTACCAAAGGGCACAGATATTCGGATTTGTGTGGACATGAGATGTGCTAACCAAGCTGTGCAGAGAGAGAGACATCCAATTCCCACTATTGAAGATGTTCTGCATGCAATGAATGGGGCAAGTGTCTTCAGTAAACTGGATTTGAAATGGGGTTATCATTAGATTGAATTGACCCCAGCATCTAGAGTCATCACTACATTTGCAAGCCATAAAGGTCTTTTTAGATACATAGAGGTTGATGTTTGGCGTATCGTCCGCACCGGAGGCCTATCAACATGTGATTCAGCAAGTGCTACATGGTTGTGAAGGCACGCATAACATTTCTGATGATATAATTGTGTGGGGAACAAACACACAGGAGCACGACGAACGTCTCCGTGCAGTGCTAAATCGCTTGAAGGAGAAAGGGTTAACATTAAATGAGAAGAAATGCACATTTCAAATGAATAAAATGACTTTTATGGGCCATGTGCTGTCTGACAGGGGCATTGGTCCGGAGGACTGTAAAATTAAAGCTGTGTCTGATGCCAGAAATCCTGAAAACCCTGCAGAAGTACGCAGTTTTCTTGGGCTAGTGAATTACTGTGCCAAGTTTATTCCAGATATGGCGACTGTCAGTGAACCTTTGAGAGTGTTGACTCGCAAAGCAGTCCCGTGGAAGTGGGGCTTTTTGGAACAAGGTGCATTTGATGAACTTAAGAGACGGCTGACTTGCGCCACAACTTTGGCTTATTTCAATCCTACTGCACACACCCAAGTTATTGTGGATGCTAGCCCTGTGGGGTTAGGCGCCATCTTGGTTCAGAGACAATGCACAGGCGATTACAGGCCTATTCAGTATGCAAGCAGATCCCTCACTGATGTAGAGAGACGTTATTCTCAGACCAAGAAAGAAGCTTTGGCTGTTGTTTGGGGGTGTGAAAGGTTTCACACCTATCTCTACGGCCTTGATTTTGAAATCATCACAGACCACAAGCCTCTGGAAGTGATATATTCGCCACGCTCAAAACCATCCGCCAGAATTGAGAGATGGGTTCTCAGATTGTTACCATATCGCTTTACAGTGCGGTACAGACCTGGACCGACTAATGCGGCAGATGCACTTTCCAGATTGCCTCAGTCTTCTGCACCTGTTCATAACCTGGCAGAAGAGTACATTCGTTTTGTGGCTACTAACGCCATGCCTCAGGCATTGACACCGCGGGAGGTTGAAGAATTGTCATCTGTGGATACGGAAATTGCTCGGTTGAGAAAATGTGTAAGACAAGGGGTTTGGGTGGATTGTGACCCAAGCTATCACAGAATCAAACAAGAGCTGAGTATTGCAGGACAACTAGTTCTACGTGGCAATCGTATTGTGATGCCTAAAGATTTACGGAAACGTACATTACATTTAGCCCATGAGGGCCATCAAGGCATTGTACGCACCAAACAAAGATTACGTGAGAAAGTCTGGTGGCCAGGAATTGACAAGGATGTGGAACGTTTGGTTTCTTCATGTCGAGCATGTCAGTTGGTGGGCAGCAAACCTAAACCAGAACCAGTAACTCACACTGTTCTACCTGAGGGACCATGGGAAGATTTAGCCATTGATCTGTGCGACATTCCATCTGGACACCATCTTTTAGTTGTTGTGGACTATTATTCAAGGTGGCAAGAGGTGGTAGTTCTCACTAAAGCTACATCATCAACTGTAATTGAGGGGTTGGAGAGCATTTTTGCATCTCATGGGTTGCCTAAACGGATTGTGAGTGATAATGGTGCCCAATTTACTTCTCAGGAATTTCAGGATTATCTAAAATCAAATGCTATTGAACATCATCGTACAACTCCATACTGGCCACAGGCTAACGGGGAAGTGGAACGCCAGAATCGAACCTTGCTGAAAGCTTTGCGGATTGCTCATTTAGAGAGAAGAGACTGGAAAAAGGAACTGTGGCGTTTTCTTTTGGCTTATCGCACAACTCCGCATACTGTCACTGGCGTTAGTCCTGCGGAACTTCTTTGTGGTCGCAAATTCAGGACAAAATTGCCAGACATTGGGGGTCCTCCTACAAGTCAGAAACCTTTTCGGCATATTGATGAGGAAAGGAAGATCCGGGCTGAACAGTATGCAAACCACCGCCGCCATTGTCAACCTAGTGGCCTTCAACAGGGTGATAAGGTGTTGCTTCAAAGTGATCGGTTTAAAAAACTGGCTCCGTCCTTTGAACCTGAGCCTTATGTTGTAAAGGAGAAAAGAGGTACTCAAGTGGTTTTAGAGGATTTAGATGGACACACAAAAGTGCGTAATTCCTCATTTGTGAAGAAATTTATTGAGTCAGAAGGTCAAGTATCGGAAGATGGCGAACAGGCAAAGAGTAGTGATGATACTGCCAGTGATCCAGACTTCAATCCACAACCATCCACATCGGAATGGCCAAGAGAAAAACGAGCAACAAATCCACCGGCCTACCTTAAGGACTATGTGTATAGTCAGGAGTTTATAGGTTAAATTTTTAGTTGTTCATCCATGCATTTTGTTAATCTTATTAATACGTTGTGCATGTTATGTTTTATTCAAAGAGAGGAGGGAATGTAGTATGGTAAGCAACGGGTTAAGTTGCTGTCTGCAAAATGTTACAATTATGTATATGTCTGGGAGCTGGGTGTGGCTGAAGTTAGTTGCATGCTGATGGCAGTGAATAAAGAAGCAACCTGTACAGCTTGTCTGTGTTAATACACTACACCCCTCTCTCCTGGATCTTCCAGGATGTCTTACAGCCTGTGGTGACCTGCTGGGATTTTCCAGGACTGGGAGTGATGGAAAAGTCCTGAACCCTCTTCCCTCCATCATCCTGGAGAAGAGTTTAGGGAGGACTCAACACACCTGCAGCCTTCCCCACACCGACTATGGCTGTGGCTATAGCCAGCTCCCTCATCCGACAGAAGAGACAGGCAAGGGAATCCAACAGTTACCGGGTTTGTATCTCCAAGAGACACAGTGGCCCAAGCATGGACGGCTGGTCCCTGTGCCAGAGGTATGTCCGGGGGTGTTCACTAAAGTCCACTTCTGCAGTGGGGGAAGAAGCCGGTCCAGAGAAAACAAGGTCAGTGTGTGACAGCTACCTTCACTCCATACATCCCTCCATACATCTGTCCCCCAATCCACCCTTCCCTCCTTTCATTCATCCATCCCTCCTTCCATTCATTCCTCCATCCATAAATCTGTCCATCCTTCCATTCATTCACCCCCTACTTTCATCCATCCATTATTCCCTCTATCCCTTCTTCCCTTTCTCCAACAATCTCCATAAAGCTGACCCAACATGAAAAAAAAAAATCAGATTAGACATTCTCCTTTATATTTACCAAAACCATGTAATATAAGGACATAGCTAAACATACATTCACTCTGTATCCAATCAGGCAGGCCCTTGTACTACACATCTGATGGTAGCTCAAAAGGAGATTGTACAATCAAATTGTAGAGAATATGGCCAGCTTAAGGCTCACTATTCATGTTACAAAAGGTGGAGCCTAAAGAGGAAGGAATGTGGTTTACAGCTGGCAGGGCAAGTCTTAAACAGAAAGGGGCGTGACCTTGACAGGAAGTGGTGGGTCAAATTACATTTAGGGGGGTGCGCAAGTTTTGTCAGGCCCAGGGTAGCACAAAACCTAAATACACCACTGGGAGGCAGTAATGGCTGGCCTGGCTGTTGTAACTCACTCAGTGGGTGCTCTGCTCTGGATGTGGTGGTGGGTGCCACTGCCTGGGTGGTCGCCTGCTGTATGATGATGATGTGACGGAGTCGGGTCTGGAGTCCGGAGGCCTGGCTCTGGCTGTAGTGCTGCAGTGCTCTGGCGAGGTGACTGGTCTCGACTCTCTTGTAGTCATCACGTCGGACGTCACGGGGCATGCCACGCCAGACGCCACACTCCATTCCCCTAATTATTTTTGTTGCCCTTCTCTGGACTCTCTCCAGTTCCAGCACATCCTTTCTGAGGACCGGTGCCACCCCAGCCGCGTTGCCCTCTCTATACAATGTGTACATTCAAAGTATATTGCGTGGAATGTCTGTATACATTTTTTCTGTAGACTTCAGTTTTTTAAAACAACGTACAGTACCAGTTTATTTATTATTGGTAAAAATAGCAATGATGCCCATGACTCAAACATGAAGGGTATATAAAGAAAATACATCAGCATTAGAAAATTCTTTGCCTTGTTATACTGTGTAATGTATTCACTCTTCCTAAATCAGCATTACATATAATAAATAATAATAAAAGAGATTTACCTTATCTTACTAAAAATTGATTTGTGATGTTAGCATAGGATGTCTAAGGAATTTAGCTTCTTGGCTCAAGTTATGTGTTTTTTTCATTCATACCTCCATTGAAGTAGATATATGAGGGGTGTCCCAAAAGTTTACGGCTTGACACAGAAAGAGTGACATCACAGACATTAAACTTTATCCACTACACCAAGCCACTTTTCCAGATGTTCAGAAAGTGCTGCATGCGTGCTATACGCTTTTCGTGTGCTCCTTGCAAACAGTTGGCACCTCCTATAGTTGAGTTGAAAATGTAAAAAGTGGAAGAAAAAGGCTCGGAGTGTTCAATCAGCGATGCAAAGTGATGGCGACGGTCTTCTGAGGGTATGCCGCTGCACACCCTCAGAATTCCAGAAGAAGAAAGCACAAGAGTTCCCAGCAGAAAACAGATTAACTTGTGTAAAGTTAAGCCCCGTACACACGTACCGATTGTCGGCCGAACGATCGGCCGTCTTTTGTCCAGGGCTGTCTTGTCTGTTGAAAAGTGCAAAAGACTGCACACAAATTTTGTCGGCCAACAACAGCTGACTGCAGAAGTGATGTCATGGGATGGTTAACTTTCTTTGTCTTTTTTCTTTTCTGAGCATGCCCAGTCTTGCAAATCTGCTGTCTGTCGGCAGAATTCTGTACTGACTGGCGAACAATCGGCCGTTCTGGTGTTGGCCAACAAAAATTTTAATGCTTGCATGACAGATTCTGTTCGGCCGAAAATGCGCTGTCGGCTGTCGGAAGCATCATACTAACAAGCCGACAATCGGCCGATCGTTCGGCGGCCGAATATTTACAGCCGACAATCGCTACGTGTGTACGGGGCTTTACTCTCTTACTAGTCCCAGGGCAGCCTCTTCTGGGTCTCTGGCACATGCTCTTATTCAGTAAAGGTGTAGTTCATATCAGGCAGGAATAGAGGTTACTAATGATCACTCTCTTTCAATCCCAATGAGACATACTGTAGGGGGGTAGGGGCAGGTAGGAGGGTGACATTTCCTCCATGTTCCCCTCCTCGTTAGGCACCAAGTGTTGGTCACATAGGAGGCCTACCCTAGGGTGGGTTCTTCTGGGCTACACTTGGGAATTGAACAGGGTCACTGCTTTACACATGGAGTATCTTTACTTGAACAGACGACTGAACTCTAGTAAACTCTCTTGGCAAACTCTCATTGCTCTTCACTTTTAGGCCCTATCGTAGTGGAAGCGTGCATTTTTTTAATGTGTTTTTCCTGTGGCAGGCATAGGGCAGCCTGTAGATTTCATTGGGCTGTCCTACACGTGGCAAAGTTGCTTTAGACATTTTGATGTTTTGCGGGTTGCACATTTTTACTGTGCACTTTGCTGCATTTTTAGCTCGTTTTTTCACATTGCAAAATTTTGTGTTTGCTTCTGTGTTTGGTATGCTGTTAACAATTAATGGCATCAAAAGTGCAACTTGGTAATTTTAGATGTAGAAAGGTGGCAATACACTATACAATCTCCATTAGATTTACCAAAACTATATAATAGCACACAACATCTATCCAATCACTCCATAATTAATCAGGCAGGCCCTTGCTCTACATAGTTGACGTTAGATCTAGATTGTACAATCAGATTGTATAGTGTAAGGTGAGTTTTACAGAATCCAGGACACACTTTTCTTGTTTTCAGTTTTACAGCTCCATCCACATAGGCTGTTATCTGATGGCTCAGCTCCCACACACCCTGCCAAGTGAACAATCTATGGCTGTGTATTTAGTGAGAACGATATTTACTGATTGCATAGAAAAAATGTGCAGCTGATAAGGGGTGGTAGAGATGTGCTGGAGTAGGAGAGCAGATGACGTAGGTTGTATGCTAATGAGGTCGGCTGGTAAACTCCTTCCTGTGCCACATCCCAAGGTCCATCCAGGAAGTAATGGAGAAGTTTCTTCATACAGCCAGCTGGACACAAAGGTGTGGTATGAAGATAAATAGAAAGATTTTTTATTATTTATAGATTTATTATTTTCTGTGAAAGCAGAATACTAGTGGTATATTAGTACATAAGGGAGCTGGAATTTAGAAAAAAAAAAAAGTTAAACCTATCCTTTAATTCACCAGGACCACAGAGGTATTGTGCTCTTAATCATCCAGATTGTGTTCTTCCACTCCTCTGAACCAACTAGGCTCCATGAATGTGTTTAGCCACAGGTTATATAACCAAGGCCGAAACTAGGGGGGTATCTTTAGAGTTGCCACCTGTCCGGGTTTTGCTGGGACAGTCCCGAGATTTGATTTAAATCCCAGCATCCCAGCGAATCTTTGCTGCATCCTGTAGCCCAGTGCCGAGTTGTGGCCTGACAGGGACATGCTTGTGTGGGTGCCCGGCCGCCGGGGTGCCGCTTTCTACACCTCTGGCAGCCGACATCTCTCTTTGCCAACTGCCTGTAGAACACGCTGCAGAGGACTGAGGATGCCTTCTCCTCGGCTCTGACATTCTCCTGTACACAGACAGGAGGAGGAGGAGCCGGCAAGGAGGGAGACTGCCTTGTGTGAGCCGCACATTGTCGATGAATACTTGAGGGGGGGGGCAGACAGTGGGCATAGTGATCAGGAAAGGGGGAATAGAGTGGGGGAAGGTAAGAATGTACACTTGGAGGAGTTGTTTAGGAAGGGGGACCAGGGGTAACAGGATATGTGCTAGGCAGCGTTGGGAGTAATTAGTTACAAAGTAACTGATTACAGTAACTACATTACTTTTTTTGGTAACTAAGTAAAGTAACTAGTTACAATACTAATATTGGTAACTACACTACTTTACTAGGCTATAGGAGGTAACTACACTACTTTACTAGGCTATAGGAAAGCGCTTTCCTGCGTTACCCAAGCCGTGCGATACAATCGTTATTTCGAAGAATAGAGAGGGATGAAGTTTATGACTTTTTGTTGCACTTAATGTTTTATTCTGTTTTTTCAGGTTTTGTTCTCATGTTTCCCAAAGCCTGTGTTTATACAATAAACTCTATGCAGAAAGAGTGTCATGTATCTTCTTCTACACGGTCAATTAAGAAAGAGGAAAGTAAAGTAATAAGTAGTGAAGTTACTTTTCAAATGCAGTAACTAGTAAAGTAATCTCATTACAATTTACAGAAGTAACTAGTAACTAGTTACATTTTTTGAGTAACTACCCCAACACTGATGCTAGGGGACACTTTGAGAGGGGAGTGGGGTTGTGCTAGAAGGTACAGTGGGGGACACATGTGTGCTGGGGGGGGGGGGGCACTTTGGAAACAGTGTGGGCTTGTGCTAGAAGGTGGAGTGGAGGGGCCAGATGTGTGTTGGGGGACGCTTTGGGAGGGGAGGGGAGGGAACTTGGGATAGAAAGAGAGGGGTTGGATTTGAAATCCCCCTACCTTCTAGCACAAGTCCTCTGCCCTCCCAAAGCACCCCAAGCACACATCCAACCCCCACTCCACCTTCTAGCACAAGCCCACACTGTTCCCAAAGTGTCCCCCACCTCTACCTTCTAGTACAAGCCGACTCTGTTTTAAAAGCACCCCCCAGCACATATTTTCCCCCTCTTCCACCCCACCATCTAGCACAAGTTCCCCCCCCCCCCCAAATAGCCCTCCCAGCTCACATCTGACCCTTCCACCAAGCACAAGCAGGGCTGAAACTTAGGGGGGCAATGGGGCATAGGGCATGCCCCCCCCCCCCCAGGTGCTGCATTGAGAGGGCTGCTGCCAATAGGGTTTCTACTTGTCTGGGTTTTGAAACATGTGTCCGGGTTCCAGTTTACCTGAAATTCACACATTATGCAGAACAGACTCCCCACACTCTAGGGGGCTCCTGTCACAGGAGGGCAGCATTTACTAGAACCGATTGGCTGTATATAGTAGTAAAATAAACATAAAATTGTAACAAAATAATAATAATAAAAAAACTACTGACACCATTGACTGCTCTATTGGCACAGTCCACTGCTCTATTGACTCTGTCCTCTGCCCTACAGACACTGTTCTCTGCCCTACAGTGTCATTTCTTCAGTGTTGACACATGAAATGATATAATAAGATATTTACAAAAATGTGATCTCTCTCTCTCTCTCTCTCTCTCTCTCTCTCTCTCCATACATACATACATACATACATACATACATATGTATATATATATATAGATATATACACTGTTCAAAGAAATTCAATTAACCTTCTGGGATATTGATCTGGACAGTTAAATAGCAGAGGGGTTGTTAATCAGTTTCAGCTGCTTTGGTGTTAATGAAATTAACAACAGGTGCATTAGAGGGGCAACAATGAAATGACCTCCAAAACAGGAATGGTTTTACAGGTGGAGGGCACTGACATTTTTTCACTGCTCATCTTTTCTGACTGTTTTTCACTCGTTTGCATTTGGCTGGGGTCACTGTCACTACTGGTAGCATGAGGTGATACCTGGACCCTATAGAGGTTGCACAAGAAGTCCAACTCCTCCAGGATGGCACATCCATACTTGCCATTACCAGAAGGTTTGCGGTGTCTCCCAGCACTGTCTCAAGAGCATAGAGGAGATTCCAGGAGACAGGCAGTTTCTCTAGGAGAGCTGAACAGGGCATTAGAAGGTCCTAAACCCATCAGCAGGACCGGTATCTGCTCCTTAGTGCAAGGAGGAACAGGATGAGCACTGCCAGAGCCCTACAATATGACCTCCAGCTGGCCACTGGTGTGAATGTCTCTGACAAAACAATCAGAAACACACTTCATGAGGGTGACCCGAGGGCCTGACATCCTCTAGTGGGCCCTGTGCTCACTGCCCGCCACTGTGGAGCTTGATTGGCAGTTGCCATTGAACACTAGAAATGTCAGGTCTGCCACTGGCGCCCTGTTTTTTACAGATGAGAGCAGGTTCACCCTGAGCACATGTGATAGATGTGAAATGGTCTGGAGAAGCCACGGAGAACATTATGCTGCCTGTAACATTGTTCAGCATCACCGGTTTGGTGGTGGGTCAGTGATGGTCTGGGGAGGCATATCCCCGGAGGGACGCACAGACTTCTACAGGCTAGACAATGGCACCCTGACTGCCATTAGGTATCCGGATGAAACGATCCGATCCATTGTCAGACCCTATGCTGGTGCTGTGGTCCTGGGTTCCACCTGGTGCATGACAATGCCTGGCCTCATATGGCGAGAGTGTGCTGCCAGTTCCTGGAGGTTGAAGGAATTGATACCATTGAATGGCCCCCATGCTCGTCTGACCTAAATCCAATAGAACACCTCTGGGAGATTATGTTTCGGTCCATCCAATGCCACTAGGTTGCACCTCAGTCTGTTCAGGAGCTCAGTGATGCCCTGGTCCAGATCTGGGAGGAAATACCCCAGGAAATCATCTGTCATTTCATTAGGAGTATTGTCAGGCATGCATACAAGCACGTGGGGGCCATACAAACTACTGAGTACCAATTTGAGTTGCTGCAATGAAATCTCAGCAAAATGAACTAGCCTGCTGCATCATTTTTTCACTTTGATTTTGGGGATGTCTTTGAATTCAGCCCTCTGTAGGTTGATCTTTTCCATTTCCATTAAACAATGTGGCATCCTTTCATTCCTAACGCATTACAAAATCCATATCAGTATGGATATCCAGCATGATATTTTTCCCCATTGAGAGCTGATGTTTTTTCAAAGTGTTCCTGTAATGTTTTTGAGCAGTGTGTGTGTGTGTATATATATATATATATATATATATATATATATATATATACACATACACACGCACACACACACACAAGTGTTTTTGCCTTTCATTTCTATTTTCAACCGAAAGGGTTGTTTAACAACGTGAACATATACAAAAGATATTCACTGTACCTACAGGTAACCCTTATAGGCTTACCTGTAGGTACAAGATAAAAAGCAAAGCTTACTACTTGAGCCTACTCATTGTGTACACGGTAACATATGCCACATTCCTTGTAGCTAAAAAATATGCTTAACTACCTCAATACAGGGCAATTAAACCCCCTTCCTTCCCAGACCAATTTTCAGCTTTTAGCGCTGTTGCATTTTGAATGACACTGTACCTAAACCAAATTTGTGTCATTTTTTCCCCACAAATAGAGCTTTCTTTTGGTGGTATTTGATCACCGCCAGGTTTTTTTCTTTTTTGGTGCACAAATAAAAAAAGACCAAAAAGTTTGAAAAAAAAAAAAAAGTTTTTTTGTTTAGGTTATAAAATTTTGTAAATAGATACATTTTTCCTGCACTGATGAGCACTGATGACGCCGCACTGACAGGCACTGATGAGGAGACACTGATGGGGTGGCACTGATGGGGTGGCACTGATATGCAGCACTGATGGGCACTGATAGGTAGCTCTGATATGCAGCACTGATGGGCACTGATATGTGGCACTGATAGATAGCACTGATATGCAGCATTGGTGGGCACTGATAGGCAGCGCTGATGGGCACTGATAGGCAGCACTGATGGGCGGCACTGATGGGCACTGATAGGCGGCACTGATGGGCACTGATGGGTGGCACTGATGGGCGGCACTGGTCGGCACTGGGGGGAACTGATGGGCACTGATAGGCAGCACTGGTGGGCAATAATGGGCACTGGTGGGCGGCACTGATAGATGGCAATAACGGGCACTGGTGGGCAGCACTGATAGATGGCATTGGTGGGCAGCACTGATAGGGGGGCACCACTGGCAGGCTCTTTGAGCCCAGTTTGCCATCCCTGGTGGCCATGGTGGGCATCCCTGGTGGTCATGGGTGGGCATCCCTGGTGGCTCTAGTGGCATCCCCTCCCCCCAGGGCTGCACTGGTAATCAATCATCTGATTACCAGCACAGACCCCCCCTGTGATCAGTGAGTAATCAGAAATACTCACTGATCACCCCGGCTGCAGAATCGATCCTCTCCTTCTCCTCACACTGACAGGATCTGTCAGGAGGAGAAGAGATCGAAGCCGTTACAACGGCTGTATTGACATTACATGACGGCTGTGATTGGTCACAGCCGTCATGTGATCAGGAGGGCCAATCACAGGGCCCTCCTGCCGAGTGATGTTGCTCTGTGTCCTAGGGACACAGGCACATCGAGATCGCGCCGCTGCGCGTGCCCGCGGCGGCGCGATCTCTCTCCTTCTGAAGGACGTTCCGGAACGTCCATTCAGAAGGACGAGACTCCCACCCGGCCGTATATGTACTATGGCCCGGGTGGGAGGTGGTTAATTTACCGTACCACAAGCAAGAAACTAACAGATACATACAAACCTCAGCACAATCATTTGGAAAAATTAAACTCTTCCATTACATATGCATTTCTGCACACGGCTTACTTTGAAGAACAACTTCATTAACATAGTCAGTGGGTACTAAGCAACCAACAACTACTGTACAATATGTTGGAATGTGGACAAGGTACACAAACGATACTGTAGGATAGACATTTAAAGCCATAGTATATCAAAAAGGAAAAATTAAATATATTACAGCTTACCAATTCTTAGATGTGATGACTGTATTCGTTTTCTTTTTTAGGCTTTCTTTCTTTTATTTTCATCTGGTGATCTGGCCTGTAACTCTGATGTTTTTCATAAGATCAAGCTCTCTAGCAGAGTGTATCAATTTACATAGTTGAGGCAAACCACATAACAGTGGCAGGGGTCATTAAAATGGTCGGCTTATTTTTATTTATGCAAAATCTTTATCTCAAAAGGAAAAAAATGAAGTGTGAGCTGGAGTTTGGCCTCAATTTGTTAGTGGTTATAAATCTGCTAATACATTCATCATTACCCTCCCTCCAGACTGACAGGGCTGCTGTTTGCTGAAGCTCCTATACTCATTCCTCCAGAGTTGTGTCTCATTGGCATAATACAAATGAAATGACCCCTGTTTAAATGTCTGCATACCCTTAGTTTTTAATATTGTGTATTGCCCCCTTTAGCATCAATGACAGCACGCAGTCATTTGTAATAGTTGTCTATGAGGCCCAAATTCTTGCAGGAGGTCTAGCTGCAAATTCCTCTTTCAAAATGCCTCCAAGTCTTGGTCCTCTTGCATGACCTGCATGTTTAGGATCTCCTCCGAGTGGCTCGATGATATTAGGGCCAGGAGACTGTGATGGCGACTCCAGTACCCTCACCTTTCTCCGCTGTAATCACTTGGGGGTCAGCTTGGCCTTGTGCGTCCCATGCACAGCTTTCATGCAGAAGAATGCAAATTGTCTGCCAGTATTTTCTGATAACATGTTGCATTCATCTTGCCATCAATTTTCACAAGATTCCCTGTGCCTTTAGAGCTCACACACACCCAAAACATTACTGAGCCGCCACCATGTTTCACATTGGAGATGGTATTCATGTCACTATAGGCCTTGTTGAGCCCTCTCCAAACATAGAGCCTATGGTTGTGGCCATAAAGCTCTATTTTGGTCTCATTACTAAAAATGACAGTGTGTCAGAAGCTGTGAGGCGTGTCAAGGTGTTGTCTGGCAACATATTGTAACTGGGCTTTTTTTGGCATTGGCAATGGCTTCTTTCTGGCAACTCGACCATGCAGCTCATTTTTGTTCAAGTATCATTGTAATGTGCTCCTTGAAACAACCACACTGTAATTTTCCAGGGCAGCCTGTATTTCTCCTGAGGTAACCTGTATGGTTTTTTTGTGTCTCGAACAATTCTTCTGGTATTTTTTTGGCTGCAATTTTCTTGGTCTACCCGACCTTGGCTTGGTATCAAGAGATTCTTGAATTTTCAATTTCTTAATAAGCGATTGAACAGTATTGACTGGCATACTCAAGGCTTTGGCTATCTTTTTAAATCCTTTTCTATCTGTATAAAGTTCCATTATCTTGTTATGCAGGTCTTTTGATAGTTCTTTTCTGCTCCTTGTGTGTCAGCATCTAGCTTGCTCAGTGCATCCACATGAGAGCTAACAAACTCATTGACTATTTATACACAGACACTAATTTAAAAAGCCACAAATGTGGAAAATTAAACTTTTATTGCCATATTAACCTGTGTGTGTCACCTTGTGTGTCTGTACCAAGGCCAAGCATTCCAGGGCACGTAAACTTTTGATCAGGGCCATTTTGGTGATTCTGTTATCATAATGATTTAAAAAGGAGCCAAACAACTATGTGATTTTCAAAATCAATGCCAAAATCTAATGATTGGTAGGCTGCATTATAATACATTTTAGGTTTTGGGTTTAATACCACTTTTATAAACAGATTGGTATGAGAATGGACACATGAAAAACAAGAGCTGCTGACAATGAACAATGACAAAGGTTGCTGCATATTAGTCCCAAAGCTTCTGATACCTTAAAAAAACAAAACAAAAAAACAATAAGCTGACCAGAAGGAACTTGTCAGGGAATAACCTTGTTCAATTCAGAAAAAAAAAAATTGCCACAAATATTTGTACTAGTGGATGAGTCAAAGAAATCCCACTCCCATATGTCCAAGTCAAAATAGCATTAAAAACAATAAGCCCCGGTTCACACTTATGCGATGCGGGAAGGCTGCGAATCCGCAGCCTGTTCCCGCATCGCACACGCACCCCCCGGCAGTTCACACTGCCATATGCGGTACGCTGGGGGTGTCAATGTAATCTTAACGACACCCCCAGTTTGATCGCATATCGCAGTGCGATCTTGCAGTTCGCACAGGATCGGATCGCACAAGTGTAAACCGCTGTGCGATCCGATCCTGATGCGGCTGCCAAAAAGGGTCCTGTGCGAGTTTGCTGCGGGTGCGGGTGCGAATTTAGCCATACAAAGTGTATGGCTAAACTCGCACCGCACAGCCGATCGCATTTAATGAAGGAGCAGTGCGCTCCGACATTACATGCGAACCCCGCGCTCGCACAAGTGTGAACCGGGGCTAAAAGCAGGCTGTAATGGCAAGTCAGTATCTACCTTCAATCTGAGTACAGACGCGGCAATATTTTCCTGCGTAGCCTGCCTTTTCTGACTAATAAAGTCAGCATCGGAACTTGAAGGCAAATGTTAGGAGATCACTCACCAACGCCTGATACACGCAGGGAGTGCTGGCAGAAGCACGGGTGGTGGGACAAGGCTAGTGAAAAACAGTGGACTAGGATTGAATGCTTCCGCCTCTTCATCCCAGCTGGGCCCTTTCTGGCCCAGCTAGGCAGTGGTGGGACAATGGAGATTGTCCCACCGCTGCTTCTGACCAAAGTGCTCAACAGTTTCTGCTTACGTAGTAGTCCCTCACTATTTTGACAAAGTTTTGCACTAAGACAGAGGTTCCCAAACGTATTTGGCCTACCGACCCCTCTTCAGAAACGTATTTGGCCTACCGACCCCTCTTCAGAAACGTATTTGGCCTACCGACCCCTCTTCAGAAACGTATTTGGCCTACCGACCCCTCTTCAGAAAAAAAGTTACTCGGCTCCCCCCCAAGATATATACTTACTTTAAACAAACAGAAAGATGCAGTGACAAACTTGCATTCTTGTACAGTATGTATCTAGATTTCTACATACATCTCACAACATAGTAAATCAAGATATTGTTGTAAAAAAAAAACTCCATTCAGATTCAGACTCCAAGACTCCAATTCTAAAATGATTTTTTAAACTCAACCATATTAACTATTGCAATACACACAGAAAATTTCAATAACGAAGGATAATATTAAAACAAAGATCATAAATACCATTAAAAATAACTCTAATGAGAAGGATGAACTGGTATGCTACTATCAATTTATTAATGTTCAACTCTATTTTTGTCAACAGCATTCTTAAACCACCAAGATTAGCCTTTTGCAGTTGAGTTTTTTTTTTTTTTTCTAGTAAACATATTTGTGATCACATTGAATCCATGTTCCACTAAATATGATGAAGGAAATGCAATTAAAAATGTGTTTACTATAAAGAATCATATTGTAAACAAGTCATTACACACACATATTCCTAACGATGCATGCTGAACTTCCTGACAATGCGCGACATGCTTGTCTGCCGTCACTTGCATGCTAAAGCTGATCTCCAGGCAAAAAAAAGTTTCCCTTGAAGTGGGGCTGTGCCTGTACTGCAATGGTTAATCGCTCATTCATGTCTATTGGAAAAGTCAAAAGGAGATTTACTGGTGCCTGAAGTTCCTGCACCCCTGTGCTCTAGCGGTCTTGAGTCCTGTCATCATCAAACCCAAAGCAGCATCCATAGCCCTGCTTTGGACATGAGGATGCCAGGAACAGTCCACCGCTGGATCATGGGGGAGCACAGTTTGCTGGGGGAGCATAAGTTTGGGTAAGTATAATGGTTTCTCCTCTCCCCTGGACAAAACAAGCACAAACCCATGCGGTGTGGGTGCAGCCCCACTGCAAGGGATCATTTTTTTCTGCCCAGACTTGACCACTGATTGGTCATGACTTGCATTTTATGTTTACTTGGAGTAATCACTGCAACGCTAATTCTATGTTATGCAAAAGATGAAACCGGTATGAATGTTTCTCCTCTCTTCTCTACTCTTATTTTTATTCAACCCCCCATTGCATTCAAGGCTACTACCGCCACCAGATTATTCCAGCACGCCCCCAGGGGGCGGTGTTACCCACTATGCCAAGCACTGCTTTAAGATAAGCATAAACAAAGTGTTAGCTCTCTGTCTACATCACGTGTATGCAGGTGAATTGTAATGGACGAGTTTCCTTTTTGAAAAATGATGGTGCAAGGTTTATATGTGTCTTAGGGTCCTTGATCTGATCAGATCCGCCTGTCATTTTTTTTAGGCGGATCTGATTGGATCCCCCATGCATCCCTATGGGGCAGCCGATATCAACGGAGACATGTCCGCTGACACCCGCTGCCATCCGCATCCGATCCTGTCCGTGAAATCCGGACGGATGGAAACCCTATTTTCCATCCGTCCAGGGAATTGGATGGGATCGGATGAGAGCGGACAGGAGGTCCGCTCTCATCCGATTCCCACATAGAGATGCATGGGGCTCTGACACCAGGCCCGGACTGGGAATAAAATTCAGCCCTGGAAAAAAGGTCATACCAGCCCCATAGCATTATTATACCGGCACAACATCATAACGCCATTATTTCCTTGTTCATAAAAGGGAAAACCATGCATTTTAAAGCAAATTTGAAGAGTGTACTATCATAGATAAGATAGACATGAAAGCATATAGGGCTTTATATATAAAAGAGCAAATTCTAGTTAAAAGTGGTAAAAAACAGTACTCTGGTTGATCTCCCAAAATTAGCCAACCAAACGACAAACAAAACGTTCCCCAACCAGCTCCATCAACGTATGATTAAATGGTTAAAACGGAACGATCAGAACAACCAACTCTCCTGGCCCCTTTCACGCCTGGAATCCTTGTGTAATCAGACATCTCCCCAAAATCATGTGATCTCGACAAAACCACAACATGTTCTTTGAAAATATTTCCTCTAAATCCCTGAAGGCCTGCATTTCCTGGGAACGCGACTTAGATACACAATTTTTAGAGAAAGAATGGGAAAAAATCTTGACAATCGCACATAAAGGATCCATTAACGTTACCACGCAAGAAAACAATTTCAAAATCATTTCCAGATGGTACAGAACCCCAAATATTCTCCATCACTACAACACTAACATACCAGACACATGCTGGCGATGCTCTCAGGAAAAGGGTTCTATGCTCCACATCTGGTGGGACTGCCCCCTTATCCAGCCCTTTTGGTCCGAGGTACACCAGATCACAAAACAAATATCTTCTTACGATATTGACTATACCCCGGCACAGATGCTCCTTCACCATTCCAAGGTCCCATTACAAACATATAGAAAAACGCTTCCCATGCACCTAATTAACGCAGCCAAGCTATGTATACCAGTTCATTGGAGATCGAAAAATATCCCTTCGTTATCAGAATGGTTTAAGAGAATTGATAAGATTTCAGACATGGAAGAGCTGATTCACTCTGCAAATGACAACCCATCCAGGTTCTATGAAACACGGGCGGGCTGGATTCTATTTCGCTCCTCCAAACTATATACAGACCATACCAACCCAGTCCCCCTTCCTCCTGTTTAACAACCTAACACTGGTCTCTACACTCATACCAGCCCAGGCTTGGCACCCTTTAGGATCTTCCCAATCTGGTTCAGATAGGAATCTCCCTCCCTACACAAGGGCAGTCAAGGGAATTCCCAAACAAAATATTTAGAAGATCCGATCTTTCTGGTTATACATGTCAATGTTATGTCTGCTTTTTACATACTTATTCCCCTACTCATACCCCCTCATTCCCTTCCCTCCTCCCCTTACCATCCTTTCCAACCCCCACCCACATTCCCCCCCCCCTACTTCCCGACCGTTACCACCCTCTATCTCTACGCTTAGTCTCTGTTTCCCCACCTAGACAAGACTACATTGCTATCAATACATTACTGTATGTGGACGACAGTCCACGCTTATTCAACACATCTACACAAAATGTTTTAAGTTGTAAAATATTTCTACCAACCTGTTTGTTGCAATGTACCTATCACATGCGCTGTGTTGTACTCTCTTATTCATTGTCACTATTTGAAGTGCACATGTTTTGCTTGATTTTCCTCAATAAAAACTTTTATGGAAAAAAAAAAAAAAGTGGTAAAAGTGCGGACATGGTAAAGGAGATGTCATAGGCTGTGCGGACATGGTACAGGACATGTCAGGGACTGTGTGGACATGGTACAGGAGATGTCACAGGCTGTGCGGACATGGTACAGGAGATGTCACAGGCTGTGCGGACATGTTACAGGAGATGTCATAGGCTGTGCGGACATGGTATAGGAGATGTCAGGGGCTGTGTGGACATGGTATAGGAGATGTCAGGGGCTGTGCGGACATGGTATAGGAGATGTCATAGGCTGTGCGGACATGGTATAGGAGATGTCAGGGGCTGTGTGGACATGGTATAGGAGATGTCAGGGGCTGTGCGGACATGGTATAGGAGATGTCAGGGGCTGTGTGGACATGGTACAGGAGATGTCAGGGGCTGTGCGGACATGGTACAGGAGATGTCAGGGGCTGTGCGGACATGGTACAGGAGATGTCAGAGGCTGTGCGGACATGGTACGCGGACATGTTACAGGAGAGGTCAGAGGCTGTGCGGACATGGTACAGGAGAGGTCAGAGGCTGTGCAGATATGGTACAGGAGAGGTCAGAGGCTGTGCGGACATGGTACAGGAGATGTCAGGGGCTGTGCGGACATGGTACAGGAGAGGTCAGAGGCTGTGCGGACATGGTACAGGAGAGGTCAGAGGCTGTGTGGACATGGTACAGGACATGTCAGGGGCTGTGCGGACATGGTACAGGAGAGGTCAGAGGCTGTGCAGATATGGTACAGGAGAGGTCAGAGGCTGTGCGGACATGGTACAGGAGATGTCAGGGGCTGTGCGGACATGGTACAGGAGAGGTCAGAGGCTGTGCGGACATGGTACAGGAGAGGTCAGAGGCTGTGTGGACATGGTACAGGACATGTCAGGGGCTGTGTGGACATGGTACAGGAGATGTCAGAGGCTGTGCGGACATGGTACAGAACATATCAGGGGCTGTGCGGACATGGTACAGGACATATCAGGGGCTGTGCGGACATGGTATAGGAGATGTCAGAGGCTGTGCGGAAATGGTACAGGACATATCAGGGGCTGTGCGGATATGGTATAGGACATGTCAGAGGCTGTGTGGACATGGTACAGGAGATGTCAGAAACTGTGTGGACATGGTACAGGAGATGTCAGGCGCTGTGCGGACATGGGACAGGAGGTGTCAGGCACTGTGTGGACATGGTACAGGAGATGTCAGAGGTTGCAGACATGATGAGGGGGGTGGGATGAGTGGCAGCAGGGGTGGTGGTGAGGGGGGTGGAATCAGTGGTAATGGTGAGGGGGTGGGATAACTGGCAGCAGGGGTGGTGGGATCGGTGGCAGCGGTGGTGGTGAGGGGGGTGGGATCAGTGGCAGCGGTGATGGTGAGGGGGGTGGGATCAGTGGCATCAGGGGTGGTGGTGAGGGGGGTGGGATCGGTGGCAGTGGGTGGCAGTGGTGGTGGTGAGGGGGGTGGGAATCGGTGGTGGTGAGGGGGGTGGGAATCGGTGGCAGTGGTGGTGGTGAAGGGAGATTGGTGGCAGTGGTGATGGGGGTGCCATCCTCCCCACCGCCACTGCTTCCCCCCCGTCCTATCAGGGATAAGATCTGTGGGGGTGGCAGGGGGCAGTGGTGGGTGGAGGTCGGAGGATGGGATCAATAATTGCACTGCTGATTTTTATTACTAACTTGGTCAGACAGTCGGACAGTCGGACTCGATTCCCCAGGTGCGATCATGCTGCTGGGCTGGCGTCTGTGTAGTGGGACTCTCGGCGCCGTCACCGTGACCGTCCGTCTTGCTGACAGTCACATGATCCACCGCCGGCCGGCGCCGCGCAGCCGCTCCCACCAGATCTGACGTCATGCCGCTCATATCGGCTGACGTAGGAAAGACTTCACCAGGGCTGCAGCGGCCATCACAGCACGGCCGCGGCGCGGTCCCAATAGCGGCCGCGTCTTAAAGCGGCCACAATCTTAAAGCGGCCCCAGGGCCGGCGGCCCACAGGGAAATTTCCCGGTATCCCGGTAGGCCAGTCCGGCCCTGTCTGACACCTCCCTCTCCGTACACAGAGCGGAGAGGGAGCTATAACTTTCCTGCTCAGCGGGGATCAGTGTATCGATCCCCCGCTGAGCAGCACAGATCCGCCTACGGAGGCGGACCGTGTGAAAGAAGCCTAATACTAGATTGTTGGTCATTGTATGTTACATAGTTAGTCTGGCTGAAAAAAGACACAAGTCCATCTAGTTCAACCAAAAATGTAAACCAGCATTTAGTAAAAAAAAATACGTCAATTGTCTTTCTCAGGAAGAAGTATCTTGCTAAAAAGTGTTGTAAAATTTTGTTGAGATTCTCTGAGACTATATAAATATTATTGTGAATTCTGCATTGGTTGTATAAAGTAAAATGCTCACAATTGTCTTTGATTGGAAATCATGGAATATGATAATTTCTTTGGTTTGTTGCTTACATCAAAAATAGATTCATTGACAGCAATCAACAGCTGCTAACTCATAATTGAGCTACTTTTCTTTTTTTCATTTTCTTTCCTATCTGATTAAAAATAACACTGCTATTATAAAGTTTCCCTCATACATTGGCTTTTAAACTGATTCTAAAGCCTTAAGTATTTTTTTTACCTTAATGCATTCTATAGCCCATTTTTAGTCTGATTGTTGGGTGAAACAAGTTTATTTTTTTAGATTTTCTTCACCTTCTCCATATGATGAAAATATCAATATAGCGATAGTATCTAGATGGCTTTTGTTGTATGCACACATTACACTGACCACCAATGTAAAGTTGGGTATGCATAAATAGTTTTTTTTCATTCAACCAGTCAGTTGAATGAAAAAAAAAACCTGACAGATCCCAGCATCAACACAACAATGTATAATCTCTCCCGCTGACCTATTGTATTCTGACAGGGAAGATATCCCTCACCAGAATACACAGATCAGCATTTGCAGCCATTGGATGATCGAATGCTGGTTTTCAGTTCTGTTGAACAGACAGTGGTATACATATACCGAGAGCAAGCCAGTTCCTGCTGAACTGGCCAACTTTCAGTACCGGCTTAAAAGGGAATTTACTCTGAATGCCAATGAAACGGGAAGATTTTTACACTAACCACTAACGTAAGGAGGATTTACAGTGACCACCAATGTAAGGGGAATTTCTACACTGACCAACAATGTAACAGAAACATTTATACAGACCACAAATGTAATGGGATGATTTGCACTCACCCTCACTCATCTTTGAACCCCAAATAGTAACCCCCTCTGTGTATACCTGTGCTCCCCCACCCTTGCTCACTTATGCATTCCGTATAGTAACTCTCCTTCCCTCTGTTCTCTTCCACTGCAGTGTTGCAGCACCATTCAAATTCCGTACCTGATGTCATTCTCTACACTTGATCTTAGCCAAAAGGCCGAGAAGCGATGTACCTGATGTCATTCTCAGTGGCAGGTAGGACCCTGAAGCCTGCTTCTGATTTTCTACAATTACCTGCAGAGCATTCTATGGAGGTGATGGTGGGTGGTACCTTTGGGGGGACCAGTTACTAACCATTAAGCTTTGGAATTAATAATTGCTTACAAGAGTTTATCTGTTAGGGGGACCCCCAGGCACTATGAAACTTCTAACCAGGCTAGAAACTCAGTACTCTGGTGGCCAATTTTCAAACACACAACTTGCTTGTTGATAACTGACCTCCAACACACCAAATTTGCCTATGAAAATAAACTGAGCCAGTGAGTCATCTTCTAAGGCAGTGGTCCTCAACCCTGGCCTACAGGGCCCACTAACAGGCCAGATTTTAGGTATTACCTTGGGGAGATGCAGACTAGAGTACTGCAATCACTGAGCAGCAAATTATATCCCCTGGGATGTATTTCAGTTATCTTGAAAATCTGGCCTGTTAGTGGGCCCCGTAGGCCAGGGTTGAGGACCACTGTTCTAAGGCACTGCTTCCCAAAGTGGATGATACCGCCCCCTGGGAGGTGCTGGAACAATCCAGGGGGGCGGTAGTAGCTTTGGGCGCAATTGGGGCACGTTGAACAAAATTAAGGGGGCGGTGAAATCATAAAAAAAGAGGAGAAGAAAGTTGGGCAAAATTGTTCGTATATATATCTCCTCTGTTGTGCAACATAGAGTTAAAGTTATAATAATTGCTTTATTTTCCAAATAAACACACAAAATGCAGTGCCCATGCTGTAAGGTTTAAAGAGGTAGCAAACCGCTGCAATAAAAAACAAAAAAAAAACAACAACTTTCCACTGCAAAAAAATAGCATAGTGTGCTAATATACATTGCATATTAGCACATTATGAAATAATTACCTCAAAACTAAGCCCACTCGCGGCTAGCTGTCACCACTATGAGGACATCCATCTTCCCCCTGTCTTCCTTTCGAATTCAACTACTTCAGTTGTACGAATGGCTGGAGCCACAATGATGCCATTCCCGCGCATGTGCTTGGGAGCCCTCAGTTACAGAATGATGCTCTGAAGGTCCGGCACAGTATGCTGGACCTTCAGAGTGCATTTGCCGGTGACATCACCGGCTGCATCTAGGATAAATATCTCCTAAACCATGCATTGAGATATTCATTTTACCTATAGGTAAGCCTTTTTAAAGGGTTACCTGTAGGTAAAAATCACAAAGCAGACTTTACTACCGCTTTAAGTGCTCGTTTTGTCCAGGGAGAGGAGAAACCCTTATACTTATCAGAACCTTCGCTTTCACAGCAACTGAGGCTCTCCCACAATCCAGCAGTGGACTGTTCCTGGCATCCTCATGTCCAGAGCAGGGCTATGGACACTGCCTTGGGCATGATGATTTAAGACTGCTAAAGCACGGGGGTGCAGGAGCTGATAAGTATATGTTTTTTTGTCTTTTCCCTGAACATAAACACATAATTAAACTATGCAATGGGGGCACAGCCCCACTGCAAGGGAAAACTTTTTTTTTTGCTGAGTGATCACTTTTAACAGGCACATGTTGGTAGGTGAGCATGTTGCGGATTGTCTATGCACTTTGCCATAGACTTCTATTCCATCCTGCGGGTGTGGTGCACTTTCAGAAAGTGCACCAAACACCTGGATAGAATAGAAACCTATGGCTAAGCGCAACTAACCCATGGAAGTCGCAGATGCAGGTAAACCTCAGCACATCAGTGAGAAAACAGCCCTATGCTATTATTCGCAGTGTGTTGCTTCACACTGACCTAAATATCTCTTTTTTTCCTCCTGATTGTACCACTCTGAAGACCACTAGCCGGGATAAGAGATGGAGTGCAGTTGGTATTACTCCGCATGGGACAGGAGCCAACACTACAGAGGAGGCATCGGCTTATGTGACACTTGCTCCCTAATACTGCTCCAACTTTACAAGTAGTCCCCTCTGCATTGCATTATGTTTGATGGTCTGGAATGGTGGGTTAGCAATCCCAGACCACGATCTACCAGTCTCCTGTCTACAGGTTGCTGACCCCCGTTGTAGGATGTAGGTAAACATATAGACTTATAAAATAATGCAAATTTGTCACTGCCTCTTTCTGTTTGTTTGCTTAGAGTAGATTTCCAGGGGGGCGCCAGGGGTTTTTTTTTTGCTGAAAAGGGGACAGTAGGCCAAATCAACTTTTGAAACCTCTGTTCTAAGGTAATGTGAGCCTTTGAATTTACTTTAAAATATCATAGAAGAAAATTAGTCCAATCAGTGCCCATCAGTGAAACCTCACCATTGCCCATCAGTGCAGCCTGAGCAGTGCCTATCAGTGCAGCCTCACTAGTGCCCATGAATGCAGCCTCACCAGTGCCCTTCAATGCAGCCTCACCAGTGCCCTTCAATGCATCCTTAACAGTGCCCATCATTGCCCCCTCAACAGTGCCCATCAATGCAACCTCACCTGTGCCCATCAATGCAACCTCATAAGTGCCCATCAATACCCCCTCAACAGTGCTCATGAATGCAGCCTCACCAGTGCCCATCAATGCAACCTCACCTGTGCCCATAAATGCAACCTCACCTGTTCCCATTAATGCAGCTTGATCATAGCCCATCAATTCAGCCTCATTTGTGCCCATCAATGCAGCCTCCCCTGTGACCATCAATGCAGCCTGATCAGTGCCCATCAATTCAGCCTCATTTGTGCCCATCAATACAGCCTCACCCGTGCCCATCATCTTTTATATACAGAAGAGCTCCCACACTAAGAGATAAGCTGGTAAAAAATGTAATTAACCCACCCAAACAGATCACGCTTCCCACTAACATTAATGGTTTCTTTAGATGTAAGAAGTGTCTACCATGTAGAACAAACAGAAACCAACCTAGAAAAATTACCCATTTCAAGTCAAATAGCACAGGAGAAGAGTTCAGGATCAAGGACACAATTACATGCACTAGTTCCTACGTAACTTATGTTATTGAATGTCCTTGTCATTTACAGTATATTGGAAGAACCACCCGACAACTATATGTGAGAATACGTGAGCACATCAAGAACATTAAAAAGGGCTTTGAAAAACATACCCTTTCGAGACATTTTAAAGAAGTACATGCCCAGAACCCTTCCGGTCTAACCTTCTATGCAATAGACAAGATAAAAGGAGATTGGAGAGGAAGTAACAAACGTAGAATGGTTTCACGCAACGAGACCAAGTGGATCTATATGATGAGATCTCTCCGTCCAGAAGGGTTAAATACGGATATAGATCTGAACTGTTTTATCACAGACACTTAAACGTTCAAGTTCCGTTATTTTCTAACTGGCCCTTTTATAACCCATTTTTAAGGTTCCCATGATTTTTAAGATTCCTTAATTTTTTCAAGAATTTTTAGATTTTTTAAGAAGTTTTATATAAATATTTTTTAGGTAAAATGGTTTTTAGGATTGGGGTTTTTTCCCTTCTTCTCCCCTTTTCAATTCTTTTACCAATTATCTTTATTTTGTACCAATTACCTTTGGTTTTTATCACATACACATATGTATGTAAATTCTTAAAAAATTTTTTTCGACCTATCCTTCTCATCCAGCATCAGTTTGGTTTAATCATCCCGGTACATATAAAAAAACTATATGTTTTTGTCTTTTACCTTTTACCTTTTTTTAACTTCTTTTCAGTCATTTATATATATATATATTTTTCTTCGACCATTTATATATATATATATTTTCTTTGCTGTTTTTACCTCATGTTTATATATTTTGGTTCTTTTGGAAATATTTTTTATCCATTCTTCTCATCTATTATCAGTTTGTTTTAATTGTCCCGGTATCAAAACAATTCCCTATAAAATCTTCTTCACTTCTTGCACTTTACACCTCTTTATCCAATTTTTTGATATGGTGTTGGCAATATCTACGCCAACCTGTGCCACAATCTTTCTATTATTATTTATTCTTTAAAAATGGGGATATTGCTGCGCTAAAATGTAAAGATAAAAACATACATGAATAAAAAGTCAACAGACCAAATGAAAGCAGCCAGCACCTGATCTAGAATCAGAAATACCAGATCTAAATAGCAATATAGAATGGGATTGGTGCAGCGCTAACACAATTGAATCCACAGTCCATACAAATGTTCAAATGGATCAAATACAAAAGTGCAGTAAACAAAAGTTCATTAGAGAGTGCTCCAATAAAGAAGGGAAACTGTCCACCACTTCAAACTTGGAAAAAGCCCCGAGTGCAGGAACCGCCACCAAGATAATAAATGGCCTCTTACCAAATTGCAATGACCCCCATTACAAGGATCAAAGACAGCCTGTGTGAACAAATCAGTGCCCAGATCGACATGTATCCATTCCCAGTGTTCCCTCAGCAGCTGTTTGCATGAAGAAATCACAGCATGTCTCGGAGCTATACTCTCAGAACCTTTGTTTCCAACCAATAAAATGGCCGCCGTGTCTCCTTGCTGGCCTCAGCACGACGAACCGCAGGCTCCTCCTCCGACCGGTTTCATCAACACGTGACTTCGTCAGGGGGTGTCACACCCCCTGACGAAGTCACGTGTTGATGAAACCGGTCGGAGGAGGAGCCTGCGGTTCGTCGTGCTGAGGCCAGCAAGGAGACACGGCGGCCATTTTATTGGTTGGAAACAAAGGTTCTGAGAGTATAGCTCCGAGACATGCTGTGATTTCTTCATGCAAACAGCTGCTGAGGGAACACTGGGAATGGATACATGTCGATCTGGGCACTGATTTGTTCACACAGGCTGTCTTTGATCCTTGTAATGGGGGTCATTGCAATTTGGTAAGAGGCCATTTATTATCTTGGTGGCGGTTCCTGCACTCGGGGCTTTTTCCAAGTTTGAAGTGGTGGACAGTTTCCCTTCTTTATTGGAGCACTCTCTGATGAACTTTTGTTTACTGCACTTTTGTATTTGATCCATTTGAACATTTGTATGGACTGTGGATTCAATTGTGTTAGCGCTGCACCAATCCCATTCTATATTATTTATTCTTTATCATCATTATTTTAACATATTTTTATATGTTTTCGGCACATTATTTACGTTAAATATTGACACGTTATTTAATTATCACAGATCTTTATATATATTTTTGTTGTTCACTAAGTTTGGTATCTTGGTTTGTCCTTTTCATCCAGCATCAGTTAGGCCTAAGAGTGACATAACCCACTTATAATATAACCACTTGCACAAGGTCACATCACAGATCTTTATTTTTTTGTTCACTAAGTCTTGTATCTTGGTTTGTCCTTCTCATCCAGCATCAGTTTAGGCCTAAGAGTGATATAACCCACTTATGATATAATCACTTGCACGAGGTTATAATCTTCCTTTTAAAACAAACATCTTTATTTTTATACTTCATCCTTCTCATCCAGCATCACTCCCTAAATACCGATAAAAATTACTCAATGTTTGTTCATCATTTTTTAGACCTATTATCGGTTGGTCCGTCATTTAACGAACAGGTTCACAGTGAGTTATGTTAATAATCTCTTCCTGGTACACATATGAAATCTAAGTATGACAGTTACACCAAATACTCTAACCTTTTATGCATCAAATTTCTTCCCATATGGAGTTTTTGAAACCAAAAAAAATTTTTTATACATTTTTTAATTTTTTTAAATTTTTTTAATCTGTCCTTTAATTTTTATCAACCTCTATTTTAAATCGAGGTTGACCTTTTTTGATGAATAAAATATATTTTTTAAAAAACATTTAATAAAGGATCGCATTACACTCAGTTACATTAATTGATCGGATATGATGATAGTATGGCTGTTCCCTTGCACATCCTGAATTGAAGCCAGTAGAGGAGCAATATGGCTTCCGGAGTGGGAGTAAAAAGATGGCAGCGCTGACCCATCCCCTCCGTTACCTGGATACGGGCGGCTATAATAAGTCCGGGAGTACGCCTAGTTGACGCCGCTCCAGTTGATGTCCCTCTGACGAAACGCGTAGGGCGGAGTCTTGCTACGTACTACGTCACTTCCGGTTGTCGGTCGTGGAACGCGGAAGCATCCCGGCGCGCACCGACTGCATTCTGATCCCGATCATCGCAAACCTACCAGTGAGTGTACTGCGCTTTCTTTACATATTGTATGGATTTGCTACTCATTATGGGGCCTTCTCTCGTTGTGAGCATTTAGGGCACAAGTGCCGGCTCGGAGCTGCTCCTTCGTCACGGAGAAGAGACCCACATCCATATTGCTGCACAGGTTGTATTGCAAAACGCCACCTAGTGGCTTTTTCTACGTATCTTTTTAGCAGCACTCATTCACCTTTTTTTATCATATACTGCTGCATGAGCTCTTAATGGAAACGCCACCTAGTGGACAAGTATAATTTCACTCAGCAGCAAGTATTTATATTTATTTATCATTTTTTATATCACATGTGGGGCACATATATCAGGAAATTCTATACCTGATAAACACACTTGTGGTTAGTGGGTTTACTCCCCTTCTCTCTTCTTCCTTTTTTTCTTTTTTTTTTTTTCCTTTTTTTCTTTTTTTCTTTTATGTTCACTATTATTGTATATGGTTATTTTGTACACCTATCACCGTATTGGTTGTTTTTATTTTGTATTTCATTAAACACATTGGTTATGTAATATTTATTTCATCTAGGAGTTCATTCACTATACATTGGTGACACTCTGATATTTGTGTGGTTTTACTTCACACTATAAGGTAGCGCCGATACCAATTATCACATTCCTTTATTGCACTTTTACCCTTGTACCCAAGGGTTGATTGGTGGCAGCTTACACCTTCTATTCACAATACCTTCCTCCTCCCCCCCTCATATGCACTTTAGTCCATAGCGCTGGTCATTTTCTTTTATTATTCATTGTGTCCATCAATGCCCCCTCTCTAGTACCCATGAATGCAGCCTCACCAGTGGCCACCAATGCAACCTCACTTGTGCCCATCAATGCAGCCTGATCAGTGCCCATCAATGCCACCTCACCTGTGTCCATTAATGCAGCCTCATCTGTGCCCATAGTTGCAGCCTAACATGTGCCCCTCAATGCAACCTCACCTGTGCCCTCCAATGCAGTCTCACCTGTGCCCGTCAATGCAGCCTCACCTGTGTCGGTCAATGCAGCATGACCAGTGCAGGGGAAGAGAGAGGAGAGGAAGAGGAAAGCCAGCTGGATAATCACAGAACAGGGATCGCCCCGCTGTAACAGCTTTCATTTGAATTGCCGGGTGCTCGCCATCACACACAGTTCTGCCTCTTGGATCGGCTTCTATGATCACACGTCCTAGCATTGGACCAGTGTTCTGTCTATCAAAGGAGGCGGGCAAGGAGGCAGTGCTGTGTGTGATGGCGAGCACCTGGCAATTCAAGTGAAAGCTGGTACAGCGGGACAAACCCTGCTCTGTGATTATCCGGCCAGCTTTCCTCTTCCTCTCCTCTCTCTTACCCTGGGCGATCGCTGGAAGAATGGCTCCCGAGGCAGCCCCACACTCACACTCATTGATTTTACACTCGCAAAATGTGAACAGGCGAGTGGAAAATTTGGGGGTTGACTTAGCGTACAGTTCACACTTTCAGCCTTACTCCCAATGGCTCGTTGCTCAATAAATAGTCCCGGGTTATTGGTTTTTAGTATCTATTTGGGAACTTGTATGGGAGAAGGCATTAGTGGGATACTCCAACTGGAGGGACATACTAAAACATTTAATGTGAAAATGGCTTAATGTAGCTTAATGTGTAATAAAGTGCCTAAACCATAATCAATTGCCCTGAAACTTTGCACAGACTAAGTTTTTAACTTTCCTAATATATCCTAGAAGTTTCATGTAGTTTGGTCTTCCAGGAGGCAAACAAGGGACATTAAGCTTGTTTTTTGGGGAGCTTAATGTGGCTTAACATACAAAAAAGAGCTTAGATGTTAGCCAATTTCCCCCAAACTTCACACAATAGAAGACTCTATTGATGCTAAGATAGTCTGAAAATTTTAGCTCATTTGGTAAATCACACCAAAAGTTATTCACATTAAGCTATTTTTTTACAATACTAAAACGTTTAATGTCCACGGCTTAATGTAAAAAGAGCTTAATGTACCAAAATGTGCCTTAACCTTAACCAATTGTCTTGAAACTTTGCAAAGCCCAAGTTCTGCACTTCCCAAAGCTATCCTGGAGGTTTCATCGATTTTGGTCTCCCACACGGAAAACTGGGGACATTAAGCTCTTTTTTGGGGGAGCTTAATGTGGCTTAACGTACAAAAAAAAAAATTAGATGTGAACCAATTTCCCCCAAACTTGGCACAATAGAAGAGTTTATCAATTCCTACATATTCTGAAAATTTCAGATCATTTGGTAAATCGCACCAAAAGTTATTCACATTAAGCTGTTTTTAGCAATCATAAAAACACGTGGCTTAATGTGAAAAGAGCTTAACGTACCAAAATGTGCCTAAACCTCAACCAATTGTCTTGAAACTTTGCACAGCCCAATTTCTGCACTTCCTAAAGGTATCCTGGAGGTTTCATCGATTTTGGTCTCCCACACGGAAAACTGGGGACATTAAGCTCTTTTTTTGGGGAGCTTAATGTGGCTTAACATACAAAAAAGAGCCTAGATGTGAACCAATTTCCCTCAAACTTGGCACAATAGAAGAGTCTGTCTATTCCAACATATTCTGAAAATTTCAGATCATTTGGTAAATCACACCAAAAGTTATTCACATTAAGCTCTTTTTAGCAAACATAAAAACACATGGCTTAATGTGAAAAGAGCTTAACGTACCAAAATGTGCCTAAACCTCAAACAATTGTCTTGAAACTTTGCACAGCCCAAGTTCTGCACTTCCCTCAGCTATCCTGGAGGTTTCATCGATTTAGGTCTCCCACATGGAAAACTGGGGACATTAAGCTCTTTTTTTGGGGAGCTTAATGTGGCTTAACGTACAAAAAAGAGCTTAGATGTGAACCAATTTCCCCAAACTTGGCACAATAAGTAATAAGGCCACAGTAAGCTTCACAAAAAGCAAGCTAAATGCAGTGGCGGCTGGTGAAGTTTTAAGATGGGGGGGGGGCGCAAGACCCCGCCCTTCTATTTTGACCCCTCCAATTTATAAGAAGCCCCACCCCTTATAGACTCCACCCATTTTGTCCCCTATATTTTGCTTGCGTGAACAAATTCTCCCAATATATCACATATTAAGGGGTCTCTCAGTACTAGTATATCCCATAATAGGGAGCAGGGGCCCTATTATGGGATATACTGTGAGAGACACCCTATTATGGGATACACTGACTGAGAGTAGCACAAACCCCACAGTACAGGCCCCCTAGCACAAACCCCACAGTACAGACCCCCTAGCACAAACCCCACAGTACAGACCCCCTAGCACAAACCCCACAGTACAGGCCCCCTAGCACTAATCCAACAGTACAGGCCCCCTAGCACAAACCCCACAGTACAGGCCCCCTAGCACAAACCCCACAGTACAGACCCCCTAGCACAAACCCCACAGTACAGACCTCCTAGCACTAATCCCACAGTACAGACCCCCTAGCACAAACCCCACAGTACAGGCCCCCTAGCACTAATCCCACAGTACAGGCCACCTAGCACTAATCCCACAGTACATGCCCCCTTTCAATGCAGTGACCAGCGTACATGCCCCTTTCAATGTAGTGACCAGCGTACAGGCCCCCTTTCAATGTAGTGACCAGCATACATGCCCCCTTTAAATGTAGTGACCAGCGTACAGGCCCCCTTTCAATGTAGTGACCAGCATACATGCCCCCTTTCAATGTAGTGACCAGCATACATGCCCCTTTCAATGTAGTGACCAGCGTACATGCCCCCTTTCAATGTAGTGACCAGCATACATGCCCCTTTCATCCATCCATCCATCCATGATGATATATATAATGATATCTGCACACTGTGGTCTGGGCCCAGCCTGGGTAACTTGATAAATCTTGCACTGTGACCTGCCTGTACCTACCTGTTCTGGCCTGGGTCTATCCATCCATCATGGATGAATGGACCCAGGCCAGGCCAGAACAGGTAGGTACAGGCAGGTCACGGTGCAAGATTTATCAAGTTACCCAGGCCGGGCCCAGACCAGAGTGTGCAGATATCATTATCATCATGGATGGATGGATGGACCCAGGCCAGGCCAGGCCAGGTAGGTACAGGCAGGTCACGGTGCAAGAATAATATCCCAAGCCAGGCCCAGACCAGAGTGTGCAGATATCATTATATATATATCATCATGGATGGATGGATCATCCATCCATCCATGATGATATATATAATGATATCTGCACACTCTGGTCTGGGCCCGGCCTGGGTAACTTGATAAATCTTGCACCGTGACCTGCCTGTACCTACCTGTTCTGGCCTGGGTCCATCCATCCATCCATCCATGATGATGATATCTGCAGCAGATATCATTATCATCATGGATGGCATGGCAGGCAATGGATGGCAATGTCATGGCATGGATGGCAGGCAATGGATGGCAATGGCATGGCATGGATGGCAGGCAATGGATGGCAGGCAATGGATGGCAATGGCACGGTATGGATGGCAGGCAATGGATGGCAATGGCATGGCATGGATGGCGGGCAATGGATGGCAATGGCATGGCATGGATGGCAGGCAATGGATGGCAATGGCATGGCATGGATGGCAATGGCATGGATGGCAGGCAATGGATGGCAATGGCATGGATGGCAGGCAATGGATGGCAATGGCATGGCATGGCATGGATGGCAGGCAATGGCAAGGCATGCATTTTTTTTGTGGAGTGGACAGAGGCCTGAGGAGGAGGAGGACTGAGAACTTACCGGGCTGCTGCTGCACAGGGCTGGACTCGTCTCTCTCTTCTGACCCGAGGCCTGGATCCGAATGCGGTCTGCCGTCTGTCCACGAAGAAGGCCCGCCGCCGCCCGATCCGACTCCTGGTCTCCGTCTCCTCCTGGTCCTGGACTGGTCCTCCTGGTCAAGCGGTGACTCGGCGTCGGCGAGAGCTCTGAGCGGACGGGAGTCTTCTATCTTCTCTCAGCCGCAGGAAGGAATGGAACCCGGAAGGCGGAAGCGGTGATCGTGACGCCGGGGCGGTGCACCGCCCCACGCGTCACGTGACCAGATGATGTCCTTCTGTGATTGGTCCAGGCTGGAGTCTGGACCAATCACAGCCAGGTGGGGGTGGCCAAGCGCTCTTTTCTGTGCCCAGGTTACACCCCCAGAAGGCAGCCAATCTGCGCCTCTTCTGGGTCATAAACCCCACCCCCCCTTTAGCCACCACATAGGCCAGTCAGACCGGCGAACCGATTTTTTTTCCCTAACTTTATTGTTTTTTTTGTCTTTTTTTTTTCTTTTTTCTTAGGGGGGGCGGCGCCCTGGCGCCCCCTATGCACGGGCCGCCACTGGCTAAATGTAAGCTCTTTTTACATTAAGCTGTTGACATTAAATGTTTTAGGAATGTAAAATGAAGCTTAATGTGAATAACTTTTGGTGTGATCAACCAAATGATCTGAAATTTTCAGAATATGTTGAAATCGATAGACTCTTCTATAGTGCCAAGTTTGGGGGAAATTGGTTCACATCTAAGCTCTTTTTTGTACGTTAAGCCACATTAAGCTCCCCAAAAAAAGAGCTTAATGTCCCCAGTTTTCCATGTGGGAGACCAAAATTGATGAAACCTCCAGGATAACTTAGGGAAGTGCAAAACTTGGGCTGTGCAAAGTTTCAAGACAATTGGTTGAGGTTTAGGCACATTTTGGTACGTTAAGCTCTTTTCACATTAAGCCATTCGTTTTTATGATTGCAAAATAGAGCTTAATGTGAAGGCACATTTTGGTACATTTTGGTACATTAAGCTCTTTTCACATTAAGCTAAGGACATTAAACGTTTTAGTATTGTACAAAAAGAGCTTAATGTGAATAACTTTTGGTGTAATTTATCAAATGACCTGAAATTTTCAAAATATGTTGGAAACGATAGACTCTTCTATTGTGCCAAGTTTGGGGGAAATTGGTTCACATCTAAGCTCTTTTTTGTACGTTAAGCCACATTAAGCTCCCCAAAAAAAGAGCTTAATGTCCCCAGTTTTCCATGTGGGAGACCTAAATCGATGAAACCTCCAGGATAGCTTATGGAAGTGCAGAACTTGGGCTGTGCAAAGTTTCAAGACAATTGGTTGAGGTTTAGGCACATTTTGGTACGTTAAGCTCTTTTCACATTAAGCCATGCGTTTTTATGATTGCATAATAGAGCTTAATGTTAATAACTTTTGGAGTGATTTACCAAATGATCTGAAATTTTCAGAATATGTTGGAATTGATAGGCTCTTGTATTGTGCCAAGTTTGGGGCAAATTGGTTCACATCTAAGCTCTTTTTTGTACATTAAACCACATTAAGCTCCCAAAAAAAGAGCTTAATGTCCCCAGTTTTCCGTGTGGGAGACCAAAATCGATGAAACCTCCAGGATAGCTTTGGGAAGTGCAGAACTTGGGCTGTGCAAAGTTTTAAGATAATTGGTTGAGGTTTAGGCACATTTTGGTACGTTAAGCTCTTTTCACATTAAGCTAAGGACATTAAACGTTTTAGTATTGTACAAAAAGAGCTTAATGTGAATAACTTTTGGTGTAATTTATCAAATGACCTGAAATTTTCAGAATATGTTGGAAACGATAGGCTCTTCTTTTGTGCCAAGTTTGGGGGAAATTGGTTCACATCTAAGCTCTTTTTTGTACGTTAAGCCACATTAAGCTCCCCAAAAAAAGAGCTTAATGTCCCCAGTTTTCCATGTGGGAGACCAAAATTGATGAAACCTCCAGGATAACTTAGGGAAGTGCAAAACTTGGGCTGTGCAAAGTTTCAAGACAATTGGTTGAGGTTTAGGCACATTTTGGTACGTTAAGCTCTTTTCACATTAAGCCATTCGTTTTTATGATTGCAAAATAGAGCTTAATGTGAAGGCACATTTTGGTACATTTTGGTACATTAAGCTCTTTTCACATTAAGCTAAGGACATTAAACGTTTTAGTATTGTACAAAAAGAGCTTAATGTGAATAACTTTTGGTGTAATTTATCAAATGACCTGAAATTTTCAAAATATGTTGGAAACGATAGACTCTTCTATTGTGCCAAGTTTGGGGGAAATTGGTTCACATCTAAGCTCTTTTTTGTACGTTAAGCCACATTAAGCTCCCCAAAAAAAGAGCTTAATGTCCCCAGTTTTCCATGTGGGAGACCTAAATCGATGAAACCTCCAGGATAGCTTATGGAAGTGCAGAACTTGGGCTGTGCAAAGTTTCAAGACAATTGGTTGAGGTTTAGGCACATTTTGGTACGTTAAGCTCTTTTCACATTAAGCCATGCGTTTTTATGATTGCATAATAGAGCTTAATGTTAATAACTTTTGGAGTGATTTACCAAATGATCTGAAATTTTCAGAATATGTTGGAATTGATAGGCTCTTGTATTGTGCCAAGTTTGGGGCAAATTGGTTCACATCTAAGCTCTTTTTTGTACATTAAACCACATTAAGCTCCCAAAAAAAGAGCTTAATGTCCCCAGTTTTCCGTGTGGGAGACCAAAATCGATGAAACCTCCAGGATAGCTTTGGGAAGTGCAGAACTTGGGCTGTGCAAAGTTTTAAGATAATTGGTTGAGGTTTAGGCACATTTTGGTACGTTAAGCTCTTTTCACATTAAGCTAAGGACATTAAACGTTTTAGTATTGTACAAAAAGAGCTTAATGTGAATAACTTTTGGTGTAATTTATCAAATGACCTGAAATTTTCAGAATATGTTGGAAACGATAGGCTCTTCTTTTGTGCCAAGTTTGGGGGAAATTGGTTCACATCTAAGCTCTTTTTTGTACGTTAAGCCACATTAAGCTCCCCAAAAAAAGAGCTTAATGTCCCCAGTTTTCCGTGTGGGAGACCAAAATCGATGAAACCTCCAGGATAGCTTTGGGAAGTGCAGAACTTGGGCTGTGCAAAGTTTCAAGACAATTGGTTGAGGTTTAGGCACATTTTGGTACATTAAGCTCTTTTCACATTAAGCTAAGGACATTAAATGTTTTAGTATTGTACAAAAAGAGCTTAATGTGAATAACTTTTGGTGTAATTTATCAAATGATCTGAAATTTTCAGAATATGTTGGAATAGATAGACTCTTCTATTGTGCCAAGTTTGGGGGAAATTGGTTCACATCTAAGCTCTTTTTTGTACGTTAAGCCACATTAAGCTCCCCAAAAAAAAAGCTTAATGTCCCCAGTTTTCCATGTGGGAGACCTAAATCGATGAAACCTCCAGGATAGCTTTGGGAAGTGCAGAACTTGGGCTGCGCAAAGTTTGAAGACAATTGGTTGAGGTTTAGGCACATTTTTTTACGTTAAGCTCTTTTCACTTTAAGCCACGTGTTTTTATGATTGCTAAAAACAGCTTAATGTGAATAACTTTTGGTGTGATTTACCAAATGATCTGAAATTTTCAGAATATGTTGGAATTGATAGGCTCTTCTTTTGTGCCATGTTTGGGGGAAATTGGTTCACATCTAAGCTCTTTTTTGTACGTTAAGCCACATTAAGCTCCCCAAAAAAAGAGCTTAATGTCCCCAGTTTTCCGTGTGGGAGACCAAAATCGATGAAACCTCCAGGATAGCTTTGGGAAGTACAGAACTTGGGCTGTGCAAAGTTTCAAGACAATTGGTTGAGGTTTAGGCACATTTTGGTACATTAAGCTCTTTTCACATTAAGCTAAGGACATTAAATGTTTTAGTATTGTACAAAAAGAGCTTAATGTGAATAACTTTTGGTGTGATTTACCAAATGATCTGAAATTTTCAGAATATGTTGGAATAGATAGACTCTTCTATTGTGCCAAGTTTGGGGGAAATTGGTTCACATCTAAGCTCTTTTTTGTACGTTAAGCCACATTAAGCTCCCCCAAAAAAGAGCTTAATGTCCCCAGTTTTCCATGTGGGAGACCTAAATCGATGAAACCTCCAGGATAGCTTATGGAAGTGCAGAACGTGGGCTGTGCAAAGTTTCAAGACAATTGGTTGAGGTTTAGGCACATTTTGGTACGTTAAGCTCTTTTCACACTAAGCCACGTGTTTTTATGATTGCTAAAAACAGCTTAATGTGAATAACTTTTGGTGTGATTTACCAAATGGTTTGAAATTTTCAGAATATGTTGGAATTGATAAACTCTTCTATTGTGCCAAGTTTGGGGGAAATTGGTTCACATCTAAGCTCTTTTTTGTATGTTAAGCCACATTAAGCTCCCCCAAAGCTCTTTTTTGTATGTTAAGCCACATTAAGCTCCCCCAAAAAAGAGCTTAATGTCCCCAGTTTTCCACGTGAGAGACCAAAATCGATGAAACCTCCAGGATAGCTTTGGGAAGTGCAGAACTTGGGCTGTGCAAAGTTTCAGGACAATTGGTTGAGGTTAAGGCACATTTTGGTACATTAAGCTCTTTTTACATTAAGCCGTGGACATTAAACTTTTTAGTATTGTAAAAAAAAAATAGCTTAATGTGAATAACTTTTGGTGTGATTTACCAAATGAGCTAAAATTTTCAGACTATCTTAGCATCAATAGAGTCTTCTATTGTGTGAAGTTTGGGGGAAATTGGTTAACATCTAAGCTCTTTTTTGTATGTTAAGCCACATTAAGCTCCCCAAAAAACAAGCTTAATGTCCCTTGTTTGCCTCCTGGAAGACCAAACTACATGAAACTTCTAGGATATATTAGGAAAGTTAAAAACTTAGTCTGTGCAAAGTTTCAGGGCAATTGATTATGGTTTAGGCACTTTATTACACATTAAGCTACATTAAGCCATTTTCACATTAAATGTTTTAGTATGTCCCCCAACTGGAGCTATGTACATTGGATAAGGACAACTCTCACATGGCCTCACCAGGTTTCTTGTGGAAGCAGTCACACTGCTTAAACCATACTACCACTTGTATGGAAAGGGTTAAGTCTTCTTGCTCTCTCCAGCAGCAAACTTGATGAACTACATTATCTTCAGGATACTCGCTAGCTTCCCCTTTACTGACACCCGTCCACTGACTCTTCTAGCTGCAGGGATGTTCCCCATCAGGTCAGGCCCCTTGACACAGATCTGTACTCAATGCAATGCAGAATCAGATCCTTCAGTGCCCCCCCCTTCCAGTCAGCGTTACAGAACCTGCGGGTTCAGTTCCTCTATAGCTCTTTAGGCCATCAGGTCACTACCTGAGGCCTCATGGCACCTCTACAGAGAAGGAGGCAGCCGCACCCCCCTCCCCCTCCGAGACTCCGCTATCCAGACAAAAGACTCCGAACACATGTGCTCCTGGCATTTATACAGTATTCCAGCATGTACCGAGGCATTCTCCTTTGCCAAATCACCAGGGCTGTACCAAACGCCTGTGCACTCATCTGCCAGGTTTCCTCCCACTGTCCAATATGCCTCCTTACTGGACCAGTGTGAAACACTCTGCAGACAGACTGAGTTACACCTGAGCACATTGAGCAGACCTCACTAACAGATCCTGCTCTCTGGTAGGTAGAGAACACTTTAGATTTATCTGCAATCCCTCTAGTAAGCAGAAAGGATTCAACACTATACTCTCTCTCTAGCACCTGCCTAGGAGGATGCTACACATATAAATATATAGAAAGATCCCTGGGAGGCACTCTTACACAAACCAATAGATGGCGCTACTAAATGAGAGCACACTCTAGTGACCCATATATTTTCAGCCACGAAGCAGACGATTGCAAAAGCAGGTTAGACGGCGATTCTAAACTTCGACAAGGTAAAAAGTTGGGTGCGCGGTACCCTGGTGAATGAGAAACTGACAGCCCTGGCTAGATTATTTCCCACTAGCGCAACCAGTTTTCTAGAACTGTAAACCAACACTATGAAACTGACACTACGAGTCAATATAACCATAGTGAACCTCCGGGACAAAGATAGCCTCCTTCCCCTTCCTCCACCCTCTTCTTCTTTCTCTTCTCCCTTTTCCCCTTACCTTTTTTCTCTCTCCGGATCCTCTCCACCTAAGCATTAACATCCTCCCCCCCCCTTTTTTTTTTTGTGCCCTTGAGCAGTACCCTGTTTTTTAGTCTTAGGGACGACTGTACTGTTCCTGCTAGCTCAAGAGCCCTAGCCAAAAGGCCTTTTTATAGAAACAAGGCACATCGCATCTCCAGGCAGGGCTCTGACAATTGAATATCTAACAACATGATATTGCTTGGGACCAATGGTCCTTCATTTCTATATCATTGTTTAATGCTAAGTATCGTCAAAAAGAAACTCTTTCTGCACTTGTTCATTTTTCACAAAGTTTTCTTGGTTATGCAAATGTTTATTGTTCTTATCATTTCCAAAAATAACAACATTCGAATAGAAGCCAACTCATCAATCTTGAGAGAGATGACTGGCCTTGCTCCCATCCGGACACAGTTAGCTCCCAATAGGGGTGTCCGGATGTCCTGGAGGCACGACCAACATCACTAGTATGTTACAGAGCTCCTCATACTTATTGTTTTTTATCGTTCTGTTTTACTATTCCAGTATTATTTGCATGGACTATGTTAAGTCATGCACCAATGTACTTATCCCTATATTGACAGAAAATGGATGATATCCTATCTGGATGTTTGTTTTTTTTTATTTAAAAATCTTCCATAAAAACATGGTAAAAGAGAGAATGCCAAGGATGTCAGATGACTTCAGTTCAGAATTTTCCTGCTTGACGCACATTCACACTGTATAGGTAATTCATTTTTACCCACCAGTTAAGGCGAAACTTCACCCTCCAGGGCATGTTACCTCCCATCCACTCCTTTTTTCCTCAATGGCAGAAATTGGGAATTTTTTTATTTTCTTTCTTTATTTTTTGAAAAAGAAAGGTCTGGCCCGACCCCCCCCCCCCATGCACCTATTTAGTCTAGGAGAATGACGCGTGCACTTTGCCTGCATTGTCTCCTGGGATATGTATGTTTCATATCCCAGGAGGCATAGTCCTTTATTGGGAAAGGTGGAGGGGGCAGGGTCAGGCAGCACGTCATTGGTGAAGCTGTTGGCTTAACCCGGAAGAGCTCACAGCTTACCAATGACGTCACAGAAGAAGATGGCGGTGCTCAACCAAGGGGGTGCAGAGAAGAAGCGGATCTGAGCAGTACAGCACTGGATCCATTTGGCAGGCGAGTACCTTAAATGTTCATGCAACCAGGTAATTTGGGGCTAAAAAAATAAAAGCGTAAAGTTACACTTCAATATTGCCTGCTCTGTACTTCCAGCGGTGCGGCTATGAGAGCTGCAGCTCTTGTACAATGAAAGAATCCCGTCACTTACCCGCCCTTTACTCTCCCCTTGTTCCATGACAGAACACCTTGTATTCTGTGAATAAAATACAAGGCGTTCTGGGAACAGACGAGGAGAGAGGAAAAAGGTGATTAACCCTCGGTCTACTGGCTTTTTTGTGTACCACTTTGCACTGCCAGGGTCCAATGGGCCCTGCACTATAATTTGGTACATATAATGAATAAATGTTTTTATTATGTATGTACCCAGCACTGTCTAACCAAAAAGGATCTAATATGTATTCCTATTCGTTATTTGTGCAGAAACATAATATTTAAATCACAATACATAATACTTTTATAAAAAATTAAAGTGCAATCAGTTGAAAAAATGTGCATGAATAATACGTCTTTTATAGTGCTGGTCATCCTATTCTTCCAGTGCCAGTATGTTCCAACAAGTGCCGTTGTGCTCCCCTCCTTATGTGCCTTTACTCAACGACTAGTGATAGGTTAAATGCCTGTGTTTCAAAAAAAATTCCTCCAGTGGCAAAACATTTTTTTTTTCTTTCTTTTGTGACTCCGGCAGGTAGGTCCAAGAACCTAATTTGAGTGTAGGGAGATAGAATTAGGGGAAATCCGTAGTGTAATTCCATTTTTATTGTTAAAAAAACATATAAAAGCCAATTGCGCACTTACAAAACTCTCCTCTTGCATGTGAGCATTTAATTACGCCATTCTGGAACTCAAAAGTGGCGGTTTGCATTCCAAAGAGCGGACGTGACATAACCAGAAATATCCACCTGCTTAATGCATTTTGCTCCACCCAGGATGCGTCCTCAGAAGCTCAGCGCTGGGTACACCTGGGTATACCTGAGAGGAATATGTACACCTTACATCCCAGCAGCAGTCTTGTAAACGCATTCCACATACTACATAGCGCAGGGATCATAATATTATAATGTTTTATGAATATTTTAATGAATATTTTATTGAATAAATGTTGCATCAAGTTTCAGTATAATTACTTTTGTTGTGAAACAGGGTAATTATGAATTTTGATTATAATTTTAGCTAGTAAAATGTTGAATAACTATGAAATACTAATAAATGCTTACTCATTTGGTGATAATAAAGTATATTCTCCATATTTTGAGCACTAACTGTGAAAAGTATTTAGTCTTATATTATGTTGCACATAAATTCACAGATAACGATAAATCAATTAAGAGAAACATGACATTTTGATATGTAGGTGTAGGGCATAGGTTGTGTGGGGTGACTAGCTCGCTGGTAGGCGTGGATGACCCCTTGGGGGGGTTCGTTACACAGGGAGACAGCCGAGAAGTGGTTGCAAACAACACTTTGGTTTATTCATGCAGTTTTCTTCAAACAAGTGCATGCAGCAAAACATCCAAAATAAAATAAAACACAAAATAAATCCTTGCCACTGTGGGCGGCTACCTTCACACACTGGAACCTATCTAATGAAGTCTGTCCCCAACCTACTGTTGGGCAGACTTGGCTGATCCTACAGCAGACACTCAATAGTCCATGTTTTATCTTCCCACAACAAATTTCCATTGAACATGTCCCTTTACTCTTCACATTGAGAATGTCCCTTTGCTTGTCTCTTCACATGGCAAACATTCCTTTATTTCTTCCACATAGAAATTGTTTGTTTTCTCACCTTGAAAAGTCTTCACAACTGTTTACCCTCCTTAGCGCACATCACTTCAGGGGGTCTTCTCCCATGCTCACACAGCTTGTCGGGAGGCACACATCTGACTGTCCTCCTCTCCCAGCCCACACGGCGACAGGAGGCAGCAATCCTTAGACTTCCTTTGGACAAATTATAGAGACCTTAACTTCCTCATTCCGAACAGCTGAAGGCCTTTCAACTTCCTTAAGCCGTCCTGGCTACCTTTTCAGCCGACACCCTATAGTAATTGGTGAACTTTCTACACCAGGTGGAAATGTATCTCCTGTCTGTGACTACATCCACAGATTTACCTGACTTCCTGTCACAGTAGTTAGAAATATCAAAAAGAATTGGGAGATCAATTGTGCTTTAGATGGCCACATCCCTTAATAATTTTCATTGCAAAGGGGTTCTCTCGTATTTGGGAAATGGGCCTTTAAAGGCTCAAGGAGTAAACACTAGTATACATCAGATTACCTTACCTTATTGATTTTTCTAAATGGTATAATCACTGTCATATTTTTCAATGAATATCTGTACTTTGATATTATTTGTGGATCTATATCTTGTTACAAAACTGGCTCCTGTTTCACCAGAGCGCCCTAGACTAATTTACAGGAGTAATTTACAGGAGGAGTGTGAAAAACATAGTAGCCCCTTGTAGGTTCACCAGGCCCAAGACCGTCTCACAGTCCCTCACCACCTTTTGTAACTTAGTGGGTATGTACCAATGCAAGAAAATCCAATGCAAAATGTGCCCTTTTGTCACACACAGGCAGAAGTGGTTTCATGGTCCACTTGGCAAGCAATACACTCACAAACATTTTTTCAGTTGTTCCACTGAATTTGTGGTGTATTGCTTGACCTATCCCTGTGGTCTTCTTTACGTGGGACGCACTATTTGTACAGTGCGTGCCCATTTTGGAGACCACAGGAGACTGATAGAAAAGGGTTCTGTGGAACATAGTGTCCCCAGACACTTCCGTCTCCATCACAACCGGTCAACTGAGGGACTACGTGTCTGGGTCATTGAGACCATTCCCCCCTGTGATCCGGTTGCAGAGCGATTTCAGTCCCTTTGCTATAGGGAAACGTTTTGGATTTTCACCCTCAACTCTTTAGTCCCCGGGGGGCTGAATGAAGAGCTTGAAATAAATACCATTTTGTGATGAGGACTTAAGATAATAATGATTATTTATTCCCTTTTCTACTTCATTTCCTTTTCCCTATTTTTGTCATCTTAATACATTTTTAATAAGGATCCTTTCATATTAATGTGATGTGTATTCATTATACTCATGTATTATGGTGTTCTTTGGCTACATATATCTCTTTCTTCTGATCAGTTATTTAATGGTTATTTCTAATTTAGGTTTATTATAAACCAATTTTATTCATTTTACATTTTTTGTAATATATGCATGTGTTGTATGGACCATTCTCTAGACACCGCTATTGTGCAGGGTTCAACGATATGTTATAGGAAGTTCCTGTACCAATGATGCACAGGTGGGGGATCTTCATTATTTTTATTTTTTTATTTTTATTTTACATCTATTTACACTTTTTATAAACCTTTTACAGTAATAGGTGCCATGATCACGACTTTGTGGTATTTGGAGCCTTTTAAATTTGATTCATGAGGGTCCATTTACATCCCTTTTTATTCTTTCCATGTGGTTTGTTTTTAAATTATGGAGGGCAGTCCTAATTGCAGCTGCACTTGCTTAATTAGTTCTTTTGTCCCAGTTTCACATATAAGTGCATTGTTGGTGCAAGGGCAGGCCTGCCTGATGAAGGAGGTGGACCTCCGAAACAGCATTGCGGCCTGCACTCCACGATTTGCCCAGCTGTTTCGGATCCCTGTCGGACTCTGTGGAGGAACCGACAAGTCACCATTACGTCACTTCCGGTCACTTACGGTTTTCGGTCACTTCCGGTCACGGACACTAGCGAGGCTGCTCATCCAGGGAGCCTCTGTCCATCTACAGCTACAGTCCAGTGCCCGGATCGTGCCCCTATTCTAGTACAGGACCACCATCCAGGCTCCATAGTCTGTACACACCACCTGGCTTCGCTGCGGGGATCTCCCTCCGATATCACACAGGCTGATTCTGGAATATCCACATGTAAGTTGCTATAATAAAGTTGTTGTTTTTGTTAATACATCCTTGTGACCTGGCGCCCTTTTTCTTTACTTACTGGATGCCTGGAGGGACTCCCTACCTCTTTAGGAGCTGCCGGTCCCAAATAACATCCCAGCCTTTTTGGACTTTGTGACTTTCCCATCAGAAGGACCTGTTGCTGTCATGAACAACAAACATTGAACACTGATGATCCATGGATGAGGTTTTACATATTATGCCTCCTCTTTTTAACATTTCCTCTTAATGCCTTCTTGTTAAGTTTGTTTATATCATTCACCATTTAGTCTTTGACCCCACCGTGAGTGTTGCCTTCTCTTATCCTGTTGGAACAGTGAGCGCTGATTCACTGATTTAGGGCAGTGATTTTGTCTGTTGTTTCTATATTTTGTTACAGATGATACAACCTCCTCGAGTCAAGCTCCCAAAGAAGCGGCATATCTTCAAAGCATGTAGAGTATGATTTAATCTTGTCTGGGGATCCCCCCTTTTAGGGGAGACAGCAAAGCCAACTCCCAATCCATAAGAGGAGGTGTTGTACGTTGTATTTTCCTAGTTCTGGATCCACCTTGCTGTGGACCATGTCTGGATTTCTGTGATGTATTTTTATACATTAATTTTCTTTGTGTGTTTCCCTTCAAGGGGATGTTTTTTACTCATGTATTTATAATAAACCTTTGTATTTTTATAATACTTTCTCATTGTGAGTTCATACAGTACCATGAAAGTCCTCATTGTCTCCAGTTTGCTAGTTTATTGTTGTGTCTAATTTTAAAACGATGGTACCTAGTTAATTATTAAATACTTTGTGTAGCACACACTATATATGTTCAACATTTTGCTCTGCCGAAAAATGTCATACCAGGAGGAAAATGGAGGAGATTGGTTCCTCTGTATTCTGCCCCTGCTGCTCCTCCTATCCAGTTCACTTGTGTTCTGATGTCTCGGGGCCCCTGTGTGCTCCCCTGCCCCCCCCCCAAACTGTGCTCCCTCCCCTCCCCTCCCCTGCCAGCTGCTGCAGGGGATGTGTCACCATAGAGAACCAGGAAGGGTAGGAAGTCATAGTCAGTGACATTGTAAAAAAATAAAATAAAATGATAAAAAATAATACAATTAAAATACCAAAAAATAAAAACTACTGACACCAGTGGGGGAACTTCCAGGATCGCAAAGGTCAGACTTGCAACCGGGCCCTGGCATTCCACCACCGTGGGGAGGCCCCAAGATGGCAGGAAGGGGGCCCACTGCAGAACTTGTAAAAGGGCCCAGCAACGGGATTAAAGGGTCCCAGGATCAGTGGGAAGAGCCCCAGGCTTGAAGGGAAGGGCCTTGGCAAGGGGTCTGGGGGGCCCTTCATGGTTTCTTGCACCGGGGCCCTGAAGGTTCTAGTTACGCCTCTGTGTCATACATTTATTTTTCTGGCATTTCACACATTTCCGCTGAACAGCGATCCTGCAGCTTACAGAACTGCTCACAAAACCGCTCCCCTCTCTCACTCTCTAAACCACTGAAAACTCGCTCCTCCATCCCACCCCCAGCTGTCACCACCAAACATCTTCTTTTGCCCACACTGGTGGTCATCACCTATCCCCCCTCAGCCCACAATTTCCATTCTTGAAGGAGAACAAAAACTTTTTTCCATGTCCTTGTTGCTGATCTCCTACCTTCACCAAGTATGCTATCCATATTCTTCTTAGTGCATATATTAAAGGCAAGCCTCTGGTGTAAAATACCAAGTGGGGGTACCATCATCCATGTAACAACTAAAAAATTGGAAAGGAGACAGTTCCCTCTAACAGTCTCCACAAAAGAGGGAAATTGGACTTTCTCTGTACCTCAGACACAACAAAAAACAAGATACAGTATGTCACAAAAGTGAGTACATTCCTCACATTTCTGTAACTAGTTTATGAAGAAATGACACTTTGCTACAATGTAAAGTAGTGAGTGTACAGCTTGTATAACAGTGTAAATTTGCTGTCCCCTCAAAATAACTCAACACACGGCCATTAATGTCTAAACCGCTGACAACAAAAGTGAGTACACCCCTAATTGAAAATGTCCAAATGGGGCCCATTTAGCCGTTTTCTCCCTTGACTTATTAGTGTTACAAGGTCTCAAGTGTGAATGGGGAGCAGGTGTGTTAAATTTGGTGTTATCGCTCTCGCTCTCTCATACTGGTCACTGGAAGTTCAACATGGCACCTCATGGCAAAGAACTCTCTAAAGATCTGAAAATAATAATTGTTGCTCTACATAAAGATGGCCTAGGCTATAAGAAGATTGCCAAGACCCTGAAACTGAGCTGCAGCATGGTGGCTAAGACCATACAGCGGTTTAACAGGACAGGTTCCACTCAGAACAGGCTTTACCATGGTTGACCAAAGAAGTTGTGTGCACGTGCTCCGGGTCATATCCAGAGGTTGTCTTTGAAAAATAGACGTAAGAGTGCTGCCAGCATTGCTGCAGAGGATGAAGGGGTGGGGGGGTCAGCCTGTCAGTGCTCAGATCTTACACCACACACTTCATTAAATTGGTCTGCATGGCTGCTGTCCCAGAAGGAAGCCTCTTCTAAAGATGATGCACAAGAAAGCCCACAAACAGTTTGCTAAAGATAAGCAGACTAAGGACATAGATTACTAGAACCATGTCCTGTGGTCTGATGAGACCAAGATAAACTTATTTAGTTTAGATGGTGTCAAGCGTGTCTTGCGGCAACCAGGTGAGGAGTACAAGGACAAGTGTTTCTTGCCTACAGTCAAACATGGTGTTTGGGGTATCATGGTCTGGGGCTACATAAGTGCTGCCGGAACTGGGGAGCTACAGTTCATTGAGGGAACCATAAATGCCAACATGTACTGTGACATACTGAAGCATAGCATGATCCCCTCCCTTTGGAGACTGGGCCGCAGGGCAGTATTCCAACATGATAACGACCCCAAACACACCTCCAAGACGACCACTGCCTTGCTATAGGAGCTGAGGGTAAAGGTGATGGACTGGCCAAGCATGTCTCCAGACCCAGTGGCGTAGCGTGGGGAGTGCAGGGGGGGCCGGCCGCACCGGGCGCAACATCTGGGGGGGCGCATCCTGCAGTGTCACTCTGTCTGACATTATATATATTACTAACACGGTGTCATCACACACTGTTTGCGGCTGCCGCCATCTTTAGGCTGGGAGATAGCAGATGGGCGCCCTATGGCTGGAAATTGCGGGTCGAGGTGGGGTGGAGCTGGACTGTGCCTCCCCTCTTGCCCATTGGCGTAGCGTTGCAAGCCAAGCCCGCCTGTCGGCGGCGTGTTCTGCACAGCTCAGTCAGCTCAGCGAATCAGCAGCCTTCTTTTCACTCAGCCGCCCGGCGCTGTCACAGCAATCATTCATCTCTATCTTTCCAGTTGTGGCACTCAGCCAGTACAGCGTGAAGAGGACTGAAGAGAGAGTTGTGAGAGGTGAGGTGAGACCATGAGAGAGGTTTTTCTGGACTGACAGACACACAAGGCATCTAGGGAGGGAGGGAGGGAGGAGGAGGAAAGGGGGGGGGGAGCAGCCTGGACTGGAGAGCACTGACTGCAGTAAAGTGAAAGTGGAACTGTAGGGGAGGTCAGTGTAGGTGTCAGTGGGGGGTGGGTCAGTGAAGGGGGGTCAGTGTAGGTATCAGTAGGGGGGGAGGTTAGTGAAGGGGGGGGTCAGTGTAGGGGTCAATGTGGGGGGGGGGTCAGTGTAGGGAAGTCAGTGAAGGGGGGGGTCAGTGAAGGGGTCAATGTAGGGGGGTCAGTGTAAGGGTTCAGTGAATGGGGGTCAATGTAGGGGGGTCAGTGTAGGTGTCAGTGTACGGGGGTCAGTTTAGGGGTGAGTGTAGGGGGGGTTAGTGTAGGGGGGGGTCAGTGTAGGAGGGGGGTCAGTCAAGAGGTCAGTCTAGGGGGCAGAGAAGAAGGGTCAGTGAAGGGGGGGACAGTGTATATGTCAGTGTAGGTGTCAGTAAAGGGGTCAGTGTGTGGTGGGGGGGGGGCAGTGTAGGGGGTGTAAGTGTAGGGGGCAGTGAAGGTGTCAGGTAGGTCAGTGTAGGAATCAGGAATGTCAGTGTAGGGGTCAGTGTAGGTGTCAGTGAAGAAGGGGGGCCAGTGTTTGTGTCAGTGTAGGTGTCAGTGAAGGGGTCAGTGTAGGGGGGGGGATCAGTCTAGGGGGTTTAGTGAAGGAGGGGCAGGGAAAAAGGGGGGTCAGTGTAGGTGTCAGTGTAGGGGGTCAGTGTGTGGTGGGGGAGGGGGGTCAGTGTAGGGGTGTAAGTGTAGGGGTCAGTGATGGTGTCAGGTAGGTCAGTGTAGGAATCAGGAATGTCAGTGTAGGGGTCATTGTGGGTGTCAGTGAAGAAGGGTCAGTGAAGGGGGGCAAGTGTATGTTTCAGTGTAGGTGTCAGTGAAGGGGTCAGTGTAGGGGGTGGGGGTTCAGTCTAGGGGGGTTAGTGAAGGAGGGGCAGGGAAGAAGGGGGTCAGTGTAGGTGTCAGTGTAGGTGTCAGTGAAGGGGTCAGTGTGTGGTGGTGGTGGGGGGGGGGGGGGTCAGTGTAGGGGTGTAAGTGTAGGGGTCAGTGATGGTGTCAGGTAGGTCAGTGCAGGAATCAGCAATGTCAGTGTAGGGGGTCAGTGTAGTAATAAGGTAGGTCAGTGTAGTGATCAGGGTTGGTTAGTGCAGGAATCAGATAGGTCTGTGTAGTGTTCAGGTAGGTCTGTGTAGTGGTCAGTATCGTAATCAGTTAGGTTAGTCTAGGAATCAGGTAAGTCTCTGTAGTGGTCAGATAGGTCTCTGTAGGTGTCAGTATAGTGATCAGGTAGGTTAGTACAGGAAACAGGTAGGTCAGTTTAGGGGTCAGTGTAATTGTCAGGTAGGTTTGTGTAGTGATCAGGTTGGTTAGTGCAGGAATAAGGTAGGTCAGTGTAGGTGTCTGTGTAGTGGTCAGGTAGGTCTGTGTAGGTGTCAGTATAGTAATCAGGTAGGTTAGTGTAGGAATAAGGTAGGTCTCTGTAGTTGTCAGCTAGGTCAGTGTAGGTGTCAGTGTAGTGGTCTGTGTAGATTTGTGTAGGGGGCGCAAATTACTTACCTTGCCCCGGGCGCTGACAACCCACACTACGCCACTGTCCAGACCTAAACCCTATTAAGCATCTGTGGGGCATCCTCAAACGGAAGGTGGAGGAGCGCAAGGTCTCTAACATCCACCAACTCAGTGATGTCGTCATGGTGGAGTGGAAGAGGACTCCAGTGTCAACCTGTGAAGCTCTGGTTCACTTCATGCCCAAGAGGGTTAAGGCAGTGCTGGAAAATAATGGTGGCCACACAAAATATTGACACCTTGGGCCCAATTTGGACATTTCCACTTAGGGGTGTACTCACGGTTTAGACATTAATGGCTGTTTGTTGAGGTTTTTTGAGGGGACAGCAAATTTACACTGTTATACAAGCTGTACACGCACTACTTTACATTGTAGCAAAGTGTAATTTCTTCAGTGTTGTCACATGAAAAGATATAATAAAATATTTTCAAAAATATGAGGGATATACTCACTTTTGTGAGATACTGTACATCCGCATGCATCAGTCCACTCAAATTCCCTTTAACTAGTAGCCATCCTGTCATATACTTGGCACTTGTTCTGTCTTTGTTTATTCAGTGTCAGGCTACTGGGCTCACAGACCAAGGACTACAACAGACATAAAAAGAAAGAGGCTGCTCAGCTACACTTCAAATATGTGATATATTTGAAGTGTAGCTGAGCAGTCTCTATTGCCAACAAGAAAGGAATTTTTACCTGTGTCTCGATGGATAAAGCAAATCTCTCCAGTCAACTGGCGGGAATACCCATCAAACAATCCCTTTTGTACCCCCTCCACCCAGAGGGAACATCCAACTGGGCACCTCGTGCAGCGGCGTCTCAACAAACAGCCGCCTCGTCATCCTTGTGCACCGGCGTATTCGCGTCACGCACTGTGCTTCGGCGCGACCACGTCATGCGCACCGGGGATGGGTGGAGAGGGATGTGCCACTAGATGGCACTCGCTTGCCAATAACAAACCCCTTTACACTCGGGCATTTCAAGTGTGTGGAGCCCGTTAGCGGCATGGCGACATCCGGCCCTGTGGTAACCCATAGACTCACGGACTCAAAGGGGATCCACGATCGTTAGAGAGAGAGCCCAAGGGCTCCATCAGTGGGCTCAGATAAACTGATGGCTTGTGCCAAACGCTCGCAATGGAAAATACCATACGTTTGTGGCCACAATGAAGTGTTGAATAGCAAATATAATCTTAACTAATTGCATGTACTTACTGTACGCCGGGGACTCAGTTTTTGTCCTAAAACAAACACTACTCACTTTGATACACCTAAAGATTTGAATCTATTTGCACAACGATTGACATACAAATTCATCTTTGATAAAGAAAGACAGAAAAAGAAAAGAGAGAAAGATATTACCGATTTATGGAAAGACTTTTAAGTCCGAGATTTTCGGGCTTTAAGGGATTTGATGCAATTGCTAGAGGAGAGTGAACATACATTAGTGGACATAGATGATCGGGGCGATGAAGAGGGTGGGAGCTCTAGTTGCATTCTCCCCCTCCCCTCCCCATTGCCCGAGGATGAAGCTCTGATCCTGGAACATACTGAAATGCCTCCAGATGTTCCTTATTTGAGGGGGGATTTTAAGAAAAAATCAAATAAATTCCCCCACTTCAATACAATCCTAATATATGGGCTTTTCTAACCCAAACAGATATTGAAAAGTTGCATATCCCCAAAAACTAATGGGCAATGATAATCTCAATGTCCATCAAAGACAAGCATTCTCAGATCTAACAGCTCTCAGATAGTGATCAAACCATCAAACAAAGGTGGGAATATAGTGATTATGGATACTCTGCAATATAGAAATATGTGTTGGGATTTATAAAAAAAATTGAAAATGTTATAAATATATCACGGAAGAAAAGATGGTGATGTTTCAGAACCAATTTCTAATGTTAACTGGTAATGCATATAGGGATTGTATTATTGACAAAGATATATATGAATATATTAAAGTACAACACCCACGAACTCCAACATTTTACGCCCTTCCCAAAACCCATAAAAATATCAAAAATCTTCCGGGCAGGCCAATTATTTTAGGAATGGGGTCTTATACTGAACCACCTAGTAGAATGGTAGACCAACACCTACCTCCTCATGTGATGGGTCTACCATCATATGTCAAAGATTCCCCTGATTTATAGAGAGCTTTGGGGGGTGTTATACTTCCATCAGGATGGTTATTGGTGGCCTTAGACATTGAGGCATTATATTCATCCATCCCACATGAATTAGGAATTAAAACAGTAGCTACATTTTTGCATGACCAAGTCAGGACCAAGTCATTATGCATATAATAGATTCATCCTTGATCTCCTGACCCATATTTTGGAACATAATGTATTCACGTTTGATGGTTCCCATTTCCTCCGGGGGCAGGGGGTAACTATGAGCACTTGTTGTGCCCCTTCCTATGCCAACCTGCACCTGGGGGGATAAGAACGGGAACTTTTTGCTAATGAAGGCCTCACGATGTACCTGGACCACATATTAGGGTGGTTTAGGTACATTGCCAATGTCCTCATTATATGGTCTGGCTCTATTCATGAGTTTCAGAGATTCTTCACTAACCTTGAGGTTAACAACTATAATCTTAAGTTTACCATGTCCTATAGCAAAGAAAAGATTGATTTCCTTTACACAGCAATTAGAATTCAATAAGATGGTTTAATTGGCACCACCTTGTATAGGAAGCCCACGGAGGGTAATACCATTTTACATGCCGACAGTATGCACCCACATCCTCTCATTAACAGCATTCCCTATTCTCAATATTTGAGACTAAGACGGAATTGCTCTACAGTTGATATGTTCAAAAATGAAGCAAGAAAATTACGAGATCGGTTAATAATTAGAGGCTATACTAAAACTACACTACGTAAAGCATTCAGTAGGGCTAAAGAGAAAACTCTTTTAAACTCTAAGAAAGAGTTAAGTAGAAAAAAGGATAGCGTGACCACGAGGATCATCACTACTTACTCTACATCAGCATACCCAAATCAGGAATATAATACAAAAAAATTGGGGTCTCCTTACAAATAATCCTATATTATGTACATATATTGGAGCAAGTCCAAAGATAGTATATAGGCGCTCGACTTCTCTTTGAGACCGCATGGTCTCAAACCACTACACGAGACCGCAAATTGCAATTACAGATGACCAAGGTCTATTCAGATGCGGTAGCTGTTCATTCTGCCCTTGGATTCTGGAGGGCTCATCCTTCAGATTACCCAACGGCAGGATGAAACACATACACCAGCATGTTACATGCCAAACAGGGGGGGGTAGTATATTGCGCTCTGACCGCGTGGGGAATTTTATGTAGGAAAAATAATCAGACCCCTCTGGAAAAGGATAGCTTATCACATTTCATATATCTGAAATGGTCAAATCAATACTCCAATTGGTGGCCATGTCAGGATATGACATAATTTTGATGAATCTGTAAAAAAATTCACAGTCCTTGAAGTAATACCAGAGGTTCCAAGAAGTAAGATGTAAGAAGGACTCCAAATGAGTCCACCCTGCGCTAAGTGATTGTAAACAAATGAAATAATTAAATAATACTGCCGCTGCTGCTCATCACCAAAGTGAAAAAATCCACAAAGACACTATGTGGAGGGGGCTTGGGGGGCCCCCGAGGGGCAGAGCCCGGGCCACAAAAGGCTTATTATTTTAAGGCTTGAGTATGTGCCAAAACCATTAATTATCTGTGTTGAATGAAGTGGAAATGTCCCGCAAATACAGAACAAGGTCATCTGCATAAAGACCTATAATATCAGCTCTATCGCCCATAGTAATGCCCTTTAGGAGAGGAGACTGCCGAAATCTCAGTGCCAGGGTCTCAATGGCCACTGCAAATAATAAAGGGGATAAAGGATACCCCTGCCTGGTACCCCTATAGAGTTGTATGGATTGGGACAGTAAACTGTTAACTAAAATATGGGAGGTGGGTTCCCTGTAAAGAATAGAGACGCATTTTTGAACTTAATACCAATAAGGCGGTGGGAGGGATGGGATGAGGCAGAGCAGAGGGATGGCGGTGGGAGAGAAAGGATGAGGGCTAAGCCAGCCCAGAACAATGCTCTGACTGCCGGAGGCCTCAAGCCAGAGAACCACAAATCCCAGCGGTGTCTTGTGAAGTTGTGCTCTTTCTTCCTTACCTTGCAGTTGCAGGCCTTGGGTGCCGGCGTCTGCGGTGCGGCTGCACACTGTTCCCGCTTCCCGAATCAAGCAGAAGGGGTCTCCTCTAGCTCCAACCCCTTCACAGTCAGTCACCTGACCCCTTCTTTTCCACCCCTCCAGTCCTGAGCTGAACTACGCTGGATGGGTGCGCCTGCGGAGCAGGCCGCAGTGAGCGCAGCCTGGCGGATGCCAGCCTGCCACTAGTGCCTAGGATTGGGGACACTACAGTGCAGTCACATACCCGGCCGGCCAGAAGAATATGCGGTAATGCGGCCGGCCGGCCGCGGAGAGGCCAGCTCGGGACTCGTAGGGAGGGACTGTCTGGGACACACAAAATGACATGCGCTCGGAGGTCGGCCCACCGGGCATATGCCCTATGGCCAGTCTGGGCCTGTTTGTGTCCTACGGATAATGATAGAGGTGGACTTCCCTGGCATGAAGCCAGTTTGGTCTGGGTGAATAATAGTGAAAATTACTTCATTAAGTCGTTTGGCCAAAATTTTTGCAAGAGTTTTATAGTCTATATTTAATAGGGAGATTGGATGATAAGACGCACAGTCAGTTGGATCTTTATCAGGCTTAGGCATGAGGACCACAGTGGTAGAATACATCAATAGCGACAGTGTCCCCTCCCTGAAAGCTGCAGAATATATTTGTGTCAGGATAGGGACGAAGATATCTAGATATCTACAGTATATCTCCAGGGACAGACTGACTGGACCCGGGGCCTTCCCCTTACCCATAGATGCCACCGCCTCCCTGACCTCCTCCTCCGTTATATCTGCCTCCAGTCCCTCCCTCTGTACCTGGGTCAGCGTTGGGAACAGCAGATCTGAGAGGTAGTCATCAATTTCCTGGCTGGTGTATGTAAGTTGAGGTATACATGTTTGTGTAACATTCATGAAAGCAGGGCTGGATTAACATAGGGGCTATTGGAGCTGCAGCACCAGGCCCCCTCCCTTAAGATAGGCCCACCCAGCCGGCAGCATGAGCCTGATTTCTCCTGTCCATAAACGTCTATGGGACAGGAGAAGCTGTGTCACAGAGCACAGTCCCCCCTGCACAAATGGAAGAGGAGAGAGGCTGGATTGGCTCTGCCTTCTCCCGCCCCTCTCCCTCTGTGCCCGCCCACACCAGTCCGTACAGTGAAGTGAAGGAGCAGTGTGGGCAGGAATGTATACACAGAGCAGCCATAAAACATGAATAAGATATGTGAGTGATAAGCCTCCAGGGACCATCTATATGTAAGCTCAGTGACTGGACTCCTCGTCCTGCCTCCTTTCTTCTCTCCCTCCCCCTCTTTTTTAACTTTTTCCTCCAGCTTTAGCTCTTAAAACTGCAGCCAAAGTGTTTAGAATTGTGTCATCAGCCTATGGTAGTGCTTAATCCTTTGTGTGTTTAAGTTGGTTCACACTGGTTTGCTATGGTTTCTCCCATTGCATGTGTATCTGCAGTTTTCCTGCGTTTAAGCCACAGTCTTATTGATTCCTATTAGGTTGCATGTTTTTTTTCTGTATTTTCTTAAAGCACAACAAAATTCCTGCATGCTGCATCTTTGGTACACTTTCAGAAAATGCAGCAAAAACTTGCAACCTAATAGAAATCAATAGGATTGCAGCTACAACTGCAGGTAAAACGCAGGAAACTGCAGATACACAATCAATGCGGCCAAACTGCAGCACACTAGTGTGAACCCAAAGGCTTGTACACACTTGCAGCAGCCACTGTCACTAAACTGAAAAGTGACAGGCAGTGAGGAGGTGATATTATATCTCTTCCCTGCATGTTTTTACCCCCCAAATGCCAATTCATGCAGGTAATAGTATGGTTCACTTTGAACTCCACTTTATTTCTGTCGCTCTCTTTAGGTATTCAATGTGCTCTCATCTTATTTTCTATGCATGCAATACCTAAAAACAAAAAAGGAATTGAAATAAGGTGGAGTGCAAAGTGAATTTCTACACCGCAGAGCACTTCACAGAACATTTTAAGACATTGCTAAAGTATAACTAAATGCAATTTTTTTTTCTAGTTGGTTGATAGAGTGGAGAGGGATTAGTTCCTCTGTCAGGTTTCCATCACTGCCTATGTCCCTGTTAGGGAGATTTACCCTCTCTGTTTGTCTCTATTTGTCCTGTTTACTGTTATCATCAAATGTGGAAGTAAATGAAAACCCTAAATGTTGGGTGTCCCCAGAGCAGGAATAGAGGGGAAATCATCCAATGGTGACACTAGTTCTGGTGACAACCAGGGATTCCCTTACTTTGGAGGGATTTTCTCTCACTTCCTGTTTGGCTATGGGACAGGAAGTGAAGAGAAATCTCCTCAATGGGACACAGATTGGAAAAAAAGCTGACAGGGGTATGAGCCTTGTTTCAGACTATTGCAAACACAGACATAGCAATGTGGTGCAAATCGCATGCTATGCAAATCACATGGGATGTCTGTGCAATGCAAATTCAGCTGTACAGTTTGTATGGCTAAACTCCCATTGCATTCCCAAGAAAATGCTGCAGGAACCTTTTTTTTCCCCACACTGGAATCGGATCCCATGCGATCCAATTCCTGTCCAAATTCACAGTTTGCACTGTGATCTGCAACCAATCTGGGGGTGTCATTACCTTTGTTTTGACACCGGCAGCTGTTTGCAGAGCGGAGTGTGAACTGCCTGCGGGGAGATGCGATGCGGGAACCCCCACAGGAATGGCGGTGGCTCCCGCATCGCAGTAGTGTGAAGCCAGGCTAACCCCTCCTTACTCTATCCAAAATAAAAAAAATAAAAACTTTCTCTTTGGTTACACTTTAAACCCAGAGACTGGTGGCCTTTTAATATTAGTAGGAATAGTATTGCACATAATATCAGAGATATACAGAACTTCAGTTTTGTGTGGAGTAATATTTTCTTTTTGGTGCCACACTATATTGCATTATTGTTTGATACACAGGATTTAAAATGTCCTTTTATTAGGGTTTACATCTCCCCTACCCCCCCCCCCTCCTCCTCCCTGTCTCTCTCACATCTTCTCCCTTATGGCACAATAATAATGAGTATTATGTGGGTACAACGACTTTGGCATGAGTGTGCAGTGTATATAGTGACTAAGATTCTGTTTAAAGTGGAGTTCCACCCAAAAGTGGAACTTCTGCTTTAAGGTCTCCTGACCCCTTGATATGCCACATTTGGCATGTCTTTTTTTTGGAGGAAGCGGGTACCTAGATTTGACAGGTACCCACTCTCACTTCCTTAGCTAAAAGTTGTTTGCTTTTTTATTTTATTTATTTCCATAAAAAGGCCCACCAAAATCTTCAGCACCAGGCCCATGATGCTCTTAATACGGCCCTGCATGAAAGTAGGTAAGTATATCCCCAGCTATGCGTGCCTCTCTACCATCTGGGTGCACTATCTTAGTTACAACCGTGCTATTCACTTGTTGTCTCGCCATATGGGCCAGCAACTGACTAGACTGGTTACCGAATTCAAAATACTTCTGTTGAGTATAAAAGGTTTTCCTCTTAGCATTGGCAGATACTTGATCCGCATACATGCGGGACATGCCTTCCCAGTGAATACGATTGTAGGTGGAGGAGGATTCTAAATAGTTTGCTTCAGCCAATTGATATTTATTTTCCATTTCTTCCTCGTCTTGTCGGGAAGCCCGTTTAATATCTGAAATAGTGGATTTAAGACCCCCCCTTAGGTATGCCTTCAAAGTATCCAAGAACAGCAAGCCCCGTTCAGCACCGTGAGGCTCTAGACAACTGAGTATTAGACCCAATTTGGGAAAGCCAAAAGGGCTGAACCCGCCATGGTCTGCGTATTCCCCTAGCACCAGTATCAATCGATAGTGACAAGGGTGAATGATCCAATACCCCCTAGGGAGATATGAGATGGAGGACAATTTAGTAAGGAGTTTATCATTGCCCAATGCCAGGTCAATCCACGAGAGGTACCTCCTACTGAGAATAGACCTGGAGTATGCCCTAGTGTGGGGGATTAAGAACGCGCCACAAGTCATTCCAAACAAACTCAGCAATCAGAGAGCCAAAAGCAGTCAGGGACTGGAGGTGTGGGGTCAGAAGGTCACCATGTCTATCCATACTCGGGTCAGAAAGAAGATTGAAATCCCCCAAACACAGAACATAGGCTTCAGGGTACATATCAGCGAAGCTCACTGCCTCTTCAATTACGTGTAGATTAGCAGGTGGGGGAATATAGACACCCAAATTAACGAATGGGCACGTACATAGACAAATCTCCCATGAGGGTCTGTTTTCAGCTGCACACACTCCCAGGAGATTGAACGGTGCACCAAAACTGATACCCCTCTGAAGTAGGAGGAATGACATGAGTGACCCGACCATTGCACCCATGGTTTCCTAAGGTAATCTACATGATCAGGAATGAGGTTTGTTTCCTGCAAACATATTAAGTGTGCATTAGATTTAAAAATTGTGGTTAATACCTGGGGGCATTTATGTGGTGAACCCATCCCCCTCACATTTTCAAGACAAAAAATTACTAGTGTTACCCCTCATACATTCGATAAAACATCTTCAATAATTCAGGGGGCAAAGCAGACTTAAAATTCAATGTGAGAAACTGCATAACCGTGAAATCATGTATGTACCGGTAAACAAATAGGCAGGCGACCCGAATTGCCAGGCCAGTTGCCAAACTATGTACAACTGAAATAACTTACATTAACTGGTTTAACACATTATTACATATTTTCAATGGGGCATTACCCACAAAATGCATCCGCATATGTGAGGGCAATACGTGGGTTCAGCCGTCTCAAGGCTATCATATTGAAACCAGTGCCAGGACAAGGTTATTCAGTGCCCAGGGCGAACATGGCAAGCTCCCCCCCCCCCCCACCTTTAGATAAGGCTAATAATGGTGTAAGGATTGTTTCAGGCAGTAAGGAGGCAATATAACGGCTCCTTACCTTCTGTTCAATTTCTTTTTGAAGAGCAATTTGAATGCTGGTTGCTTTTCAGAGACCAAAACACATGTGAAGAAGCTCTTAATTATTATTATTTTTATTTTATATATATATATATATATATATATATATATATATATAGTTTTTTTTTTTTGTTTTTTACATTTTTAACTGCCCTGTTAGGGGGCTTTGATGAAATATCAGGGCTCTAAATAGACCCCAGATGTTTTGCTTTTGAGACACTATGTGGTTTAGTGCACTTGAAAATGCATAGCAGTGTTAGCAGATGTGTGGGGTGCCATTAACAATTATTGGCACTATCTCCCGTCTACTAATGGACAGTGTGTTTCTGTGTGTGTGTGTCAGGAAAGCCACAATTTTGTAGCTCACATGCAAACGTGTGAATAGCCTTATAGAGGGCTCACACTGTTGCACTGCGGTTTGGCCACAGTGTGATTGTATGTGCGTTTAACTTGGATTTTAGGTGCACTTCTATTGAATTCCATTACAAAGTGCCCAGAGCTGAGAGCAGAGGCTGCAGGACATACATTACAGATTCATGGAGGGGACAGCTGATAGAAGAAGGTGAAGGGTTAATGCGAACAGGAGAGAGGAGGAGAAGAATCTGTGCTGACTTACGATTGTGCAGGGAAGGTAAAGAGACATGCTGGAAGGAAGTGAGGGGAGACGGACAAAGTGAAAGTGACCAACTCAAGTGACCTGGCCGGGAAGGAGAACAAGCTGACAGGGGGAGGGCAGCTTGGAAGGAGAGGATTGATTAACGGCTGCAGGAGAGATAAGGCAGAGGTGATGCGGCTGGAACAGAGGAGTCCAGAAATCATACATTGTGCAGTAACAGGAGGGAGAATGACATTCACTTCTGTCAGGCAGGAGAGGCGGCAGAAGCTCCCAGTGCGCCCCCCCCCCATCACAGATTTGGACACGCCCAGGGCAGATGCACATCCCTCCCACCAGTAGCGGCCGGTGCGTTGGGGGCGCAGGGGCGCCGCACCCCCCTATCCATGTGTCCGGCCCCCTAATCTGCATGCAGGGGCGCCAGACGCATGGAGCTCAATGGGGCTTTTTTTTTTTTGCATCACCTGATTAGAGCCAGAGGCTCTAATAGGCTGCAGCAAAGGGTGGACCCGGGGGGGAAAAATCAGTGTGCCCCGAGCTCACCCATTGTGTGACAATAGCGAATGAAAATTCGATATTGTCACACGGATCCTCCTCCTGGCCAATCAGGGAGCGGGTCCGATACGCGCTTCTTGATTGGCCGCAAGGCAAACCCCATGCCATTGGCCGAGGAGGAGGCGGGAGCGGGAGGACTTGAGGAGACGCGCCGGGGGACTGAGAAGAAGCCGCCGCCGGGACACTGAGGAGAAGCCGCTGCTGGGACTGAGGAGAAGCCGCCGCCGCGGCTGCTCCAGGTTTGTGCACTGGTCTTGGGGGCGCACACTGCATTGAAGGGGGCACGCACGCTGGTATCTGCATTGAAGGGGGCATGTACGCTGGTCACTGCATTGAAGGGGGCACGCACCTGGTCACTGCATTGAAGGGGGCATGTACGCTGGTCACTGCATTGAAGGGGGCATGTACGCTGGTCACTGCAATGAAGGGGGCATGTACGCTGGTCACTGCATTGAAGGGGGTATGTACGCTGGTCACTGCATTGAAGAGGACATGTACGCTGGTCACTGCATTGAAGGGGGCATGTACGCTGTTCACTGCATTGAAGGGGGCATGTACGCTGGTCACTGTATTTAAGGGGGCATGCACGCTGGTCACTGCATTTAAGGGGGCATGTACGCTGGTCTCTGCATTGAAGGGGGCATGTACGCTGGTCACTGCATTGAAGGGGGCATGTACGTTGGTCACTGCATTGAAGGGGGCATGTACGCTGGTCACTGTGCATTGAAAGGGGCACACTGGTAACTGTGCATTGAAAGGGGGCATGCTGATCACTGTGCATTGAAAGGGGGCACGCTGGTCTCTCTGCATTGAAAGGGGCACACTGTACCTTAATTACTGAAGGCCCCTTTCACACTTTTGCGACCTCAATTTTTTACAGCGTTTTTTGCCGCAAAGCAATGCCTATTACATTTTTCTGTTTGCGCCCCCCCCCAAAATTTTGAGCACCAGCCGCCACTGTCGCCCACCCCTTGTACCGACCCTGATTGAAACATACAGTATGCAGCATTGCTAGTAAAAAGTTAACCACTTGCCGACCGCTCACATGGAGCGTACTGCGGCAAAGTGGTTCGTTATCGTCCAGCGACGTTATCGTCCATGACGCAGTTGTCTGCGAAACATGTAGGCGGAGCTTCAGCACGGTTCGACGTCACTAGCTGGAAGTGCTTTACTGCTACAGTGGTTTTATTGATTCAAGGCTGTTTTATGATGATGTATCTGGTGAGTGCATTTTACTTTTAATAAACATACACCTGTGAAAACGTACTTCACCATGGTCTTCCCCCTGTTTTTTAACTTTTGGGAGTGATTGTGCCTGGCTACTTCTACTTTGGGATCCGACATTTGAATTGGGAGCACCTATTGGAAGGCTTTCAGGGTCGATTATCCAGCTTTATAACAACAACAAGCGTTGTGTGACCATTGTGAGAGCGGTGGTCATACCCATCTGGTAAGAGGCCAGCTGGCTACTTTGTGTGTGGTGGAGGTCTTCACTGTCCCTGTCATTTTATAGACGGACTGTCCCACGCTAAGGGTGTTGTCGGTGGACTATACAACTCACTACGACAGGAATGGGGTAAAATCTTCTGGTCTTAAAGCGGTTAAAAATACGGAGAATTTTTTTCTCAAAGACATGTAGCTAAATACATTTTGGCCTAAATATATGACAAAAATTGAATATATTGGATATTTTTTAACTGTCAAAGTAGAAAAATATAATTTTTTCAAAATTGTCGCATTTTTTTATTAATATCGCAAAAAATGAAAAGCGCAGAGGTGATCAAATACCGCCAAAAGAAAGCTCTGTTTGTGGGAAAAAAGGACGTAAATTTTGTTTGGGTACGGCGTTGCATGACCGCGCAATTGTCAGTTAAAGTCGCACAGTGCCGAATCGCAAAAAGTGGCCTGGACGTAAAGCAGGAAAATCCTCCGGTCCTAAAGTGGTTAAGGAACAGTTCCAGACTTAGGTGTAGTAGGTACAGACAGTACCACCAACAGAGGACGTGAATCTTTACCAGAAATCTCAAGTTGTACCCTCATAAAATGGATCAGGAGATGTGTTTTCGAAAGGAGAGTTCTGGGATTGACCAGAAGAGGGCATCAACACACAAAGTTTTGAGGTAATAAGTCTGTAACTCAAAAAACATGAAATTTAAGAAAGCAATGTAGAAACAGGGTCAGAGTTATTCTGTTTTTATGGTGCATAGTAGGTTGATGCTCCAAACTGTGGGGATAAAAAATCCCCCAACTTTTGCCGTTAATACAGCAAAGTCACACACTTGTATGAGATAATAAAAGAAAAACTTTTAGACAAAAGGCGCTCCATCAGGTACACATGGGGAATGGAAATGAAGACACTACAGGTAAGTAGGGTTCCAGGAGAAGCCTCTTTTCTTCAAGCTTATGGTGGATGCCCTTTCACATTGAACCATTCTTGGGCTGCATCTGGGGTGTTGAAGATAAGGACATGACTGCCATCAATCACTCTTAGCCGAGCCGGGAAGGACATACAGTAAATGATCCCATTCTCTCTCAGCTTCCTCTTAATTTCTCTAAACGTGGCTCTCTGTTTCTGTAGCTCGATCGAGAAATCAGGAAAGATCGAGGCTATGCTCTCTTTCGGAAAGACAGGGTAAAACGGAGAGGTGGTTGTGTCTGTCTCTATGTGAGAAGTGATCTCAAAGTGAGTGTGAAAGAGGCCCTAGTTGATGGAGAGTGTGCTGAGTCTGAAGCAGCATGGGTGGAAATGTACATGGGTGTGCGTAATACAAGGATTATCATTGGAGTTTGTTTTAGACCTCCCAGTATTAATGAGGAGGTGGAGACTCAGCTCCTGGCACAGATAGAAAGGGCTGCAAGGGCTGGGACAGTGTTAATAATGGGGGATTTTAACTACCCGGACATTGACTGGAGTAATGGCACTGCTGGAACAGTTAAAGGGCAAAAATGTATAAACCTATTACAAGACAATTTTATGGTGCAGTTTATTGAGGCCCCCACTAGAAATGATGCTCTGTTGGACCTGGTAATCTCAAACCATGCAGAGCTTATTAATAATGTTCATATAAAAGAACATCTGGGTAGCAGTGACCATAATATGATTTCTTTTAATGTTAGCTGTAAGCAAAACACATACAGGAAATACAAAAACACTTAACTTGAAGGGAGGAAATTTTCCAAGGATGAGGGCTGCTCTCCGGGATTTAGATTAGGAGGGAATATTGGCATTGATGAGCACAGAACAGAAATGGGAAATTTTCAAAAAGACTTTATGCAAACTCACTGCAACGTATATTCCCATGGGTAATAAGTTTGAAAAGCTAAAAATAAAACTTATGTGGCTCACGGCCAAAGTTAAAAAAAGCTATAGATAAAAAGAAAAGAGCTTTTAAAAAATATAAAAATGAAGGAACACTATCATTGTTTAATTGTTACAAAGAATATAACAGAATATGTAAAAAGGAAATCAAGGACGCAAAAATTCAAAATGAACGACAGATTGCAAAAGATAGTAGGACAAACCCCAAAAAATTATTCAAATCTATTAACAGTAAAAAGGTTAGGTCTGAGCATGTAGGCCCTTTACAAAATAATCAGGAGTGGGTGACTGGGGACAAAGAGAAGGCAAATGTATTAAATACTTTCTTCAGCTCTGTATATACAAAGGAGCATGGGGGAGCTCATGACCATAATGAGGATGGTATTGACACAGCCCCAAATGATCCACAATGGCTCAAAAGTGATATGGTCCAGAAATATTTAGACAGAATAAGGGTGTATAAAGGGCCTGGACCAGATGGCATCCACCCACGCCACGCATTCTAAAAGAATTGAGCGTTGATTGAGCGCTGTAATTTCAAACCTTTGTTTCTAATTTTTAGGGACTCGTTAAGGACTGGAATAGTACCACTGGATTGGCGTAGGGCCAATGTGGTGCCTATATTTAAAAAGGGATCAAAGTCTTTGCCAAGTAACTATAGACCTGTTAGTTTAACTTCTATATTTGGGAAGATACTGGAAAGTTTAAAAAAAGACCACATTGATGAGTTCTTGCTGGAAAAATACATTTTAAGCAACAGACAGCATGGATTCATGAAAGACAGAAGTTGTCAAACAAACCTGATTTCTTTTTATGAGGAGGTAAGTAAAACCTTGGACAGAGGGGTGGCTGTGGACGTAGTATACTTGGATTTTGCAAAAGTGTTTGACACAGTTCCCCACACACGGCTAAAGTGTAAGGTAAAGTCTACTGGCTTGGAAAGATTGGTGTGTAATTGGATAGAAAAGTGGCTAAAAGATAGAATTCAGAGAATAGTGGTTAATGATTCTTACTCTGAATGGTCTAAGGTTATCAGTGGTGTACCCCAAGATTCAGTGTTGTGACCCTTACTTTTTAATATCTTTATAAATGATATAGGGTCTGGTATTTAAAGTACTATTTCAGTCTTTGCAGATGACACCAAGCTTTGCAGTGGAATAACTTCCTTACAGGATGTCTCCAACTTACAAGCTGACTTCAATACACTGTTCCATTGGGCAACTATGTTGCAAATTAGGTTTAATGTTGATAAATGTAAAGTTATGCACTTTGGGGCTAAGAATATGCATGCATCATACATACTTGTTGGAGTAGAACTGGGGGAATCCATAGCGGAGAAGGATCTGGGTGTTCTGGTAGATCATAAGCTTAATAATAGCATGCAATGCCAAGCTGCGGTTTCCAAAGCAAGCAAAGTCCTTTCTTGTATTAACAGAGGCATGGACTCCAGAAAGAGAGATATCGTTTTGCCCCTGTACAAATCATTAGTAATACCTCATCTGGAATATGCAGTTCAGTTTTGGGCACCAGTTCTTAAAAAGGATATCGGGGAACTGGAGAAAGTGCAGAGAAGGGCAACCACACTGATAAGAGGCATGGAAGAGCTCAGCTATAAGAAAAGATTAGAGGAACTGAATTTATTCTCTCTTGAGAAGAGGAGAGTAAGGGGGATATGATCAATATGTATAAATACATAAGGGGTCCATATAGTGAACTTGGTGTTGAGTTTTTTTCACTTTAAGTTCAACACAGAGGACAAGGTGGCACTCTTTACGTCTAGAGATTTCGTCTCCAAATATGGAAAGGTTTCTTCACGGTAAGAGCTGTGAAAATGTGGAATTGACTCCCTCCAGAGGTGGTTCTGGCTAGCTCACTAGATTGCTTTAAAAAAGGTCCGGATTCTTTCCTGGGTGTACATAATATAACTGGGTACTAAAATGTCTTTTAAGGTAAAGTTGATCCAGGGAATATCCGATTGCCTCTCAGGGGATCAGGAAGGATTTTTTTTCCCCTGCTGTAGCAAATTGGATCATGCTTTGCTGGGTTTTTCCGCCTTTCTCTGGATCAACTGCGGGTATAGGATTGTGTATATGGGATTGTATGGTTGGGTTTTCAATACTGTTTTTTTTTTATTCTCTTTTTGTTGGTTGAACCAGATGGACTTGTGTCTTTTTTCAACCTGACTAACTATGTAACTATGAGATCTGGCCATTTTCCAATTGGATCCTGCCCTTCTGGCGGGCCTTACGTAGGATCAGATCACGATCCTTACAGTTTAGCATTCTGACAAGCAGGGGTCTAGGGGCTGCTCCAGGTATAGGAGGTTTTGCTGGGACCCTGTGAGCCCATTCAACTGCAAAGCAGCAGAGAACTTAGCATCAGGAAAAGCATTTTTAATCCAAGTTTCAATAAAGTCCCCAGGGTTTTGTCCCTGCTTTTTCAGGAAGTCCCACTATTCTGATATTATTACGCCTAAGTTGATTTTCAAGGTCATCTACTTTCTGAAACCAAAAAGATATTTGGTTCTCTGCAGCAGACACCTGAGTAGGAAAGGGGAAGAAATCTTCTTCTATGGAGGATATTCCTTGCTCAGTCTCCGCCACCCTCTCCCTGACCTTCTGCATATCATGCCGCATGAGGCCTATGTTGACCTTTATTTCCTCCAATTTGCATGTGAGGGATGTGTTGCAGGTTGTGATCACCTCTAAAAACTGGGCATTTACTTGTTCCACGGTAAGCTTACCTGTTTTCAGCAGAAGTGCCAGGTTTCGGATGATCCCTTGCAGCCGCGCCGCTGCTCCGTGTCAGAGGAGGGCTGCAGCTGCCATCTTGCTTCTCGATGTGGGCGAATTCTTTCAGGCGATCCGCCGGGGTAGAGGAGCGATTTTTTTCTCATTGTGCCTGCAGGGTGACTGTGCACCACAGGGGTCACTTCTGAGAGCGAGAGCGGCTAGTAAGATGCAAGATTAAAGCGGATTCTGTGAGAGGCTGATGGAGGTCTCCTCAGACACGTTCGGCCATGTCGATGGTAACCACGCCCCCCTATAATCTTAGGGCCAATATATCACCAGGCTTCAATAATATGCTGAGTTAAAAGCCTTTTCTTTGAAACGTTTTCTTCAAGTATAGTCTGGGGTCTGCTATGAGCAATTTTTGTATGTATTCTGTATACATGTTTCTGGCACTGATATGGTTAATATAGATTTATGCTTTGATAACTGGATGACATTGTTGCATCATGGACATGGTAGCATGATATATTGATATATATATATATGTATTATTTTGTTTATATCAAATTATTTTATTTTAATTTGTTCGTTAAATTTTTGGTATGAGTACATGCAAAATGTGGTGGGGTTTGTTATTGGCAAGTGAATGCCATCTAGTGGCATGCCCCTCTCCAGCCATCCCTGGTGCGCATGACGTGGTCGCACCGACACACAGCATGTGACGCGATTACGCCGGCGCACACGGATGAAGACTTTCAGCTTTAATTTGAGGGTATTTACATCCAAATTAGGTGAACGGTGTAGGAATTACAACAGTTTGTATATGTGTCTCCCGTTTTTTAAGGGACCAAAAGTAATGGGACAGATTAACGATCATAAATCAAACTTTCACTTTTTAATACTTGGTTGCAAATCCTTTGCAGTCAATTACAGCCTGAAGTCTGGAATGCATAGACATCACCAGAAGCTGGGTTTCATCCCTGGTGATGCTCTGCCAGGCCTCTACTGCAACTGTGTTCAGTTCCTGCTTGTTCTTGGGGCATTTTCCCTTCAGTTTTGTCTTCAGCAAGTGAAATGCATGCTCAATCGGATTCAGGTCAAGTGATTGACTTGGCCATTGCATAACATTTCACTTCTTTCCCTTAAAAAATTCTTTGGTTGCTTTCGCAGTATGCTTCGGGTCATTATCCATCTGCACTGTGAAGCGCCATCCAATGAGTTCTGAAGCATTTGGCTGAATATGAGCAGATAATATTACCCGAAACACTTCAGAATTCATCCTGCTGCTTTTTTCAGCAGTCACATCATCAATAAATACAAGAGAACCAGTTCCATTGGCAGCCATACATGCCCACGCCATGACACTACCACCACCATGCTTCACTGATTAGGTGGTATGCTTTGGATCATAAGCAGTTCCTTTCCTTCTCCATACTCTTCTCTTCCCATCACTCTTGTACAAGTTGATCTTGGTCTCATCTGTCCATAGGATGTTATTCCAGAACTGTGAAGGCTTTTTTAGATGTTGTTGGGCAAACTCTAATCTGGCCTTCCTGTTTTTGAGGCTCACCAATGGTTTACATCTTGTGGTGAACCCTCTGTATTCACTCTGGTGAAGTCTTCTCTTGATTTTTGACTTTGACACACATACACTTACCTCCTGGAGAGTGTTCTTGATCTAACCAACTGTTGTGAAGTATGTTTTCTTCACCAGGGAAAGAATTCTTCGGTCATCCACCACAGTTGTTTTCCATGGTCTTCCGGGTCTTTTTGTGTTGCTGAGCTCACCGGTGTGATCTTTCTTTTTAAGGATGTTCCAAACAGTTGATTTGGCCACACCTAATGTTTTTTCTATCTCTCTGATGGTTTGTTTTGTTCTTTCCAGCCTAATGATGGCTTGCTTCACTGATAGTGACAGCTCTTTGGATCTCATATTAGGAGTTGACAGCAACAGATTCCAAATGCAAATAGCACACTTGAAATGAACTCTGGACCTTTTATCTGCTCCTTGTAAATGGGATAATGAGGGAATAACACACACCTGGCCATGGAACAGCTGAGCAGCCAATTGTCCCATTATTTTTGGTCCCTTAAAAAGTGGGAGGCACATATACAAACTGTTGTATTTCCTACACCTTTCACCTGATTTGGATGTAAATACCCTCAAATTAAAGCTGAAAGTCTGCAGTTAAAGCACATCTTGTTTGTTTCATTTCAAATCCATTGTGGTGGTGTACAGAGCCAAAAAGATTAGAATTGTGTTGATGTCCCAATATTTATGGACCTGATTGTATACTGCATTATATATACTAGGCCAGAGATACGTGGTGTAATGATATGCACATGCAGAATTTAGAGGGACACTTATTTCAAGCCTAATTATTGGTTTGATGTTATTTTTGAAGGGCCCTATGGGCTAATACAAGATTTATTGTATACGGCCTCCTAAACATCCTTACACTCTCATATATATATATATATATATATATATATATATATATTTGAACCTGGCAATGAGGATCTGGTTATATACATCCTTCACTTTCCGGCAAGTAGCCGGCAAGGAACTCTGAAGGTCCGCCGGACCTTCAGAGCGCATGCGCCGCTAGTGTCAGCGGCTGCATACAGGGCAAATATCTTCTAAACCGTGCAGGTTTAGGAAATATTAATTGTACCTACAGGTAAGCCCTATTATAGGCTTACCTGTAGGTAAAAGTAAAAACATTGAGTATACTACCGCTTTAACTGTTAATATATTGGTAAGGTTAGGACGTAATAGGAATATAAGATAAATATTCTTTTAATATATTTAGGATCTCTCCATATTTGCCTCAGCGCCCGCTAGGGGAGAGCTTGCGTCTGTGTGGTTATTTTGAGGTGGATTTTGCATAAACGTCAATTCAGGGATGTGGTTACATTGTTGATTGACATGTACACTGTATTGTACATACCTACAGGGTGTAGATGCATAAAAATAAATAATAACTTCTCTTGTAGATAAGTACTTTCTGGTTCCCAAAGCCCTGACGAAGCAAAGATAGGCAAAACGCATTGGCTTTTGAGAACTTACCATGGTACTGTCATGGTCTTACCTTGCCCTCCTGTTGGCAGCCATCTTGGACATGTGCAGACTTTTTCCTCTTATAGAGTATGATTGCATCATCACTTGCCTGCTCCAAGGTGCATCACTGCTAGCAGTCTTCTGTTCTCTGTGTTCCTCCGTGCATGAACTGGCTTGGATGACAACTTTCCTGGCTCTCGACCTCGCATCGGCAGATGGTCTGGCATCGATAGACTACCCACTACTGGACTCGACCCCGGCTTTGATGACTACTCGCTTCTAGACTTGATTCCGGCTTGGATGACTACCCGCTTCTAAGCTTGACCACTGCTGCTCCTGATTTCGCTCCTCATTCTTGCAGTGCGTTTATTGTTGTTGCCCTGAGAAACTGCTTTATTTTACTTGCATCTTCGTGTGGTCTGTTTTCCTGACATCCATTCCTGACAGTACACAAGGGCCATGAATCCTGACGATGCAGGTGGCCCTATGGTCCCTATGCTGGTTACCAGGCTAGATCAACAAGATCACCTTATAGGTCACTTTGCTCAGACATTGCAGACGTTGCTTGAACGCACATCACACCTTGCCCCTGGTGCTGCTAGGCCAGTGGTCCCTCCTGCTGCTGCTCCTGTTGCCACTCCTGCAACTGCAGCCGGAGTTGCTGTTAACAGAGGGACGGCTGGTTCAGCCTCCCTACCGCAATGCTATGGGGGAGAACTGAGTCAGTGTCGTGGCTTCCTAAACCATGTGGGCATTTATTTTGAGATGGTTCCTCAGGCGTTTCCCTCTGACCGGACCAAGGTGGGCTTCCTAATCTCATTGCTCTCGGACAAGGCCTTAGCCTGGGCGAATCTCTTATGGAAGAACGATAATCCTGTGATACTCGATTACCAGAGTTTTGTTGCCTCTCTTCAATAGGGTATTCGATGTGCCTGCTCGCTCTGCCTCTGCTGCTAAGCTGCTCCTGTCCATTCAACAGGGTACACGAACCGTTGCTGAGTATACCATCAAATTTCGTACCCTGGCAGCAGAGGTGGGTGCAATAATGAGGCTCCGGTGGCTGTCTTCTCTCATGGTCTCTCTGATGCATTAAAGGACGAGATTGCGGACAAGGAACTCCCTGACGAGCTTGAGGTTCTCATATCTTTCCTAATTTTGATTGATACTAGGCTCAGGGAGAGACCATCATTTAAGGAGTGCCTGCAGAGGCCTCCTACCAGATTGGCTCCCATGTTTTCTTCCCCACCCATTCCTGCCTCACCTCCCTCCTCAGGATGATGCGTCTGGCTGTGAACCCATGTAGCTGGGGTTCACTTGCCTTTCCGAGGCTGAGCAGGCCTTTAGGAGGAGGGAGGGCCGGTGCCTGTATTGCCGCCTTGGTGGGCATTTCCTGAAATCTTGTCCTACCCGTCCGGGAAACGCTCACACCTGAGGTCCTGTCGGGGGCAGATCTAAGGTGGAATTTCCTAGTTCCCGGTTTCCCATAAAGATAAACCGCTAATCACAGTTGTCCTCTCCTGGGCAGCAGGTTCGGTAGTTACGCAAGCGTTGGTAGACTCCGGTGCTTAATTTATTGACAGTACGTTTGCTGCTGTGAATTCCATACCCTTGCAGCCCCGTGTTTCTCCACTAGTCATCAACTAGTCATCGAGGCGATTGATTGCAGACCCCTGCAACCAGAACAGGTTACCCACAGCCCCGGTGGACATGGCATGTTTCCAGGATATATCGTCCCCACACTACTCTGTTGTTTGGGGGTACCCTTGGCTTCAGAAACACAAGCCAACCTTTGATCGGCAGTCGGTCGAGATCCTCTCTTGGTATCTTCTCGGATTCAGTGTTGCCTACTGAATATCATGAGTATTAAGATGTATTTGACAAGGTGTCCGCTGGTACTCCTCCTCCTCATCGTCCGTATGATTGGGCCATAGACTTGCAACCTGGTGCCATGGATGAGTATGTGGCGGATGCGCTTGCCTGGGGGCACATTCACAAGTACACTTCTCCAGCAGGTGCCAGTTTTTTCTTCGTAAGGAAGAAGGGAGGGGGAGATGAGACCTTGCATTGATTATAGGGGCCTCAAACGCATCACGGTCAAGAATGCATACCCAATTTAGGTGATTACTGAATTTTTCAACCGCCTCAAGGGAGCAATGGTCTTTACCAAGCTTGACCCAAGGGCCGTGTATAACCACGTAAGGATGAAGGAGGGCGATGAGTGGAAGACCATGTTTTACATAGTTACATAGTTAGTGAGGTTGAAAAAAGACATCGTCCATCCAGTTCAACCTATGATACCAGAACTGGTTATTACGAATATCTTCCTTTGGCTTGTGCAATGCGCCCACTGTCTTCCAGCAGTTCATCAATGATGTCTTTCATGATATGTTACAGCAATGCGTAGTAGTCTATTTGGACGACATCTTGATTTACTCGGACTCCATTGAATCAAACTACCTGGATGTCAGAGGAGTACTGCAACGGTTGCGTGAGAATGGGCTTTTCTGTAAGCTTGAAAAATGTGAATTCCACCTGTCTCAGGTTGCCTTCTTGGGATACATCATTTCTGCTGAAGAGTTCTCCATAGACCCTCAGAAGATTTTGCCTGTTCTACAATGGCCTCGCCCTAGTCGTCTCCGTTCCATTCAGCGTTACCTTGGGTTTGCCAACTACTATCAGAAATTTATCAGGAACTTTTCCCCTTTGGCCAAACCTATCTCAGATCTGACTAAGAAGGGCAGCGATCCCCACAATTGGACGCCTTCTGCCATCCAAGCTTTCAAGGCCCTCAAGTCTGCTTTCACTTTGGCTCCCATTCTGTCTCATCCAAATCCTGGTTTGCCCTTTGTCCTAGAGCTTGATGTGTCTGGGACTGGAGTAGGCGCCCTCCTGTCTCAGCATCGGACACCTGATGGACCCTTACTTCCTTCTGGGTTCTACTCCAAGAAGCTGTCTCCAGCTAAATGCAATTATTGGATAAGATTGGAGACAGAGAGCTCTTGTCCATTATCCTGGCTCTCAAGGAGTGGAGACAGTTGCTTGAAGGTTCTGTGATTCCAGTTCTCATTCTCACCAGTCATAAGAAACTGATGTATCTCTCAGGGGCCAAGAGGCTCATACCCAGTCAGGCCAGATGGGCCTTATTCTTGTCTCGTTTTAACTATGTGATTTCCTATTTGCCGCCTCCAAGAATGTTAAAGCTGATGCCTTGTCTCGCGAGTATTCTGAGTTGTCCAGGGAGGACTCCGTGCCGACACCGGTTATACCTTTGGATCATATCCTGTTCGCCCTCCGCACCAACTTAACCTCTCCTCTTGGGGAACAGATCTTGACTGCTCAACCTGATGCTCCCACAGAGAGACCTGCTGGCAAAAGTTTTGTACTGTCTGAAGGTACTGTCAAGGTCTTACCTTGCCTTCCTGTTGGGAGCCATCTTGGACATGTGCAGACTGCTGTTTCTTATAAACTCTGTTTGCATCATCACTTGCCTGCTGCCTGGGCGTTGCTCAGTGATGATGTTGCACATCTGACTATATATCACACGATAGCTTGCAGTCCTTGCCCTTGTGTTTGTGCTCCAAGGTGCATCACTGCTAGCAGTCTTCTGCTCTCCGTGTTTCTCTGTGCGTGACCTGGCTTGGCTGATGACTTTCCTGGCTCTCAACCTTACATGGGCAGATGACCCAGCATCGGCAGATAAGCTGGTATCGGCAGACTACCTGATCGATCCCGGCTTGGATGAATACCCACTTCTGGACTGTTCCTGATTTCGCTCCTAACTCTTGCTGTGCGTTTATTGTTGTTGCCCTAATAAACTGCTTTATTTTACTTGCATTTTTGTGTGGTCTGGTTTCCTGGCACTCTGACAGTCTGAGACAGGAGTAGGCACCCTCCTGTCTCAGCATCGGACACCTGATAGACCCTTACTTCCTTGTGGGTTCTACTCCAAGGAGATGTCTCGAGCTGAATGCAATTACGAGATTGGAGACAGAGAGCTCTTGGCCATTCTCTTGGCTCTCAAAGAGTGGAGACACTCGCTCGAAGGTTCTGTGGTTCCAGTTCTTATTCTCACTGATCATAAGAATCTGATGTATTTCTCAGAGGCCAAGAGGCTCACACACCGTCAGGCCAGATGGGCCTTATTCTTGTCTCATTTTAACTATGTGGTCTCCTATTTGCCCAGCTCCAAGAATGTTAAAGCTGATGCCTTATCTCGCCGGTATTCTGAGTTGTCCATGAAGGACTCCTTGCCGACACCGGTCATACCTTTGGATCATATCCTGGCTGCCATCCGCACCAACTTAACCCCTCCTCTTGGGGAACAGATCTTGGCTGCCCAACCTAATGCTAACACAGAGAGACCTGCTGGCAAATTTTTTGTACCTGAGGGGTTGCGCATCAGACTGTTGTGCACGTACCACAATTCCAAGACTTCCGGTCATCCTGGTAAGAACCAGATGTCCTGGGCTATTTCCCATCAGTTCTGATGGCCATCTCTCCACACTGATGTTGCTGCGTATGTGAATGCTTGTTCGGTCTGTGCCCAGAAAAAATCTCCTTGGCATTTTCCCTTGGGCCTACTGCATCCCATTCCCAATGGGAAACGTCCCTGGTTTCACCTGGCCATGGATTTTATTGTGCAAAATTCCCACATCTCTAGGTTACATGGTTATCCTCAAGGTTAATGACCAGTTATCCAAAATGTGCCTCTGTGTTCCATTTTAGCAGATGCCTACCACTCAGGACCTTGCCTCCGTTTTGGCAGGGAGGTCTTCCGTTTACACGTGTTGCCTAAGTAGATTGTCTCAAACCGTGGGAGCCAGTTTGTCTCCAGGTTCTGGTGCGCCTTTTGCTCCCAGTTGGGTATTTGACTCTCCTTCTCCTCGGCCTACCATCTGCATTCCATTGGTGCCACTGAGCGTTCCAACCAAGCTCTGGAGCAATTTTTCGCCTGTTATATCTCTGACCATCAGGACAATTGGGTTGATCTGCTACCCTGGGCGGAGCTTACCAGGAACTCTGCCATCAACTCGTCTTCTGGAATGTCTCCATTCATGGACAATTATGGGTTCCAACCTGCTGTGTTGCCGAGTCGTTCTTGTCATAGGACATTCCAGCTGTGGAGGATCATATTTGTGCCTTCCGTTCCTCTTGGGTGTAGATTCAAGAGTCTTTATGGGAAGCTCCAGGCAGACCGAAGACGTTTATCTGCTCCTTTGTACCAGGTCAGGGAGAGGGTGTAGTTGTCGACCCCTAATCTCAACCTTAGGGTGCCCACTCCAAAACTGGCACCCCGTTTTGCTGGGCCTTTTTGCATAATCCGCCGGGTCTTCTCCCTGGCATGCGTATCTCCAATGTCTTTCACATGTCACTTTTGAAACCACTGATTTGCAATCGCTATACTTCTTCACTTCCTCGCCCTCGTCTCATTCCTGTAGCCAATCATGAGGAGTATGAGGTTCGCAGCATCTTAGATTCTCCTCTGTTCCGAGGTCAGGTTAAATACCTGGTGCACTGGAAGGGTTATGGTCCTGAGGAGCATACCTGGGTTCCCTCTGCTGATGTTCAGGCTCCCACCCTTCTCCGCGCTTTCCATGCTCGCTTTCCTCCGAAACCATGTTTTGCTCCACGGAGGAGGGGCCGTTGAGGGGAGGGTACTGTCATGGTCTTACCTTGCCCTCCTGTTGGTAGCCATCTTGGACATGTACAGATTGCTGCCTCTTATAGATTCTGGTTGCATCATCACTTGCCTGCTGCCTGGGTGTCGCACAGTGATGATGCTGCACACCTGACTATATCTATTACCTGCTGGGTTGCAGTCCTTGCCCTTGTGTTTGTGCTCCAAGGTGCATTTCTGCTAGCAGTCTTCTGTTCTCCGTTTTCCTCCATGTATGACCTGGCTTGGCTGACGACTGCCCTGGCTCTCGACCCCGCATCGCCAGATGACCCGGCATCGGCAGACTACCCGGTTCTGGCTTGGAAGAATAGCAGCTTCTGGACTTGACCCCGGCTTGTTCCTGCTCCCACTTCCTCACTCTTGCTGTGCGTTTATTGTTGTTTGCTCAAATAACCTGCTTTATTTTACTTGCATCCCCATGTGGTCTGGTTTCCTGGCACCCTGACAAGTACCTGTCATATAACCACAATTATTGTTATTTTTATTGTACAATTGGGCATATATTGTGTATGGGAGATGCATATTAGCATCTATGGTTTTATATATATATATATATATATATATATATATATATATATATATATATATATTTTGATTTGTGCTCCTTTTTGGCCTGTACAGTCCGAAAATACCCCCTCTTTCTTTCTTTCTGTTTACACTATGGACAATGGCCTTTTGATTGCTCCATACATTGTTAAACCTACATGTTTCGCGGTTGGATACCGCTTCTTCAGGAGGAACACATTGGATAGTGTCTGAAATATAGTGGCAAAATACAAATAATATACAGAAAACAATGTGCAAAAGACATATACAGTTGTGTACATATAATGAATAAGGTTTAGTACATGGGGGCACTGGTGCTTACTATGAAAGACCATCACACTAGACTGGATTGGTACAGTGGTTCCGCCAACACTCCTCTACGGCGGACGTGGGGGACAACTACGGGTGGATGCATTAATGCTGCGTAGCAACTATAGTAAGATATAAATATATACACCGTAAGTCTATATCTATATGTGTATGTGTGTATATACAGAGGAAAAAAGAGGGAGGGGGGAAACCTAGGCAACAAGACGCAGTCAAGATTATTACCAGATTTTCAGCCCAACATCATCAACTCTGAACCATCTTATCCAAGCACTGGCACATGTTAGTTAACTACCATATCTTTAACAAATACATTAGGACAACTCCTGTGCTGGTCTTCCGTATGTCATGGTTTAGCCTGCAGACTGTTTGTGAAATTATTACCTCCTTGCTGAAGGGTTCTGCTAGATCTGTGACTCCATTTCGCATGTGGTGTTTGGCTTCTCTGTTCACCTATGGGCGTCGCCTGCTCCACTGTGGGTTTATATAATTTTTCCTTCTAATACTTCCTTTGTCACCTTCCTGTTTGCTTCCCTATATATGCACATGCTCAGTTCAGTGCTTCTTGCCTGAGCAACTTCACAGTTCTCTGAGCACCCATTTGCATACCCCTTGGCTACTGTGTCTGACTACCCGTGTACTGACCCCGGCTACGTTTACCGTCGGTGTTTGTTCGCTACCTGCCCTGACCTCGGCTTGTTTTCTGGATATTGTTTCGTCTGCCGCACGTACTCTGCACACGCCAGTGGTCTTCGCATCCTCAGCAGGGCCTACCTGGGGGCCGCAACCTGGTTCCAGCTTCCTGCAAGTCCATCCCCCACCATCAGGGGCTCTAGTGAAGAAGCAGGCTGGGGCTTAGACTCAGTGGCAGCTGGTACTCCATCGGCCAGGGGGGGCAGCAGACAGGCCGCACCCCCCCCCCCGGACCGCACCAGGCCGCACCTCCCCCCCAGGACCACAGCGAGACAGGAGAGACGGGAGAGACAGGAGACAGGACAGGAGAGACAGGAGACAGGACCCCCCCTCGCTCATGAGCTGGGGATCTACAAGGGCTCAGTACCACAGACTCCTGACACTGTAGGGCCACTTCCCTTAGGGACCGACTGACTAACAGTTATTATAGAACTGAGCACAACTCAACAATAGAACTGAGCACAACTCACCAATCGGCACTCTAAGCACCTCCCGGTGTGGACAATGCCTACACTGCCCTTGGGTTCTCAAGGGCTCCACTTATAGATTTCCAAAGGGTAAATTATTCTCACCACATACCCCTGTCAATTGTGGTACACAAGGGGTCATATACTTGATGATATGTAATTGTTATGCTTTCTATGTGGGGAAAACCATCCAGGAGTTTCGCCAACAGATTGGTAATCATTTATACTATTCCACCAATGGGAAGCTAACTATTGTAGGCTGGCATATCGACCTAGACCACAGATTTAATTTTTAGGTAGCTAAATTCCTAGTGACTGGGACAGGGCCACCCTGCAACGCGAGACTCTATCGATAGAGAGACTAGATGCTACCATTCCACTGGGCCTCATTGAGGTTTTATCTTATAAACCATTTCTGTAATATATAACTGTCACATAACCGCAGTTTTCTGTGTGCCCTTTTTTCCTCTCCCCCCTGACAGCCCCCCCCCCCCCCTCTTTTTTACATTGATCCTGTCCATTTTTTGTTCTGTATATGTACCCATTGTAGATAATAGGGGATAACTCTTATATGATTTTTTGTAGTATATCGATGTCCCATTTGCTATTCAAAATCTTTAGATTTTACCTAATCATATTTTTCTTTATAAAGCGAATAATATAGCGAATATATTCCTAATATATTATTAAAAAATAAGTATAAGTTGCGCTAATAGTGAATGTCCATAAAAATAAAACAAACAGTCTATAAGTGAAGTAATAAGAAATCCTTGATGTGATAAACACCACTCTCCGTCACCATAGGTAGGCTCAGATAACACTGCCACTACCACCAAAGGCTAAAATGGTCTCTTACCAGCTCACATTGACCCTGATTCCAGAGGTCAATAACACTTGTGCCTTAATACCCATCCTGGGCCTTTATGAGATCCAGGGTCCACTTAAATCTCCACACACCGATAACCAAACGATACCATCATAGATATACCCAGAAATATAAAGAGCTCCACATAGTGTACGATCGTTAAACACCTTTATTCAAATCTAAAATATTGCACTTACATATTGAATGGTAGAAAAATTGCCTTTAAATCAAGCAAGCCAGCCAGCCAGCATGCAGACACAGCCCGTCCTTCCAGATTGCACTCGCGGTGACATAGCAAGCCGCTCACCCTACGTGTTTCGTCATACAACTACGTGATTTTTTTGGACATTCACTATTAGTGCAACTTATACCTATTTTATTTTTATATTGTGCATATCTCACAAAATAGTTGCAGATCACTTTGCTTTATTGTTTTTTGCACTAGCGCTGTATTTTCTTTCATATTTTTCTTATTAACGCTTTAGTCGACAGATCTATGACGCGGGTTTAGCCTTTTTTCCCCCTTTTCGGCAGACTTTGGTCTTCCGGGCAGGGGGGAGGTACTCGAGGTATATTCTGGACCTCCTCCTGCCTACGTGGGTTGTGGCTTGTGTCTTTCCGACACATGACCGCAATTAGAGTGCGCATGCGCGGTCCTTGCACATGCTCAGTACGGATGCTCACACGCGGCGATGTCACATGCATGGATGTCGGCATGGAGTACAGTCGCCAGTTTGGGGACTACTTAAGCAGGCTTTGGCCTGCTTGAGAATGTGGTGGATGTTAGCCAGGGGGGACGCCAGTAAGATTGGAGATAGAGGTAAGCTGCGGCTCACGGTTTTCTTTTTTTTTGCTATTAATATTGGGCCTATTGACCACCATGTGTATGCAGTTGACCACCATGTGTATGCAGTCGGATACTACTATATCGTAGCCTGATGGGGTTCTTTCTTCTTTAGTTCTCCAGGGCAATAAGGTGCAATACATGCCTTAATACCATTAACTGTTTTTGGTTACCTTCTCCTCGTAAATTAGTTTGTGGGGACAGTACAATCCTCCTTGTACCTTTGAAAACCTCTGCATATATCTTTTCTTACCCCCATGGCTGTTTGTGATTTGATCGGTGCACGCAGGTTAGTTTTATACCAATACTTATGAGGGTTTGTCTTTGTGTTATCAATCCAATGTTTCTTTCCCCTTTTTCTCCCCCTTTCACTCCTCCTCTCTTTCTCTCTTTTCTGGTTTTCTTCCTCCCTTTTTACCCCCCCTTCCCTTCCCCGTGACCTCCTCCCTCCACCCTTCCCCCCCCCTCATTCCCCCATCCTCCCCCCTTTTTTCTCTCCTCACCTCCTTGCCTCTTTTTCTCCCCCCCTCTCCACCCCTCATCTTCCACCCCCCCATTCCATTCTCCTATATTTCCTTTCTTACCTCTCCCCCCCTCCCCCCATTTTTTCTATACAAAAAGATATAGACTTACGGTGTATATATTTATATCTTGTTATAGTTGCTATGCAGCATTAACACATCCACGCGTAGTTGTCTGCCATGTTGGCAGAACCACCAGCCCGATCTAGTCTAGTGTGTTGGTCTTTCATGTTAAGCACCAGTGCCCCCCCTCCCCCAAGTACTAAACCTTATTTGTTATGTGTACACATCTGTATATATTTTTTGTACATTGTTTTCTGTATATTATTTGTTTTTTACCACTATATTTCAGATCCTATCCAATGTGTAGGGGAGCACTGACATTGGGACTACTCTGCTGTCAGAACACACTGATCAGTGCAGCAGCCAATTAGCGGTTTGAAAGGAGGTGATCATAAGATGAGTTCCTCTCGAATGGGAATGACCATAAATGGAACGAAAAATATCTGGTCCATACTGAACCAGCTGAATTTTAATCCTTCTATGGCTAGCTTTACACAGCATACGCGAGTCGCGCTGTGCCTCCTCAATGGCCAGCAATCTTCTGGAACCTGTGACGTGTCCCAGAAGATTCGAGGGAGGGAGGGGAAGAGAAGAACTTCCACTCGAGTCACCAAGGTGGCCAAAGCCGGAGTGGAAGTTGGGCAGCAGATGCAGATTTTGCCCTGGCACTAGCACCTCCTCAGACAATGACAGTCTCCAACCTGTCCTGGCAGATTGTATTTAAGTGGAATGCTATATTATTTTAGCATTTTCAATGAAGGAAGATGCATTAGTGTACAAATAAAGTAAATCCAAGAAAACATCTTTCTGCCACAGGCATATGACTCCTTATAGAACGTTTTACTTTGCATGCATTAACTGTCCACATGGTGGTAGCAAAGTCCTATTTTATAATCAGTAACTCTAACATTGTGTTACATAAATACTTGTACCTATGCTTCCTTGTATTATACAGTTTGTTGCAATTTTATGGTTGCACACCCAATTTCTGCTTAGTTGACTTGGGACCCATAGTGGCTTGTTTAGAAAATCTGGCATTTCACTAAAATATGGTTTATAATTTCCCAGTAACATACAGGTTCTACAGTGTGCCCCATGTAGTACCTTGACCATCACTGCCATAAGTAGCTTCATGACTTAGTTGGTACATAAGCTTATGTGACTCTTCAGTTATGCTCTCCTTCCGGTTTTCTTGCCTTTTTTCTGTATTATCATTTCTAAATTATCCAGTTAGACACCTATCTCTTTTCGATCTCTTCAGGAACGCGTGCAAAATTGGGCATTTCCCAGCACCGTATAAAAACACATTGCTTTCTGCAGGCATGCATAGGTGCATACATTCAATTTTTATTTTTATTTTTACTATTTTATTTTTATTTTTACTCTTTTCTTCTTTTTCTTCATTCATGTGGAGGGTTATTTTCTTCTCTTTTCTCTACTATGGAAATCTGCCTGTTTTACTCTTGTAGGCAATTAGCCCTTTATGGCTAGCAACCTTGCACTTAAAGAGGAAGTAAAGTCCCTAAAAAAAACGAGAAAAAATAAGCCCTGTAAAGAGAAAATCATAATGAGCTAGTATGCACAGCATACTAGCTCATTATGAAGTACTTACCTTAAAACGAAGCCCCCGCCGTGCCGCCCGATCAGCGACAGGACGGCCGACATGTCCGGCCGTCCTGCTTCCGGGTTCGCGTCCTCCGGCCATCTGATTGGCCGGAGGCGCGATTACATCACTTCACCGTTCACGGCACTGAGCTCTGAAGGAACGGCACAGGTGGCCGTTCCTTCAGAGCGCATGCGCCGATGACGTCATCGGCAGTATGCACTCTAAATATCTCCCAAACGGTGCAAGTTTGGGAGATATTTATAGCACCTATAGGTAAGCCTTACCTATAGGTGGGTTTACAACCTCTTTAATTAACGGAAATTGGTTTTAGGTTGCAGTTTACTATTTTTGCAGCATCTCCACATGTATCCTCATAGTTATGACTAAGCGAATGTAATTTTGTGAAACGCGTCAACTATGTCTGTCCCCTGTCTCTGATTTTTGTTATTATGGATTTTTGACATCTTCAATAAACAGATTTTATTCATCTTTACTTTGACTTTGGAGTGCAGTTGCCTAAACTTCTATTTACACAGCTGCGGGGATTACGGACCTCACCAGCACCCTAGTTGATTGTTTGGACATTCATACACCAGAGCGTTTTTTTCCTCTCTTGTATCTCATGCATAGGTGCCATTTATTCCTAATGGCGTCCCCCACACATCTGGCAAACGCTCGTTCGTTCACAATCGCCAAAACACTTGGTACCCCAGGACCATACAGTTTGGTGTGGCGTGATTTTAAAAATTGTGCAGGCATTATATTTGTGTGTTTCATGCACATAGGGTGGCCCACTAATCTCAGTGACACAAACGCGCAGAAAAACTTAATAGACGTGCATGCTCAGACACGGCTTTGGTGTGAAGAAACCCTAAGGTCCTGCTGAAAACGCATGGGTGGAATATATAAATACAACTTGCGTAATTATGATGACGGATGAGTGGGGGATATATAGACCAATGTATAAGAAACTAACCAATAGGGATAATAAACAAGCCAAATGAGCAGGTCAAAATCGCATCATGCAATAAATAATTAATAAGTGGGATGGACTAATAAGCAATAGTATGAATGTGTACCACATCAACTCTAAACAAAAAATGTGTTAAGTGAATATACCATATGAATATAGCAAATCAATAAGTATTCAAATAAATTCATAAATAAGGTCCCAGTGCAATAATATGCAAAAAACGATGAATGACGTGAATAAAATGTCCAAAAATAGTTCATAAATAAATATTGTGCAGATAAAAGCTTAATAGTCCGTGAACATATAACTCCACAATAAAATAAATTCTAGTGCAAAAAAATGGTGACTTTTAGTGGTCATATATTATCATAAAAAAATTAGGTAAGACCATGTGCAAACAAAGTGCAAAGTGACTGTTGGTGATTAATTCTTAAAGAATAATTAATTTGAAATGACTTATTGTGAAATCCCACTGATGTGATCCGGAGTGAGCAGAAAAAAGAAATATGTGCAATGGCCGCTCACCTCACATTGCACCATTAAGGCGCTTTAGTTGCTGATTGCCCCGAGATGGGGGAATGGATATCCTTTTTCTCCTATCGATTTGGGGTTGTGGTCAAGCTGACATCCAGTGTTAGAATAAGGGCTTTTCTAATACCGACTGTTTCCACCGATCTTCTCCGCTCAATAAGGGTACTCCGATACTCCCAGTTACTCAAAGAAACATAATGCTTTCCATAGTGAAGTATGTAACCAAAGGGTATTTATTTAAAATTTACAAAATTACACTCACATGAATAAAGCTAGTAAAAGGCAGCCGCAAAATTGCGGTGTACATCCAACACAGGTACTTCCGGCTTCGGCCAAAAGTAACGTCACCCGATGCCTCCCGACGCGTTGCGTCACAAATCCCATGACTTTTTCAAGGGTTGTCCCCCGCTGGACTCCCTTCTATTTCTAATACCGGATTAGCAGCGCATAGATCCCCCTCCATATCTTTCTAAGGTCCTGTTCACACCTGAGCAATTTTCTGCTTGAAGTTTGTAGCGCTAAAATGCTCAACAAGCCAAATCCCATTCATTTCAATGGCCCATGTTCACATATGAGCGTTCTGACGCAAAACGCCTTTCGTTCAAAAAAGTACATGAGCTTCTTTATGGCAGATTACAAGCGTTTTTGGCCCCATAGACTTCAATAGACATGCCTAATTTTAACGTTTTATGTGCGTTTTGTTGCGCATTTTCTGCTCAAACAGCCGCTCAGCTCTCCACCCATAATTTCCTCTACCTCTCCTCCTCTTAGTGCTTTCTATTGGCTAAACTAAAATGCCTAAAGCTGTAAAAATGCTTGTAATACTCTTTTAAAAACGCTCAAAAACTCTCAAATAAAAACACCAGTAAATCGCTACGCTCAGGTGTGAATGCAGCCTAAATCTTGAAAAAAAATGTGACTGCTACTAGATACAGATTCCGCTGTCAAGAATAAAATGGACCAACAATGGTAATAACACAATTTAGCATACAAAGTGATTAACAACAAGGACTAGGCCTTTACAATGACATGTGGCATCCAGATCAGCATAAATAGTAGCAAGGCCACCTCAAGTGCAGCAATGAGCAGTAGTAAATTTGTATCTACCAAGTGCAGGAACTATACTGCCAGAGCACATTTATGATGAAGATGTTAGTTCTAAACCAGCTAGGTATGCACTATCCAAAAGAAAAGACAGATAGTAGAGGAGAAGGGAAGCAGGGGGAAGCAGGGAACAAAGGGGACTTGCAGAATAATTATTACTGGAGGGGCAGTCCTTTGAGATGTTTTTCTGCAGCTATCATTGGGGCCCTTTAAAAGCATTGGTGCAATTAACAGCCCCAGTTAACCTGCATGCAGTATAGGTACAGTATAGGGATGGTATAGTCTTGACACAGATGCATGGTAGATGTGGTACAGATGCAGTAAATGTTCAGTATAATGTGGTATAGGGTTGGTATAGGTGCAGTTGGGGTTTGTAATAAGTGCAGTATAGAATACAGTATGTGTGCAGTATGGATTGGGTACACTTTGTGTCCTGCTCTCAGTGGCTCAGTTCCTGCTCGCAGTATCAGCAATGGGTGAATAGCGCTCTCATCATTCTCAGGGATGCTACAGTGACCTCTTGCTGTAGAAGGGTGGCCCCCACAGTCTTTCCCCGAAGGCCTCTGGTGATCTGCAGTGGGAAGCAGAGCGTAAGTGAATGCTACAGTCTCCCTGCAGATGCTGTGGGCGGTGCTGAGCTGCCCGCAGGTGGCCACACTCCCAGTCTCATTGCTGGTATGATCTCCCACTAGCAGGTAACTACTCCAACAGGGGTTTTCCCTCTCTAACTCCCTCGGCACCAAGAGGAAGAACTTTGACAGACAGTTTAATAAAAATTACCTCTTACTCCTACTACTGCACAATGCCTATTGGGATCTGTAGTGTAAAGAGTCAATTAGCCTCATTATATGGCTGCCGTCTCAAACTACAATTCCCAGGATTCTCAGAGCTCTGTATAGAAGTATAGGGGTTGATTGGCTTTCATTAGACTGGCTTCTGTCAAACAGTCTAGCTGGCAAACCAGCATTCGATGAGCTGCTGCAGGTAATGGCTGCAGCAGTGATCAATGTATTCTGGGGGGGGCAGGGCCGGACTGGCCTACCGGAATACCAGGAAATTTTGCTGGGGCCGCTTTGAGGTAGGGGCGCCTTTAAGAAGCATTGGGGCCGCCGGGCCGGCCGCTGTGATGATTGCCACTGCAGTGGCCCCGGCCCCCGCTGCGCTCCAGAGTGACGGTCTTCTATGTCAGCCGCTGTGAGCGGCATGACGTCACATCCGGCGGCTGCGCGGCGGTGGATCAAGATGAAAATACAATAGCGCTGTGGGGGGGGGGGGGGGATCTGTGATGTAAAGTGCATTTACATTGCTTGTGTGGATGCAGAGATCTGTGAGGTTTTTTTTGAACAAAAAACCTCTACAGATAAAACCAGCTTAAGAGAGTTTTATTGGTTAGGTACAGATCTGGAATAGTAACGGGCACTGGAGCTCACTGTTATTGTAATAATAATGTCAACGCTGTGTTGAAAAGCACAACGTTCAGACTAATGTTATTCATCGGATGATTAGGAAGGTCAGTAACTAAACATTTTGATGTTTAACATGGCTACGGCATTGTTAGCGCAATAAATGGGATAATCCAGCAACAGAAGTAAGACCCAGGGTCCTTTATTCTACTTGTAAGAATACGTTGTTGGATTGTGAACCACCAGTACCCCCAGTACCTGGTGGGCACCTGCAAAATATTTGTAAGATAATACAACTGTTGGTGGTATTTTTTTTTTTAAACTGCGTTTTATTAAATTTATCACCTGAACAGTACAAGAATACTACAAAACATTGGAAATACAGAGAGTCATGGAGTAGTACCGGTCATCAATGAAATAACACAAAGGTTCAATATAGGTAAAGGATATCCCATAGATACGTAGATACAGAGATTTACAAATTTGTCAGAATAAAGCAGATATCCTTAGTTATAACACATGCAACACATGCTCGTTATATGCAGAAACAAACAAAAAAAAAAAAAACCCAAAGAAAAAGGAACAACTCAGCAGAAGAATGCAGGTGGTGGTCAGAGTCACAGCCTTACTCGTCAGCGGAGCGTGGGCCCAGAACAGCCCCCCCCCCCGTACCCGGACCGCCCTCACCCTCAGGGCGGCGTGGAGCTGCACGTGTCAGATAAAGCAACCCAAGGACCCCATACTTTTAGGAACTTTTTTGGACAGCCCCTGGCCTCATAAGTCAGCCTATACAGGGGTAGGACATGGTTGACCAAATTTTTCCAAAGATCAAGAGGGATCCTGTCCACCTGTGTCCATTGCATCACTACAGTTTTCCTGGCATAAAACAACAAGAGTCGGAGAAGCTGTTTCCGATGGGTGCTGAGATCAATCTCCCCGAAAATCCCCAGTAAGCACCACTTAGGGCTGCAGACATTAGGGAAATCCAAGGAGGTCGAGAGAAAGTGCGTAACTTGGGACCAAAAAGGTCTAACTTTCGGACAACTCCACAGCATATGAAGCAATTTTCCCTGGTCCCCCCCACATTTATGACAGTCTGGCGCGGGTCTCTGCTTCATCAGAAACAACCGATAAGGAGTATAATAAGTCCTATGAAATATACGTAACTGTATCAGACGGTCCCTGGCTGAGATGGGTGTCCTAAAATATACCTCAAGCACTTCTTCCCAATCATCGTCCGAGATATCCGGGATGTCTCTCGTCCACCCGGCCCTAACAGCCTCCAGGCGCGATGGCACACTAGTAAGAAGGATTCCATAGTAGGAGCTAGTCAGCTTAGTGTGCTCATCCCGCAACAATTCCTTTTCCATAGGAGAATTGTCTAGCATGACACTGCCCGGCCCAAATTGGGCCAAGGCAGCGTGTCGCAGCTGGAGATAACGATATTGCCAAGAGCCGGGTACCCGAAAGTCCGCCCGGAACTGGGAGAACGTCTTAAAATTCCCCCCCTCAAACAATTGATGGGCATACTTCAGGCCCCGTTCTGCCCACCGCGCCGCATCCTGAGACCCAGCGAAGTGAGGCAGACTAGGATTGCACCACAAGGGTTGATTCGGGGAACAGAGGCCCGGAGTCGCCGCCAACAGAGACTCACATCTGACATATATCTGTAGAGAGGATTTCAAGAGTGCCGTACCCTCGGAGGACGCAACGCAGCGCCGGTAAATAAGATTAGCAAGAGTTTCATAGGAGGAAACCACCGCTGCTTCGACAGCCGTAGCCGCACTGCCCCTCCGAGGGAAGAGCCAACCATGGACATGTCCCATTTGTGCTGCATAGTAATACAAGCGCAAGTTTGGAAGGGCAAGGCCCCCCATCGCCACCGGCTGCTGTAAGGTGGCAACAGAAAGCCTAGGCGCCTTCGGGTACCATAGGAAACCGGAAATAAGAGAATCAAGATCCCTGAAAAACTTATTCGGCACAAACAGTGGAGAGTTGGCAAGGAGATACAGAAATTTCGGCAACATAACCATTTTAAATAAGTTGACCCTACCAGTCAGAGTTAAAGGCAGATGCTTCCAGTGCTCCAGTCTAGATTTGAACAGGTTTAGGCAGGGAACAAGATTGTTTTGGAAATACAAGGATATAGGTTGCTGAACTTGAACACCTAGATATTTAAATGAGAACGTAAACTTCAAGGGGCAGTCAGTCGGCAGCGAGAGCGGGATGTCCATATCGACAGGAAACAGGCTAGACTTAGTCCAGTTAACCCGAAAACCAGAAAAAGAACCGAAATGTCGAATAAGTCGGAGAACGGGCATAAGCGATGTGTGTGGATCAGTTAAATACAACAACATGTCGTCGGCATAAAGAGAGACCCTCTCCTCCAGAGACCCCACCGACATCCCTTGGACAGCGGGGGAAGTTCGCAGCAGCTGAGCCAAAGGTTCTATTGCGAGCGCGAAAAGCAAGGGGGATAAAGGGCAGCCCTGCCGCGTACCCCGTCGTATCTGCAGTGGACCAGAAACCATCCCATTTACCCTAATACGGGCAAGAGGTTGAGCATATAGGATCCGAAGCCAAATCAAAAAATTCTTTCCAAACCCAAATCTCTCAAGTACATAGAACAGGTACGGCCACTCCACAGAGTCAAAAGCCTTCTGTGTATCAAGTGAGAGGACCACCCTCGGTAAACGGGAGGGGTTCGGGGCCTGCAGATTGGTGAACAACCGACGAATATTCGCATAAGCCGAGCGCCCCGGAATGAAGCCAGTCTGATCTATCCCCACGATAGAGCCAATTATCTCATTAAGACGCAATGCGAGAATTTTAGTAAGGATTTTAAGCTCTACATTAATAAGCGATATGGGTCTGTAAGAGTCACAGTATCGCGGGTCCTTATTAGGCTTAGGGATCAACACTATGAGGGCCTCCTGGAGTGAAGGAGGGAGGGAGCCACCATCAAATATCGACTTGAAGAGCACCAGGAGTCGCGGCAGCAACAGTTCCCCGTGCTGTACATACCATTCTACCGGAAAACCGTCAGGGCCCGGAGTTTTATGTTTTGGGAATGATTTAATGGCTACCCCCACCTCCTCCAGCGACAGAGGGGCCTCCATACTAGCTCTCTGCTCAACACTAAGTGTGCGGAAAGGAATAGAGTCCACGTAAGCATAAAGCTCTGGGGGGGTATAATGGGCCCGAGAGGTGTACAGGTCCGAATAAAATTCGTGGAAGGCGCCAAGTATGTCCTCCGTAGCCGAGAGAGAGTGCCCCGCATGATCCAAAATAACAGGGATAGCAACCGGTTCCGGAACAGGGCTAGCCAAAAAGGCCAGCAAACGACCGTTCCTGTCCCCGGTCTCAAAAATACTTTGGGACTGGTACAGGAGACGCTTCTGGGTCCTCTGCACCAAGGCCAGCGCGTAAGCCCGCTGCGCCGCTTTCCACGTTCTATTATTCTCAGGGGTGGGATCCAAAGTGTAAACCCGTTCGGAGGCACTCAGAGCATCTGCCAATTCCTCGATTTCTGCTGCCACTGCCTTTTTGAACTTAGAAACCCCCTGCATGTATGCCCCGCGCAGGACAGCCTTAGAGGCGTCCCAACAGGTGAGGTCCTGCACCCCTTCCACATTCTCCGCCCAGAAATGAGTCATGGCAGTAGCACATTCAGCCGACACCATCGGTTCCGCGAGCCAGTAAGGGCTCATACGCCACACCGATCCAGCCGGACGCCTGGCCACCGCCAGCGTCATCACCAGGGGTGAATGGTCCGAGATTGCCCTCGGAAGGTACGCCACGTCGGAGACCAGTGGAAGCACCTCCGAGGAGACAAACCACATATCCAATCTAGAGAAGGTACCATAAGAGCTGGAATAACAGGAGTATTCCCTTCTCTGCGGATATTTCCATCGCCACGTCTCGGTGAGACCGTACGCCGCAGCCCAGTCAGCTAATGCCAGCGACTGTCGCCCCGAGCCGTGGAGACGATCCATTTGAGGATCCAAAACTGCATTAAAATCCCCTCCTATAATTAAAGACCCCTGAGCCATGGAGAGGACCGTCCTCATACAGTCATCAAGACGTCCAACCTCCACTGGCGGAGGGAGGTATAAGTTAACTATTGTAAATAAACGTTCCATAAAATTCAATACCACTATAACATAACACCCATCCCGGTCGGTCTTCACCTCCAGCACCCGCACCGGGCACGCCCTGGAGATCAAGATCGAGACCCCCCTTGAATAGGTGGAGTAAGTAGCATGGAATGCGTGAGCCACACGTGGTCGCTTTAACGCCCTTGTTTTGGGGTCCATTAAGTGCGTCTCCTGCAAAAGGAGGATGTCCGCCTTAGAGCGCTTGAAATGATCAAACACTAGAGACCTCTTAATCTTGGAGTTCATACCCCGCACATTCCATGTCAAAAGCCTCAAAGACATTTATGAACAGAAAGTAGCATGAAGAAACGCGGCCCACCCAGAGGAGAACCCCCTCCGAGAGCGCCCCGCCCCCACCTGAAAAAACATACATACCAGTACCTAGCGGGCGCACGGGCAGGGAAAGCCCCCGGGGGGCCCGTCCGGACCACACCTCCGCTGAAATACCACCTAATAAAGAGCTGACCACCACTGCTGAGAGAAAAAGCATACGGAGTAAAAATAAAACAGAAAACTGAAATCCACAACCCCATGAACCCACCCCCCCACCCCCCACCTGGCTCCCTGTCATAAAAACGGGCAGAGAGCTTTAGCCCAGAAACACTAACAACCCCAGAAGGCATAACTATGCCAGAATGTCTTTAGTTCAGTGTCCCTAAAGGAGCAGGAACACACCAGAAAAAATAAAAATAAAAACAAGAAAAATGAAAAATGGAAAATGGGGGGGGGGGGGGGGAAATTTCCCCCCCAAAAAAAAGGAAAAAGACAAAAAGCTGCGGAGGTGGCGGCACCGCCTCAGAGTATAAAGGTGCAAGTTCAGGGGATGAAAACCTCCTCAGAGAACACATGAGGGAGACCGTCCGGTCCAGTATGGAGTCGTCCAGCCATCAGGATAACAGCACCCCCAGACAGGGGATATCAGCAACAGAGTCCGAGCATCAGTATGGAGGGGCCCAGGTAGGCCCAGACCCCCGGCAAACAACAGCTGCAATAATCAAAGCATGTTCAGCCCCGTCTTCCCAAACCATCAAGCCAGGCCGATGCATCCTGCGGGGAAAGGAAGAAGTGAGCCTTTCCCTCATGGATCACCCTCAATTTAGCGTTTGACCGCATTGAAGGCCATGCGTAACTTCTGTGTAGCAGCAGAGTAGTCAGGATAGATAGTGATTTTAACTCCATTGTATTGAAGGTCAGGAAGATCGCGTGCAGCTCGCAGGATATTTTCCTTGTCCCGAAAATGAAGGAATTTTGCCAGTAAAGATCTTGGAGGGGCCCCAGGAGGGAGAGGGCGCATAGGAACCCGGTGTGCTCGTTCAATGGCAAACAGGGGGGAGAGATGTTCCACACCTACAGTATCCTTAATCCAGGTCTCCAGAAAATCCTCAGCATGTCTCCCCTCAGATTTCTCAGGAAAGCCAACAAAGCGGAGATTATTTCTGCGCATCCTGTCCTCCAAGTCCCCAAGTTTATCAGAATGGACCTGTAGATCCTGCCGTTGTGTGCGGACCTCTGCCTGCAAGGGGTTAACTGTGTCCTCAACATCACTGATACGCTGTTCAGCAGCAGCGATCCGAGTGCGAATCTTCTGCACTTCATGTTTAACTATAGATAGGTCCAGCCGGACAGTCTCAATTTGAGTGGTCAGGGTGGATTGGCAAGTGTGAATAGCCTCCATGATGTGCTGTAACGTGAGGCTCCCAGAAGCTGAATCTCCCGCCTCAGTAGCCCCCTCCGGAGCCCCCCCTGCTTGGGAGTCCCCCGCATCCCATGTCCCATCTGCTGCCCAGGGATCTGAACCCTCCTGCAGCCCCGGGGATAGAGCTGGGGGTCCCTTAGATAGCACGGGGGAATCAGCGAAATGGTCCCGAATAGTGGTCGGGGGTCGGGCCTTCTGGGGCACACCATCAGGCTTACCCGAGGAAGCAGGGATCCGTGAAGGAGGCTGTCCGGCCCGGCCCGACTTCTCCTTGGGCGGACGCTGCGGCTGGGAAGAGGGTCCGGCGCCATCTTGGGAGGCCTCGCGGCCCGGGCTGTTTCGGAGGGCCGCACCTGCCTTGGTGCCCTGGGGGCCGATTTTGACCATGGTGGCCGGCTCCGGAGGTGCCAGGATAGGTGTGTCAGCGAAAATTGAGGGGTTGATCGAAAGGATTAGTGCCAGGATCACTGAAGGATCACCAGGTGCCGCCGGAGCTCCGAGACCGCGCTGCTTACATGCCGATCGCTAGCCACGCCCCGTTGGTGGTATTTAAAGTGATTCTAAAGGTTGTATTTTTTTCTGTTGAGAGCAAATATAACATAATTTTGCACAGAGCAGCCCCAATTCTCTTCTTTTGGGTCCTTCGCAGGCGGTTCTGGCTCCTGCCCCCACTGAGTGCCCCCCATTAGGCAAACCTCTTGCTATGGAGGCACTCAAGCAGGCTTGCTCTTGAACTGAGCTCCTGTGAATGGACATTGTCCATACACACAAAGCATGGTTTGGCCCTGCCCCCTGCTCTCTCCTAATTGGCTCATTGGCTGTGATTAACAGCATCAAGAGCCAATGGCCATAGCTGCTGCTCTCATGCACATACACATTTAATTACCTTTTGTTCTATTTACTCTCTTCTACATGGAATATGCTTAGGTTTTATTCAATGCACTAAAACCTTACTGTTTTAAAGGCCTTCAGTAAAGAAAGCAGAAGGCAGAGCAAAGACGAGTTGCCAGTGTGTGGTTGAAGGCTCTTGACAAACATTAATCCCAGAAATGCCTGGTCTTCACCATTAGAAATGGGTTTGGCTGCAGAACAATCTCAAGTTGCAGCCTTAAAGTGTGCCTTGATAACAACATTTGTCAGACCTGTCAACATGGAAATTAGAAACAATACATAGATATATCTAGGGGTATCAAAATAAAGGAGTCATTGAAAGATAATAGGGAGTGACAGGCTAAGAACAGGAGGCAGACAGGGTTACAGAGAGTTACTGACCAATGGCAGATGATTACTGCCAGGGAACTCAAAGGGCAATATGAAAGTGGAAGACAAAGCTAAGGTTACAGAATATCTAACAAAAAATTTAATAAATTGCAATTTACCAATCCTTCTATGTACTGAGTATCACTTTTTTATGCCTTTCTCTGTTTTTTTTTCACTAGGTGATTGGACCAGTAACATACTTCCTGTCTTAGAGTGGCTGTATCTATGGAGGAGCAATATGGCTACTAGGGATGAGCTTAACATATCCCGGTCTGGTTTGACACAGGTTCTGCAACATGACATGATCCCAATCTGAACCCCATTAAAGTCAAAAGGAGCTGAAGATAGAAATAAGTAATGGCCGTTTTCTGGGCTAGATTGCAAAAAAAAAAAAAAATGGCATGGGGAGCTGGGAAGTGGCCTAGGGAAAATGTAGAGTACCACCTAAAACACATTTTTAAATTAATAATTCAGCAGAGAGCGGGTCTTTCAGACAGCTTAACCACTTAAGCCCTGGAAGATTTTACCCCCTTCCTGACCAGGGGGTATTTTGCGATTCGGCACTGCGTGACTTTAACGGACAATTGCGCGGTCGTGCGACGCTGTACCTAAACGAATTTGACGTCCTTTTTTTCCCACAAACAGAGCTTTCTTTTGGTGGTATTTGATTACCTGTGGGTTTTTTTGATCACGCGCTATAAGCAAAAAAAGAGCGTAAATTTTGCAAAAGTAACAATATTTTTCACATTTTTTTATATGAAATTCCCCCCAAAAAAAAAGTAAAAATCAAAATTTTTTAAAATTTTCGGCCAATTTGTTTTATGCTACATATGTTTGGTAAAAAAAATCGCAAAAAGCGTATTTTGATTGGTTTGCGCAAAAGTTATCGCGTTTACTAACAAAGGGAAAGATTTTTGTTGTTTTTTTTTTTACTGCGTAATGGCGGCGATCTGCGATTTTTTTTGCGGTACTGCGACATTGGTGCGGCCAGATCGGACCCTTGACTGACATTTGTGACACTTTTGGGGTTACCAGTGACATTTCTACAGTAATCAGTGCTATACATATGCACTGTTACTGTAAAAATACACTGGTTGTGAAGGGGTTAACTTTATTTGGAAGGGAGGGGCTGTGTGTATCCCTAGGGGCGTGCTTTCTACTGTGATTGGCTGTGGCTTGAGCTGTAAGGACACTGATCAACGGATCTACATACTAGATCCGAGTGATCAGTGTCTTTACAGCGAGGAGAATGACAGGCAGATTGTTTACACAAGCTGCCTGACATTCTCCCTCTCCCCCGCCGATTGCCGAGTGACCGGCGGACATCGGGTCCGCTGGTCACACGCGCGGGGGGGTCCGTGACCACGCGGGAGCGGGAGCGCGCCTCCGGGGGCGCGCGCTCGCTCCCTAGACCCTCACAAGCTAGTGACGTAGCCCTACGTCACTTTGCCTGTGAGGGGCTGACTGCCGACGTAGATCGGCGTTAGGCAGTCGGCAAGTGGTTAAAGGGCAATGTTGAAAATACAAAAATCATTCAAATGACATGCTTAAGGAATTTCTTAATGCTGTACATGGTTTAACAGAACATTAATATTCTCAGCATCAATTTGGCATCTCATGAATTGCATGTGTAAGAATATAGTGTACTTTTACATTATTCATTGGCTTTCATATAGCAACATGAACCTAATATGGTGGATTTCCAAAAGAAAAAAGGCTCTATCAGTTTTTTTTTTCAAATACAATTGTTTAATGTAGCAGCTATAGACATATATGAGCACTCTGGGAGTAGAAGGAACAATATAGCTAAAATCTATTGTAAAGTATATACTTTGAAAAAATAAAGGTAACACTATCAAATTAAAACAATTGCCAGGCAGTATCAAAATAATTTGCATAGCATAGCGTGTGATCTTTTTTCAGTACCTTACTGTATTGTGTACAGAGTTTGAAAAAACATCAACCCAGAGTGTACCAAAACTTCCAAAACCATAAAACCAATCTCCAAAAATTAGGCAGTTGTTCAGGGGAATTAAAAAAAAAAGACAGTGCCATGTTTCAAAGGCAACAGCAAAATACATGAAACAGTGGCAGGAGAATGAAAGGAAAAGGGCATAAGCTATGCCCCAATTTCATCATGGGAGAGCAACAGGGCAAGACAGGTCTTTTATTAAAATGGTGGAATAGTTAAGCTTAGGGCCTATATGTCACAGGTCAGTGAACTTTTGACCCCTTGCCTCAGCAGGAATATACCTTTCCCGCTCATTTGGAGGTACTTTGATGGGATTGGTTAATTCTATCCCTCTTCCCGCTCGAATCCCCCCTGTATCTGGGGAGATTTGAGCCTAGACCCCCGCTTCCCGCTCAAATTTGCCGCCCAAAGTCCTGCCAGCCGGTTCATTCTGGTCCAGATAGGGCTATTTAAGGGGCTTCCCTTCACAGGTTTTCTCAGACCACCTCAGAAGACAAGAAGAAGCTGTTCATCGTTTCAACTTACTCGTTCCTGAAGTGGCAACATGAGCTTGCTGAGACGCCTGATTGAAAGAGCCGGAGATGAGGGAGGCGAAGACTGGATCCGACGGTGCCTTGAACTCCCCGCCGCGGCAACTAGCGGAACGTCGGAGGATGCGGGCGTTTTCGTGCCTCCCATTGGTGAAGCTGCGGCCGCAAGAGAGAGTGTTCCTGAAGCTACGGGTTCCGGCGCGGGAAGCGGATGAGGAGGAGCGGTCGCACTCGTCAGTGCGCAGCCGCGGTGCATCCGTCATGTCCGGCTGTGACGCGGGTCCGGCGAAGCGGAGGCGGATCCCCCGCCGAAGATTCTCTCCCCCTCTTCCCCCTAACAGGCAATCCGGAGGATCGAGAAGAGCCCAGCAGTCCCCAAGGAGAAGACGGACGAGCGGGTCTGAGGACAGAGCATTTCCTGGGAGGCTGGCCGAATCGCAGGCAGCTGAAGACAGGGAGGCGCAGCCACCGTCTAGTCAGCCCAGCCGGGTGACAGGTGAGCAGTGTACCAATGCTTTCTCCCATGTGCAGGAGTTTCTCCCTACAGGAACTGTCAGCTGTGACGATGTGAGGGAAGCTAGAGACTCCAGTGCCAGAACTGGTGAGCCTTGCTCTTTACCTGTGAGGAATGACCTTATTAGCTTGTTTGAAAAATTTTTCAATGATTTCAAAACAATGTTTGACAATGTTAATAATACTTCCAGGCCCCATTCAGCTAAAGAGGTTTGGGCGCCACCTTGTGCTAATTCTGAGGTACTTCAGACAGCTAATTTGGGCAGCAGTTTAAATTCTTTTAGGTTAGCAAGAGAGCAAAATTTGCCCGAAACGTGCCTTAGAGAGCCTTTGACCTGTGAGGTGTCACCGTTAGGTTTTCACTTGACTGATGCTATAAAGGAGAAAATTTGGCAAGGCGCTTTTATTGACATGCTCTCTCTGTTGCCCTCAGTCAAAGAGTTTGTCTCTAAATCCGATAAAAAAGACGATGAGGATAGGAAAAGGCCAATTTCTCGGTCATTCAATAATTGGCTGCAGTCATTTTTTATCTACTCTGCCGTATTATGTGAGAGATTTCCTCACAAGTGTATAGGTTTATTCCAGCATATGGATATTATTCTGGAAGCTTATAAGAATTTTGGAGGGACTGCATGGAATTCTTAGGACGTTGCATTCCGCCAGAAGCTGGCGGTTCAACCTCACTTGAAATGGGGTGTAAAGGATATCAGTCTGTGGTTGGATCTCTTTCTCCCACAGAAGTCCTTTCTTCAGAGACCAAACTCTATTGTCCAACAGCAGCAGTCATCTACCACGGGCCTTAGGAAAGGGGTCTGTTTCAATTTCAATGAGTCCCAGTGTAAGTGGCCGGGATCTTGTAGATACAAACATGAATGCACGTTTTGTGCAGGATCCCATCCTGTCACAAAATGTTTCAAAAGGATGCATTCAGCCTCTCCGGCGGTTGGAGGTGTTCCAAAAGGCTCCAACCCCGGTGAGCCTCCCAGAAATGCTTCCGTGGCTCTGCATGTACCCCGACAAGCTGAAAGCTCAAATCATAACTGAGGGTTTTCAGGAAGGCTTTTTTCTTCCGAGTTTTCAAGGTAGAGGTTGTATTATAGTTAACAATTTGAAGTCTGTTTTTAGTCTAGAGGATGTAGTTTTGTAAAAAATAAATAAAGAACTTAGCTTAGGTAGATTTGTTGGTCCGTTTCTTTTTCCCCCTTTTGAGAATTTTAGGATTTCTCCATTAGGAATAGTACAAAAAAAGGAGCCCAATTCTTATAGGCTAATACATCATCTGTCTTATCCCAAAGGGGGGTCTTTAAACGATGAGATTGATGAGGATTGGGCATCTGTACAGTACGCTACTTTTGAGGATGCGTTACAAAAACTCAGAGTCCTGGGAAGGGGTGTTTTAATGGCCAAGGCGGACATTAAGTCCGCCTTCCGGCTGTTGCCAGTGCACCCTCAATGTTTTAACTCGTTGGGTTTTGTTTTTCAAAATCTTTTTTATTTCGATAGATGCCTGCCCATGGGGTGCTCTTTATCCTGTTTTTATTTTGAATGTTTTTCTACCTTTTTAGAATGGGTCATGACGGTTCAATTGGGTTCTACTAACATTCTACACTATTTAGATGATTTTCTTTTCTTGGGTTCGGGGGACTCTCAGGACTGCTCGCACCTGTTACATGTTTTTTGTGATATGTGCGTGAGGTTTGGGGTTCCTTTGGCTCACAGCATTGCCCTCTACTTGTATAGAATTCTTGGGCATTACTATTGATTCGGTGAGTATGGAATTTCGGTTGCCTGAGGAGAAAATTTCCAGACTATCGAGATTGCTGTTAATAGCCATCCGGAAACGCAAGGTATGTTTAAAGGAGATGCAGTCGCTTTTAGGTCTGCTGAATTTTGCCTCTAGAGTCATCCCTCTGGGGAAATTGTTGTCTAGAAAGCTGTATCTCGCAATTTCAGGTTTAAAGTCACCTTCAGCACACGTCAGGCTCACACAGGATATGAAGGAAGACATGTTGGTTTGGTATCAATTTTTAATAGATTTTAATGGGAAGACAGTTTGGCAGGAAGAATTTATCTTGGACCCTGACTTCTGCCTTTTTACAGACTCCGCTGTTTCAGTGGGATTTGCCGCTACATGGCGATCCCATTGGTGCGCCGATAATTGGTGTAAGCGGTGGGTGAGTCTTGGTTACACACGCAATAGCGTCGTGATAGAGCTGTTCCCTATTGTGGTGGCGCTGGAAATTTGGGGCCATCATTACAGGAACCGGCGTCTTTTGATTCAGACAGATAATAGAGGCGTGATGTTCACCATCAATTGCTTGTCTACAAAATCTATACCTGTGATTGGGATTTTACGCTACCTTGTATCCAAGTGTCTGACGTTGAATATTTGGATAAAGGCGAAGTATGTGCCTGGCAAAAAAAATATTATTGCAGATTCTCTGTCTCGGTTACAGATGGAGCGGTTTTTTCACCTGTTTCCACAAGTGGACCGGACAGGCTTCCATTACCCCAAGCATTTATGGGATCTAGTTTAAATTTTATTGAGGACAACATATTGAGATCTTTGGCTCCCACTACCCACGCGGGATATCAATCAGCTTGGGTTTTGTGGTTGTCTTTTTTGCAGTCTTTTAATCTGAATTGCACAGATTTTTCTGAACACCTGTTATTGATGTTTTTGAATAACCTCTTAGCAAAACAATATTCTTGGTCCCATATAAACAAAATCCTAGCTGGCATTTCGTTTTTCAATAGACTTCGCAGCATGCCCCCTTGTATGTCTTTCTTTACAGTTAAGCAGGCGATGAAGGGATACAGAAAGAGAAATTTCCGTGCAGATTTGAGGCAACCTATTACTATAGATTTGCTGGAGAATATTTGTATGGCCTGCAATAAAGTATGTTTTTCAAGTTTTGAGTCGGTCCTGTTCCAGGCGGCTTTCTGCATAATGTTCTTTGCAGCACTACGGATTTCAGAACTGATACCAGATGGAAGATTCAGTGATTCTGGTCTTTTGGCCTCTGACGTAGTGGTCACTGATTGCACGGCCAGAATTTTTATTAAGTATTCTAAGACAGATCAATTGGGTCAAGGCAGCTGGATAAGTTTGAATGCTTTTCCAGGTTCCAAGGTTTGCCCTGTTTACATGCTTAATCAGTATATTGCTATTAGAAATATTTCATCATATTTTTCTCATTCATCAGTCTGGACAACCTTTGTCAAAGTTTCAGTTTAATTGTGTTTTGCGTAAATGTTTACAGTTTTTAGGCTTAGGACATTGTAAGTTAACATCTCACTCTTTTAGGATAGGTGCAGCCACTGAGGCTGCTAGATTAGGTTTAGATGGGAGTTGTCTTAAGAAAATTGGTAGGTGGAAATCTGATGCATATTGGTCCTATGTAAGTTACCTTTTTATAATTATTCTAGGTCAGAAAGTTACGGTTTGGATCCTGGGGCATTCGTTTGTGCACTGGGCCAGAGTGAGGGCAAAGAGACGAATTTACACCGAAAACCTGGGTCTGGATCCTCTCCGTTTTGAAGTCTCCTGGTTTAGTAAAAGGGGTATGCGGTGGTCAGAGCTCAGGTCTGAGGTTGTGTCAGGTGTAGTGCCCCCCTGATGTATTGGTCATATACCTTGGGGGCAATGACATAGGTCGGCATAAAACGTTAGACTTAATCTTTAAGATTAGGGACGACCTGCAGCTTATTAAATCTAGTTTTCCGGCTACGGCTGTGGTTTTTTCTGAAATATTCCCAAGGCTTGCTTGGTTCAAGTTCCAGCACCTTAAGCCTTTGGAGAAGATCAGAAAAAGAGTTAATAGGGCTGTAGAAAAACTTTTGTCTGAGACGAAGATCTCCACTTTTAGGCATGTAGACTTAGAAGGAGGAATAACAGGCCTTTATAGGGTAGATGACACACACCTTTCGGATATCGGTCTGGATATTTTTAATGCCAATTTGGGCACGTGTGTTGAGTTGGCCGCGCTGTGGGGCTTTGACAGGCGTTTTTAGTCCGCCTGTCTTGTGGATAAATTTTAATTTATTATTGGATTTTCAACCTGGATCGTGGTGATCGGGTTGTTTTCAGTGTTATTATATTTTATGGTTGTTTTTAATAATTTATTGGTGTTATTAATAGGGTTGAGCGAACACCTAGATGTCCGTGTTCGACGGGTTCGGCCGAACTTTAAAAAAAAGTCCGGGTCCGTGTCCCGGACTTTTACCGAACTTTTCCCGGACACCGAACCCCATTGAAGTCAATGGGGACCCGAACTTTAAGGCACTAAAATGGCTCTAAAACACCAAAGGAAAGGGCTAGAGTGCTGCAAATGGCAGCAAAACGTAATTAAGAGCATGGCAAGTGCTCTGCAAACAAATGTGGATAGGGAAATAACTTAAAACAACAAAAAAAAAACAGAAAAATAAAACAATGTTCTTCTTCATCTCTGAAGGACGAGGCCCATGTGGAGTAGGAGGGAGGTTGAGGTGGTGGTGGATGTGGCGGTGACATAGGCGTGCGCACAGGGTGTGCTGGGTGTGCCTGGGCACACCCTAATCACCTAGGGCACATAGCATTGCCAGTGAGGAGATGGGAAAGATCTCCCTGGGACCTGCTCTGCTCTATTTCTCCTTGCCTACAGGTACATGGCCCCGATACATTACTCTCCCTGCTGGCAAACACATGCATGTGTATTTCAACTTTGGGGTGCACACCTTAATGCAATAGGCTGCGCACACCTATGGGCGGTGTAGGTGGAAGCGGCGGTGGAGGAGGACCAGGGCCGGATTAACAGCATCATGGGCTTGGTGCTGAGGATTTTGAAGGGCCTTAAGGGCCGTGCCTTGCCATGCACCCAGAGGAGGAAGGGTGCAGCCATGCATGCCTAATTCAACATGGGATGCTGTCTCTGAAGCCCATAAACACATCCATGCATCGCCAACTGTCCCTCCTTGTCCGGCCTTCACGCTGTGTGGGGAGGTTCTGAGGGTGCTGCCTGGGGAAGCGAGCATAGAAGCCAGACTTCTGTGTTTACAAGTGACAGAAGAGCGGTAACAGTGAATATGGCCAACCCGGGGCCTATATAAAAGGTAGGGGCCTGGAGCTGCAGCTCCAATAGCCCCTACATTAATCTGGCCCTGAGGAGGAGGACGAGGTAGCCAACACTGCTTCTTTTCAAAAATTTTAAATGAGGGTACACCCCAAAAGAGTGAGAAAGAGCAAAAATGGAACAATGGGTGGGTAAGGTCGGTATCCATTGCTATTCTGCATAAGGTACGGAAAAGTCCCGTGGGATCCATGCCTGGTTCATTTTAATGAATGTGAGCTTGTCCACATTGTCTCTGGACAGGCGGCTGCGCTTGTCTGTTATAACGCCCCCAGCCGTGCTAAATACCCGTTCAGATAATACACTGGCTGCAGGGCACGCCAGCACCTCCAAGGCGTAAAGGGCAAGCTCAGGCCATGTGCCCAATTTGGAGACCCAGAAGTTGAAGGGGGCAGACCCGTCATTCACTACATGTAGGCGTGTGCACACATACTGCTCCACCATGTTGGTAAAATGCTGCCTCCTGCTAAGACGTTCCATCTGAGCTGCTGGTGCTGCTGTTTGTTGTGGCGTGCTGACAAAGCTTTTCCACATTTCGGCCATGCTAACCCTGCCTTCTGAGGTGCTGGCGGTGCCCTGGTTGCGTTGGCGACCTCCTCCTCCTCCTCTGCCTTGTGCTTCCACTGTGGCCCCGCTGTCAGATGGGAATGCCAGCAGCATGGCGTCTACCAGCGTGCGCTTGTACTCGCGCATCTTGCGATCGCGCTCCAGTGAGTGAATTAAGGACGGTACGTTGTCCTTGTAACGGGGATCCAGCAGCGTGGCCACCCAGTAATCAGCACAAGTTAGAATGTGGGCAACTCGGCGGTCGTTGTGGAGACACTGCAGCATGTAATCGCTCATGTGTGCCAGGCTGCCCAGAGGCGACGAAAGGCTGTCCTCTGTGGGAGGTGTATCGTCCGTGTCCTCTGTATCCCCCCAGCCACGCACCAGTGATGGCCATGAGCTGGCCTGGGTGCCACCCTGCTGTGAACATGGTTCCATCTCCTCCTCCAGCTCCTCCTCCTCCTCATCCTCCTCATCCTCCAGAACTGTGCCCCTGCTGGACAATTGCGTCCCTGGCGTTTGCGTGTGCAGGAACCCACCCTCGGAGCCCCTTGCGAATGACTGCCCTGAAAGCCTTGGAAATGTTACCTCTTCATCCTCCTCCTCCTCCTCATCCTGTGCCACATCCTCTTCCATCATCGCCCGAATTGTTTTTTCAAGGAGGCATAGAAGTGGGATAGTTAAGCTGAGAACGGCGTCATTGCCACTGGCCATGTTGGTGGAGTACTCAAAACAGCGCAACAAGGCACACAGGTCTCGCATGGAGGCCCAGTTATTGGTGGTGAAGTGGTGCTGTTCCGCAGAGCGACTCACGCGTGCGTGCTGCAGCTGAAACTCCACTATGGCCTGCTGCTGCTCGCACAGTCTTTCCAGCATGTGCAAGGTGGAGTTCCACCTTGTGGGCACGTCACATATGAGGCGGTGAGCGGGAAGGCCGAAGTTACGCTGCAGCGCTGCCAGGCGAGCAGCAGCAGGGTGAGAACGCCGAAAGTGCGCACAAACGGCCCGCACTTTCTGCAGCAGCTCTGACATATCGGGGTAGTTTTTAAGGAACCTCTGCACCACCAAATTCAGCACATGCGCCAGGCAAGGGATGTGCGTCAAACCGGCTAGGCCCAGAGCTGCTATGAGATTTCGCCCGTTATCACACACCACCAGGCCGGGCTTGAGGCTCGCTGGCAGCAACCACTCATTTGTCTGCTGTTCCATGCTCCTCCACAACTCCTGCGCGGTGTGTGGTTTGTCCCCCAAACAGGCAAGTTGTAAAACTGCCTGCTGTCGTTTACCCCTGGCCGTGCTGAAGTTGGTGGTGAAGGTGTTACGCTGTCCGGATGAGGAGGCGGTAGAGGATGAGGAAGCGGAGTAGGAGGAGTTACGAACAGGAGGCAAACTGAAGCGCCCTGCAATCCTCGGTGGTGGAAGGACATGCGCCAAATTGCTATCCGCCTCAGGCCCATCCGCCACTGCATTTACCCAGTGTGCCGTTAGGGAGATATAACGCCCCTGACCGTGCTTACTGGTCCACGTATCCGTAGTTAGGTGGACCTTGGCACAGATGGCGTTGCGCAGTGCACACCTGATATTTTCCCCCACTTGGTTGTGCAGGGAAGGGATGGCTTGCCTGGAAAAGTAGTGGCGGCTGGGCACGACGTACTGTGGGACAGCCACCGACATAAGGTTTTTAAAACTGTGCGTCTCCACCAGACGGAATGACAGCATTTCAAAGGCCAATAATTTTGAAATGCTGGCATTCAGGGCCAGGGATCGCGGGTGGGTAGGGGGGTACTTCCTCTTCCTCTCAAGTGTTTGGGAGATGGAAAGCTGAACGCTTCCACGGGACATTGTGGAGATGGTTGTTGGTGACCCAGGTGGTGGTGTTGCTGACAGATCGTCTGTTTGCGGGGTGGCAGGTGCCGGTATCACTACAGATGTGGCTGGAGCGGCCGAGACTGCAGCAGAAGAGGAAGCAGGATGAGCCAGAGACGTTTCTTGGTTTTGAAGGTGTGTACTCCACTGCAGCTCGTGCTTTGCACTTAGATGCCTGATCATGCAGGTTGTGCTCAGGTTGAGAAGGTTCATGCCTCGCTTCAAGCTCTGATTGCACAGGGTGCAAACCACTCGTGTCCTGTCATCAGCACATTTTCTAAAGAACTTCCACGCTAGAGAACTCCTTTGAGCTGACTTTGGTGCGCTCGTTCCCTTGCTGCGTTGGGCAGTAGCGGGCGTAGTGTCTAGGGCACGGCCGCTCCGCTTCTGCACCCTGCTCCCTCTTCTGCTGTGCTGGTGGCTCTGTGCGACCACCGCCTCTTCCTCCAAACTACTCAGGTCACCTGCATGACGTTCATTCCATGTGGGGTCGAGGACCTCATCGTCCTCCACATCATCTTCCACCCAGTCTTCACCCCTGCCCTCCTTGTCGGTCTCCACAATGCTGAACGCCGCAGCAGTTGGCACCTGCGTTTCGTCATCATCGGAGACGTGCTGCGATGATCCTTGCATGTACTCATCTTGAGAAATAAGTGGTTGGGCATCGCTGCACTCAATCTCTTCCACTTCTGGGGCAGGGCTAGGTGGATGGCCCTGGGAAACCCTGCTGACAGAGTCCTCAAAAAGAATAAGAGACTGCTGTATGGCTTGGGGCTCAGACTGCTGGCCTGATTTGCAAGGGGGTGAGGTGAAAGACGGTTGGACATTGGCTGCAGGTGCCAACTCTGACCTTTCTGCAGTAGACTGGGTGGGAGACAATGTGAAGGAACTGGAGGCACTGTCAGCAGCAAACCAATCTACTATCGCCTCAACTTGTTCTGGCCTCATCACTTCTAGGGGCGTTTGATGCCCTACCAAATACTGATGCAGGTTCTGTCGCCTACTCACACTTGAGGAAGGTGTTTCACTTGTGCGTGTAGCTGGCACAGATCGACCATGTCCTCTCCTTGCAACAGGAGCTCTACCAGCAGCACCACGACCCAGGCCACGGCCCTTATTTGACGGTCTCCTCATATTTCTGTAATTTAAGATCTTGCCCTAGAAAGGTTTTTATTGAATAGCGGAATAGAAAATATGATCCAAAAAAAGTGTATGTATATCACACGTACACAACCACACTAGGCCCCAATTACTATTGTTTGTACCCCTAAAAGGCTAGATGAGGAGTAGGGGGAGTATGGAACAGGCAGCACCCTCAAACCTTCAGAAGTATGAGATGAACCCCAACAACTTGGAAAGGTGGATCTCTCTCACACGTACCGACACAGACTATCCCGCAATTCAATTGATCCTCAAAGGTTTTTATTGAATAGCGGAATAGGAAATATGATCAAAAAAAGTGTATGTATCTCGCACGTACACAACCACACTAGGCCCCAATTACTATTGTTTGTACCCCTAAAAGGCTAGATGAGGAGTAGGGGGGGTATGGAACAGGCAGCACCCTCAAACCTTCAGAAGTATGAGATGAACCCCAACAACTTGGAAAGGTGGATCTCTCTCACACGTACCGACACAGACTATCCCGCAATTCAATTGATCCTCAAAGGTTTTTATTGAATAGCGGAATAGGAAATATGATCAAAAAAAGTGTATGTATCTCGCACGTACACAACCACACTAGGCCCCAATTACTATTGTTTGTACCCCTAAAAGGCTAGATGAGGAGTAGGGGGGGTATGGAACAGGCAGCACCCTCAAACCTTCAGAAGTATGAGATGAACCCCAACAACTTGGAAAGGTGGATCTCTCTCACACGTACCGACACAGACTATCCCGCAATTCAATTGATCCTCAAAGGTTTTTATTGAATAGCGGAATAGGAAATATGATCAAAAAAAGTGTATGTATATCACACGTACACAACCACACTAGGCCCCAATTACTATTGTTTGTACCCCTAAAAGGCTAGATGAGGAGTAGGGGGGAGTATGGAACAGGCAGCACCCTCAAACCTTCAGAAGTATGAGATGAACCCCAACAACTTGGAAAGGTGGATCTCTCTCACACGTACCGACACAGACTATCCCGCAATTCAATTGATCCTCAAAGGTTTTTATTGAATAGCGGAATAGGAAATATGATCAAAAAAAGTGTATGTATCTCGCACGTACACAACCACACTAGGCCCCAATTACTATTGTTTGTACCCCTAAAAGGCTAGATGAGGAGTAGGGGGGGTATGGAACAGGCAGCACCCTCAAACCTTCAGAAGTATGAGATGAACCCCAACAACTTGGAAAGGTGGATCTCTCTCACACGTACCGACACAGACTATCCCGCAATTCAATTGATCCTCAAAGGTTTTTATTGAATAGCGGAATAGGAAATATGATCAAAAAAAGTGTATGTATCTCGCACGTACACAACCACACTAGGCCCCAATTACTATTGTTTGTACCCCTAAAAGGCTAGATGAGGAGTAGGGGGGGTATGGAACAGGCAGCACCCTCAAACCTTCAGAAGTATGAGATGAACCCCAACAACTTGGAAAGGTGGATCTCTCTCACACGTACCGACACAGACTATCCCGCAATTCAATTGATCCTCAAAGGTTTTTATTGAATAGCGGAATAGGAAATATGATCAAAAAAAGTGTATGTATCTCGCACGTACACAACCACACTAGGCCCCAATTACTATTGTTTGTACCCCTAAAAGGCTAGATGAGGAGTAGGGGGAGTATGGAACAGGCAGCACCCTCAAACCTTCAGAAGTATGAGATGAACCCCAACAACTTGGAAAGGTGGATCTCTCTCACACGTACCAACACAGACTATCCCCCAATTTAACTGATCCCCAAAGGTTTTTGATTAAATAGCGGAATAGAAAATATGATCCCAAAAAAGTGTATGTATATCACACGTACACAACCACACTAGGCCCCAATTACTATTGTTTGTACCCCTAAAAGGCTAGGAGTAGGGGGAGTATGGAACAGGCAGCACCCTCAAACCTTCAGAAGTATGAGATGAACCCCAACAACTTGGAAAGGTGGATCTCTCTCACACGTACCAACACAGACTATCCCCCAATTTAACTGATCCCCAGAGGTTTTTGATTAAATAGCGGAATAGAAAATATGATCCCAAAAAAGTGTATGTATATCACACGTACACAACCACACTAGGCCCCAATTACTATTGTTTGTACCCCTAAAAGGCTAGGAGTAGGGGGAGTATGGAACAGGCAGCACCCTCAAACCTTCAGAAGTATGAGATGAACCCCAACAACTTGGAAAGGTGGATCTCTCTCACACGTACCAACACAGACTATCCCCCAATTTAACTGATCCCCAAAGGTTTTTGATTAAATAGCGGAATAGAAAATATGATCCCAAAAAAGTGTATGTATATCACACGTACACAACCACACTAGGCCCCAATTACTATTGTTTGTACCCCTAAAAGGCTAGGAGTAGGGGGAGTATGGAACAGGCAGCACCCTCAAACCTTCAGAAGTATGAGATGAACCCCAACAACTTGGAAAGGTGGATCTCTCTCACACGTACCAACACAGACTATCCCCCAATTTAACTGATCCCCAAAGGTTTTTGATTAAATAGCGGAATAGAAAATATGATCCAAAAAAAGTGTATGTATATCACACGTACACAACCACACTAGGCCCCAATTACTATTGTTTGTACCCCTAAAAGGCTAGGAGTAGGGGGAGTATGGAACAGGCAGCACCCTCAAACCTTCAGAAGTATGAGATGAACCCCAACAACTTGGAAAGGTGGATCTCTCTCACACGTACCAACACAGACTATCCCCCAATTTAACTGATCCCCAAAGGTTTTTGATTAAATAGCGGAATAGAAAATATGATCCCAAAAAAGTGTATGTATATCACACGTACACAACCACACTAGGCCCCAATTACTATTGTTTGTACCCCTAAAAGGCTAGGAGTAGGGGGAGTATGGAACAGGCAGCACCCTCAAACCTTCAGAAGTATGAGATGAACCCCAACAACTTGGAAAGGTGGATCTCTCTCACACGTACCAACACAGACTATCCCCCAATTTAACTGATCCCCAAAGGTTTTTGATTAAATAGCGGAATAGAAAATATGATCCCAAAAAAGTGTATGTATATCACACGTACACAACCACACTAGGCCCCAATTACTATTGTTTGTACCCCTAAAAGGCTAGGAGTAGGGGGAGTATGGAACAGGCAGCACCCTCAAACCTTCAGAAGTATGAGATGAACCCCAACAACTTGGAAAGGTGGATCTCTCTCACACGTACCAACACAGACTATCCCCCAATTTAACTGATCCCCAAAGGTTTTTGATTAAATAGCGGAATAGAAAATATGATCCCAAAAAAGTGTATGTATATCACACGTACACAACCACACTAGGCCCCAATTACTATTGTTTGTACCCCTAAAAGGCTAGATGAGGAGTAGGGGGAGTATGGAACAGGCAGCACCCTCAAACCTTCAGAAGTATGAGATGAACCCCAACAACTTGGAAAGGTGGATCTCTCTCACACGTACCGACACAGACTATCCCGCAATTCAATTGATCCTCAAAGGTTTTTATTGAATAGCGGAATAGGAAATATGATCAAAAAAAGTGTATGTATCTCGCACGTACACAACCACACTAGGCCCCAATTACTATTGTTTGTACCCCTAAAAGGCTAGATGAGGAGTAGGGGGGGTATGGAACAGGCAGCACCCTCAAACCTTCAGAAGTATGAGATGAACCCCAACAACTTGGAAAGGTGGATCTCTCTCACACGTACCGACACAGACTATCCCGCAATTCAATTGATCCTCAAAGGTTTTTATTGAATAGCGGAATAGGAAATATGATCAAAAAAAGTGTATGTATCTCGCACGTACACAACCACACTAGGCCCCAATTACTATTGTTTGTACCCCTAAAAGGCTAGATGAGGAGTAGGGGGGGTATGGAACAGGCAGCACCCTCAAACCTTCAGAAGTATGAGATGAACCCCAACAACTTGGAAAGGTGGATCTCTCTCACACGTACCGACACAGACTATCCCGCAATTCAATTGATCCTCAAAGGTTTTTATTGAATAGCGGAATAGGAAATATGATCAAAAAAAGTGTATGTATCTCGCACGTACACAACCACACTAGGCCCCAATTACTATTGTTTGTACCCCTAAAAGGCTAGATGAGGAGTAGGGGGAGTATGGAACAGGCAGCACCCTCAAACCTTCAGAAGTATGAGATGAACCCCAACAACTTGGAAAGGTGGATCTCTCTCACACGTACCAACACAGACTATCCCCCAATTTAACTGATCCCCAAAGGTTTTTGATTAAATAGCGGAATAGAAAATATGATCCAAAAAAAGTGTATGTATATCACACGTACACAACCACACTAGGCCCCAATTACTATTGTTTGTACCCCTAAAAGGCTAGATGAGGAGTAGGGGGAGTATGGAACAGGCAGCACCCTCAAACCTTCAGAAGTATGAGATTGTGTTCACTGTACCCCACAAAGATTGAGTTCACTGCACCCCACAATGATTGTGTTCACTGCACCCCACAAAGATTGTGTTCACTGCACCTCACAAAGATTGTGTTCACTGTACCCCCCAAAGATTGTGTTCACTGCACCCCACAAAGATTCTGTTCACTGTACCCCACAAAGATTGTGTTCACTGCACCCCAAAAAGATTGTGTTCACTGCACCCCAAAAAGGATGTTGTTCACTGCACCCCAAAAAGGATGTTGTTCACTCCACCCCAAAAAGATTGTGTTCACTGCACCCCACAAAGATTGTGTTCACTGCACCCCAAAAAGATTGTGTTCACTGCACCCCAAAAATGATTTTGTTCACTGCACCCCAAAAAGGATTTTGTTCACTGCACCCCAAAAAGGATGTTGTTCACTCCACCCCAAAAAGATTGTGTTCACTGCACCCCAAAAAGATTGTGTTCACTGCACCCCACAAAGGATTTTGTTCACTGCACCCCAAAAAGATTGTGTTCACTGCACCCCAAAAAGGATGTTGTTCACTGCACCCCAAAAAGGATTTTGTTCACTGCACCCCAAAAAGATTGTGTTCACTGCACCCCACAAAGGATTTTGTTCACTGCACCCCACAAAGATTGTGTTCACTGCACACCAAAAAGGATTGTGTTCACTGCACCCCAAAAAGATTTTGTTCACTGCACCCCAAAAAGATTGTGTTCACTGCAGCCCAAAAAGATTGTGTTCACTGCACACCAAAAAGGATTGTGTTCACTGCACCCCAAAAAGATTTTGTTCACTGCACCCCAAAAAGATTGTGTTCACTGCAGCCCAAAAAGATTGTGTTCACTGCAGCCCAAAAAGATTGTGTTCACTGCAGCCCAAAAAGATTGTGTTCACTGCAGCTCACACACAGAAAAATGGATGTGGATCACTGACACCTGCCTATCTCCAATCCCACACCACACAGCAATATCGATTGTAGTTTGTAGAACACAGTTTCCCTAAAATTCAGCAGACTCTGTCCCTAACAGGATTGAGAAGAGATCGTAGATCAGGATTGAGTGCAGACCCCACCCCCCACACAGCAATATCGATTGTAGTTTGTAGAAGACACTGACCCTATAATTCAGCAGACTCTATCCCTAAAATGCCTACAACTCGCCCTGCCTAAACACTCCGACCTGTCCCTCAATTCTATCCGGACACAAATGGTTTTTTCCTGCCTATCTTTCCCTAATCAGCAGCCAGCACGTTGATGTGTGCTCTGTCCCTGAATCTAAGCAGCATAATGACGCCGCTGCGGCTGCCTCGAACTTATAAAGACTTGGTCACATGCTTCAGACGGCCAATCACAGCTACTGAGACATTTGCAGGCATGGCTGGGATGGCTTAAGGCACACCAGTTAAACGATTGTTGATTGGCTGTTGAAAGCCCGCCATGAAAAGAGCGCCAAAGCATGCAAAACCCGGAAATAAAACGACCGAACACGGATTTTTACCCGAACATACAGTAAAGTGTCCGTGTCCGTGTTCGGGTACAAAAAATCCAATTATTCGGTACGAACACGAATAATACAGTCCGTGTTCGCTCAACACTAGTTATTAATACAAATAATAAACGGCCGCGGCCTAAATAATTTTTATTCCAAACTGAACCGATTGAGTGTGTGTCCATTTATTTATTTATTTATTTAATTATTTTATTAATTAAGTTATTATGGGAAAAATGATCCTGTTTGCTGTCCCATGAAAGGAAAAGGGCATAAGCTATGCCCCAATTTCCTCATGGGAGAGCAACAGGGCAAGATAGGTCTTTTATTAAAATGGTAGAATAGTTAAGCTTAGGGCCTATATGTCACAGGTCAGTGAACTTTTGACCCCTTGCCTCAGCAGGAATATACCTTTCCCGCTCATTTGGAGGTACTTTGATGGGATTGGTTAATTCTATCCCTCTTCCCGCTCGAATCCCCCCTGTATCTGGGGAGATTTGAGCCTAGACCCCCGCTTCCCGCTCAAATTTGCCGCCCAAAGTCCTGCCAGCCGGTTCATTCTGGTCCAGATAGGGCTATTTAAGGGGCTTCCCTTCACAGGTTTTCTCAGACCACCTCAGAAGACAAGAAGAAGCTGTTCATCGTTTCCCCTCCCCCCCTCCCTTTTCTTGACTGTCGCGGCCAACGTTTATTATTTGTGGGTCACCTTTGTGTTATGCAAAGGGGGACTATTATGTGTTTTTTAAGTGTTGGATAAATTTTAATTTATTATTGGATTTTCAACCTGGATCGTGGTGATCGGGTTGTTTTCAGTGATATTATATTTTATGGTTGTTTTTAATAATTTATTGGTGTTATTAATACAAATAATAAACGGCCGCGGCCTAAATAATTTTTATTCCAAACTGAACCGATTGAGTGTGTGTCCAGTTATTTATTTATTTATTTATTTAATTATTTTATTAATTAAGTTATTATGGGAAAAATTATCCTGTTTGCTGTCCCATATGTATTCTGTTTGACTGGGGCTGAGGCAGCAATGTAAGAGGGAGAGACAGGGCTGGGACAAGGGGTGGGTAGAAGGGGTGGCTGCCCTGGACACACCAGTTTACTGTATGGATGGGGGCACCACTAAGCTCATTCTGATACAAGGAATTTTTACAAGCGGATGACTGCTGGGAGTAGCATCCCCTAAGCTTGCACATAATGAGGGGGGGCGCAGTTTGGCTTCTTTGCCCTGGGCACTGGATTACCTTGCCCTGTCACTGGTGAGAGATAGATATTTTTTTCAAGAAATACTGTAACAGAATAGAATATTTTAAAGATAGCAGCCATAAATACTGTATAGACTCATTGCACATGCAAACATTTGTACTTAGTCAATATGATGGAGGAAGAGATTGGCCATATATTATTCTAAAAAATGACAAAGGACGTGCACAAGCACAAGCAAGAAAAAAGAACCAACTTGTTGGGTGGTACGTATTTCTTTTTGCTAAGATGATATGTCAGAGGGAGAGGGCATGCAGGTTTTATCATGGTTAAACAAATAACAGTGTATTGTTTTTAGACAGAAGACAGAAAAATAGTACATATTTGCAGCAGATTTTTTAAAGCCTTTTTGATATCTTACCATTTCAAAGGGGAAGAGCGAGGAGATTTCATGTTCAAAAAAAGAAGATTGTCAATTTCCTAGGACTAAAGACTAAAAAATTGCAGATTTACAGTACACCTTTTAAGCTTTTCCAGGATGTGCCACAATTTCTGAGGGAGGGAGCAAGCACTTTGCAACTAGAAATAAAAAAAATGTAGTTATAATTTAGGAGACTAAAGATGTAAAATGTTACAGATTTGCACCACAATTATCAAACCTGTATGCACAGGCTTCAGTTTCAGAGCAACTGAGCAGGCATATTCCATCTGAAAGTAAAAAATTAGTGTCTTGATTCAGAGACTGACAAGGATAAAATATTATAATCTAGCAGCACAGATAATAAGCCTGTAGCAACAGGCTGCAATTTCTGTGTGACTGTGTAGGCATATTGCACAAGGAAATCAAAAACCATTGTCTTGATTCATAGACTGAAGATGGGAAAATGTTACAGTTTAGCAATGCAGCTATTAAGCCTTTTTGGACAGGCTGTCATTTCTTAGGAATTGAACATGCATATTGCATCTGTTAAAAAATAAATACATAAATAAATGAATAAGAAACTTTCTATTTGTTTCAAATTTTAAAGAAAAAATTGCACAGTATTGCATGCAGAACACCTTTTAAGTCTTTTGAGGATAGGCTGAAATTTCTGAGGGAGAGAGCAAGCATATTTCATCTGGAAGTAAATAAAAAATAATTGTTTTCTTAGGATACTGAAGAAGCAAAATTGTTACAGACTTACACTACTGTCAGAGTTCCCAACAACGTGCCTTGGTGCTAGGAGGTTTATAAGATAGTCCTAACTTAAACTATTTACCTCCACCATCAGATGAGCGAGTTCTTTCTCTGATTCAACCCCCATCACATGTGGTTTCCCTCCTCTGATGTACTGTAATAGCTCTGAGATCAGCATTTCAGAGCTCACGCCTGTGATTCTGGAGGTGAACAGTGACAGCTGGGAGTCCCTTAACAGCAGGGATCGGCAAGGTGTCCGCACACGGACACTGGTGTGGTCCTTGCAGGGTCTGCCGCGGCCACCGCAGACTTTTTTCTGACTTAGTCTGCTGCTCTGACTCATTGAGAGTCTGAGACAGTTCGTCTCTCAAGTTAAGTAAGTCAGTCACCCCAGATGTGATGGCTCAGGGCCTTGGGCTTCGGCTTGGCTCCAGAAGAGAGGTCTAGAATAGATCCAGCCGGCGCCACCCATTCAAGTGGAGTGGTGGTGGAGACATGCGTGCGGAGTAATCTGTGGGAGTGTCTGGGGGAGGAACTGTGCTGTGTAGTGATCGTGCAGCGCAGGAGAGAACTGGAGAACAGGTAGACAGCCTGAGCCGAGGAGGAGGAAACAAGGAGGACCCGACTCATGGAGTGCAAAATATTATATACAATATATTCTTTCCACTGGAGAGAGCCTGTAGTGTGTGTGTGTGTGGTGCTGCTGGAAAACCTGGGGATATTCTATATACAGGTGAAAAAAAGGTAAGAGTAGTAAGAAGACTAAGTAAAGGGGGATCTATTCTATGGGGGACCTGCCCTGGCCTGGCCTGCTCTAAAGGGGGATTTATTGGTAGACCTCACCTTGGCCTGGCCTGCTCTAAAGGGGGATCTATGGAGGACTTTCCCTGGCCTGCTCTAAAGGGGGATCTATGGGTGACCTGGTCTGGCCTGCTTTAATGGGGGATCTCTATGGGGGACCCTGGTCTAGCCTGCTCTAAAGGGGGATTTATAGGGGACCTGCCTTTGCTTGCTCTAAAGGGGGATTAATGGGGAAGCTGTCCTGGCCTGCTTTAAAAGGAGATCTACATGGGGGACCCTGGCCTGCTCTGAAAGGGGATTCATATGGGGGACCCTGTCCGGGCCTGCTCTTAAGTGGGATCTATGTATGACCTGCTCTGGCCTGCTCTAAAGGGGATCTATATGGGGGACCCTGGCTGGGCCTGCTCTAAAGGGGGATTTATGGGGGACCTGCCCTGGCCTGCTCTAAAGGGGGATCTATGGGGGACCTGCCTTGGCCTGCTCTAAAGGGGGATCTATATGGGGGACCCTGGCCTGGGCTGCTCTAAAGGGGGATTTATGGGGACATGTTGGCTAGATATATATATTCATTGCAGGGAGAGCCTGGAGAACCTGGTGATACAGAAAAACCTGGTAGCATGGGGAATATAGGTGGAAAGGTAAGACTAAAGGAGGATCTATGTAGACCATGGTCTGATCTAAAGGGGGATCTATGGGGGACCCTGGCCTGGCCTGCTCTAAAGGGGGATCTATGGGGACCCTGCTCTAAAGTGGCCACAGGGCCACGCTGCTGGCTCGGGTGCTTCATATTCCCCCTCTGGGTTTGGGTAGGTACCTATGAGTACACAATCTTCTAGATTGTAAGCTCTAACAAGCAGGGCCCTCTGATTCCTCCTGTTTTGAATTGTACTGTAACTGTATTGTCTTCCCCCACACTGTAAAGCGCTGCGCAATCTGTTGGCGCCATATAAATCCTGTATAATAATAATAATACACAAAAATGTATGCTTGTATAATATGGTTTTTGCTCTGGAATTCATAATACGTTTATTGAAAAATGTAATGTGATACATAGTTACATAGTTACATAGTTACATAGTAGGTGAGGTTGAATAAAGACAATAGTCCATCCAGTTCAACCTGTGTAGGTGTGTGTGGCTGTAATCATCTCGCATACCCCTGAATGTTCTGATCCTTGAGATGTACGTCTAGAAGTCTTTTGAAAGTCACCATATTACCTGCAGAAACCACCTCTTGTGGTAGAGAATTCCACAATCTTGTAGCCCTAACAGTAAAGAACCCCCCACGTTGCCTGAGGTTAAAACGCTTCTCCTCTAATCGCATTGTATGCCCCCGAGTCCTCATGCAATCCCTGCGACTGAACAGCTTTTCTTCTAAGCCTAGATCCCCATTGAGATATTTAAAAATTGCTATCATGTCCCCCCTCAGGCGTCTCTTCTCCAGGGAGAATAAATCAAGTGATTGCAGACGCTCCTCATAATCAAGGTCCTCCAATCCCCTAATTAGTTTAGTTGCCCTTCTCTGGACCCTCTCCAGCTCCAACACATCCCTTCTGAGGACTGGTGACCAGAACTGGACAGAATACTCCAGATGCGGTCGGACCAGAGTTTTATAAAGTGGAAGGATTATAGTCTTATCTCTGGAATACATCCCTTTCTTTATGCATGCTAATATTCTGCTGGCTTTGGCAGCTGCCGCTTGACATTGCATGCTGTTGCCTAGTCTATCATCCACCAATACTCCCAGATCCTTCTCCATTTTTGATTCTCCCAGGGGTTCCCCTCCTAACGTGTATTGTGCTTTTATGTTGCTAGTCCCCAAGTGCAAAACCTTACACTTCTCCACGTTAAACCTCATTTGCCAAGTCGTTGCCCACTCCGTTATTTTGTCCAGGTCATTCTGTAGGATATCTGCTTCATGCTGTGCTGTTATTGCCCTGCCTAATTTTGTGTCATCTGCAAAAACTGATATTGAACTACAGATCCCGTCCTCAATGCTGTTTATGAATAAATTGAACAAGGTTGGTCCTAGGACTGAGCCTTGGGGGACCCCGCTTACTACCTCAGACCAGTCTGAGTATGCGCTGTTTATTACCACCCTTTGGACACGCCCTTTTAGCCAGTTCCGTATCCAAGAGCAAACCCTGCTGTCGATACCTGCAGACCTTATTTTATAAATTAAGCGCTTATGGGGAACTGTATCGAACGCCTTAGCGAAATCCAAGTACACCACATCCTCTGGTCTGCCCCTATCTAGCTCACAGCTCACCTCCTCGTAGAATGTTAAGAGATTGGTTTGACAAGAACGCCCATTTGTAAACCCGTGCTGGTTACTACTAATGATGCTGTTGTCCTTAGCAAACTCTACGATATAGTCCCTTATCATCCCCTCCAGAAGTTTACCAATGTACCAATGATGTGGAAATGGATTTATATATTTTGAACCATATAGTAATTATGCTGTATCTCCCGGTACTAAAAGGATCCCCTGAAGAAGCATTAGGCGAAACACATAGTGATCTTACCCCTTTATGGGGAGATGCCGCAGATTTTTCACTACACTATTTCCTATGTATGTTTTTAACATTTTTTTATCATGTTGTCATAATACATTTTTTTTTATTACATCGAGTACTCTTTCTTCCTTTATGGGATTATTGGTGGCAACCTTTAAAGTCCTATCATTTTTCTTTTCTTTTTTTGCATATCTAAGGAACAACCAACACAAACAGTATACTACTTTCCCACTAGCAACTAATAGCTGACAGTGATTTAATTAACTAGTCACTTAAACCAGCCTAGGTGGAGTGCACACAATACTAGCAGACAAATAATAGGTGACACAATTAACCATGGATTCCACATCTAAGCAATGCTTTGATTATTCAGGAGTCAAAGACTTCATGGCAACAGTCTACAACAGGCTATACGTCTCAAAGTGTAAAGTGGGATTAAATCTTCATGTATTTCCTGAGGGATATTGTTGATAAATATTACTGTCCCATTTGAAGTAATCTAAACCATATTCTCAGTCTCCATTAAGTAGTTGTCCATCATTTTCTCAGTCACCCTGTGGCCCTAATAGACACAGGGTGACTTACACATAAGAGGGGTCTGGGCAGCTGAAACAAGAGTTTCCTGACCCCTCTAAGGTAAACTGGGTTCCACGAGTCTCCCACCCCAAGTGACTCCTTTCACAGTGTCCTTCACCAAGGTCTGTACTTTGTAAAATGTCCGCCACAGCCTTGGTCCCTGCCTATCCCTGCTTAGCAGCAAGGAAGGATGGGATAGTGAGATCTCTGGGAGTTTGTCAGTCAGGCTTCAGGAGGAATGTAAATGGCCTACACCTCTAACAAGGGCATTATTTACACTTTGGTTAAAGATGCACAGCTTGCTTTTATCTACAGATGCCCTTTAGCTGCATGGGCAGTTTTTTGGTAAAGGTAAACTGTGCCTTTAAGCCACTCCTAAAGTGACTTTGTCATTTTAACAAACAAAAACGCTGCTGAAAGGAATAAAGTGCAAACACCACATGCCTGCATCAGCTTTCAGTGCATCTGTTCTGCCCCAATGACAGTCCCTCCCGATCAGGCAAAACTTCAGAACCTCCAAGTAGAGTCAAAGGTTGGGCACTCACCTATTGCCTACTACACATTCCTATTTGCCAGTAGGGTAACCGTTATAGTATGGCTGAGGGTCAAGATCCAGGATATCAGTGCTTGGTAGATTTGATTGCTCACAAACAGCTGGGAGACAAGCAAGAAGTGAAAAAACATAATGAAGGTAAAAAATGTAATGTACTTACTGAGCAATTACAGTATAAATCACACTGCTAAAATTGAAAGGACAGCAGGCAGGCAGATAAGCAGTCTTTATTATGTGTGATTTCAGCTATTCAGACATTATCTGGGGCACTGAAGTATGGGTTTCTAGTAAAGGACATATAACAAAACAATGTATTAAGAATCTAGTCTTAAAGAAGAACTGAAGTCTAGAAACTGTGCCCAAAACAAGCCAGGCAAAGGGCAGGACATTTGCTTCTTCATGTCAGAACCTCCAACATGGAGGACAGTGAACAGCACAGTGATTACGTCACCAAATCTTACTCTAAATCTCAGAATATGCCTTTAGCCAGCCATAGATGGTTTGTACAGTATAGCTGTAAATGGCTGAATAGCCATAGATGGCTTGTATAGCTGCTAGCAGAGGAAGGGATGGCTTCCTCTGCCGCCCGCTGGCAAAACACAATGGTTCAGCGGGAGGGATTCCCCTGTCAACACTATCTGTGGCTTAATCTCATACTCCAGATTAGTGATCGACCGATATTGGTTTTTCGTTGCCGATACCGATATTTTGGCCATTGCATATCGGTATCAGCCGATATTGGTCGATATTTTTGTACATTTAAAATTTTGCAAAATAAACACAAATTTGGACACAAATCTGTTACCGAACATGTAAATCTTTATTTATTAACATTTTTAACATTAAGGGCTCGTTCTTCACACCTCAACTGCATGAAAACTGATAAGAAAACCGCACTTGCAGGGACATCAGTTCCACATCATCTGATTGTGAATGATGCATAAACTGCTGCAGTAGTGCACTCACTCACTGCAATATTTTTAAATCACTACTGCAGTGCAGCCAGTGCAAAACTGCTAGAATAAAAGCTAGACAACAGATACACAGTGGATTGGACTGGAGACAGTGGACTACCGCTGCAGTAGGGCACTCACTGCAACTACTGCAGTGACAGTCAGTGCAAAACTGCTAGAAACAAAGCTAGGCAACAACTACACAGTGGAATGGACTGGAGTCAGTGGACTACTGCTGCAGTAGGGCACTCACTGCAACTACTGCAGTCAGTGCAAAACAGATAGAAAAAAAGCTAGGGAACAGCTACACAGTGGATTGGACTGGAGACAGTGGACTACCTCTGCAGTAGGGCACTCACTGCAAATACTGCAGTCAGTGCAATACTGCTAGAAATAAAGCTAGGTAACAGCTAGACAGTGGATTGGACTGGAGTCAGTGGACTACCGCTGCAGTAGGGCACTCACTGCAACTACTGCAGTCAGCGCAAAACTGCTAAAAAAAAAGCTAGGCGACAGCTACACAGTGGATTGGACTGGAGTCAGTGGACGACCGCTGCAGTAGGGCACTCACTCATTGCAATAATTTTGCAGCTGTCCTCTTTACATTCTCAGCTGATGGGGTAGGTACAGTCCTGGCAAGGGGAGCTCAAGAAGGATCATCATAGGGTTTGAGAGTCTCTCCGGGACCCTGATTTGATGTACATTCTATTCAACCAGGTGACTGGGTCATTGTGAGGAAACATCAAAAGAGGGGATTGGAACCGAAGTATTTCAAGCCATATCAGGTTTAGCTGACAACGCCAACTTATTTGACGCCCAACGGGATCCAGGCCAGCCACTACAAAAAACTGCTCAACTACGTCAAGAATGATAATGAGGAATATAATTTTTTTCTATTTTTAGCTTAGTGTATTTTAGCGAGGGTAACAATGAACAGCATCCACCTACTGTTTAAAATGCATCTTCAGCTGGCTAAGGCAGCAAACAGGACTAATTGCTGGGTTTTCTCCAAACCCTAATCTAGCCATTACACCACAGCAATGGCAGCAACGCATGCTATATATTCGTATAGGCATGAAGACAACCAGGAGACACTTGTCTATAGAATTTAATGACACATTCCTGGAAGGTAGCATCAGTTATAGTTTTACTGTTAGCCCTGACTCTTGCTCTTTGGCAGTGCGATGCGGACTCTGCCGCGCAAATATATATCAGCCAGCTGGGGCTCCGGTATTCACTGGCGAAGATATGTTTGTGATGCGGAATTATTATTGTTTTGATAAATATCTGCCCTTTTGCTGGAATAATGGCTGGTAGCTTTCTTTTATGCTTGATCCACATAATCAGAAATACTGCTGCTATTTTCCTATGCAGATATAGTCTCATTTACTGGAACAGTAGCATAATTACTATCATAGCCTGTATGTCTGTATCTCTGGGGATGGTGAGAGCGCTAGGATTTATAAAAAAGAGCTGTACATTGTACTTTTTAAGTACAAGAGATTAATGGTGCTTGGCACATATTAATATCCACAAGTGCTCTTTTCAGCGCAGCGCAGTTTTCAGCACACCGAGCAAATTTCTATGCTCCAAACCCCATTAATTTCCACCACACCATGGCTGCCAATCAGGAGAGAGAGGGGTAGAGTTGAATGGCAGCTCCATGTCTGAATGGACACACGAAGCTGCAGCTCAGGTCGGGTGCCCCCATAGCAAGCTGCTTACTGTGGGGGCACTCACTGGGTGGAAGGGGCCAGGAGCAGCAACAAGGGACCCGAGGAGGATCCAGGGTGCTCTGTACAAAACCAACTGCACAGAGGAGGTAAGTATACCATCGGAAAAAAAATGGTGTTCAAAGTTTTACAGCTTGTTTTCAAAAATGAAGTAAAAAGTTTGTCCTCTGTCAGAATGCTAAAGAGCAAGGGCGCCCAACCCTTGGGTGGCGGACCGGTACCAGTTTGTGGCCTGTTGATGGCGATGCTATCACAGGCCGCGGTTGCCACTGATCTCACTGTGCAGATGTGTCACTTAGCTTGTGTGTCCTCTCCCGGGTTTCCTGCCCTGCCAACAATGTCATCCTATCAGCAGGGCAGGGGGTGGGAGGAGCTGGAGATCTGGACAGAGAGTGGGAGGTTAATCACCCACTTGTTAACATAATAGGTTGTGCAGCTCTCGCCCTCTGTCCAGATCTGCAGCTCCTCTTGCCCCCTGCCCTACTGATAGGATGACATTGTTGGCAGAGTGGGAGACTCGAGAAAGGACAACTGCTGACTGACAACTGATAACTGCCTCAGCCCTGCCAAAGGTAGGACTGTGCAGGGGAGGCAGGGATTAAAAGGGGGATGTGATATCAGAGAGGAAAGTGGGAGGGGCAATACTGCAAGGTGCACTGTGATAGGGGGGTTGTGATTGCTAGGGGCACTGTGATATCAAGGGGACGGCACTGTAAAGGGGGCACTGTAATCATTACAGTCCCTCTTTACAGTGCAGTCCCCTTTATCTCACAGTGCCCCTTTACAGTGCAGTCCCCTTTAAATGTAAAGGGGACTGCACTGTAAATGGGCACTGTGATATAAAGGGGACTGCACTATAATGTAAAGGGGGGCTATGATGTGAAAGGGAACTGAGCACATCAACTGCTTAATGTAAAGGGGGAACTGTGATGTAAAAGGGGATTGTGGACACTGATAAAAAGGGAAACTGTTCGGACTCTGAATACCCCCCCCCCCTTTCTTCCCTGGAAAAACTGGCTGCCACCAAACCAGTCCATTGTGCCAAAAAGGCTGGGGAGAGCTGCTGTAGACAAGCTCCCTTGCTTTCTGAATGGAAAAAGGGAACTCTCTGATGAGGTCCAACATGCCCACTGCTGAATCAGAGTTAGAACTCTCCAATCAGCTGAGCGATTTCCAGACTGCAAATAGGTCTGACCCAGCAAGGGGCATGTTGGACTTCTTCAGAGAGGACACCCCAATAAAACAGCGAGTAAATTTCCTTTACTACAGTATACTACAGTATACTAGTAGACAGGCTTTTCTAACCGAATTGTGCTACTTTCTAAAAAAAAATATGTTTTAGCACACATTCTGTTAAAGACACATCTTGAATCTATTCAGCCAATAAAAATAAGCATTCAGTTAGGCTACAAAGTTCTTGGTCCCTCTGCTGTCAATCAAAGCTAGTGACGAGAGAGCGGGGGGGAGGGGCTCGGAAGGGAGCTGGAGGGGAGGAGCCAGGAGCGTCGGCAGGGGACCTAAGAAGCGGAGGTTTGGGGCTGCTCTGTGCAATTCCACATCACAGAGAAGGTAAGTATGAACCTGTTTGTTATATTTAAAAAATCACTTTAAATAAAGAAACAGAAAAAATGCGGGAAAATTTTAAATATTCTGTTAATAAACATTGTTGAAGCTACATAATTGAAGCAGGACGTTTTAGGTATCAAGGAAAACATGTAAATCTCTATGAGCTAAACATTATTTAGGTACAAGCAAATTGAGAAATGTTTTTTGGAGGGGTGCTGTACTGAAAGTATAAGGGGGGGGGAGCACCTGCTGTGCACTTGTGGGCTTGATCAAATAGGTGGGCATGTCCAAAAAGTGGCTTGACGTGTGCCACTCTTGCCCCCTTGTTTAAACTAAACAGGGCCTGGGGGTACACTGAAGAGATTGTGTGAGTAAAATACGTTTCAGGATCAGTAATGATAACTCAGAGCAATAAAACCCAGCAAGTGTCATGGTAAGCAATGACGTAAAGCAAAAACCATTCTATAAACATGGAATAAAAATACCTTTCATGGATAACCACTTTAAATAAGGGACACAAAAAGGACATTAAAGTTATACCAGCCAAGAAATTCTCCCTACCAACAACACTTCAGGTGTATAGTTGACAGAATTATAGCAGCATTACTTGTTTTTATTTCCTATCATAGAAAAAAAATAATCAAATTAATGATAGTATACATCTTTCAACAATACACCTATAGGAAACTGTTTGTAGATAGAACTCCTTGACTAGCATAACTTTTATCAATAGTTCGCTTCAGGTGTATGAAAATAGCAGCATTATTTTTTTCTGTGCCACCCACCACAATCCACAAAGTACTTTAAAACAGATTGCATCAGAAGAGCAGGAACATCAGTCAAATGTTTTTTACATGCAGTTCCAGTACTCCCACAATGAAAAAACACAGCCGAAGGCTCACAGGGGCAGGCAGACTTACATCCACCCACTTCTTTTGCATGCCAGAGGTAACTATTAGACATGGGCCAAACACCTTTTGGTTCAGTTTGCGCCAGAACTCTTGAACATTGCAAAAGTTCAGAGCCGAATAATGAACCCAATTGAAATCTATGGAACCCAAACTTGAAAAATAAAGTGCCTATTTTGAGGGCTTAGATGCAATTTATTGGGCATACAAAATACATAGGGGTCCGGATACTGCTTTGGGGGACATGTATCAATGAAAAAAAGTGTGTAAAAAAAAAATCATTTTTAAATGAGCAGCGATTTCCTGATGCTTATAGTGAAACAATAAAAATTACAAATTCATTTAAATATAGTGCCTGGGGGTCCCCTTATTCTGCCTAAAAAAATGGTGCATCAGTACTGTGTATAGAACCTGCTGCAGCAAAAATGACATTTATAAAGGCAAAAAAATGACATTTTCCCTGCAAGCTTTCCTAATTTATTAAAACAGCTTGGAGAGCCAGTCTGTATGATGAGGTCACAATTTAGTGCTCTCAAAACAAGATTGGATATTTTTTTGGATAAATTCTGATGTCTGTTTTGCAGACTTTCAATAGAAGTAACAGGTGCAGAAAAATTTGGCTTTGGGTGTTGGTAGTGCCTTCACACCGTAACCCTATAGAGGTACTCTTGATGAAAGCAAGAATTGGCCTTAAAAAATTTAAATTTAAAGCACCTGTTAAAATTGGTACTTGGGTGGTAATTGTGCCCATGAAACCTATACCAAAAAATTTCTTCCAGATAAAATCAACACCCAGAAAGGTAGGCAGCGTAGGCAGTCCTACAGAGATTCCAGATCCAGAAAACACTCAATCGGCGACATCGGCATCATTGGGAAAAAAAAGCAGAGCCACCCTGAGCCTATCCTTGTGCCATACTCACCCATGCACTCATTGATGGCCCTCTGCTGCTTGTGCAGCCTCTACAGCATTACCAAAGTTGAGTTCCACCTGGTAGGCATGTCACAATCAGCCAGTTTACGGGCAGGTGTAATTCCTGCTGAATTTCAGCCAACCAAGCACTGGTTATGTATGACTGCCTGGAATGGCTACAGACTCTTCTCGCCTGCTTTAGCAGATATTCCAACCCTAGGTACCTGTTTATGAAATAATGCACCACCAAATTAACGACATGTATCAGGCATGGCACATGTGTCAACTTTCCCTGCCTAAGGGCGGACAGGAGGTTAGTGCCATTATTGCACACCACCATTCCTGGCTCCAGCTGGTGGGGTGTGAACCACCACTGGGCCTGCTCCTGCAGAGCTGAAAGAATCTCGACTTTGGTGTGGCTACTGTCCCCTAGAAAGAACAGTTGAAGCACTGCATGGAATCTTTTAGCCTGATTCATTGAATAGCCCCTTGAACACTTATGGCGTACTAGTGGTTCATAGGACAGTTCAGCAGAGGGGGGCATTGAGGAGGGGGTGGAGCTGACAAATCTCACATTATTACCACCAGCTGTATGGAGACGTGGCGGCAAAACTAGCTGCAGCATTGAGCCCTGTTCTGCATCCCTCCAAGTTGCAAGCAGTGTTACCCAGTTTAAAACAATAACTTATTTTCCGCGCTGTGATGTATATTTTGGTGAAAAAATAAAATATAAACAATGTATAAAACCTGAAGCTGCTGCTCACTAGGTGAAATACCAGAAAAAACTAAAAGCATAAATAGACAGCGCTAACAGGTGACAAAATGTAAATGAATTATAAATATATATAAATGTGCTACAATAATTAATTGGTGCCCTAAAACATTGATGCTCTAAAAAATTGGTACAACCAAAAAGTGTATATATAAACAATACATATATAATAAATACTAAAGTGCTAAGATTAAGTGTCCATAATATAACCATTAAAGTGCAAAGTGATTTGTTAAGGTGCAGTCCAAAAAATGCTTCTTCAACACAAAACTAAAGTGCCAAACAGGTGCTCGAATCCATAAAAGTGCCCAAGTGCTCTTCAGGAAAAAGGCCCCCAATGGGGATGCACTCACCAGATTTTGGGTAAAAATGAGCCTTGAACATGTATAATGTTCCTTGATCGGATCACAGGATCAATGCAGCTACCCTAGCATATGAGATATCCCTCAAACGGATGGATGGATGACAAGCACCTCATAGACTGGCTCCTTAATAATTCGTCTCCTCTCTCTCTCCCATGTGTGTTTCAAATATAAAGAGAGAAGCCGTACATAGTGAAGCCCGTAATATTTATTTAAAACAGAATGGTAAGAATAGTACTCACAATGTATCTTTAAAAAATCGGCAATGAACAGCATTAAACAGCCTAGCACAGTCAATCCTCCAATTTCCGTGTCGCTGCCGGCGTGCGTTCCACGGTGGTTAACAGGAAATGACGCTGCAAAAGCTCCGCTGCCCGGAAGTGCGTCGACGCGTTTCGCCCGCCTTAATGGGCGTTATCAAAGACATCACTTCCGGTAAGGCGGCTTGTGTTTTTATACTTAATTGACTCTACTCGCAGCCAATCGAAGGAGAAAAGGGGGGTGGCATATACTCTATCTATCAACTTCCTGTTGACAGTCTACTATTAAGCGTGTCCCCACGGTGCAAATAGCAACTCGATCCGCAATATTTATTTGGGTGAATAAAATAAATTGATGAATATATGCAAATCTATCGAATATTAAAATCACCACCTCATTTCCTGTTGCCGATAACTTATTATATTGTTAAAAAACTTTAAAATTTATTACACTTCATAAAATTCATAAATACAAATCATACATATCAGCGTTATTCAAACAATCTTATTTGTTAAATAAAACAATTCAAATGAGAAGGTCGATATTTGTAACAAGAATATATATTAATATCTATTATTTACAAAATCCCGAGAAAGAATAAAAAACGAAAAAAATATATAAAAAATATAAAAAATATATAAATTATATATTAAAAAAATGTAAAAAAATTATAGAAATGAAAATAATAATAAATAAAAATTTAATAAAAAATAATAAATATAAATGAAAATAAAAATAAAAATAAAAATAAAAATAAAAATAAAAATAAAAATAGAAATAAATATAAATATGATAATAAGAAAAAATAATAAAAAATAAAATAAAATAAAATAAAATAAAAGTGAAAATAATAATAAAAATAAAAATAAATAAAAATAAAAATAAAAATAAATAAAAATAAAGATAAAAATAAAGATAAAAATAAAAATGAAAATAAAAATAAATATAAATAATAAAAATAAAAATAAAAATAAAAATAAAAAATTTTTACTTCAACAATATGGGATTCAAAATAATCAAAATTATGCCTCAGCCTTAGAAGAAAAAAAAAAAAAAAAAAAAAAAAAAAAAAAAAAAAAAAAAAAAAAACAGAGAAGGGGGAAGGGGAGGAAAAGTTTTTTTACCAATTAGACAGAAAACAGTTCAGATCCAATTCTATATTGAGACCCCGGGGCTGTAAGGTCCCGAGGCGATGAATCCATTGAGTTTCATTTTTTGAGATTGCTCTCTTTAGATTACCCCCCCTCCAATGTGGTTCAACCCTATCTATACCACAAAATGCTAGCCCTCTGGGATCACTATTGTGGACCAATCTGAAATGATTGGATACGCTGTGGTGACGAAATCCCTTTTTGATGTTAGTCACATGCTCCCGTAATCTTACTCTGAGTTCTCTCGTTGTTCTACCCACGTACTGTAGCCCACATGGGCACGTCAACAGATACGTTACATGGGTAGATGAACACGTGATAAACTTGTCTATGGTATACTGTTTCCCATCGACAAGGGACCTAAATTCAGAGGTTTTGCGTTTCCTATGCCTCGAAGTTTTACATATTGCACATCTTCCACAGCTAAAATAACCGACTTGATCTAAAAATGTACATGTTTTAACTGGAGGGTTTACCACATTATGCGCCAGTTTCAATCTTAAAGTGCTTGGTTTAGTATAGACGAATTTAGGCCTTGAAGGTAAAATCGTTTTTAAAATGTCGTCCTTTAAAAGCAATGGCCAATGTTTTTTTATAATGTGTTCTACTTGTTTATATTGCCTAGTGAAACCTGTCATAAAAGCCAAACCATAGTTGTTAGAATGATTTGAATCTTTTGTTTTATCCTTCAACAGCTCTTTCCTATCAATCCTCCTGATGCTTTCTTTGGTGTTGATAAGTTCCTTGGAGTTGTAACCTTTTTCTTCAAATCTTTTTATTAACAAATTGGCTTGCTGATCGTAGTCTTCTTCCCGGTCACAGTTCCGTCTTACTCTGAGCAGTTGGCTCTTAGGCACAGAGCTAAGCCACTTGGGGTGATGGCAACTCCCCGTTGGAATATAACCATTTCTATCAACATCTTTGAAATAGGTCCGTGTAAAAAGTTTTCCTTCAAATTTAAAAATCTCCAGATCTAAAAAGTGGATGGATTGGTTTCCTATATTTTCAGAGAAGGAAATGCCATATTTATTTCTTCCCATGGACTCCAAGAAAGCCCTGAGAGAGTCATGGTTCCCATTCCACACCATAATTATATCGTCTATATATCTGTAGTAGAGTTTCAGATGAGCTGATTGACTTTTAAGGATGGTCTCTTCTTCCCACTTCCTCATAAAGATGTTGGCTATGGATGGCGCATACTTTGCCCCCATAGCCACACCCCTTTTTTGCCTGTAGAATTTCTTATTGTGCCAGAAGAAGTTGTGGCTCATGGCTAAATCAAGGGCCTGAAGCAAGAATTCTTTCTGTTTTTTCTTTATCTGGGTTGTATCAAGGACCCATTTAGCAGCCTCCAATGCATGTGTTTGCTGTATATTCGTGTACAGTGAGTTCACGTCTACACTCACAAGCAAATCATCTTCTTCAATTTCCAACCCATTAAGGATCCCCATTAGGTGTTTGCTGTCCCTCAAGTAGGCCTTCCCTTGCTGGGCCAACGGTTGGAAAAAACAATCCAGATATTCACCTACCCGGGAGAACAAGGAGTCAACTCCGCTTACTATAGGTCTCCCAGGGGGTTTTTTGTTGTTTTTGTGAATTTTTGGGAGCTGGTAAATAACCGGAACCCTCGGTGCATCTGGTATTAAATATCTACTTTCTCTCTTGTTTAAAATCTCATCTTTAGTGGCTTTCTTGATCAGTTTTGTTAATTTGGCTTTGTAGAGGTTACTAGGATTCCTTCTTAACTCTTCATATGTTTCTGTATCATTAACCAACCTATCTAGTTCGTCTAGATAATCTTGTTTATTTAAAACCACCAAACCTCCTCCTTTGTCAGCAGGCCTGATTACTATATTTTTCTTGTTCTCAAGTAATTTCAGGCCTTTCTCTACATCTCTCTTTCTTCTGGAGGGGCGGGCTTTTAATTTATCCAAGTCGTTTTCTACTAAAACTTTAAAAACATCTAAAAACTGATTATTTTTGGGCTTGGGGTTAAAAACAGAATTATTTCTTAATTGCGTGTGCGCATATTCTTCCGATCTTGTGTCTCCCTTAGGAGGATTCTTTGCATAATGCTTTTTAATGTTGATCTTACGAATAAATTTTTGGAGGTCAATAAAAGTGTCGAACTTGTTGATATTTTTATCTGGCGCAAATTTAAGACCTAATGCTAAAACCTGTAATTCCTCGTTGGTAAAAGTGACATCGCTTAAGTTAAAAATTCCTTCTGTTAATTTTCTCTTTTCCTTTTTCCTCTTCCCTCCTCTGCATCCTCTGGTCTTTCGTTTTGAACCCCTCTCTCTTGTGCATACGGGGGTTCGGTGGGGAACCAAGGTCTCCAATCTTCCCTCTGTTCCTGTTGGTAATAGTTGTTGGAATTCCCCCTTCCTCTGGGGTTGAATCCTCCTCTTCCTCTCCAAGGGGGTCTCCCTGATCCCCTCCTGTGAAAATCCCCTCTTGGATAATTATTTTGGTGTGGGCCTTGATATTGTCCTCTTCCACCTCTGTATCCACCATTTTGATACCCCCGTGCACCTCCTCGTGGGCCCCTGGGATGGTATCCCTGGTTGTATCCAGGTTGGTGGTATTGTTGCACCTGTTCGTTTCTCAGGGGCTCAAATCTATTGGATGTGGGGATCTCGTATTGGGGAGTATAGGATTGTGATCTACCCCTTGATCTTCCCCGAGGGGCAGATCTGGAATCCCCCCCGTTATTTCTCCCATTATTTCCAGGGGTCACATTATTCATGGGTGTCTGGAATGGGGTAAAATTAGGGAAGGGGTGTTCCCTCTCAATGGAGGATGCTCTGGAGTTGTCTTCTTGTATTATAGTTTCCTCTTGCCATTTATAAACCTTATTTGTTTTATAATCATTTGTATCTCTAAGGAATTTTTTCATCTTTTTCTTTTGTGTATCCCTATCTACTTTATCTGCAAAATCTTGCAACTGCTTCATTTTTTCTTTATATTCAGCATTGTCATCAAGATCTACAAATTTTGCCTTAATAGCATTAATGTTGGCCTCTAGGTTTTTTAATTTTTTCTCTTTCCTGGAGATGAGCAGTTCAAGTAATTTCTTTTCGGTATACCGAAAGAAATCAAACCACTCATCTTCCAGCGCCTTATCAGTTAGACCATCATTGGGGGCTACATCCCATCTTAGACGTCTGGGTGTCATCCCATCTTTGATGTATTTACTGAGGGTAAAAATATCCCACCACGCTCTTATTTGTTTATCAATAAAACCTCGCAAATGTTTGAAATCTTGGTTAAGATTAAAACCAACATTAGATTGTGAAAAAAATTCATCCGCATCCAGCTTTCTTTGGCTCATAAAATTAAAAACATCCATAGCCGCAGAGTACAATTCCCGAGGGAATAAAACGTGTAAAACAATAACTTATTTTCCGCGCTGTGATGTATATTTTGGTGAAAAAATAAAATATAAACAATGTATAAAACCTGAAGCTGCTGCTCACTAGGTGAAATACCAGAAAAAACTAAAAGCATAAATAGACAGCGCTAACAGGTGACAAAATGTAAATGAATTATAAATATATATAAATGTGCTACAATAATTAATTGGTGCCCTAAAACATTGATGCTCTAAAAAATTGGTACAACCAAAAAGTGTATATATAAACAATACATATATAATAAATACTAAAGTGCTAAGATTAAGTGTCCATAATATAACCATTAAAGTGCAAAGTGATTTGTTAAGGTGCAGTCCAAAAAATGCTTCTTCAACACAAAACTAAAGTGCCAAACAGGTGCTCGAATCCATAAAAGTGCCCAAGTGCTCTTCAGGAAAAAGGCCCCCAATGGGGATGCACTCACCAGATTTTGGGTAAAAATGAGCCTTGAACATGTATAATGTTCCTTGATCGGATCACAGGATCAATGCAGCTACCCTAGCATATGAGATATCCCTCAAACGGATGGATGGATGACAAGCACCTCATAGACTGGCTCCTTAATAATTCGTCTCCTCTCTCTCTCCCATGTGTGTTTCAAATATAAAGAGAGAAGCCGTACATAGTGAAGCCCGTAATATTTATTTAAAACAGAATGGTAAGAATAGTACTCACAATGTATCTTTGAAAAATCGGCAATGAACAGCATTAAACAGCCTAGCACAGTCAATCCTCCAATTTCCGTGTCGCTGCCGGCGTGCGTTCCACGGTGGTTAACAGGAAATGACGCTGCAAAAGCTCCGCTGCCCGGAAGTGCGTCGACGCGTTTCGCCCGCCTTAATGGGCGTTATCAAAGACATCACTTCCGGTAAGGCGGCTTGTGTTTTTATACTTAATTGACTCTACTCGCAGCCAATCGAAGGAGAAAAGGGGGGTGGCATATACTCTATCTATCAACTTCCTGTTGACAGTCTACTATTAAGCGTGTCCCCACGGTGCAAATAGCAACTCGATCCGCAATATTTATTTGGGTGAATAAAATAAATTGATGAATATATGCAAATCTATCGAATATTAAAATCACCACCTCATTTCCTGTTGCCGATAACTTATTATATTGTTAAAAAACTTTAAAATTTATTACACTTCATAAAATTCATAAATACAAATCATACATATCAGCGTTATTCAAACAATCTTATTTGTTAAATAAAACAATTCAAATGAGAAGGTCGATATTTGTAACAAGAATATATATTAATATCTATTATTTACAAAATCCCGAGAAAGAATAAAAAACGAAAAAAATATATAAAAAATATAAAAAATATATAAATTATATATTAAAAAAATGTAAAAAAATTATAGAAATGAAAATAATAATAAATAAAAATTTAATAAAAAATAATAAATATAAATGAAAATAAAAATAAAAATAAAAATAAAAATAAAAATAAAAATAAAAATAGAAATAAATATAAATATGATAATAAGAAAAAATAATAAAAAATAAAATAAAATAAAATAAAATAAAAGTGAAAATAATAATAAAAATAAAAATAAATAAAAATAAAAATAAAAATAAATAAAAATAAAGATAAAAATAAAGATAAAAATAAAAATGAAAATAAAAATAAATATAAATAATAAAAATAAAAATAAAAATAAAAATAAAAAATTTTTACTTCAACAATATGGGATTCAAAATAATCAAAATTATGCCTCAGCCTTAGAAGAAAAAAAAAAAAAAAAAAAAAAAAAAAAAAAACAGAGAAGGGGGAAGGGGAGGAAAAGTTTTTTTACCAATTAGACAGAAAACAGTTCAGATCCAATTCTATATTGAGACCCCGGGGCTGTAAGGTCCCGAGGCGATGAATCCATTGAGTTTCATTTTTTGAGATTGCTCTCTTTAGATTACCCCCCCTCCAATGTGGTTCAACCCTATCTATACCACAAAATGCTAGCCCTCTGGGATCACTATTGTGGACCAATCTGAAATGATTGGATACGCTGTGGTGACGAAATCCCTTTTTGATGTTAGTCACATGCTCCCGTAATCTTACTCTGAGTTCTCTCGTTGTTCTACCCACGTACTGTAGCCCACATGGGCACGTCAACAGATACGTTACATGGGTAGATGAACACGTGATAAACTTGTCTATGGTATACTGTTTCCCATCGACAAGGGACCTAAATTCAGAGGTTTTGCGTTTCCTATGCCTCGAAGTTTTACATATTGCACATCTTCCACAGCTAAAATAACCGACTTGATCTAAAAATGTACATGTTTTAACTGGAGGGTTTACCACATTATGCGCCAGTTTCAATCTTAAAGTGCTTGGTTTAGTATAGACGAATTTAGGCCTTGAAGGTAAAATCGTTTTTAAAATGTCGTCCTTTAAAAGCAATGGCCAATGTTTTTTTATAATGTGTTCTACTTGTTTATATTGCCTAGTGAAACCTGTCATAAAAGCCAAACCATAGTTGTTAGAATGATTTGAATCTTTTGTTTTATCCTTCAACAGCTCTTTCCTATCAATCCTCCTGATGCTTTCTTTGGTGTTGATAAGTTCCTTGGAGTTGTAACCTTTTTCTTCAAATCTTTTTATTAACAAATTGGCTTGCTGATCGTAGTCTTCTTCCCGGTCACAGTTCCGTCTTACTCTGAGCAGTTGGCTCTTAGGCACAGAGCTAAGCCACTTGGGGTGATGGCAACTCCCCGTTGGAATATAACCATTTCTATCAACATCTTTGAAATAGGTCCGTGTAAAAAGTTTTCCTTCAAATTTAAAAATCTCCAGATCTAAAAAGTGGATGGATTGGTTTCCTATATTTTCAGAGAAGGAAATGCCATATTTATTTCTTCCCATGGACTCCAAGAAAGCCCTGAGAGAGTCATGGTTCCCATTCCACACCATAATTATATCGTCTATATATCTGTAGTAGAGTTTCAGATGAGCTGATTGACTTTTAAGGATGGTCTCTTCTTCCCACTTCCTCATAAAGATGTTGGCTATGGATGGCGCATACTTTGCCCCCATAGCCACACCCCTTTTTTGCCTGTAGAATTTCTTATTGTGCCAGAAGAAGTTGTGGCTCATGGCTAAATCAAGGGCCTGAAGCAAGAATTCTTTCTGTTTTTTCTTTATCTGGGTTGTATCAAGGACCCATTTAGCAGCCTCCAATGCATGTGTTTGCTGTATATTCGTGTACAGTGAGTTCACGTCTACACTCACAAGCAAATCATCTTCTTCAATTTCCAACCCATTAAGGATCCCCATTAGGTGTTTGCTGTCCCTCAAGTAGGCCTTCCCTTGCTGGGCCAACGGTTGGAAAAAACAATCCAGATATTCACCTACCCGGGAGAACAAGGAGTCAACTCCGCTTACTATAGGTCTCCCAGGGGGTTTTTTGTTGTTTTTGTGAATTTTTGGGAGCTGGTAAATAACCGGAACCCTCGGTGCATCTGGTATTAAATATCTACTTTCTCTCTTGTTTAAAATCTCATCTTTAGTGGCTTTCTTGATCAGTTTTGTTAATTTGGCTTTGTAGAGGTTACTAGGATTCCTTCTTAACTCTTCATATGTTTCTGTATCATTAACCAACCTATCTAGTTCGTCTAGATAATCTTGTTTATTTAAAACCACCAAACCTCCTCCTTTGTCAGCAGGCCTGATTACTATATTTTTCTTGTTCTCAAGTAATTTCAGGCCTTTCTCTACATCTCTCTTTCTTCTGGAGGGGCGGGCTTTTAATTTATCCAAGTCGTTTTCTACTAAAACTTTAAAAACATCTAAAAACTGATTATTTTTGGGCTTGGGGTTAAAAACAGAATTATTTCTTAATTGCGTGTGCGCATATTCTTCCGATCTTGTGTCTCCCTTAGGAGGATTCTTTGCATAATGCTTTTTAATGTTGATCTTACGAATAAATTTTTGGAGGTCAATAAAAGTGTCGAACTTGTTGATATTTTTATCTGGCGCAAATTTAAGACCTAATGCTAAAACCTGTAATTCCTCGTTGGTAAAAGTGACATCGCTTAAGTTAAAAATTCCTTCTGTTAATTTTCTCTTTTCCTTTTTCCTCTTCCCTCCTCTGCATCCTCTGGTCTTTCGTTTTGAACCCCTCTCTCTTGTGCATACGGGGGTTCGGTGGGGAACCAAGGTCTCCAATCTTCCCTCTGTTCCTGTTGGTAATAGTTGTTGGAATTCCCCCTTCCTCTGGGGTTGAATCCTCCTCTTCCTCTCCAAGGGGGTCTCCCTGATCCCCTCCTGTGAAAATCCCCTCTTGGATAATTATTTTGGTGTGGGCCTTGATATTGTCCTCTTCCACCTCTGTATCCACCATTTTGATACCCCCGTGCACCTCCTCGTGGGCCCCTGGGATGGTATCCCTGGTTGTATCCAGGTTGGTGGTATTGTTGCACCTGTTCGTTTCTCAGGGGCTCAAATCTATTGGATGTGGGGATCTCGTATTGGGGAGTATAGGATTGTGACCCAGTTTGCTGTGAACTAAATACAGTATCTCACAAAAGTGAGTACACCCCTCACATTTTTGTAAATATTTTATTATCTCTTTTCATGTGACAACACTTTGCTACAATGTAGTGAGTGTACAGCTTGTATAACAGTGTAAATTTGCTGTCCCCACAAAATAACTTACCACACAGCCATTAATGTCTAAACCGCTGGCAACAAAAGTGAGTACACCCCTAAGTGAAAATGTCCAAATCGGGCCCAAAGTGTCAAAAGTTTGTGTGGCCACCATTATTTTCCAGCACTGCATTAACCCTCTTGGGCATGGAGTTCACCAGAGCTTCACAGGTTGCCACTGGAGTCCTCTTCCACTCCTCCATGATGACATCATGGAGCTGGTGAATGTTAGAGACCTTGCGCTCCTCCACCTTCCATTTGAGGATGCACCAGAGATGCTCAATAGGGTTTAGTTCTGGGGACATGCTTGGCCAGTCCATCACCTTTACCCTCAGCTTACCCTCAGCTTCTTTAGCAAGGCAGTGGTCGTCTTGGAGGTGTCGTTATAATGTTGGAATACTGCCCTGTGGCCGAGTCTCTGAAGGAAGAGATCATGCTCTGCTTCAGTATGTCACAGTACATGTTGGCATTCATGGTTCCCTCAATGAACTGTAGCTCCCCAGTGCCAGCAGCACTCATGCAGCCCCAGACCATGACACTCCCACCACCATGCTTGACTGTAGGCAAGACACACTTGTCTTTGTACTCCTTATTAGGTTGTGGCCACACACGTTTGACACCATCTGAACCAAATAGGTTTATCTTTGTCTCATCAGACCACAGGACATGGTTCCAGTAATCCATGTCATTAGTATGCTTGTCTTCAGCAAACTGTTTGCATGCTTTCTTGTGCATAATCTTTAGAAGAGGCTTCCTTCTGGGATGACAGCCATGCAGACCAATTTGATGCAGTGTGCAGCTTATGTTCTGAGCACTGAGGTGCCATGTTGAACTTCCAGTGACCAGTATGAGAGAGTGAGAGCGGTAACACCAAAATTAACACACCTGCTCCCCATTCACATCTAAGACCTTGTAACACTAACGATTCACATAACACCGGAGAGGGAAAATAGCTAATTGGGCCCAATTTGGACATGTTTACTTAGGGGTGTACTAATTTTTTTGCCAGCGATTTAGACATTAATGGCTGTGTGTTGAATTATTTTGAGGGGACAGCAAATTTACACTGTTATACAAGCTGACACTCACTACTTTACATTATAGCAAAGTGTAATTTCTTCAGTGTACTCACTCACTTTTGCGAGATACTGTATATCGTCCCTGACCATGTTTGCAGGACAATGTGCCAGCAGTAACGTGGACTTTGCCGCTGACTGTCTTGCCCAACGATGCCACAACATTGCCTTCCACGTGATGGTATAGAGCAGGGGTCCTCAAACTTTTTAAACAGGGGGCCAGTTCACGGTCCCTCAGACATTGTTGGGGGCCGGACTATAGTTTGAAAAAAATATGAACTAATTCCAATGCGCATATTTTTTATTGTTTTATTTATATAGTGGTGGCTGGTGCTCAAAATTTTTTTTTGGGGGGGGGGGCACAAACAGAAAAATGTAATAGGCATTGCTTTGCGGCAAAAAACGCTGTAAAAAATTGCGTGACTTTGAGGTCACAAAAATGTGAAAGGGGCCTTCAGTAATCAAGGTATAGTGTGCCCCCTTCAATGCAGAGTGACCACAGTGTGCACCCTTTCAATGCAGAGTGACCACAGCATGCCCCCATCAATGCAGAGTGCCTGCAGCATGCCCCCATCAATGCAGAGTGACCACAGCATGCCCCCATCAATGCAGAGTAACCCCAGCGTGCCCCCTTTCAATACAGAGTGACCACAGCGTGCTCCCTTCAATGCAGTGACCACAGCGTGCCCCCATCAAGGCAGAGTGACCACAGCGTGCCCCCATCAATGCAGAGGTACCACAGTGAGCCCCCATCAATGCAGAGTGACCACAGCGTGCCCCCATCAATGCAGAGTGACCACAGCGTGCCCCCATCAATATGCAGAGTGACCACAGCGTGGCCCCATCAATGCAGAGTTACCACAGCGTGTCCCCTTTCAATGCAGAATGACCACAGCGTGTCCCCTTTCAATGCAGAGTGACCACAGCGTGCCCCCTTTCCATGCAGAGTGACAACAGCGTACCCCCTTTCAATGCAGAGTGACCACAGCGTGCCCCCTTTCAATGCAGAGTGACCAGCGTGCCCTCTTTAAATGCAGAGAGACCAGTGTGCCCCCTTTGAATGCCGAGAGACCAGCGTGCCCCCTTTCAATGCAGAGTGACCAGCCTGCCCCCTTCAATGCAGAGAGACCTGCATGCCTCCTTTCAATGCATAGTGACCAGCGTGCCCCCTTCAATGCAGAGAGACCAGCGTGACCCCATTCAATGCAGAGAGACCAGCGTGCCCCCATTCAATGCAAAGTGACCAGCGTGCCCCCATTCAATGCAGAGAGACCAGCGTACCCCCTTTCAATGCAGAGAGACCAGCGTGCCCCCTTTCAATGCAGAGAGACCAGCGTGCCATGCCCCCTTCAATGCAGAGAGACCAGCGCGCCATGCCCCCTTCAATGCAGAGAGACCAGTCAGTGCACTTACCTGCAGCGGCGGCTTCTCCTCAGTCCCCCGCGTCTCCTCGAGTCCTCCCGCCTCCTCCTCGGCCAATGGCATAGGTTCACCTTTCGGTCAATCAGGAAGCGGGTCTCGGACCCGCTTCCTGATTGGCTGGGAGGAGGATCCGTGTGACAATAGCGAATTTTCGCTATTGTCACACAAATGAGTGGGTTAGGGTGCACTGCTCTGCGCCTCGGGTCCACCCTTTTCTGAAGCCTATTAGAGCCTCTGCTCTAATTAGGTGATTCAAAAAACAACATAAATGATACATCACAGCCGGTGGGCCGGGTTCAGGACCCTGGCAGCCGCATGTGGCCCGCGGGCCATAGTTTGAGGACCCCTGGTATAGAGCTTGAATGGCCTTACGTGCAAAGAAATAGCGACTGGGAACCTGCCATTGTGGTACAGCACATTGTGCAAATTCGCAAAAGGGGGCAGAATCCACCAGACAGAAAGGCAGGAGTTGTAAAGCCAGCAGCTTTGACAAGCTTGAATTTAGACGCTGGGAATGTGGGTGGCAGTGACTGTATTTCTCTTTGGCTGCAGCAGCTGGGGCAGAAACATTTGTCTGCTATAGTCTACAGTTGGTGGTGTGCTGCTGGTAGCTGTGCTGCAAGAACCTGTGACACCCTTCACTATACCATCAGCCCTGTCAGTAGAGGCTGCTGAGTGGTCATGAGCAATGGTCGTGCGGAGCTGTACCCAAATAAAATTGATGTTCTTTTTTTCCCACAAATATAGTTTTTTTTTTGGTGGTATTTGATCACCTCTGCGGTTTTTATTTTTTGCGCTATATACAAATAACAATATTTTTTACTTTCTGCTATAAAACATATGTCATAAAAAAGTGTAAAAAAAATCGAATTTCTTCATCAATTTAGGCCAATATGTATTCTGCTACATATTATTGGTAAAAAAAATCTTAATAAGCGTATATTGATTGGTTTGCGCAACTTATTGTGTCTACATTTTTTTTCTTTATTTATTTTTTACTAGTGATGGCGGTGATCAGCGATTTTTAGTGGTTGCAGACATGTACAGGAGACAGGGCCGGTGCTTCCACTAGGCAAACTAGGCAGCCGCTTAGGGCGTATTGCCACCTAGGGGCGCATCCATGAGGAAGGGAAGGGAGCCCACCGGAGTGCTACCTGCATGATGATCCTCTTTGTCTGGAGCTGGGTGGCATAAACCCTGGGCAGGATGTAACTCTCTACACTGAGCTGGTGGGCAGCCATTCATTTCCCTGGGTCGGTATTAAGCAGGGAGTGGAGGAGAGCTGAACCTGAGCCGGAGCTCGGCACTGGAGGGAGGCACCTTTACTGGAGCAGAAGAGACAAGGCACCGGAATGGTCTGAGGAGGTTGGTGATGAAGGATGTGCGGAGCTCTCTGACTGCTGCTTCTCCCTCCACCAGGAGCCAGTTGGAGCTGTGGTGAGCACTGTGGTCCAGGAGAGGAGAGTCCTGGAAGAAGGAATCAGCAGGATCACAGTGAAGGAGGGCAGAGTGCGGCCACTCTCTTCATACTGCCCAGTGAGTGTCCCCAGAACAGGGGATCAGGGTCCCTGGGTGTGACATGGAGGATCCTTGGTGTGAAAGAGAATCGGGGTCACCAGGTGTGCCATGGGGAATCTGAGTCACCAGGTGCGACAAGGGGGATAGGGCTCACGAGTGTAACAGGGGTTTGGGGTCACCAGGTGTGCAATGAGGAATTGGGATCCCTGGGTTTGCCATGGGGGATTGAGGTCCCCAGTTGTGACATGGAAGAACATCAGGGTCCCCAGGTGTGACATGGAGGAACATCAGGGGCTCCTGGTGTGACATAGAGGAACATTGGGGTCACTGAGTATGACAGCATGACATGGAGGAACACAGGGGTCCCTGGGTGTGACATGGTGGAACATCGAGGTCAGTGGGTATGACAGCATGACATGGAGGAATATTGGGGTCCCAGGATGTGACATGGAAAAACATTCGGGTCCCTGGGTGTGATATAGGGGGACATCAGGGTCCCCAGGTGTGACATGGAGGAATATGGGAGTCCCTGGGTATGAGAGCATTACATGGAGGAACCATCAGATCAGGGTCACTGGATATGTCATAGAGGAGTTTTTAACCCCTTCCCTTTTTATTTATTTGGGGGGTGGGGGGGCGCAAGTAGCTGGTCTTGCCTAGGGTGTAAAATAGTGTAGCACCGGCCCTGACAGGAGATGTCAGAGCACATGTTTAGCACATTGCGGTGTACAAATCGGACACCTAACTTTTTTGAGAACCAGTGACATTTTGACAGTAATCAGTGCTAAAAGTATGCTCTGTTACTGTACTAATTACACTGGCAGGGAAGAGGTTTCACACCAGGGGCGATCAAAGGGTTAAGTGTTCCCCTAGGGTATGCTTTATAACTGGTTGGGGGATGGACTCACTGGATGAACACAGAGATCCGTGTTCTTGGTTAGCAGGATCTCAAGATCACTGTGCTCATCCCTGACAGAACGGCAGTCTGCCTTGTTTACATCAGCAGACCGCCATTCTACCTCCCTGGGGAGTGATCGCGGGTGACCATTCAGCGTAGGGTGGCCAATCAGGTATGTAGTTTCATGCAATAGAGCCGACCTGCCGCAGTATGTATACTGTGGCTGGTCGGAAAGTGATTAAAGATATCCTCTCCCCCCCTCCCCTCCTAACACCTATGCTGACTAATCTGTATAAGAAAGATGTACCTTATATGTCCTTACCTATGTTCAGCCTGCTATGGTCCAGTCACGTGATCCCACTCCACCTGCTTCAGCAAGTGACTGCAGGGTAGAAGAGGGAGCACCAACATTGGCTGTTGTTGAACGTTCTTTCTCCTCCCTTGCATCCTCTGCTGGTTGAAATGGGATCACATGACCTGACAAGAGTGAGAATGGGTACCAAAATATAATAGGTAATCTTTTTTACATAGACTAGACCAGAGCTGGACTTGCCTACCGGGTTCATGGAAAATGTCCCGGTAGGCCAGCAAGTCTGCCTGCCCTGGGGCCACTTTGAGGGTAGCGGCGCCTATAAAGAATATGTCTGCAGGTTCGGCCGACATGGCAACTGCTCATGCGCCGTTACAAAGATTGCCGGGCTCGGATTTTGGGCAGATGGTGCATGCGCAGTGCCAGTGAGGTAATGGTGGCAGGTGGCGCCATTTTTAAATGTATTTCACTCGTCTCCGTGGTGGTGTGCGCCAGTTTCCACACATCACGGTCGGCCGGGTATTACAACTGGACCTCTCCGGGTACCGCAACCTCTGACCACCTGTCCTGTTGCACTTCTGTACATGTCTGCACAGCCTATGACATCTCCTGTACCATGTACACGCACAGCCTCTGACATCTCCTGTACCATGTCCGCACTGCCTCTGACACCTCCTGTACCATGTACCCACAGACTATGTCATCTCCTGTAAGATCTCCACACAGCCTATGACATCTCCTTGTACCATGTCTGCACAGCCTATGACAACTCCTGTACCATGTCCGCACAGCCTATGACAACTCCTGTACCATGTCCACACAGCCTCTGACATCTCCTGTACCATGTCCGCACAACCTCTGACATCTCCTTTACCATGTCCGCACAGCCTCTGACTTCTCCTTTACCATGTCCGCACAGCCTCTGACATCTCCTGTACCTTGTATGCACAGCCCATGACATCTCCTGTACATGTCTGCACAGCCTCTGACATCTCCCGTACCATGTATGCACAGCCTCTGACATCTCCTGTACCATGTATGCACAACCTCTGACATCTCCTGTACCATGTATGCACAGCCTCTGACATCTCCTGTACATGTCTGCAACCTCTGACCATCTCTTGTCTTTTATCATGTGTGCAGTCTCTGAGGGGGAGTCTGGAGAGGAGTCAGGAGTGGGAGTGCCGTTGGGATGAGGGTCATGGGAGAAGTCAGATGTGTGTGGACTGTGGAGAGGAGACTATAGGATAAAACCAGAGCCACCAAGCTGGAGCCGACAGACTGAGCCCTGCACTATGCACCTGGGAGGAGGTCAGTGACAGCTCCACCAGATCAGTCAGGTTACCCCTTATATCTGTAACCCCCCCTTACCTTAGTATTTTCTTTCTGCGGAAGGTGGTCTCTGGTCACATTTCCAGAGTTCCTGGGGTTCCCCTTTAAATTCAGAGTCTGCAGGATTTCCCCTTACAGTGCAAGGGGGAACTCTGCGGACTCTGATGTAAAGGCAAATTTTGATTATTCTTTATTCTGGCAATATATCACCATAGCAATAAGTAGACTATTGATAATTGCTCCACTTTGACCACTTTTAACTGGAATATATATACACACACATATATATATATATATATATATATATATATAAAGCCCTATGTGATTTTATATCTGTCTTATTTACATATAATATACTCTTTAAAATGCACGGTTTTCCCTTTTATGAACAAAAAATGATGACGTTATTCTGTTGGGTTGGTATAATAATGCTATGGGGAAGGTATGAAATTTTTTCCAGGGCTGGTTTCTATTCCCAGTCTGGCCCTGGGCTAGGCAGCATAGATGTTAGGAGGGGGAATGGCCATTTTAAAGAATATTTAAGTTGAGGCTGGAAATCTCCTTTAAAGTGGCTGTAAACCCTTACATTACCCAATGACTAGCCTCAAGTTATACAAGAGAAGAAACAAATCCTCTTACATAAGTTTTACCTGTTAATCTGTAGTCTTTTTTTCTCTATATCCATTCAAAGTCCAGGAATAATTAAGCTTGCCTGAGCTGTCATAAAAGAGGAGGCGGAGAGTTGTAGTTACATTCTGCAAAGCTCAGTGAGGAGAGCTCTGAGAGCTGATTGGAGGGAAAGGACACACACCCCTTCACACAGCACACAGGAACAGAGCTGAGGCTGTCAATCAGCCAGAGCTCGCTCCCTGTCACCTTTTTTCTCTTGGAGTCAGGAAAACTTGTCAGAAGTGATTTGTACTGACAAAAGAGGAATGAAGCAGCAGACAGAAATAACATTTAGTGCTCTTTATTGAAATAAGTACACACTATAGAGGCATATGCTTTGTTCATTTTGCATGCGTGAGGTTTACAACCACTTTAAGACTGGAACCTTGGTGTTAAGCATTGGAGGAAAGTGTTTAAAGGAGAAGTACAACCAAAGCTCGTTTGTCTGTACATCTCCTATGGATCACAGGAGTGCAGTTCGTTCTGTACGCCTGTGACCCGTTTTCAGCAGAGAGCGGTCTGAAGTCCGCTCTCTGCTGAAGTCACTGAAGTCGGTCCAGGCACCACATCATCACGACAATGGAAGTTGGGATCCGCCAAGTGCCTGGACAGACACCCGGCTCCACGTCTCAGCGAGCTGCTGAGAGCCTGAGCCGGCCGCTCCCTGCCCCCTCCACAGCCCAGGGCTCCAGTGAGCGAGGAGGGGGCAATCAGAGAGCTGCTCACTGACAGTCAGCTCTCTGCTCAAGGAGCTGTTAGAACCAAGCGATCAGAGGTGTTCGATCGCTCAGTTCTCAGTGTAGAAGCGCCGGTGGCAGATGCAGCATTGGACCAATGCTGCATCCAACTAGGTAAGTATAATACTGGGAAAAAATGTTTTTAAATAAATTATTTTAATTTAGATTAAATAATTTAAAGCAATTCTTTTCTTTTAAGTAAATCTAAAGTATCTGCCATACCACAGTTAGCTCTTCTGTTCACAGCTGACTATGTTGACAGTTTTTAAAAAAAAATCATGAGCGTCTAAGCATTCAAATGACATGGTAATTTCTAATACCATAGCAAAGCTTTTTTGACTTTCCATATATTTGTGGATTGGTAGGAATCTGTAACTCATTTCAAGGCTGCTAGTCTGTATTTTTAGTCCATGTATTCCACATATGGGCCATGAAAGAAAATTTTTATATTTAAAAAATCAGACATCTGCTTACATCTAACTTGGTTGATTAAAAGGTTAACATTTCTCAGTTCCAATTATATCTTATTATATCTTCATAACTTTAGATTTTCTTTCTGGAGCTAGACATGCTATCTAAGGAGCCTAAGTATGTACTTGATATTCTCTAAGGACACCACTTAATGTCTGCGACCTGGGTTCTCTGAAATATTCTTACATTCACAGAAACCAACAAGAACATGTCAAGCCTTTTCTGTGGAACTTACTGAGAAAATGAAACATAAATTATTTTCTTTGTAACATGATTTATATGGATTTGACAATGTCTGCTTCTCAAGCCTAATGCATTGATCCATTTTCTGTTCACCTGATATTTCAGAATTTCTCCATTTTTGAAAATCATTTAAACAGTAGATATTATGCTTTGACTTCTAAAGTTGATGTCAACCATTTCTTCTGTAGAGACCCTACAATATACTATAACAAAAAGCAATTTTTGGAATCTTCAAGAAGGACCCTGCCTCTGACAGCTTTGGAGTGCTCCTAAGCTTTTTTAGTTATTCATTGAGTTATGCAATGTATTTGTCATCATATAGGATTATCCCATTCTGAAAATGTCTGCCTTTTTTTGACAAATCTGTGAACTAGAGTCACTTAGTCATTTTTAAGTTACAGTGGAAAGTTTCTATTTTTTGGCTGTGGAAATCTATCTTAAACCGTCAGCCATAACTAACTTATGTCTGTAGCTATACCTGGAAAATAATTAGTCTTGTTCACACCAAACAAATGAAATCTGCACCATATTAACCCGTTGCCGACCGCCCTATAACAGTTTTACTGTTACTACGCGCTGAGCAGGATCACTTATACATACATGATCCTGCACTTTCGGGTATCCGGCATGAGTGCACCCCACTAGCAGCTACCTCCTGCTGTGATTTTACACAGTGGGTTCCTGCGGACCCGATGTCCGCTGGCACCCACTTATCATTCGGTACACAGACAGAATGGCGATCTGCCTTTGTGTTAGTAGGGAAGGCATTGATCCTGCCTTCTCCTAGTAAAAGCGCCTCCCCCCACAGTAAGAAAACTGTCTAGGCACACAGTTAACCCTTTGGTTGCCTCTGATATTTAACCCCTTCCCAGCCAGTGTCATTGATCACTGTATATGTGTCACTGGTCCCCAAAATGTGTCAGAAATTGCAGTTAGTGTCACAACTGTCCGCCACAATATCGCAGTCCCGCTATAGGATGCTGATTGCCGCCATTACTAGTAAAAAAAAAAAAAATATCTCATAGTTTGTAGACGCTATAACTTTTGTGTAAACCAATCAATATACTCTTATTGGGATTTTGCCAACAAAAATTCAGCAAAATACATGGCCTAGTTTGATGAAGAAATTCAATTTTTTCATTTTTTTGGGATATGTTTTATAGCAGAAAGTATAAAATATAGTTTTTTTTTTCTTTAGCGCACAAAAAAAAAAAATTCAGAGTTGATCAAATACCATCAAAAGAAAGCTCTTTTTGAGGAGAAAAAAAGGACATACATTTTGTTTGGGTACAGCGTCGCATGTCAGTGCAATTGTCAGTTAAATTAACCAAGTGCCGTATTGCAAAAAATGGCCTGGTCATGAAGGAGAGTAAATCTCCTGGATGGCAAGTTGTTAAAGAGCTTTTGATACACTAGTTTAAATCTTTAATACTCCTATCCCTGCAGACCACTGATTAAAATATACCTACCCAGCTGGCTATATTTATTAGAGGAAGGTTGTAGACATGATCCAGCTTCTAGAAATTTTTCTTAAAAAATACTGGTGTAGCACCCTCCTAGGTAGGTGCTAGGAAAAGCATATTGTGGCCCTGTCTGCTTATCAGGGGGGCCTGATCATTCAGCTAGGCTGTCATGTGTTTCCAGGTGTGTCTGTTGAGTCTGAGGAGTCTCCCCACTGTGTCCAATGAGGGGTCTTATTGGACAGTGGAGGAAACCTAGCCAATAGTACACCAGGGCTTGTATCTATCCCAGAGGGCAGGGTCTGCCCCAATGCACCCTGGGTTGGGGTATAAGTCTGAGGGGAGCACATGACAGAGCATCTTTGGCAGGAAGCAGAGTCCCAGGAGGAGGCTGACAGCTGTCACTCCTCCTGTCAGAGAAAGCAAGTGTGTCCTGAGTGGTCGGCCTAGAGGACCAGAGGTTGAGCTGGGCTGCAGGAAGGGATCCAGCGTGCTGTGGACCAAGTGGAGCTGCTGGGCAACAGTGTTTTGAATACTCAAAACTGCCCAGGGGTCTGCCTAGGATAGGGGACCACTCCAGAAGGTCAAAGGGATCCGGGAACCAGCTAACCAGTAGAGAGGTTTAGAGAAAGGGAGTGCCTGTGTCTAAACCCTGAAGAGAAGTGAGAGAAAGGGGGCGCCGTTGTGGGACCTGAAGTGTTAAGCAGTGCAGCAGTGTATACAAATAGCTACCTCAGCAAGGAGTGCTTAAGGAAACTTAAAGAGGATTTCTTTATTCAGAAAAGCAGTCACAAGTCAGTTCAGCATTAACAGGCATCCGGCCAGTTTTAACCAGCGTTAACCGGCGTTGGCCGGCATCTTGCCAGCATCAAGTCAGTGCCAATCGGCATTTTTCAAGTGTCTCCCGCCAAGTTGTACATAGTTGAGCCAAAGGAGTATCCCACTCCTCCCTTCTCCTATCCAAGTTACAAAATAAATACAAAACCCCAAAGATACTGGACTGGTCATTGTCTCAGTGCTCACACTTGGAGAAAAATGCTCAAAGGGACTTTTATTGCACCCGATGACCCAGGGGGACCCATATCCAGCAAAACGGCTGGGAATCTTGCTACACTAATATAAACATCCATACTTGGGTTGCATGAGCAAGCCTGTTTTTACTACTGGAGAAGGGAAAGGAGGCAAAAACAAATACATTTAGTATTTAGTAGAGTTCAGCTTTAAACAAATTCTTCTTAGATTGAGCCACATTCAGTAATGTATCATTTTTAGCTCATTACTTTCCACAGAAAAGTCTAGGACCCATTGGTATCTCAGACAAAAAAGCAGAACTACATAATGAACCAATCCCCCCACCTGCTCTGCACCTTTCTGGCCTTATTTTAACATTTATCTGATTTGACTCAAACATTGTATACTTTAAAACTACAGAGAAAAGAGGAATATCTTCTAAATGAGTGCGTTTTTTCACATCGCACATGGGCTGCAGCTACCAGAGGCTCGTGTTGATATACAGGTGGTTGGGGCAAACAAGATCTGACGGTCACTTTGATACAATTCATACTAAGCTATTTGCCTCAACTAAATGATCATATACCCCTACCTGCTGGCTTATCGAAGGCGCGTTCCAGTAATCATCAAAAATTGGCGCCCGCCTGTGTTATATACGCCGTCGGGTGGCTACCAGGCCGGTGATGTATGTTGTGTACCGCACATGCTCAAATGATTGAGGGATTTCCAATGAGTGGAATTGCTTAACTTGGCAAACATGGAGGGTCTCTGAGGAAGCGATGTGTGAACAACTTGTTCTGGAAACGCGTTAGCCTTCCTGACCATGTTTTCTAACAACTATACTATGTCATAGATGGTACAATAAACCCTCTGAGACAATGTTTACAATATACCTTTTTCATGTATTTTATGGTCACATTTCTATCTTTTTTGTATGTGAATAAAATTTACCTTTTTATACAAACGATTGTAATTTGATGTGCTCATCCTTTTGTGACAAAGTCCTATCTCCATGGGTGGGAGAGATATCTTTCCTAGAAACCCCTCTCTTTTCCTTTTAAATGTCTTACTAAGGATGTTGATGTAGACGTTGTTCATAGGACTGATACACCTTTATATCTTTATTAATGAACAGATTTCTTAAAAAGTGCATCTTGCGTATATTGATTCAGAAAAACAATACAGCCATACAATGATACATATGTCCCATATGGGGACTACCATACATACACCTTCCAACAATATATACATGCTTAGAGATGCAGAGACATGGAGGTGTGCATATTTTCCACGATTGGTCAACACCTTTTGCGGAGTGCGAAGCTTCTTCAGAACAAATCACACAATGTATCAAATGCTGCTAGATATAATAAAACTTGTATCAATTTATTTGCATTTAAAAAACAAACCAAAACATTTAATCTAATCTCATATCTCAAAACTCATATGCATGCACATGCTTTTATTTGTGTTTTTATGCACTTTTTTGTATATAGGAGTTTTTTCATGTTTCGGCTTTTAGACTCTTTCCTGTCATCATTTCCTTTTCCTGTTTGAGCCTGATAGAAAGATAGAGGAGCATTATAATTACTTTTTGGTTACTGCTCAGAATTGTGTCCTAGCTCTAGCTATATTGAAGAGGAGGAGGATAAAGAGGAGACTAGGCCATCAGTGTCTGTCCTAGGTTCATCCTATGTTTTGTGAAGGTGTGAGTAAAGGGCAGTTCTGGTCCTTATATGGGGAATTTCAAGCACACCTAGAGAAGTTTTTTACTTGTGCACATGTACATCGGAAGGTAGATGTGCAATTGAGTTATGTACATATTTACATACATACCTCCAATTACATGTATGCATATGAATAATTTTGAGTAAGGGATAGTAAAACAGTGGTCTGTCAAAAGACAACAGTGGTCTGTCAAAGGACCGGTTTAAGGTTAATTGAGAAAAAGGGCAAATAAATGTTTTTGGAATGTTTTATTGGTCAAGTTCAAGTTATCCAGGCCTCTATCTTGAGTACACACAGTGTTGATGTAGACATAGCATATAACATAGTAGTGATAAATAGCATTCATAAAAAAACATTTTGTATGGAGATTATAATTGCACAATTGCCTATCTGGATATGCATGTGTAGCCGGGTCGCACGGCTGGCATTGTTCAAACTGTTATCTGTTATTAAAGTTCTGCAAAGACAGTGACTCTGGAATTATGGGAGATATAGTCCCGGAGGAGCCAGGATCATAGACTGCTGTGAGAGAGAGAGACTCTTCTCCCAGGGAGCAGTGGGATGCATGTAGCTTGCTGGGAGTGTCTTTATAAAGGGGGGCGGGATTGATTCTCGCTCTCTTGCCTCGAGAACAGCGCACTAGAAGGAAGGGGAAGAGCTGCTGCGGATAGGAGAATAGGACGAGGACACCGGAGCTGAAGCGAGCGGTGTGAGTGTGTGGCGAAGTCTCGATGGCGTGATCAAGCGGAAGGTTGCTGGCAGGCAGAAGGAGACGCTGAGCAGAGCGTAGTTCCTGGTTTGGGTGAGAGACCCAGGCTGAGCCAGGGCAAGACTATCAAACTGTTTGCTTTAACAAGGCCATACTGACATATAGATAAACCACTGGAAACTGCAGTTATACATATAGTGCAAGGTGGGTGAACTAGCCCTCCATCCCTCTACTCAGTCTTAGGCTGTTAGCTGTTGGGACGCATCAGGATCTGTTTGCCTACATCTCTGTGGATTACAATTATTGATTGCCTGGGGGAATACAGTTCATCATCATTACCTATATTGGATTACAATTACTTTCTTTGGATTGTTGGGATTTCCTTGCCGGTGAAGACTAGTGAGGCCTCACTCTCCAGGAGACTTTTGCAATTCAGCACTCTAACAAAACCATATTTTGACTAACCTGTAAGAAACATGATGCTATTACATGTTCTTGCAGTCCAGATTAGACCACGCAGACACAACTCTACTACACTACTACTACACTAAAATACCAATTGCTGCAGAGGAATCTCTGAATCTTGGTATGCATTGAACACAGGAATGTGGCAGGCTCTGCAGCTAACGCTTTCTCCTCCAGGGTGACACTGGTCTATGTAAATTGTGGATACCACAAAGGATGCAGCAGCTGTGACTGAAACTTCTAAATATTTCTGTATTGTTGTCTGTGGCCTTCTGTCCTGCTAAGCTGACAACAGCACATTACATTTCACAATGACAGGAAGTGATGAAAAATCTTTCCAATTGGGTGAAAGACATAAATTAAAACTTGACACTAAAACCCTCCCAACTCTCGCAGTTCCTATGCTCCCTTCTGACCAGGGCCATCTTACCGAATGGGCATGCTGGGCAGTTGCCCGGGGGCTCCACCTACCTAGCGACCCAGCCCCAGCCAAACATTAGTCTCATGTGCATCCCGCCGCCGAACTTAGCAGGTGGCAAGCGCCTGTCGGCCCTGCGCTGCAGTCAGGCCACTTGGGCTGTGGTGGGGGAGACCACAACTGCAGGAATGCCTGTCTGCCTCCATGGGAACAGGCACACACAGGACAGTCAAGTCTAAAAAAAATGTAATGAGAGTAGATTCCTTAATTGGCCTCTATAAAAATGACACTCTCGAGGGTATCTGAAAAGGCACCTATTGATCCCAATGGAGAAAGTCTGAAAATAAAACTTGGGAATGTGGATTGGATGGATCCAAAAGGTGAGGATCCAAAACCAATTCACCAGAAAGAGGTGATCAAAGATAGGTGCCGATGATACACTAAAAATAATAGCCGGGGTGCTAGGAATAGTGAAAAATAGAACAATATTTATTTAGGCACTTATGCCTGGTGAAGGAACGCATGACATATGTGAAAACAAGACATAATAAAATCAATTAAAACCACATAAGAACAATGGATATGCAGCAACTGTACCCAAAAACATTGATAAAGTGGTATAATGCACAGCATGTGGTGAAATCACCTTGTGAATAAGACAACATGGAAAAACTCAACTCATGTGGGGGTATTTGCACAGCGAAAGATGATCCTGGGAAATAGGAATTGTGGGGCTGTAGCGCTGTGTCAAGACCAGCAACCAACTGGAGTAGAGTGAAATCCTCTGGGAAAAGTCCAAGATCAATATTGAGCAATGGAGGATTGTCCGGTCATGGACTATATCATTATAGCATGATAGACAGGCAAGGGTTTTCACAGAGATGATGGTAAAATTGCAATGAATGGTGATATCACTGAAAATGCAGGCGGCCCAGAAAAATAGTGCACTTCGCTCCGATGGCAGCCGTTGGGTCTGGTGCATGAGATATCACCTGTCCACAGGGTGATGCACTGTCAGACCATGTGGTGTACGAGGATAAACAGTAATGGAGTCCTCCGTGCTGGGCTGGGGAGAGACGGTATGCACCGTTGTGAGTGTGGGCTAAATGAAGATAAAGTTCATACCTCCATATACGGTGGCAGGACCCCACCGGCTCCAACAATCCTCCGTCGGCGTCTTCCCCTCTGTACTTGGCTCAAGCCTCGCTCTGAGTAGCGACGAATGGGTCCGTGGATATCGGCCCTACGTCACATCCAGTGTGGCGAGCAGTACGCTGGGGGAGCCTTAGTTGAGCCGGTGATGGAGGGGTCGAGAGTGCCCCGAGGAGGTGGGCAGTCAAGTCTGACTCCTGTTCATGTGTGTGTTCACCGGACCCAGCCGCTGAACTTGGAAACTGTCATTAGCCTTGCACTGCTGTACCAATAAATATCGCCTTATTGATAATTTGCATTTTTATGCTTGTGGGTGATTGTGTAGGCAGGGCCACAGTGCACGGCATTGCCCAGGGGCCCTTTAATGCTCTTAAGATGGCACTGCTTTTGAATGCCCACTGGTTCGGACTCCCTCTTACAGTGTTCAAGCTGGAATGCCAGGAAGGGCACTTCCCTCATGCACTTTCATTTTCCATCTCCTGTCTCTCAAAACACTCCTCGGTTCCTAGACCAGATTCTGCTCTTTAATAAGTAATAAGTATCAAGACGTGGGATATAAGGTTTCCAGATGGTACTGCACCTCTTAACTCCTCCATTCAATATACCCTTGTGTCCTGGACTCTTGTTGCCAGTGTAATGCACCTCAGGCAGACTTGTTACATTTATTTTGGTCATGCCCCTGTAGCACTGCTCCCTAGGGGACTGCTGAGAATTGCACTTTCTGGATTCCCCTGGGTTACCCGTAGCAACAGTCTGTAGAAACCTATCACTTAAGACGCATGGCTCAGACAATGAACAGTCCAGGGGATTTGGTTTTTGTGTTTTATTTAGAACTGGGATGGGAGAAGGGATGAGTGGGATACTCCAACTATGAACTATGCACAAATCTTGAGGACAACTAGCTGTAGTGTGCAGCAAGGCCACTGCTTCCCCTTGCCTCTGAAGTAAAGATAAAGAATATGATCCTGATTTAGTTTCTCTTCAGGGTCCTAACTTGGCACCCCCTTTCTAACTTGCAGTGCGTGCTAGCCCCTGTCCACTGACTCTCCACTGGAGTCCTCCCCTTCCTGGGAAGACCCCTGGCAAGCTTCCCGGTACTCCGCTTGTCAGCATCCACTGGACCTCCTGGCTCAGCACCACATTTCTGGCTCACTAGGCCAACCGCCTGTGACCACCTTCCATACAGACAGGAGGAGAGACAGCCTTCACCCTCCTCCTGGGACCTGGATTCCCGCCCAAAGACCCCTGTCACATGTGCCCCTGGCTTTTATAACAAATCCCAGGATGCACCACTGTTTGTGCCAACCCATTGGGACAGTTACAAAAGCCTGTGTGTCACTGGCTGGGTTTCCTCCGCTGTCCAACATGCTCCCCTATTGGATACAGTGGGGACACTCCCTCAGGCCAGATGAATCACACATGGACACATGCAACAGGCATAACTATTGATCAGGCTCCCCTGTTAAGCAGATGAAGCATGCTATATTTTACCTGCTACTCCCCTGTAAAGCAGGCAGAGCAAACTACTGTCCTTCCTAGCACCTATCTAGGAGGGTGCTACACCCCCAACTACACAGTTTCTGGAGCTTTTTTTCTGCTCTACCATAATGGCTTCCCCTTCAAAGTCTACAAGAACTTGGTCATTATCCACATGGTAATGCAGCCTGTTCATGTATTCCAGCCCTATGGAAATCCCTTCATTGCCCACGATTCAACAATGGTTTCTCATGATTCAGAAATGGTTCCTCTGCATGGACAATTTACAACAAATGGATGATCCTGACCAGTACAAACAAATTATGACCCTCTCCTTCTACTTTGGAGACACCATAAATGTCTTCTTTTCCTGATATACAAAGTTCTCCTCCACTCCTTCATCATATGGGAATTTCCTGCATGTACTTGCCTTTGTTGCCATACCCGCCCAAAGCAGATCCTGCTTACCCCCCTCTACTTTTCTCTTATTATTCCCTCATACTCCATTCCTACCAGCCCCTCCTTCTTCTTCTTGACCCATTAACTTTGTCTCAGTTTGTTATTTTGAAATGCTCCCTATGTAATGTATGCTTACGCCTGGCTTGGTTGGGCGCCTAGGATCCTCCTCTAGCCCCTATTCCTAGCAGGCCTTGAGATTACAGTTACATCATTGGTCTTCTTCATAAGCATTATTTACAATGTTGTACTATGGTTTCCTCTTGGAGAGTTGTCTATGCTTGACGATGCTATTTTTCCTCTGTTTAAACATGTATATTTAATAAAAACACCTTCTCCTAAATAAAGGATGCATAAAAAATATATAAAAAAACTTGACAGACATTGAACTTTTTCCAGTGTATCCAGATCATCAAAAAATAGCTGAAGTAAAGCTTTAGGGCTCTTTCAGACGGCCGCTGCGCTGTTTTTGTCCGCTGCGGGACTTTTTTTTTTTCACAGAGCGGATGACATTTTGCGCACCAATAAGCTGTGAAGAAAAAAAAAAACATGCAGGGAAGAGAAGGAGGGATGCTTTAAAGGGGGAAGGGAGGGACATACTTTATCTGTTTTTGTTTACAAAAAGTTACAGCCAAAGTAATTGTGATTGTCCTTTAGGTTAATCATTTGAAATAATAAAAAACAATATGATGTTCAAACTTTTGACTTCTTTCTTTAATAACTACATAACACAGTACTTGTACTTTTACTTTCAGTACTTGAGTAGCAATTTAAAAAAAAAAAAACTACTGGTACTTTTACTTTCAGTACTTGAGTAGCAAAATTTAAAAAAAAAACTACTTGCAATACTTAAGTACAAAAAATGTTGAATACTTTAGTACTTCTACTCAAGTCACTTTTTGATAGAGCACTTCCACTTCTACTCAAGTCATTTTTTGATCGAGCACTTGTACTTTTACTCAAGTATGAGATTCGAGTACTTTATACAAGTGTGTATATATGTCACATGTTCTTCTAACCTCTCTCTGTTTTTGTGTTTCTTCTGTCATTGCTTGAATATCAGCTTGAGCCAGGGGCACATCACAGATTATGATCCTATGCATTTTTAGCTGTCAAATACACATACATTGGCTGGTTTGTGCATAGTTGCCAACATTTCAAAAAAATTTCCATGACACCTTTTTTTTTTTTATATATATATATATTTCTTTATTAATTTTCAAAAAATTAAAAATGTACAGATACAAAACCAACTCTTTTCATATCTTATTACAGGTATTTTTTCAATTTTCCTCCCCACCCCTAATCTACCCCCTCCCTCCCCAATCCCCACTCATACATTAACATTTCCTTTGTCCCCATTCCATTTAGTATATTCCTTTGTTTTTTTAAACTCCATCCAATCATCCCAGATGTTATCCCACCCTTCTGGCTCATCTTCCCTCCACTCTCTTAAATATTCTAAAGATCTTATTTTTTCCACTCTATTAACCCAGTCTCCTAATGTCGGGGCTTCTTCTTTCTGCCAAAATAACGGAATCATACTCTTTGCAGCATTCATTAGGTGGGGTATCAGAGAGGCTTTGTATTGTTTAACTGAACTCTTAGTTCCATGAAATAAACAATACCAAGGCTCTTCCGGTATCTCAATCTTCATAATTTTTTCAATTTGGTATAAAACCTCCTTCCAATATTTTTTTATTTTCTGGCAATCCCACCATAGGTGGACCATTGTGCCTACCTCTTGGCATCCCCTCCTACAGTATTTAGATTTCTTTCTTTGGTAGTTGTGTACTTTATCTGGGGTATTGTACCATCTTGCGATGCATTTATAGTTCATTTCTGCTGTGTAGCATTCAGTGACCAGTGATGGCAGTATTGCATTGCCCTTAGCTTCGGCATGTAGCAATATAGCAGCATTATTTATCTTCAAATAAACTTTGCACCTTATATTGACAGAGAGCTTACAATTCAGACTTCCTAGAGTCTAGCAAGGTCAAACTAAATTTTATGATGCTTTCTACAACTTACAAGAGCTTATTTACTGAAGCCTTACTAAACATGCAGTGATGAGTCATCAAAATCAGTAAAGGTTAGAATTTAGCAAAATATTAAACAATTATAATATATAACAGTTTTCTACATATCTATATATGCTAGTTATATATATATTTCATTGTTAATATTATGTTACATATATAAGATCATAACGTATCTGTAAATCCTCTTTTTAAATGAATCTAAATACAGAAAATACTGACTAATGTATATGGTTATCACACAAACAAGATTATCTTGGTATAGCGTCAGCTAGACTTTATCTTAAAGAAAGTCAACAGACTATTTATTCATTACCTTAGGTCAACACAGCATGTCTGGGGTAAACCTGTTGAATAGACACCTTTCTGTTAAAGGACATTTAACCTTTCAGTAACCTGACAAAAATGGATGTCATTGCTTCATAATTCTATACAGAACAAAATATAACATTTCATTTTCTTCTTATTAAATTTAACCTCCCCAAATAACCCTGACAATGTGTAAGGGGAAATAAGCAGCACATCGCGTAATCCCGTTTAAATACACACAGAGATTTATTAAAATTGCACTTACGATAGGTGGCTTGCATATAGGCACCTCGGAAACATCAAAGACAAGGCAGAGATCGTGGCGTCCCGCGTGTATGTAAAAGCCAGCGTCTAGGGGGCGTGACAGTTGTGCGTCCGGTACCGCCCGACCGGTTTTGTCATACGTGACGTCGTCCGGGGCGTGGTTCCTATAAGCAGAGGTGGTGACAGGCTCAGTAAGCAGCAATCTTGGGACACACACTTCAAGGGACAGGCAAATAAAGATCAAGGACTGCCTGAGCAAATCAGGGACAGTTGGCAAGATCCTGGTAGTAACACACTTCCTACTGTCCTAGAGTAACAGTGTGCACTTGTACCATATCTATGGAAGAACAGCATTGTCACCCTAAGATGCTCTCCAGACATGCCCGGCGCTAGGAGGAACGAACTAAGCAGAGGGCATACATGATTGGGTGAAAGATGAACCGAGCTGCAGGGGTTAACTGGGAAAAAAGTAGGTGGTCAGTGCTTAACCCTTACCTTATTGGTCAGTCATACGGGGTGATGGGGTGGAGCTGTAGAACTATAGCTGCTGGGTAGGAGTGGTTTGGGTCACTCTTTGAGGAGAAACCGTGATAGAACGTGTGTGTAGCCGGCTTGCTGCATCTCCACCTGCCACAGGAAAGAAAATGAGTGAGTTGGAGGGATTGCTGTCCCGGCTAAGAGAGTTGGCTGAGGTGTATAGCTCAGACTGGGTGCAGGGCCAGGTATCTAGTACCTTACAGGGGGCTATGCAAGGTTTCTTCTCAGATGAGGCCTGCCTCAACACCTGCTCGGAGGTCTAGACCTCCGGAGCGCTTTAGCCCTGATCGGGCCCCCAGGGCTCAGCGTCGCTCAGGGAGTCCCCCTAGGGACCCTTTAGGCCCCCCTGCGAGGCATGTGCCTGCTTCTGCTGGTGGGAGCTCTGGGAGGAATCCCCATCTTGGATGGAGCCCACGGGGGGGGACACTCACCGCCACACAGCCACGGTCCCCTCCTCCATTATCCTGTGTCCAGACAGTGTGGCAGGTGTAGCTGGCAATGTCCCTGCCAGTACACCTGCTCTGCGTGGGAGAGGATTGCCAGCGGGCTCCATCCGGGATCACTATGGACGGCGGGTGAGCGGGGACAGCCCATCAGGAGATAGGAGGTCTACAGTGACTGCCTCCAGGCCTTCTTCTCGGCCTGGGAGAGCGGAGGTGCCTGCAGAGAGCAGGGATCGCTCTGATGACATCACAGGGAGGCACGGCTTGCCCTTAAAGAGCCCACAGCTTCAGAAGAGGAACACAGCACAGAAGCTGCAGCAGACACAGAAGAGTGCACGGAAGACTGCTGGAAAGAGAGAAAGATTGTCTGCAAGTGCTGTTACTCCTGTCCACAGCCCAGCTGAGGTCCGGTCGGAAGGAGAGATCAGCATCTCGAAGGACGGTGAGCTGGAGGACGTGGTGCCAGGCGCAGCGGGGGAAGCTGGATTGATGGCTGGGGGGCCTTCCAGCCCTGGGCAGCCTGGTGAGTACCCTTTTTCTGTGTTGTCTGCTAATTTTGTGTCTGATGTCTCGGCGGGGTCGGAGGTCAGGATTTGTTGGGTTCCGCGGGGGCGTCTGGTGGCGTTGGTTCCGCGCAAGTGGGTAGGGAGGTGTTAGGGAGCCTGAGGGAATTGCTTAGCAGGTTGGAGGCAAGTATGGTGAGGGCCCCCCCCCCCAGTGACGGGTAAGTAGTTAGTGGCGCCCGTTCGCCCCAGGTGGGGCAATCCGCGGGGGGCGCACAGACGGATGGCAAATCTCAGGGACAGGCTTCGTCCACTGTGGATAAGCCCGTGGAAGGGACCAAAGAAGGAGACAAGGTAAGCCTGTCGGACTCGATGGAGTGCGAGGTGTATGTGCTTCGAGGGCCCGCTGGGAGCTCACCTGAAGCCCAAAGTTTGCGACAAGATCTGGAAAGGTGAATATGTAGAAATTTTTTCCCACCTCCCGCTGGAAAAATGTAATTTGGACAGGGTGAAGCCAGACGAGAGCAAGAAGGAGGAAGATGAAAAACAGAGGTATCGCCTTATCCCTCGTACGTTTGCCAACAGGTTGCAGGCTTTTGCGATTCTGGCCAGTGTCATTGGGGAAAAGGCGCCTGAGAAATGTTGGGCGCTGTTCTGTTACCTAGATTCTATTGGAGAGGCTCACAGAGTGTATGGTGGGGTGGTGTGGTTACATTATGACGAACAGTTTCGTCAGCGTAAGGCGATCAGGTCATCTATCCGCTGGGATCACAAGGATATCAGCCTTTGGATGAAGTTGATGACTTCTACCAGGGCGGGAAATCAGTTTTTTCCAGGGGGGGCCGGCGGTACCTTGACCTCTGGACCATCAGCCAATAGGAAAAAAGGGGTCTGTTGGCAATTCAACGACGGAACATGTAAGTTCCGCAGTTCCTGTACTTTCAAACACGAGTGTTCGGGATGTGGCTTCAGCCATTCCCTTTCCCGTTGTTTTAAGCAAGGAAAAGGGCACAGTGGGGATGCAGCTGGCAAACAGGATGACTCCACTGAAGGTGGAAAGGATGACTTCTTTCCTAAATAGGTACCCCGATCGAGAGGCAGTGGGCCGTCTCAAAGTGGGTTTTTGGGAGCAATTCCACCATTATCTTCCAACTTGTGTTCTGCTTTTCTCCACCCAGAAGTGGTTTCCGAGAAGCTGGCTAAAGAAGTTGCTCTGGGTAGGATGAGTGTCTTCCCCCCCCCCCACTTCCAGGGGTGGTGGTTTCGCCTTTGGGAGTGGTCCCCAAGAAGGAGCCAGGCAAATTTCGCTTGATTCACCATCTTTCGCATCCGAGGGGTGGCTCAGTAAATTATGGTATTGACCCGCGGGAGTGTGCGGTTACCTATACATCATTTGATGCAGCCATTTCTTAGGTTCGTAAGTAAGGCAAAGTCGGACATTGAAGCTGCATTTTGCTTGCTTCCTGTCCATCCCCAGTGTCTGCATTTGTTGGGGTGCCATTGGCAGGGTTCATATTTTGTGGATTGCTGCCTACCGATGGGATGTTCTATATCGTGTGCCTTGTTCTAAACCTTTAGTTCTTTTTTGGAGTGGGTGGTCCAGGATGTGTCGGGTGTCAACTCCATCATCCATTACTTGGATGATTTTTTGTGCATTGGACCTCCAGGCTCTGGGACCTATGCGGTTCTCCTGGGAAAATTGCAACACATTGCGGACTGCTTCAGTGTCCCCTTGGCTCATGACAAGATGGAAGGCCCGGTGACGGAATTGGTTTTCCTGGGCATTACTATCGGTTCAGTGGCCATGGAATGTAGATTGCCGATGGACAAGTTGGTGCTCCTGAGGGCGGAGGTCAAGAAAGCGTATGGATTCCCAGGATCACGCTATGGGAGTTGCACTCTTTGCTCAGTAAGTTAAACTTTGCCTGTAGGATTATACCTTTGGGGCGTATTTTCTGTCGCCGCTTGGCTGCGGCTTCATCAGGGTGTTAGGGCCTCTGGGCACTCTGTGAGGCTGACTGGGGAGCTTAAGGCGAATCTTCGGATATGGGATATCTTTTTGGAGTCCTATACCGGCTGCTCCTTTTGGATGGATGGTCCGCTTAGCAACATGGATTTGTTCCTCTTTACGGATGCGGCCAGTTCCGCAGGTTATGGAGCATATTTTTAGGGTCAATGGAGCGCTGAGCCACGGCCGGAAGATTGGGGCGAGGCAGGATTTCTATGTAACCTGGTGCTTTTGGATTTGTTTCCCATTGTGGTGTCGGTAGAACTGTGGGGGGTAGCCTTTCGGAACAAAAAAGTATGTTTTCATTGTGATAATATGGGTGTGGTGGTGGCAATCAATAACATCTCAGCCTCTTCCCCGCCGGTTGTGCGGCTTTTGCCCCATCTGGTTCTGCTTTGTTTGTGCTTCAATATGTTTATTTATGCTGTGCACCTTCCTGGTGTTTGTAACAAAGTGGCGGATGCTTTGTCTCGTTTCCAGTGGGACGAGTTTCGCGTGTTGGCGCCGGCAGCGGAGCAACATGGGAGACCCTGTCCGTGGCAGCTGTGGAAGATCGCATTGGAGTCGCCGTGAGATTGATTCGGGAGTCACTGAGCTCAGCGACTTGGGCGGCTTATGCCTGGACTTGGACGGAATGGTGTTCATTTTTGGAGGAGGTAGGGGGGATGGACCCGGGTGTGGATGTTTCCGCCTTAGTGCTTTACTTTATCCGCTGTAATTTTATACGGGGTGTATCTGCGTCAGCATTGGATCGGAAACTGGCAAGCCTTACTTTCTGGTTGGGTGGTTTTACGAAGGCATTCGCGGTGAGGCAGGCAATGGGGGGTTATCGAAAAGGCAATCACAGCCGTGATTTGCGACACCCGGTGTCTTTCTCGTGGTGGGTGCCATTCTGGGTAGGTTGCAGATGGTCTGCTCGTCGCTTATGAACAATTTTTGTTTAGGGCGGCCTTTCTTATTGGCTTTCTTTGGAGCATTCAGGATTAGCGAACTTGTAAGTCAGTTGAAACGGGTTGCCGGAGAGCTTATGCTGGGAGATGTCGTCCGCACAGATACTTCGGTGCAGATCTGTCTCAGAAGGTCCAAGATGGACCAAAGGGGCAGAGGCAGGTGGGTGGAGTTTTTTTGGGGTAACAGTCCTGGTATTTGTCTGGTACTGGCTCTGGAACATTTCCTTCAAGTGTGACCTCAGCCAGGTGGCTTGTTATTTGTGTCTGTTTTTAGAAAATGTTTGTTGGCTTCGCATTCCTTCCATTCCTTCTGGCTGAGGGAGTGGTCAGGCGCATTGGTAGGTGGGAATCTAGTAGATTCCACTCGTACATCAGGCCCCAACTTGTTTAGGCGCTTATTGTTCAACAGGGCCCCTCTTGTTTGTTCTTGGTGTTTTTTCTGTTTTTTGTTGTTCGTCTAGTTGTTAAGTGTCCGTGGGTACACTGTGTTTTGTTTCTTTGCAGGTGTCACGTAGTGCCTAATATGGATCCTCGGGCATTCATATGTCTTCTGAGGGGCCAAGAGGACTGAAGTTAGACCTAACGGTAGACAGTTGAGCTTACCCAGGGAGGCCAGGAGGGTTAGGTGGATAGGAGTGCCGGGTATGCTGTGGAGCCATGTATTTCCAGAGATTCACAGCTTGGCAAGATTGGACAGGGCCCCTGATGTTTTAGTACTTCAGGTTGGTGGTAACGATCTGGGCCTCCGCTCCATGAAGGAGCTGATACGGGATGTGAAGTTCGATTTCTTGAGACTTCGTACTTCCTTTCCTGGAATGCTCATTGTGTGGTCCGACATAGTAGCACGCTCTTCGTGGCAAGCAGCCAGGTCTGTTGAGAAACTTAACAAGGCCCGTATTAAAGTAAACAAGGAGGTGGGCAGGTTTGTTAGCAGGAATGGGGGTCTGGTGGTTAGGCACTTGGACTTGAAAAGCGATATGTGGCAGTTCCCCTTGGGGTGACGATGTTCATCTCCATGCCATTGGCAATGATTTATGGTTTTTGAGGTTGCAGGATGGGATTCAGAGGGCTTTTCGTGTGTGGAGGGGTGCACAAGTGTAAGGTGTCACACTTGTATCGCTATGGTGGTTTGGAGTCCTTCACAGGGGTCTAAAAGCTGGTCTTTTGGGAAAAAATGGTGGGGACCTATCCCAGGTATGGCGTCCTCTAATTGGTACAGGTGGGTGTTTGAGGTCAGCTGTGTTAGTCCCCGAGGCGGTGCTTAGCGGCTGGGGGTGTGACTAGGCCAAATGGTGACACAGACACAAAAGTTGGTGGTAATATGGTACTGTCAAGGACCTGCAACCAAGTTTAAACTGGATTATGTTATGTTTTTGTTAAAAAGTTTTGTTGTTTAATAAAAGGCCATGTCGGCCATTTTAACTCCAAGTATGAGTAGCATTATCATTTAATAAGGTGGGATTGTTACAGGAGTTTAGAGTTGATAGCAGTTGGTGTAGAATATGTTTAGGGCAACACAGGAGCTCTGACCTGCCCGGCGCTCAGGGAATGAACTAAGTAGAGGACATACATGACTGGGTGGAAGGTGAACCGAGCTGCAAGGGTTAGCTGGGAAAAAAAAGTAGGTGGTCAGTGCTTGACCCTTACCTTATTGGTCCGTCGTATGGGGTGATGGGGTGGAGCTGTAGAAGTATAGCTGCTGGGTAGGAGTGGTTTGGGTCACTCTTTGAGAAGAAATCGTGGAACAATGTCCCTCCCTTCCGCCCCTTTTCTACTGAGGAACTCTGATTGTTGCTGTATTCAAGTTTCTTCTCCGCTTTATGTGTTGTGGCGGTTTGGGGTCCGTGACTAGGCCAATTGTGACACAGACACAAAAGTTGGTGGTAATATGGAACTGTCAAGGACCTGCAACCAAATAAAAAATTCAGCCAAGCGCTCACTCCGAAGGGGAAGACTGGCGTGCTGCTCTCCTCAGGCAGGGAACTCCAACATAGGTACATAAGAAAAAGAGAGAAAGGAGGCGCAAACACCTAGTGCATTACCCGTGGTCACTGTTAGTAATTTTAATAAAATGCCAAATGCATACTCACAGACATGAAGATAATAAAAGCGTGTTACAAGAATCCACCATACATGAACAGGAACATGTCTATGAAGCCAGGACTGCTAACGCGTTTCGGGAGTCAAGCCCCCTTCCTCGGAGCTCTGAGAAAACTATTGCAGTCACCATATCTATATGCAATGTATACAATTTTTGTTCTTGGGTTTAGTCCTTCTCATTAGTACTAATGACAAAATAAGGGTCACATGTAAACAATAATAATTGAATGAAAAATCAGTTCAGTCAGTTCAGTATTAATTCAGCCCAGTCAAGGAACTCCACAACCTTTATTGATTGACTGCAGGTTGCCTAACAACAAGAATCGATCACATTCTGGGACAAAGCTGGCTACAAAGGGTGTTTTTTAAGTAATAAAAATAAATAAATCATAATTCAGTGTATTTGTTAAAGAAGTAGATTATTGGTTAACCATTTAGGCTCTGGAAGGTATTACCCCTTTAATGACCAGGCCATTTTTTGTGATACGGCACTGCATTACTTTAACTGAAAATTGAGCGGTTGTGCGACGCACTACCGAAAACAATTTGATGTGCTTTTTTTCCCACAATTAGAGCTTTCTTTTGGTGGTATTTGATCACCTGTGTGGTTTTTATTTTTTGCTCTATAAACAAAAAAAAGTAACAATTCTGAAAAAAACAATAACAATATTTTTTACTTTCTGCTATAAAGCATTCCCAATAAAAAAAAAATATATAAAATCTAATTTTTTTCATCAATTTAGGCCAATATGTATTCTGCCACATATTTTTGTTAAAAAAAATCCCATTAAGTGTATATTAATTGGTTTGCACAAAAGTTGTCGTGTCTACTAGGAGATAGATTTATGTCATTTTTTTTTTTTTTTTACTACGTGGCGATCAGCGCTTTTTAGAGGGACTGCGACATTATGGCAGGCAGATCAGACGCCTAACTGACACTTTTGACACTTTTAAGGGGACCAGTGACATTACTACAGTAATCAGTGCTAAAAATATGCACTGTAACTGTAATAATGACACAAGCAGGGAAGGGGTTAACACCAGGGGTGATCAAAGGGTTAAGTGTGCTCCTAGGGAGTGCTTTCTAACTGTATAGGGGTTGTACTCACTGGATGAACATAGAGACCTGTGATCCTAAATAGGAGGAACACAGGATCCCTGTGTTCATCTCTGACAGAACAGCAGTCTGCCTTGTTTACATAGGCAGACCGCCGTCCTGTCTCCATGGAGAGCGATCGCAGTTGGCCGCCGGACATCGCGTGCGCCGGACCTACTGATTGGCTTCCCTCTGGCAATTCAGCGCATAATAGAGCCGACCTGCCACAGTAAAACTATGGTGGCTGGTCGGTGTGTGGTTAAAGTGTGCATTATTGGTTAAAGTAGTAGATTTTTCACCTATATTAGATACTAGGGAATTTATGTGGTAAGGTACTATGAGGCAATGGTCGCGTATGGATAAATTCTGAAGAAATCCAGACACCAGACAATCTACATTGTGAAAGGTCATCCCTCAATATACATGTCCAGCTTAATATCCATGAATTATAAAACAGTAGCACATCTGTATTAACCTCCTTAGCGGTGATCCCGAGCGTGACTCGGGGTTGGTTTTTCATATCAGGAGCGGTAACCCCGAGTCACGCTCGGGGTGGATTGCAGAGAGCGCAGCGGTGGTCTCTTACCTTCTCCTGGCGATCCAGCGATGATCTCTCATTGCTGTGACCGCCAGCCGAGAGTCCCGCCGCTCCTCCGTCCCTCCGTCGGTGTGATCACTTCCTAGTTCCGTTCCCTGCAATGCTGCATGGGAGCGGAACAAAAGAGGGAAATTCAAAAAAAAAAAAAAACGTTGCACAAAACACATTTTATATATATACACCGGTATATATATATATATATATATATATGCATATATATATATATATATATATATATATATATATATATATATATGCACACACACATATATCTATATATAATATATAATGCATGAATTATAATCTAATCAATAATCTAATTTTATTATATATATTTTATATTAAATAATAAAATAATATTATTGATTCGATTATAATTCACGTGTCTGTGTTTCAAATTTATCACATCTGGGATGTCTACTAGACTCTTGTTTTGGTCAGGTTTAAGTCAGTAATTACTAAGAATTGTAGGCCTATAATACATAACGCCAAATTTCCATGAAAAGAATTGTACCGCTTTTGGTATGTAATTCCTGACATAATCATACCGCCAGGGAGGTTAAGACAACATAGCTTTTTTTTTTACCTTAACCACTTCAATACTGGGCACTTTCACCCCCTTCCTGCCCAGGCCAATTTTCAGCTTTTAGCGCTGTTGCAATTTGAATGACAATTGCGTGGTCATGCAACACTGTACCTAAACCAAATTTATTTCATTTTTTCCCCACAAATAGAGCTTTCTTTTGGTGGTATTTGATCAACGTAAGGTTTTTCTTTTTTGTTAAACAAATAAAAAAGACCGAAAAGTTGGAAAAAAAATAGTTTTTTTGTTTATGTTATAAAATGTTGTAAATAAATACGTTTTTTCCTGCACTGATGAGCACTGATGAGCCCGCACTGACAGGCACTGATGAGGAGGCACTGATGGGGTGGCACTGATGAGGTGGCACTGATGATGAGGCACTAACATGCAGCACTGATAGGCACTGATAGGCGGTGCTGATATGCAGCACTGATGGGCACTGATATGTGGCACTGATAGGTAGCACTAATATGCAGCATTAATATGCAGCATATATATACACAGTATATATATATATATACACATATATAAATATATATACGTATATATATATGTACATATATATATATATATATATATATATATATATATATATAATTCTTGTGAATGAGCAGCCCAAACCAACTGTATACATATTATATATATATATATTATATATACGTATATATATCTATATATATATATATGTATACATAATATATGTATACATACATATATATATATATATATATATATATATATATATATAATACATGTATACAGTTGGTTTGGGCTGCTCATTCACAAGAATTACATGCAAAATAATGGTACCGCTTTCAGCACCTAAAATCCAAAAGAATCATACCACCAGGGAGGTTAACAGATAATGATCTGAATGATCAGACAAGGAGTAACTTCCCCCTTTCTTGCAAGGCATCTTGCCCTTATGTTGATGGGGACAAGGGCCTCATTCCCTCATCCTGTCTCTGAGAAGGGGTGAGGGTGCCTGCTGGTGGGGTGACTTATCAAAATCTGTAGCCCCCTTTATAATACGGGGTCCCAAAATATCTGGTCCCCCTCCTAGGTGAATACGTACAGCGTATATAGTACCCCTTGTTATTTACTAAAAAATGTAAATAGTAAATAAAAACACCCACAATGCGAAAAAATTTATAAAAAAAAAAAAACAAACATCTTCCCCCATAGCTCCCAACTGTCCCTGATTTTGAGGGACTGTCCCTGATATGGAGCAATGTCCCTCTTTCCTCCTCAATTGTCCCTCATTTCGGTCTGATCTATATAGTTGTATAACGGAAAATTGTTATCAAATACTTACCGTAATTTTCCTTTCCTGATGGACTCCATGGCAGCTTACGTGTGGGTTAGTCCCGCCTCCTCCTACCTCATAGGAGCCTACTCCCATAAATTTTTACTCCGTGCCAGAGGCCGTGTTCCATAAATAGCCTACTCCAGCAGATGGGAGGGGACTCCAGCTGCCATGGAGTCCATCAGGAAAGGAAAATTACGGTAAGTATTTGATAACAATTTTCCGTTTTCCTGACAGACTCCATGGCAGCTTACGTGTGGGAAATAACTAGCCAAACACACAAGGGTGGGAAACTGCTGGCCAAAAGAAATTTAATTTGCACCATCAACAGACAGTACTTGCAAACCAAAGTTAACAGAAGACAATGAAGCTGGCTCAATACAATAATGAGTCATGAAAGTGTTAATGGAAGACCATGATGCCGCCTTGCATATTACTTCAGGGGCCACATGACAAGAAGCCGCCCAGGATGTGGACACCCCTCTTGTCGAATGCGCGGTCACCGCTTCTGGAGGAGCCAAGCCCTTAGCCTTATATGCCCATTGGATGGTCTGAACAATCCATGCCGCTATGGATCTTGAAGAGGCCCGCAAGCCCTTGTTCTTTCCATGGAGGAGAACAAATAGATAATCTGAACGCCTGAAGGAAGCTGTTGCATCCAGGTACAGTCTCAGAATTGCACCCACATCTAATGGATGTGTATTCGGATCATCTGACGATTTGAATGTTGGAAGGACAATCTCCTGGTTCTCATGGAAAACAGAGACCACCTTGGGGTGTGATCCCAACATGGGGATAAGAACCACACGATCTGGGAAGAAGGTCAGGAATGGTTCTTTGCAACCCAGAGAACTAATCTCGGAGACTCTTTTAGCCGAGGTGACGGCAACCAAGAAGGCCAATATCAGAGACAGATCTTTAATGGAGAGATGCTCTGTGTGACTTCTTATGACGTCAGAAAGGAAGTTCAAGACGAGTGGAAGATCCCATTTAAGGAACCTTGGCTTCCTCTGTGGCCTGAGTCTGGAAGCTCCCCGAAAGAATTGACGAACAAGGGGATGAGACGCCCAAGAAGTTCCTGTGAAGGCCGAAATAGCAGAAACTTGCACACGTAGTGAGCTAACGGATAATGGTAGGTCCAGTCCCGACTGCAGGAAACCAAGAATATGCTGGATATTCAGGTCATTGCATGACCCCCCTTTCTTGGTAACAAAATCCATGAACTTGGACCAGATCCTTCCGTAGACCTTGTTAGTGCCTGCTCTTCTGGCACTTAAGAGAGTAGAAATTGCCCCACTCGGGCAACCTAACGCCTCCAGCCTTTCCCTCTCAAAAACCATGCCTTCAGGTGCAGATGAGCCGCGCATGGGTGCAGAGTTGCTCCCTGGGACAGAAGGTCCGGCCTGATGGGTAGAGGAACTGGATCCCGAAAACTGAGGAGCATCAGCAGTGGAAACCATGGCCTGTTCGGCCAGTATGGGGCTATTGTTAGCACTTCCACATCTTCCATCCTGAGTCTCGCCAGGAACCGGAGAATGACAGGAACTGGGGGAAAGGCATATGCCCTGTGGAATCTCCAATGGTCTGTCAGAGCATCCGTCCCAAAGGCTTGGGGACAACTGAATCTCACATAATACTTTGGAAGCTTGTGATTGCATGGAGATGCAAATAGATCCACTTCTGGGTGAAATTCCAGAGAAGTGAGCCACTGGAAGACATCGTTGTGAAGGCTCCATTCGTTGTTGTCCAAGCGGACTCTTGAGAGGAAGTCCGCTTGAACATTCTGTACCCCTGGAAGAAACACTGCAGTGAGGTTGACCAGGTGTTTCTGGGCCCAATATAAAATTGGATCTACCTCCTTCAACAGGGAGTGCCTCCTTGTCGCTTCACATAGGAGACCGCGGTCGTATTGTCCATCCTCAGGATCACAGAAGTCCCTTCTATTAGGTGACGGAATGCTTTCAGAGCGCAGAACGCGGCTCGCAATTCTAGAGTATTTGACACTACCCTGTGAGCTTGGAAATCCCAGCTGCCCTGGGCTATCTCTGTCTGACAGAGGGCACCCCATCCGGTGTTGCTGGCATCCGTGGTAACTGTGATCCAAGAGATGGGCATGATGGAATGGCAATTGAGGAGATTTTTGCTCTGCAGCCACCATGGAAGGCTCTCCCGCATTGATGATGTTATGCGAATGAGGTGATTTTGATCTCCTGGACGCCACTGATGGAGAAACCCCACTTGGAAAGGCCGCATATTCCACTGTGCCCACTTCACCATTGGAGTCGTGGCTACCATGGTCCCAACCAATCTTAGACACTGAGATGCTCGAAGGTGAGTGGCCGTCATAGCTAGGCGTACCCTGTCCCTGACTACCGGGATCTTCTCGAGGGGCAAAGAAATTGTGCCTCGACTTGTGTCGAACTGAGCTCCCAGAAATATTAACGACTGGGTAGGCTCCAGATGGCTCTTCTCCATGTTCAGTAACCAGCCGAACTCGCGAAGAGTGGCTATTACCTGAGAGCTGTGTACCAGAAGTTGTTCTCGGTCTTGTGACATCAGGAGCAGGTCGTCCAGATAATGGTGTAGACGGACGCCTTTGGTCCTGATCAAAGCCACCACTGCTAGTAAGACCTTTAAGAATACCCACGGCGATGTAGTAAGCCCAAACGGGAGACAGACAAACTGTAGATGATCTGATCTACTGCGAATCGTAGGAACTTCTGGTAATCTGCTGCCACTGGCACATGGAAATAGGCGTCCTTGAGGTCGATTGACACAAGCCAGTCTGCCGGTTGTATTGCTTGACGGATGGTGAATAGCGTCTCCATCTTGAATTTCTCCTTCTTGATAAAAGAGTTCAGGTGCGTGAGGTCTATGACCGGTCTCCAAGCACCGCTCTTTTTCTGAACCAAGAAGAGAGGGGAGTATAGACCCTGGAACTTCTCGTTGGTTGGAACTGGAACCACTGCGCCTTGAGCCACCAACAGATCTACGTAAGACAGAAGGCCTTGTCTTTTCTCTTCTGACTGTGGCAATGAGGTTGGAATGAACCTCAGTCTGGGCGGACTGCAGAATTTCCAGGAATGGCCTGTTGATACTGTCTTGACGACCCAGAAGTCGTTTAACGAGGTTGCCCAGACGTGTTGGAAGCATAGTAGCCGAGCCCCGACTTGCTCCGCCTGGGCAGGCACAACGTCAAAAAGACTTCGTGGCCTCCCGACCACCAGAAGACCCTCCTCTGGGTGCTTTCTGTCCTGAAGGCTGCGGTCTTCTCCAGTTCTTTCGGAATTGACGGCCAGGCTTATATAGGCGAGCATCCCTTGATCGATCAGCCCCTTGCCTGGGCTGAGACCTCTTCTGGTCCAGCAAGCGCCTATCCTGGGGAAGGAACCGCGACTTACCACCTGTGGCATGGGAAACGGCGCTTTCTAACTTTTTGCTGAATAGGAAGGACCCCTCAAATGGAATTCGGCACCAGGCCTGTTTTGACGCAGGATCGGCCAACCAAGGATGTAACCAAAGAGCCCGTTTTGCAGTAACCGATGAAAGCATTACCCGTGCCGCAAGGCGGACCATGTCTAGGGAGGCCTCCCCCAAAAAAACAGCCGCCAGCCTCAGCTCATGTATTGGCGAATTTCTTGCGACTTCTTCCGACACGCTTCTGAGTGTTGTGTCCACACTGTCTGTCCACACCTCCATTGCTTTAGACAGGGCTGCGAGAGCCAATGCTGGCTTGCATGCCATTCCTGCTGACACATAGATGCGCTTGAGGTCTGAATCAATGCGTCTCTCAAGGCCATCCTTAAAGGTCACTGTGTCTTCAAGCGGAAGGGTGACATGACGCACCAGACGCATCAGTGCTGCATCCACCAGAGGTGCAGATTCCAGGTGTTTAACCTCTTCCGTTTTAAACGGGTACATTTTGTTCACTTTGGAGAGTAGAGAGTTTTTTCTCTCTGTGCAGCCCCATTCGTCTGTAAGAATTTCGCCGACCTCCCCTAACAGGGGAAAGAAAGGGCGTTCCTTCTAGAGGTGCTTAAAATACCTCTTCTGTTTAGAGGGTGACTCTACCGGCTCATCCCACTTCAGGGCTTCCTTCACAGCTTTGACCAAGGAGGGAACCATGGCAAAGTCAAAACCCGCACCAGGGTCGTCTGCTTCAAGCTCACCCTCAGAGTAGTCAGATGAGGAGTGACTGTGCTGGGAAGGCCCAGGGATATGAATATTTTAACCAGCCGGAGTACTCACCATCCTGGGGGAGGAAGTTCCAGCACGAGCAGGATCCGAGGTTTTTAAGGACTCCATAACTATTCGCCTGACCAGCGACTCCATCTGCTGGTTGCTGTCTTCCCTTTTGTTTGCAGCATGTGCAAAACAGGGCTCACAGAGCGACTTTCCATCAGGATCTTTTGTCAGAGTGGTGGTGTCCTGAAGTAGCTCCAGACTCTTCACCATGTCGCCTAGAGGACGACCGATGATGATTGATGATGAATGCCGCGTTTGCAACCTGGGAGGATCTTTATCTTCACGGGCTGAGTGACGTCTTTCAGACCTAGAAGGGCTTTAGGAAAGAAAATAAAGACTCAACAGAACAGCAGAAAACCCCCCCCCCCCCCCAAACATTACAGGGAGAGGAATAAAACCAATCTTACCTGTAATGTAAGGGCTGTCCACCAGGGGGCGGTGAGACATCCATATCACTTTAGGAAACTGCAAGAGATTATGAATGAGTGACATGCAGAAAGCAGGCAGGAAGCCTATTCAGCATAATCACAGCCATCTCTCACCTTTAAAGATTCCTGCAGAGCACGGGGAAGCCGCTGGAAACATTGCTGAACAAACCCACAGATAGCTGAAACTAACAGCTATTTGAATTTGCTTCTGGAATGATGTCACCGCCCCCATCCCCCCACCTGTGCAAACCAAGCCTCGATTCAGATCGAGCCTGGAAGGCACCGCCCCCCCACCTGTGTGAACCAAGCCTCGATTCAGATCGAGCCTGGAAGACACCAGGAAGCAGTGGAGTGGAGGGGAAGGACGTGGAATGGAACGCCATGCATCCCACAGCCAAACTAGAACCCAGGGAGAGATAAGTAACAAACAACAGGAGAATATACAAAAACAAACTGCTGCCATAGAATGTAAAGCAGGATACATCACCACTTCCACGACCAGGCCCTGGACCATACGGACACCACGGCTGCACACATGATGGGGCGTATTAATGGGCCTCCCGCTAATAGCTGGGATGATTGGCCAAATGTCGCTTTGCCTGCCATTGGCCAGGTTTGTAAGTTCTTCCGGCAACTGACTCCACGCCCGTGTCCTACCCCGCTAATAGCTAGGGCGTGCTGGACATGAAGGGGACACCACTCGATCCAACGTGCAGACCGCCAGGCCTGAATCGGGAATCTTCATTAGGTAAGATTTGACTATAATCCTTTCAGGAGGAGGACAAAAAAGGAACACGGCCTCTGGCACGGAGTAAAAATTTATGGGAGTAGGGTCCTATGAGGTAGGAGGAGGCGGGACTAACCCACACGTAAGCTGCCATGGAGTCTGTCAGGAAATAAAATGTACTATTTATCTTTCAAAAAGTGTTTCCCAGTGCTAAACCTTTCATCTAGTTTTTATATTTTTGCATTGGCAAATTGCAAAAGCCAATATAAAGGAATTATAGTGGTTAAAAAAAGCATTTGTGGGTTTACCTAATAATTTTCTTGGTATAATTCTCCTTCAAGTGGGTGTGGCATGGGGTGTGTCCTATGCCTACATACGTTTGCAAATAGGCATCCCTTGTTCTTATTGCAATAAGTTGGGAGGTATACACACTTCTGACACTGCTGAATGTGATAGTTTATGATAATAAAACAAGTATCTGGTACTAAAGACAGTGTACATGTAACAATTATTCTTCTAGTAATTTACCCTAGCATTCATTTTATTAAAACAAAGGCAAAAAGAACTGTCAAATTAGCATGTAAGAATGAAGCAAATGAAACCCACATAGGTAGAAATGGTTTTATGCATAGAAAAAAAGAAATTACATCTAGCTTAACAACCAACAGTAAACAAAAAGTTTCCTCACAGGATGCGGACAAGAGTTGTAGTAAACTAAAAGGTACCACTTCTGGTCATTTCATCCAATGGGTAGTGGGCTGTACACTATGGGGGTTATTTTTTTTGTAATGTTTTATTTATTGAGGTTTAAAAGAAGTACATACAACCAAACAACTATAGGGGTTATTTACCAAAACTGCCTGGTGCAAAATCTGGTGCAGCTCTGACACCTTCTAACAAATCAGCTTCCAGGTTTTATGGTCAAAGCTTATTTGAACAAGCTGAAGTTAGAAGCTGATTGGCTACCATGCACACATGCACCAGATTCTAAGTGCACCAGTTTTAGTAAATCTCTCCCTATGTGTGTACCAATATCCAACACTTAAGTATAGGGTTGGCTCTGATCCCCCAAAGGAGGTGTGATCAGATCAGTGGCGTACCAAGGGGGGGGGGGGCGGGGGGGAAGCCGCCCCGGGTGCCACGCACTGGGGGGTGTCAGCCGGTGTCCTGCCCGGCGTGTTCCGTATCGCTGTTAAGGCAGCTCCTTCAGTCAGCGCTGCGGGGGGGGGGGGGGGCGGAACGGCGGCAGGAATAAGGGGCGGAGCCACGGCGGGAATAGGGGGCGGAGCCGCGGCGGGAGAAGGGGGCGGGGCCTCGGTGGGAAGAAGGGGCGGAGTCTCAGCCTCAGCAGGAAGAAGGTGAGTGCCGAAGTGTGTGTGCTGAATAGGAGGGGGATGGGGCAGCTGCATATGAGGAATTCATCTTTCCCTAGCTCCCTGTCCCCTTCAGTGCTCTCCACCCCCCTGGTTTTCTCTGGCCGCCCCCCAATTGTTACCTGTCCTCCCCACAGTGCTCTCCACCCCCCTGGTTTTCCCTGCCCACCCCCCAAGTGCTCCCTGTCCCCCCCCCAGTGCTCTCCACCCACCTGGTTTTCCCTGCCCACCCCTCAAGTGCTACCTGCCCCCCCCCCCCGTGCTCTCCACCCCCTGGTTTTCCCTGCCCCCCCAAGTACTACCTGCCCCCCCCAGTGCTCTCCACCCCCTGGTTTTCCCTGCCCACCCCCCAAGTGCTACCTGCCCCCCCCCCAGTGCTCTCCACCCACCTGGTTTTCCCTACCCACCCCTCAAGTGCTACCTGCCCCCCCCCCTAGTGCTCTCCACCCCCTGCTTTTCCCTGACCCCCAAGTACTACCTGCCCCCCCAGTGCTCTCCACCCCCTGGTTTTCCATGCCCACCCCCCAAGTGCTACCTGCCCCCCCCCCCAGTGCTCTTCACCCCCTGGTTTTCCCTGCCCACCCCCCAAGTGCTACCTGTCCCCCCCTCCAGTGCTCTCCACCCCCTGGTTTTCCCTGCCCACCCCCCAAGTGCTACCTGTCCCCCCCCAGTGCTCTCCACCCCCTGGTTTTCCCTGCCCACCCCCCAAGTGCTACCTGTCCCCCCCAGTGCTCTCCACCTCCCTGGTTTTCCCTGCCCGCCCCCAAGTGCTCCCTGTCCCCCCCCACCGTGCTCTCCACCCCCTGCGCCTTTCAACCAACCCTGCAATGCTTTCCAAACCCCCTCTTAATTCTCTCCAGCTCCCCCCCCCCACCGTGCCCTTCAGCTCCTCCAGTGCTCTCTGCTTCGCCTGTAATCTCCGGCCCCCATAGTGCTCTTCTATCTTCTATCATGTCCTCAGTCTCTGACCAACTTCTGTATCATGTCTGCAGTCTCTGACCATCTACTGTATCATGTCTGCAGTCTCTGACCATCTCCTGTATCATGTCCTCAGTCTCTGACCATCTCCTTTATCATGTCTGCAGTCTGACCATCTCCTGTATCATGTCCTCAGTCTCTGACCATCTCCTGTATCATGTCTGCAGTCTCTGACCATCTCTTGTATCATGTCTGCAGTCTCTGACCATCTCCTGTATCATGTCTGCAGTCTCTGAGCATCTTCTGTATCATGTCCTCAGTCTCTGACCATCTCCTGTATCATGTCCTCAGTTTCTGACCATCTCCTGTATCATGTCCTCAGTCTCTGACCATCTCCTGTATCATGTCTGCAGTCTGACCATCTCCTGTATCATGTCTGCAGTCTCTGACCATCTCCTCTATCATGACTGCAGTCTCTGACCATTTCCTGTATCATGTCTGCAGTCTCTGAGCATCTTCTGTATCATGTCCTCAGTCTCTGACCATCTCCTGTATCATGTCCTCAGTCTCTGGCCATCTCCTGTATCATGTCTGCAGTCTCTGACCATATACTGTATCATGTCTGCAGTCTCTGACCATCTCTTGTATCATGTCCGCAGTCTCTGACCATCTCTTGTATCATGTCTGTAGTCTCTGACCGTCTCCTGTATCATGTCCTCAGTCTCTGACCATCTCCTGTATCATGTCCTCAGTCTCTGACCATCTCCTTTATCATGTCCTCAGTCTCTGACCATCTACTGTATCATGTCTGCAGTCTCTGACCATCTACTGTATCATGACTGCAGTCTCTGAGCATCTCCTGTATCATGTCTACAGTCTCTGATCATCTACTGTATCATGTCTGCAGTCTCTGACCATCTCCTGTATCATGTCCTCAGTCTCTGACCATCTCCTGTATCATGTCTGCAGTCTGACCATCTCCTGTATCATGTCCTCAGTCTCTGACCATCTCCTGTATCATGTCTGCAGTCTCTGACCATCTCTTGTATCATGTCTGCAGTCTCTGACCATCTCCTGTATCATGTCTGCAGTCTCTGAGCATCTTCTGTATCATGTCCTCAGTCTCTGACCATCTCCTGTATCATGTCCTCAGTTTCTGACCATCTCCTGTATCATGTCCTCAGTCTCTGACCATCTCCTGTATCATGTCTGCAGTCTGACCATCTCCTGTATCATGTCTGCAGTCTGACCATCTCCTGTATCATGTCTGCAGTCTCTGACCATCTCCTGTATCATGACTGCAGTCTCTGACCATTTCCTGTATCATGTCTGCAGTCTCTGAGCATCTTCTGTATCATGTCCTCAGTCTCTGACCATCTCCTGTATCATGTCCTCAGTCTCTGGCCATCTCCTGTATCATGTCCTCAGTCTCTGACCATCTCCTGTATCATGTCCTCAGTCTCTGACCATCTCCTGTATCATGTCCTCAGTCTCTGACCATCTCCTGTATCATGTCCTCAGTCTCTGACCATATACTGTATCATGTCTGCAGTCTCTGACTGAGCATCTCCTGTATCATGTCTTTAGTCTCTGACCATCTCTTGTATCATGTCTGCAGTCTCTGACCATCTCTTGTATCATGTCTGTAGTCTCTGACCGTCTCCTGTATCATGTCCTCAGTCTCTGACCATCTCCCGTATCATGTCCTCAGTCTCTGACCATCTCCTGTATCATGTCCTCAGTCTCTGGCCATCTCCTGTATCATGTCTGCAGTCTATGACAATCTCTTATATCATGTCTGCAGTCTCTGACCATCTCCTGTATCATGTCTGCAGTCTCTGAGCATCTTCTGTATCATGTCCTCAGTCTCTGACCATCTCCTGTATCATGTCCTCAGTCTCTGACCATCTCCTGTATCATGTCTGCAGTCTGACCATCTCCTGTATCATGTCTGCAGTCTCTGACCATCTCCTGTATCATGACTGCAGTCTCTGACCATTTCCTGTATCATGTCTGCAGTCTCTGAGCATCTTCTGTATCATGTCCTCAGTCTCTGACCATCTCCTGTATCATGTCCTCAGTCTCTGGCCATCTCCTGTATCATGTCCTCAGTCTCTGACCATCTCCTGTATCATGTCCTCAGTCTCTGACCATCTCCTGTATCATGTCCTCAGTCTCTGACCATCTCCTGTATCATGTCCTCAGTCTCTGACCATATACTGTATCATGTCTGCAGTCTCTGACTGAGCATCTCCTGTATCATGTCTTCAGTCTCTGACCATCTCTTGTATCATGTCCGCAGTCTCTGACCATCTCTTGTATCATGTCTGTAGTCTCTGACCGTCTCCTGTATCATGTCCTCAGTCTCTGACCATCTCCCGTATCATGTCCTCAGTCTCTGACCATCTCCTGTATCATGTCCTCAGTCTCTGGCCATCTCCTGTATCATGTCCTCAGTCTCTGACCATCTCCTGTATCATGTCCTCAGTCTCTGACCATCTCCTGTATCATGTCCTCAGTCTCTGACCATCTCCTGTATCATGTCCTCAGTCTCTGACCATATACTGTATCATGTCTGCAGTCTCTGACTGAGCATCTCCTGTATCATGTCTTCTGTCTCTGACCATCTCTTGTATCATGTCCGCAGTCTCTGACCATCTCTTGTATCACGTCTGTAGTCTCTGACCGTCTCCTGTATCATGTCCTCAGTCTCTGACCATCTCCCATATCATGTCCTCAGTCTCTGACCATCTCCTGTATCATGTCCTCAGTCTCTGACCATCTCCTGTATCATGTCCTCAGTCTCTGACCATCTACTGTATCATGTCTGCAGTCTCTGACCATCTACTGTATCATGACTGCAGTCTCTGAGCATCTCCTGTATCATGTCTACAGTCTCTGACCATCTCCTGTATCATGTCTTCAGTCTCTGACCATCTCTTGTATCATGTCCGCAGTCTCTGACCATCTCTTGTATCATGTCTGTAGTCTCTGACCGTCTCCTGTATCATGTCCTCAGTCTCTGACCATCTCCTGTATCATGTCCTCAGTCTCTGACCATCTCCTGTATCATGTCCTCAGTCTCTGACCATCTCCTGTATCATGTCTGCAGTCTCTGACCATCTCTTGTATCATGTCTGCAGTCTCTGACCATCTCCTGTATCATGTCTGCAGTCTCTGAGCATCTTCTGTATCATGTCCTCAGTCTCTGAGCATCTCCTGTATCATGTCCTCAGTTTCTGACCATCTCCTGTATCATGTCCTCAGTCTCTGACCATCTCCTGTATCATGTCTGCAGTCTCTGACCATCTCCTGTATCATGACTGCAGTCTCTGACCATTTCCTGTATCATGTCTGCAGTCTCTGAGCATCTTCTGTATCATGTCCTCAGTCTCTGACCATCTCCTGTATCATGTCCTCAGTCTCTGGCCATCTCCTGTATCATGTCCTCAGTCTCTGACCATCTCCTGTATCATGTCCTCAGTCTCTGACCATCTCCTGTATCATGTCCTCAGTCTCTGACCATCTCCTGTATCATGTCCTCAGTCTCTGACCATATACTGTATCATGTCTGCAGTCTCTGACTGAGCATCTCCTGTATCATGTCTGCAGTCTCTGACCATCTCTTGTATCATGTCCGCAGTCTCTGACCATCTCTTGTATCATGTCTGTAGTCTCTGACCGTCTCCTGTATCATGTCCTCAGTCTCTGACCATCTCCTGTATCATGTCCTCAGTCTCTGACCATCTCCTGTATCATGTCCTCAGTCTCTGACCATCTACTGTATCATGTCTGCAGTCTCTGACCATCTACTGTATCATGACTGCAGTCTCTGAGCATCTCCTGTATCATGTCTACAGTCTCTGACCATCTACTGTATCATGTCTGCAGTCTCTGACCATCTCCTGTATCATGTCCTCAGTCTCTGACCATCTCCTGTATCATGTCTGCAGTCTGACCATCTCCTGTATCATGTCCTCAGTCTCTGACCATCTCCTGTATCATGTCTGCAGTCTCTGACCATCTCTTGTATCATGTCTGCAGTCTCTGACCATCTCCTGTATCATGTCTGCAATCTCTGAGCATCTTCTGTATCATGTCCTCAGTCTCTGACCATCTCCTGTATCATGTCCTCAGTTTCTGACCATCTCCTGTATCATGTCCTCAGTCTCTGACCATCTCCTGTATCATGTCTGCAGTCTGACCATCTCCTGTATCATGTCTGCAATCTCTGACCATCTCCTGTATCATGACTGCAGTCTCTGACCATTTCCTGTATCATGTCTGCAGTCTCTGAGCATCTTCTGTATCATGTCCTCAGTCTCTGACCATCTCCTGTATCATGTCCTCAGTCTCTGGCCATCTCCTGTATCATGTCCTCAGTCTCTGACCATCTCCTGTATCATGTCCTCAGTCTCTGACCATCTCCTGTATCATGTCCTCAGTCTCTGACCATCTCCTGTATCATGTCCTCAGTCTCTGACCATATACTGTATCATGTCTGCAGTCTCTGACTGAGTATCTCCTGTATCATGTCTTCAGTCTCTGACCATCTCTTGTATCATGTCCGCAGTCTCTGACCATCTCTTGTATCATGTCTGTAGTCTCTGACCGTCTCCTGTATCATGTCCTCAGTCTCTGACCATCTCCTGTATCATGTCCTCAGTCTCTCACCATCTCCTGTATCATGTCCTCAGTCTCTGACCATCTACTGTATCATGTCTGCAGTCTCTGACCATCTACTGTATCATGACTGCAGTCTCTGAGCATCTCCTGTATCATGTCTACAGTCTCTGACCATCTCCTGTATCATGTCTTCAGTCTCTGACCATCTCTTGTATCATGTCCTCAGTCTCTGACCATCTCCTGTATCATGTCCTCAGTTTCTGACCATCTCCTGTATCATGTCCTCAGTCTCTGACCATCTCCTGTATCATGTCTGCAGTCTGACCATCTCCTGTATCATGTCTGCAATCTCTGACCATCTCCTGTATCATGACTGCAGTCTCTGACCATTTCCTGTATCATGTCTGCAGTCTCTGAGCATCTTCTGTATCATGTCCTCAGTCTCTGACCATCTCCTGTATCATGTCCTCAGTCTCTGGCCATCTCCTGTATCATGTCCTCAGTCTCTGACCATCTCCTGTATCATGTCCTCAGTCTCTGACCATCTCCTGTATCATGTCCTCAGTCTCTGACCATCTCCTGTATCATGTCCTCAGTCTCTGACCATATACTGTATCATGTCTGCAGTCTCTGACTGAGTATCTCCTGTATCATGTCTTCAGTCTCTGACCATCTCTTGTATCATGTCCGCAGTCTCTGACCATCTCTTGTATCATGTCTGTAGTCTCTGACCGTCTCCTGTATCATGTCCTCAGTCTCTGACCATCTCCTGTATCATGTCCTCAGTCTCTCACCATCTCCTGTATCATGTCCTCAGTCTCTGACCATCTACTGTATCATGTCTGCAGTCTCTGACCATCTACTGTATCATGACTGCAGTCTCTGAGCATCTCCTGTATCATGTCTACAGTCTCTGACCATCTCCTGTATCATGTCTTCAGTCTCTGACCATCTCTTGTATCATGTCCGCAGTCTCTGACCATCTCTTGTATCATGTCTGTAGTCTCTGACCGTCTCCTGTATCATGTCCTCAGTCTCTGACCATCTCCTGTATCATGTCCTCAGTCTCTGACCATCTCCTGTATCATGTCCTCAGTCTCTGACCATCTCCTGTATCATGTCTGCAGTCTCTGACCATCTCTTGTATCATGTCTGCAGTCTCTGACCATCTCCTGTATCATGTCTGCAGTCTCTGAGCATCTTCTGTATCATGTCCTCAGTCTCTGAGCATCTCCTGTATCATGTCCTCAGTTTCTGACCATCTCCTGTATCATGTCCTCAGTCTCTGACCATCTCCTGTATCATGTCTGCAGTCTCTGACCATCTCCTGTATCATGACTGCAGTCTCTGACCATTTCCTGTATCATGTCTGCAGTCTCTGAGCATCTTCTGTATCATGTCCTCAGTCTCTGACCATCTCCTGTATCATGTCCTCAGTCCCTGGCCATCTCCTGTATCATGTCCTCAGTCTCTAACCATCTCCTGTATCATGTCCTCAGTCTCTGACCATCTCCTGTATCATGTCCTCAGTCTCTGACCATATACTGTATCATGTCTGCAGTCTCTGACTGAGCATCTCCTGTATCATGTCTTTAGTCTCTGACCATCTCTTGTATCATGTCCGCAGTCTCTGACCATCTCTTGTATCATGTCTGTAGTCTCTGACCGTCTCCTGTATCATGTCCTCAGTCTCTGACCATCTCCCGTATCATGTCCTCAGTCTCTGACCATCTCCTGTATCATGTCCTCAGTCTCTGGCCATCTCCTGTATCATGTGTGCAGTCTATGACAATCTCTTATATCATGTCTGCAGTCTCTGACCATCTCCTGTATCATGTCTGCAGTCTCTGAGCATCTTCTGTATCATGTCCTCAGTCTCTGACCATCTCCTGTATCATGTCCTCAGTTTCTGACCATCTCCTGTATCATGTCCTCAGTCTCTGACCATCTCCTGTATCATGTCTGCAGTCTGACCATCTCCTGTATCATGTCTGCAGTCTCTGACCATCTCCTGTATCATGACTGCAGTCTCTGACCATTTCCTGTATCATGTCTGCAGTCTCTGAGCATCTTCTGTATCATGTCCTCAGTCTCTGACCATCTCCTGTATCATGTCCTCAGTCTCTGGCCATCTCCTGTATCATGTCCTCAGTCTCTGACCATCTCCTGTATCATGTCCTCAGTCTCTGACCATCTCCTGTATCTTGTCCTCAGTCTCTGACCATCTCCTGTATCATGTCCTCAGTCTCTGACCATATACTGTATCATGTCTGCAGTCTCTGACTGAGCATCTCCTGTATCATGTCTTCAGTCTCTGACCATCTCTTGTATCATGTCCGCAGTCTCTGACCATCTCTTGTATCATGTCTGTAGTCTCTGACCGTCTCCTGTATCATGTCCTCAGTCTCTGACCATCTCCCGTATCATGTCCTCAGTCTCTGACCATCTCCTGTATCATGTCCTCAGTCTCTGGCCATCTCCTGTATCATGTCCTCAGTCTCTGACCATCTCCTGTATCATGTCCTCAGTCTCTGACCATCTCCTGTATCATGTCCTCAGTCTCTGACCATCTCCTGTATCATGTCCTCAGTCTCTGACCATATACTGTATCATGTCTGCAGTCTCTGACTGAGCATCTCCTGTATCATGTCTTCAGTCTCTGACCATCTCTTGTATCATGTCCGCAGTCTCTGACCATCTCTTGTATCATGTCTGTAGTCTCTGACCGTCTCCTGTATCATGTCCTCAGTCTCTGACCATCTCCCATATCATGTCCTCAGTCTCTGACCATCTCCTGTATCATGTCCTCAGTCTCTGACCATCTCCTGTATCATGTCCTCAGTCTCTGACCATCTCCTGTATCATGTCCTCAGTCTCTGACCATCTACTGTATCATGTCTGCAGTCTCTGACCATCTACTGTATCATGACTGCAGTCTCTGAGCATCTCCTGTATCATGTCTACAGTCTCTGACCATCTCCTGTATCATGTCTTCAGTCTCTGACCATCTCTTGTATCATGTCCGCAGTCTCTGACCATCTCTTGTATCATGTCTGTAGTCTCTGACCGTCTCCTGTATCATGTCCTCAGTCTCTGACCATCTCCTGTATCATGTCCTCAGTCTCTGACCATCTCCTGTATCATGTCCTCAGTCTCTGACCATCTCCTGTATCATGTCTGCAGTCTCTGACCATCTCTTGTATCATGTCTGCAGTCTCTGACCATCTCCTGTATCATGTCTGCAGTCTCTGAGCATCTTCTGTATCATGTCCTCAGTCTCTGAGCATCTCCTATATCATGTCCTCAGTTTCTGACCATCTCCTGTATCATGTCTGCAGTCTCTGACCATCTCCTGTATCATGTCTGCAGTCTCTGACCATCTCCTGTATCATGACTGCAGTCTCTGACCATTTCCTGTATCATGTCTGCAGTCTCTGAGCATCTTCTGTATCATGTCCTCAGTCTCTGACCATCTCCTGTATCATGTCCTCAGTCTCTGGCCATCTCCTGTATCATGTCCTCAGTCTCTGACCATCTCCTGTATCATGTCCTCAGTCTCTGACCATCTCCTGTATCATGTCCTCAGTCTCTGACCATCTCCTGTATCATGTCCTCAGTCTCTGACCATATACTGTATCATGTCTGCAGTCTCTGACTGAGCATCTCCTGTATCATGTCTGCAGTCTCTGACCATCTCTTGTATCATGTCCGCAGTCTCTGACCATCTCTTGTATCATGTCTGTAGTCTCTGACCGTCTCCTGTATCATGTCCTCAGTCTCTGACCATCTCCTGTATCATGTCCTCAGTCTCTGACCATCTCCTGTATCATGTCCTCAGTCTCTGACCATCTACTGTATCATGTCTGCAGTCTCTGACCATCTACTGTATCATGACTGCAGTCTCTGAGCATCTCCTGTATCATGTCTACAGTCTCTGACCATCTACTGTATCATGTCTGCAGTCTCTGACCATCTCCTGTATCATGTCCTCAGTCTCTGACCATCTCCTGTATCATGTCTGCAGTCTGACCATCTCCTGTATCATGTCCTCAGTCTCTGACCATCTCCTGTATCATGTCTGCAGTCTCTGACCATCTCTTGTATCATGTCTGCAGTCTCTGACCATCTCCTGTATCATGTCTGCAATCTCTGAGCATCTTCTGTATCATGTCCTCAGTCTCTGACCATCTCCTGTATCATGTCCTCAGTTTCTGACCATCTCCTGTATCATGTCCTCAGTCTCTGACCATCTCCTGTATCATGTCTGCAGTCTGACCATCTCCTGTATCATGTCTGCAATCTCTGACCATCTCCTGTATCATGACTGCAGTCTCTGACCATTTCCTGTATCATGTCTGCAGTCTTTGAGCATCTTCTGTATCATGTCCTCAGTCTCTGACCATCTCCTGTATCATGTCCTCAGTCTCTGGCCATCTCCTGTATCATGTCCTCAGTCTCTGACCATCTCCTGTATCATGTCCTCAGTCTCTGACCATCTCCTGTATCATGTCCTCAGTCTCTGACCATCTCCTGTATCATGTCCTCAGTCTCTGACCATATACTGTATCATGTCTGCAGTCTCTGACTGAGTATCTCCTGTATCATGTCTTCAGTCTCTGACCATCTCTTGTATCATGTCCGCAGTCTCTGACCATCTCTTGTATCATGTCTGTAGTCTCTGACCGTCTCCTGTATCATGTCCTCAGTCTCTGACCATCTCCTGTATCATGTCCTCAGTCTCTCACCATCTCCTGTATCATGTCCTCAGTCTCTGACCATCTACTGTATCATGTCTGCAGTCTCTGACCATCTACTGTATCATGACTGCAGTCTCTGAGCATCTCCTGTATCATGTCTACAGTCTCTGACCATCTCCTGTATCATGTCTTCAGTCTCTGACCATCTCTTGTATCATGTCCGCAGTCTCTGACCATCTCTTGTATCATGTCTGTAGTCTCTGACCGTCTCCTGTATCATGTCCTCAGTCTCTGACCATCTCCTGTATCATGTCCTCAGTCTCTGACCATCTCCTGTATCATGTCCTCAGTCTCTGACCATCTCCTGTATCATGTCTGCAGTCTCTGACCATCTCTTGTATCATGTCTGCAGTCTCTGACCATCTCCTGTATCATGTCTGCAGTCTCTGAGCATCTTCTGTATCATGTCCTCAGTCTCTGAGCATCTCCTGTATCATGTCCTCAGTTTCTGACCATCTCCTGTATCATGTCCTCAGTCTCTGACCATCTCCTGTATCATGTCTGCAGTCTCTGACCATCTCCTGTATCATTACTGCAGTCTCTGACCATTTCCTGTATCATGTCTGCAGTCTCTGAGCATCTTCTGTATCATGTCCTCAGTCTCTGACCATCTCCTGTATCATGTCCTCAGTCCCTGGCCATCTCCTGTATCATGTCCTCAGTCTCTGACCATCTCCTGTATCATGTCCTCAGTCTCTGACCATCTCCTGTATCATGTCCTCAGTCTCTGACCATCTCCTGTATCATGTCCTCAGTCTCTGACCATATATTGTATCATGTCCTCAGTCTCTGGCCATCTCCTGTATCATGTCCTCAGTCTCTGACCATCTCCTGTATCATGTCCTCAGTCTCTGACCATCTCCTGTATCATGTCCTCAGTCTCTGACCATCTCCTGTATCATGTCCTCAGTCTCTGACCATATACTGTATCATGTCTGCAGTCTCTGACTGAGTATCTCCTGTATCATGTCTTCAGTCTCTGACCATCTCTTGTATCATGTCCGCAGTCTCTGACCATCTCTTGTATCATGTCTGTAGTCTCTGACCGTCTCCTGTATCATGTCCTCAGTCTCTGACCATCTCCTGTATCATGTCCTCAGTCTCTCACCATCTCCTGTATCATGTCCTCAGTCTCTGACCATCTACTGTATCATGTCTGCAGTCTCTGACCATCTACTGTATCATGACTGCAGTCTCTGAGCATCTCCTGTATCATGTCTACAGTCTCTGACCATCTCCTGTATCATATCTTCAGTCTCTGACCATCTCTTGTATCATGTCCGCAGTCTCTGACCATCTCTTGTATCATGTCTGTAGTCTCTGACCGTCTCCTGTATCATGTCCTCAGTCTCTGACCATCTCCTGTATCATGTCCTCAGTCTCTGACCATCTCCCGTATCATGTCCTCAGTCTCTGACCATCTCCTGTATCATGTCTGCAGTCTCTGACCATCTCTTGTATCATGTCTGCAGTCTCTGACCATCTCCTGTATCATGTCTGCAGTCTCTGACCATCTTCTGTATCATGTCCTCAGTCTCTGACCATCTCCTGTATCATGTCCTCAGTTTCTGACCATCTCCTGTATCATGTCCTCAGTCTCTGACCATCTCCTGTATCATGTCTGCAGTCTCTGACCATCTCCTGTATCATGACTGCAGTCTCTGACCATTTCCTGTATCATGTCTGCAGTCTCTGAGCATCTTCTGTATCATGTCCTCAGTCTCTGACCATCTCCTGTATCATGTCCTCAGTCTCTGGCCATCTCCTGTATCATGTCCTCAGTCTCTGACCATCTCCTGTATCATGTCCTCAGTCTCTGACCATCTCCTGTATCATGTCCTCAGTCTCTGACCATCTCCTGTATCATGTCCTCAGTCTCTGACCATATACTGTATCATGTCTGCAGTCTCTGACTGAGCATCTCCTGTATCATGTCTGCAGTCTCTGACCATCTCTTGTATCATGTCCGCAGTCTCTGACCATCTCTTGTATCATGTCTGTAGTCTCTGACCGTCTCCTGTATCATGTCCTCAGTCTCTGACCATCTCCTGTATCATGTCCTCAGTCTCTGACCATCTCCTGTATCATGTCCTCAGTCTCTGACCATCTACTGTATCATGTCTGCAGTCTCTGACCATCTACTGTATCATGACTGCAGTCTCTGAGCATCTCCTGTATCATGTCTACAGTCTCTGACCATCTCCTGTATCATGTCCTCAGTCTCTGACCATCTCCTGTATCATGTCTGCAGTCTGACCATCTCCTGTATCATGTCCTCAGTCTCTGACCATCTCCTGTATCATGTCTGCAGTCTCTGACCATCTCTTGTATCATGTCTGCAGTCTCTGACCATCTCCTGTATCATGTCTGCAATCTCTGAGCATCTTCTGTATCATGTCCTCAGTCTCTGACCATCTCCTGTATCATGTCCTCAGTTTCTGACCATCTCCTGTATCATGTCCTCAGTCTCTGACCATCTCCTGTATCATGTCTGCAGTCTGACCATCTCCTGTATCATGTCTGCAATCTCTGACCATCTCCTGTATCATGACTGCAGTCTCTGACCATTTCCTGTATCTTGTCTGCAGTCTCTGAGCATCTTCTGTATCATGTCCTCAGTCTCTGACCATCTCCTGTATCATGTCCTCAGTCTCTGGCCATCTCCTGTATCATGTCCTCAGTCTCTGACCATCTCCTGTATCATGTCCTCAGTCTCTGACCATCTCCTGTATCATGTCCTCAGTCTCTGACCATCTCCTGTATCATGTCCTCAGTCTCTGACCATATACTGTATCATGTCTGCAGTCTCTGACTGAGTATCTCCTGTATCATGTCTTCAGTCTCTGACCATCTCTTGTATCATGTCCGCAGTCTCTGACCATCTCTTGTATCATGTCTGTAGTCTCTGACCGTCTCCTGTATCATGTCCTCAGTCTCTGACCATCTCCTGTACCATGTCCTCAGTCTCTCACCATCTCCTGTATCATGTCCTCAGTCTCTGAGCATCTACTGTATCATGTCTGCAGTCTCTGACCATCTACTGTATCATGACTGCAGTCTCTTAGCATCTCCTGTATCATGTCTACAGTCTCTGACCCTCTCCTGTATCATGTCCTCAGTCTCTGAGCATCTCCTGTATCATGTCTGCAGTCTCTGACCATCTACTGTATCATGACTGCAGTCTCTGAGCATCTCCTGTATCATGTCTACAGTCTCTGACCATCTCCTGTATCATGTCTGCAGACTCTATCTATTTATGCTGAAGGTAGAACTGTGCAGGGGAGGCAGAGAGTGCAAAAGGAGGAACTGTGATTAGAGAGACGGGGGAGGGGGCAGACGGCAAGGGGCACTGTGATGGGGGGCTGTGTAATTTGTGCAATAAATATTCTTGAAAACATTACAAATTTCTGTGGGTGTTTTTACATTTTAAAGTTGGGGGGGGGGGTGCCAGATATAGGATCCGCCCCGGGTGCGAAATGCTCTAGGTACGCCACTGGATCAGATTACACCTGAGGTCTAATGTAATCAAACTGCCCAGATCTTACAAAAACCAGTGTACCCTACAACACATGTGTCAAACACAAGGCGCGCAAACCAAATCCAGCCCTCCGGGCCAATTCATGTGGTCCTCGTGCCTCTCCTGCTGCTTTGGCATGTTCTTCGTCTCCACCATCACCTTGTATCAGCAGTCAACAGCAGAGAGGAGGGCAGAACTCCTCTGCCAGATCCTACACTTTCCATGCAGCTGCGGAGAGGCTTGTCTCTATAACCCCCAGTCTCAGCAGTCAGCAGCAGAGAGGAGGACAGAACTCCTCCTACAGATCCTGCACCTCTCTGTGTAGCCACAGCACCCCCTCAGCATTCAGCAGACTCCTGCAGCTGACTCCAGCCTTCCTCTGGTTCTCCTCCAGACCCTACAATTTCTGCTTCGCAGCTCTGCTCCCAATTTCTTCCAGGCAGCAGTAAAAGGTAAGTGGGGTGCACTGTGATGTAAGGGAGGGTGGGGGACACTTGACTTCTGATGGTAGGAGGCTCTTGACATCTGATGTAAGGAGGGGTGCGGTTCTCTGGACATCTAGTCTTACAGATACAACCGGCCCTCTGAGGGAAACCATAATGCTGATGCGGCCTGCAATGAGTAATAAAGATAATAAAGACACATACAAGCCTAGTGAAACAGTTAAACGTTGTTTACTGGTGTAATATAGACATTCAAGGTGAAGGACATAAGCTTGTCCTCTATAGCAATACCTCTAGCAAAACACTACTGATGGTAGAGGTAATAATAACAACAAACGATATCTGATGAAAGAATGTAACGAACAATTCAATATGGTCAAAACCCTGCTTAGACATATGAAACCTATGTGAACAGGCAGAAGGAAGGCCGGGCAATGACCTCAGCTGGGTCAGGCCACTCTCTTCTTTAACCTCAACCCACAGGCCCAGGCAAAGTGTAATATTGTTTGAAATTCAACACAAACAGTTGAACTTGCAATCTTTAACCTGCTCCTTTAAGAAATAGAGTCCTAGGTAAATCAAGGCCTTTTGGGCACTGCAATATCAATTCCTTGTAAAGGGGGGGGGGGGGGTTAGACGTAGTTCCTTTAAAGAAGTAGAGTCCTTGAATCTTCAGCTAGCGCTTAGGTGATCAACGTCAAGGAATGTTCTGTATAGCAGAGTGAAGCAACTTAGGCTGGTGTATCTTAGCAAGCAAGGGGCGCAAAGTGTGCCTGTGATACTCTGACACAAGATGAACACTGTAGCTGCTTGACCAGGTGTAATGTTACTCAAAGTTCTATAGGTGTAAGCAATGAACGAGAAACAACGTTGTCTGCATGCAGTGGCTGTTAGGAGAAGATGAACAGGTGCCCGTTCACCAATCCCTGCGTCTGGTGGTGTTAAAGAAGTGATGTGAAACTTTACAGTAACTCCCTCTGGGTCCTGGCTCAGGGGATGGCATTCGACCTTGCGTTGCGCCGCGCCGCCGCCCAGCTGAATCTGATGCGGATGAAGCAGGAGCAGCCTCCAGGCTGCCGCCAAACAACCAGAAGATGCTGGCAATGGATGCCCCTCGAACACACGCACAATTACTCTTTCTTGCGCAGGCCGCAATTCGGCCACAGCACTCTTAGGCAGAGTCCTTGCTTGCAGATCCAGGTGGGAGTCTCAAGAGGAAGAGCCTGCCCACTCACAAGTCTTTTTCACCTCTCCAGCATCTCGTTCTTCTCTCCCAGTCGGCTGGTAGTTCTAGTTCAAAACAGTCCAGGTGAAAGTCCCAAGACGCTTTGCTTCCCCTTTGGAATTCAGTCACTCTATATTCAGGAAGTGACAGCGCAGAGTCTAGGCTGAACACTAGGAGAAAATAGCTTCACAAAAGTAATGCTGTACAGTGTCTCCTGATTGATAGGGACGATCGAACGGTTCGGGTCGACCATCGGTTCGACCCGAATATTGACTGTTCGAAATTCGGGCAAATTCCGAACTTTTTGCGGAAAAAGTTCGGAATTCGGCAACCAGAACCGACCAAAATGCAATGGGACAGGAACTGGGCTTTAAAAGCCCGTGATTGGACCAGAACCATCAGTAAAAGCCAATTGAGGGGGCAGGAGGATGTTAGGAATGTGATTGGAGTGATCAGGGGGTCCAGAGGCCAATCAGTAGTGAATACGCCCCCCAGTATATAAGATAGCCCCGCCAAATCTCTAGCACTGTAATACAGGGGCTGTGGAAGAGAGTGGAAGCAGTTCTGTTACTCCTGCTTCAAAAGTGTCATTTAGCAATTATTAGTGTGAGGAAAGGGATATCTAGTGTAGTTAGGGTACTATTTTCCAGTTAGATTCAATAATCTAGTTTCTGTAGGGAAACTGTTAAGTGTCACGGTGACTGTAGTGTAGTGTAGGGTGAACTGACTCTGACTGCTATGGCAGGGTGACCAAACTCTTCCATGTCAGGGTGACCGCCATAGAAAAAAGATCTTTGTATTAGAATTGCAGTAGAGCAGGCATAGGGCTCCGCTACTTTTACACCTGGCCGTTTTTGTTTCAGGCGTTTATTGGGCTTTTTTGTGGACGTCTTTGGAGGCAGGCATGACATCTGAACTTCTGTGTAGGGGTATATATACACACATGTATGTATATATACACATACACACATATAGGTGTGAAAGTAGCAGAACCCTATGCCTGCGCTAATTAAATTATTTGCAGGCATAGGGCTTCGCTCCTATCACACCTATATGTGTGTATGTGTATAAATACATATATTTGTGTGTGTATATATACCCCTATACAGAAGTTCAGATGTTATGCCTGCCTCCAAAGACGCCCAGAAAATGCCCAAAAAAACGCCTGCAACAACACACCTGGGCGTTTTTGTTGCAGGCGTTTTTTTGGGCATTTTTTGGGCGTCTTTGGAGGCAGGCATAACATCTGAACTTCTGCATAGGGATATATATACACACACACACACATGTATGTATATATACACATACACACATATAGGTGTGAAAGTAGCGGAACCCTATGCCTGTGCTAATGAAATTATTTGCAGGCATAGGGTTCCGCTACTTTCACACCTATATGTGTGTATGTGTATATATACATACATACATGTGTGTGTGTGTATATATACCCCTATACAGAAGTTCAGATGTTATGCCTGCCTCCAAAGACGCCCAGAAAATGCCCAAAAAAACGCCTGCAACAAAAAGGCCCAGGTGTGTTGTTGCAGGCGTTTTTTTGGGCATTTTTGAGGCGTCTTTGGAGGCAGGAATAACATCTGAACTTCTGTATAGGGGTATATATACACACACACATATATGTATTTATACACATACACACATATAGGTGTGATAGGAGCGGAGCCCTATGCCTGCAAATAATTTCATTAGCGCAGGCATAGGGTTCTGCTACTTTCACACCTATATGTGTACACTTTGTAGACCCCCAAGACACTAAATCCAAAGAAATCTAATTTTTTTTTTTTTTCAATCATTTTCAATAATTTTTCCAATAATTGTCTCTCTATCAAAAACGACAATTTTTAAGAACTTTTTTTTGTGTGATTAATAGTCCCTGGGGCATGACCCAGAACCCTATGCACTTTTTAGGGGCATTTATTGGGTTTTAGGGCTTCAAAATTGTGTTTTTTTATTACCGAAGTTCGGGTCCCATTGATTTCAATGGGGTTCTGGAATCCGGACCCGAACTTTCGGGAAGTTCGGGTGTTCTGGTCGAGTCGAACTTTTCAAAAGTTCGATCATCCCTACTGATTGCAGGCAAAGATAGCCACCTCTTGGCTACAATAATAATTATATACTCTGGAGAAGAGGTGCTTTGGAGGGGATATGACTTAAATGTACAAATATATAAAAAGTGACTCCGGTTTCTGTAATAAACTATTTACTCTAATGTCCCTGAAGAGGACATGTGGCCATTAATTGGGGTTACAAGAAAGGAGGTGTTACCTTAGATTGAATAAAGGGTCTTTATTGTTAGAGCCATTAGCAGAACTACCAGGGTTGCAGCAGTCGCACTTGCGACTGGGCCCTGGAGTTCCGCCACTGTGGGGGGGGGGGGGGCCCCGCTGACTTCTCTAGTTACACTCCAGTTGGAACAGGGCCACTTACTGCAGAGAACAGCGGACCGCCCACACAGTCTCCACTGGGTCTGTGCAGCTGCAGGCATTCTGTCTGAGAGCCAAATCAAAAAAGAGTCAGCTGACCCAGTACAGTGATGGGGGAAGAGCTGCAGGAGGTTGGATGTCAGTGGAGACACCTGGAGCAGAGAGAGAAGCAGGGGGAACTGAGTGGACACTGACAGCAAGTAAGTGTCACTGAATCCAGTCCCTATCACCACTGCTGATTCAATCCCTCCCTAGCACTGACACTCATCCCACCGCCCTCCCCCAGCACTGCCATTCACCCCCCCCCAGCGCTGCCACTCACACCCCCCTCCCCCAACACTGCCACTCATCCCACCCCCCCCCAGCACTGCCACCCACACCCCCCTAGCACTGCCACCCACACCCCCCAGCACTGACACTAATCCCACCCCCAGCACTGACACTCATCCCACCCCCCAGCACTGACACCCACACCCCCCAACACTGCCACTCATCCCACCCCCCCCAGCACTGCCACCCCCCTCCCCCAGCACTGCCACTCATCCCACCCCCAGCGCTGCCATCCACCCCCCCCAGCACTTGCACTCAGTCCAGCCCCCTCAGCACTGCCACCCACACACCCCCAGCACTGCCACTCATCCCACCCCCCCTTCCAGCACTGCCAATTATACCACCCACCCCCCCCACACTGCCATCCACACCTCCCCCCAGCACTGCCACTGATCCCACCCCCTCCCCCAGCACTGCCACCCACACCCCTCTCCCCCTGCACTGCCACTCATCCCACCCCCCCAGCACTGCCACTCACCCCCCCAGCAATGCCACTCATCCCACCCTCCTCCCCCAGCACTGAGACTCATCCCCCACTCCTCCTCTCCATAGCACTGCCACTCATCCCCCACCCCCCCCCCCTCCCTAGCACTGCCACTCATCCCCCACCCCCCCCCTCCCTAGCACTGCCACTCATCCCACCCCCCCCCCAGCACTGCCACCCCCCTCCCCCAGCACTGCCACTCATCCCACCCCCCAGCGCTGCCATCCACCCCCCCCCAGCACTTGCACTCAGTCCAGCCCCCTCAGCACTGCCACCCACACACCCCCAGCACTGCCACTCATCCCACCCCCCCTTCCAGCACTGCCAATTATACCACCCACCCCCCCCACACTGCCATCCACACCTCCCCCCAGCACTGCCACTGATCCCACCCCCTCCCCCAGCACTGCCACCCACACCCCTCTCCCCCTGCACTGCCACTCATCCCACCCCCCCAGCACTGCCACTCACCCCCCCAGCAATGCCACTCATCCCACCCTCCTCCCCCAGCACTGAGACTCATCCCCCACTCCTCCTCTCCATAGCACTGCCACTCATCCCCCACCCCCCCCTCCCTAGCACTGCCACTCATCCCCCACCCCCCCCTCCCTAGCACTGCCACTCATCCCCATCCCCCTCAGCACTGCCACTCATCCCCTTCTCCCAGCAGCACTGTCATTTATCCCATCCCTCCAGCAGGGGCGTATGTACTGGATTCCCAGGGGTTGCAATTGCACCCATGCAGCCCCCTGTACACCTGAATAGGAGGGGCAACATATAGAGGAACCAATCCCCTTTATTTTCCTCCTGCAGCCTTTCAGCCTCTGCAGGAGAAAAACAAAGGGGGGTCTATTCCTCTATATGCCGCCCCTTCTATCCATCGCCTGCTGCCCTGTTTTGCTTGCGTATCTAGCAAGGTTACTTTGCGGTACAAACAAGAAAGCTCAGACCTCTGCAGGGCATAAATGCACTTTTACTAAACAAAAGCATGCTGTACATACAAACTATTGCAATATTAGGAACATATCACAAGACTGGTAGATATAACAATGCCTAACACATGAACAGCCTATGGTCTGTAAAACAGCAAAATTACGCTTCTTAAACATACAACCCTTGTCCCAAGAATATTGAATAAATACTTCGCTCTGGTGGTGGATTCAGCAGCTTCCAATAGATCTCTGCAGAAACAGGACAAAAAGGTCCTCGCCGCATGTTTTCTCCAACTACAAACGAACAAACAAGCCAGGCTGCATCATGGATGTTTAAGGGCCAAAAGGTGAGGTAGAAAGGGCTTTTCTCATGCAAATTGACCCTTTTATAGTCCTGTACACAGAAAGACCTCCCACAGGATGTGGTCATATCTTTTGACCACTCCTAGGTCACTTTGAGTGAGGTCATCCACACATGGCCGCACCTCCCCCCCTACAAGCACATGGTTCATTAAATATGCGGCAGCCATTTTAAAACTACCTGTGGGTGAGAGAAATTATTTACACATGTAATGGGAACATTTGTAAAAAAATCCACAACTGATACATGCCCCAAGCTCTTGTGTACTCCTTGTCCCCCCCCCATCGTCCACAGTACTGCCAGGTTCCCCCCTCCTGCCAGATGCTGCTGGTGATGCTTTGTGGATAGAGAGCAGGGAAGATGCCAGTGAATGTGTAATTTTCAGGCCCCTCTCTTGTCTTAATGAATACTAGTGATCATAGTGATCACTGACCCAGTTCATTTATAACTGAGGCATAGTAAACTGTGTTTACTATGCTTCAATATGTGAATGAACAGGAAGCCTCTGTACAGAGCTATTCTTGTCCATTCATTCTGTGCAGCTGAGGCTGCAGAGATGGAGATTGGAGGCTGTGTCCTCAAACTCCTTTCCCAGTTTCAAAGATGAAACATGAGAGGTCTGTTTAGACCCCTGATATCTCACCCACAGTCCAAATTCCCATCGCACACATTCCTGGAATGAGCTCTTAACCCCTTCCATACCGCGCCATAGTAAAATGACGGCGGCAGGAATCCTTTCTCGATCCGGGCGGACGTCATATGACGGCGCCCGGATCTCCCCGCTACTGCGCGCCCCCGGCGGCGCGCGGCACGGCGATCGGGGGTGAGGCTCGTCCCTTGGACTGAGCCCAACCCCGATCACGGTAAACAGCCAATGAAATTGGCTGTTTACCACGTGATCGGCTGTGTCAATCACAGCCGATCACATGAGCGGCTCCAGCGCGAGCCGCTCATTCCCTTCTCAATGCACGCCCCCCGGGGGCGTGCAGCGTGCCGATCGGGGACGAGGCTCGTCCCTCGGACAGAGCCCATCCCCGATCTAGGTAAAGAGCCAATGAAATTAGCTGTCACCGTGTTCTCCTCCTCACACACTGATCCTGTGTGAGGAGGAGATTGTGGTAACAGCTAGTTACCAAATACAGTGCACCCCAAACACACTGATTGCCCCCCAATAAAGAGCACCTGTCACTAGCCCATAAAAGCACCTGTCACTAGCCCATCAAAGTACCTGTCACTAGCCCATCAAAGTACCCGAGTACCTGTCACCAGCCCATCAGGTACTCTGATGACAGGTACTCGGGTACTCTGATGGGCTGGTGACAGGTACTTGGGTACTCTGATGGGTAGGTGACAGGTACTCGGGTACTCTGATGGGTAGGTGACAGGTACTCGGGTACTCTGATGGGATACAGAGAGGTACTCGGGTACTCTGATGGGCTGGTGACAGGTATTCGGGTACTCTGATGACGGGTACTCGAGTACTCTAACAACGGGTATTCGGGTACTCTGATGACGGGTATTCGGGTACTCTGATGACGGGTACTCGGGTACTCTGATGAAGGGTACTCGGGTACTCTGATGACAGGTACTCGGGTACTCTGATGACAGGTACTCGGGTACTTTGAGTACCTGTCACCGGAGTACCCGAGTACCCGTCATCGGCGTACCCCAATTACCCGTCATCGGAGTACCCGAGTACCTGTCACGTACCCAACAGAGTACCCCAGTATCTGTCACCTACCCATCAGAGTACCCGAGTACCTTCCACCTGCTCATCAGAGTACCTCACACCTGAAGTACCTGAGTACTTGCCACCTGCTCATCAGTACCCATCACTACTCATCAGTACTCATCAGTACCCATCAGTACCTATCGCCTATCAGTATCAGTACTGATCATCCGTACCCATCAGTTCAGTATCACCTATCAGTATCAGTACTACTCATCAGTACCTATCACCTGCCTGTCACCTGCCCATAAGAGTACCCGAGTACCTGTCACCTGCCTATCGGAGTACTCGAGTAACTGCCACTTGCTCATCAGTACCAGAGTACCTGTCACCTGCCCAGCAAAGTACCCGAGTACCTGTCACCCTTCATACAGCCACCATGTCTAAGTCCAAAAAGGTTTATATACGTCCTCCGTTTAAACCTAAATACCGGTGTTATGGCAGCAGATAGCTTGCTTTTTTCAAGCTTGCCCTCACTCGACTCTATGGTCTTGGAGGACCGAAGCTACGGCAAACGTCGTTGCCTAGCAACCAGTTTAAAGGTCCCTTTTTTTTTTTCATTTCATTTAATTTTTTTTTTTTTTCTATCTTTTAGTGTACTTGTGAGATCTGAGGACTTTTTGACCCCAGATCTCACAAAAAAGAGGTCATGTCGTGCCTTTTTCTATTACAAGTAATGTTTACATTTCTTGTAATAGAAATAAAAATGATCAATTTTTTTTTAAAAAAAACAGTGTAAAAATAAAAAATAATAAATAAAATAAATAGTAAAAAAAAAAAAAAAATTAAAGTGCCCTGTCCCCGTGAGCTCGCGCGCAGAAGCGAACGCATACGGAAACCCCGCCCACATATGTAAACAGTGTTCAAACTACACATGTGAGGTATTGTCGCGATTGTTAGAGCAAGAGCAATAATTTGAGCCCTAGACCTCCTCTGTAACTCTAAGATAGCAACCTGTAGACATTTTTAAAATATCGCCTATGGGGATTTTTAAGTACTAAAGTTTGTCACCATTCTGTGAGCGTGCACAATTTTGAAGCATGACATGTTGGGTATCATTTTTTAATTCAAAAAAGTGAATTTTTAAAAAAAAAATTGCGTTTGGAAGACTGCTGCGCAAATACGGTGTGATAAAAAATATTGCAATAATCTCTATTTTATTCTCTAGGGTCTCTGCTAAAAAAAAATATATAATTTTTTGGGGTTCTAAGTAGTTTTCTTGCAAAAACAACTGATTTTAGCTTGTAAACACCAAATGTCAAAAATAGGCCTAGGCAAGTGGCTAGGATGCATGATGATGCTCCTTGGATGTTGGGCCCCTCTATATGGCTAGGCGGTGAAAAAGTCTCACACATGTGGTATTGCCATAATCAGGAGGAGTGGCAGAATGTATTTTGGGGTGTCATTTTTGCTATGTACATGCTATGTGTTAGGAATATCCTATAAATTGACAACTTTGTGTAAAAAAAAAAATGTTTTTATTTTTTTCCCACATTTTCCAAAAACTTGTGGAAAAAAATGACATGTTCAAAGGACCCATAATGCCTCATAGAATATACGTTGGAGTGTTTGCTTTCCAAAATGGGGTCATTTTGTCGACTTTTCCATTGTATTGATGCTCTAGGGCCTTGAAAAGTGTGATTGGTAGTAAGAAAGTTTTATGTGTATTTATGCTCCTAAAATGCCTTATGGTGCTACTTGGACGTGGAGTCTCTTTTTGTGGCCAGGCTGTGTAAAAGTCTCACACATGTGGTATCACCATACTCAGAAGGAGTAGCAGAATTAATTTTGGGGTGTCATTTTTGCTGTGTACATGCTATGTGTTAGAAATAGCTTATAAATTGACAACGTTTTGGGAAAAAAAAGAAAAAAATAATTTTTCTTCATTTTCCCAAGAATTGTGGGAAAAAAATATAACTTCAAAAAACTCACCATGCCTCTTACTAAATACCTTGGACTGTCTACTTTACAAAAAGGGGTTATTTGGGGGGTATTTGTACTGTCCTGACATTTCAGGGCCTCAAGAAAGGAGATAGGCCATCAGTACATCTGGTGTGATCAATTTTCAGTAATTGGTACCATAGCTTCTAGACTCAATAACTTTCACACAGACTAAATAATATACACTAATTTGGGTTAATTTTACCAGAAATATGTAGCATTATAAATTTCGGCCCAAATGTATGAAGAAAAATTAATTTTTTGCAAAATTTTATAATAGAAACTAAAAAAAAGTGTTTTTTTTTCAAAATCTTTGCTGTTTTTTTGCTTATATCACGAAAAAAAAACTCCCAGTTGTGATCAAATACCACCAAAAGAAAGCTCTATTTGTGTGAAAAAAATGATAAAAATTTTGTTTGGTTACAGTGTAGCATGACTGAGCAATTGTCATTTAAAGTGTGAGAGTGCTGAAAGCTGAAAATTGGTCTGGGCAGGAAGGGGGTCTAACTGCTCTGTATGGAAGCGGTTAAGGTACTGGGTGCTGTAGCGGCCACCAGCTGGGTACTGGAACCTGCACGATATGTAGATATTCGCCAGCACACCAAGGATTATTAATTTTGTCTAAACTGTTTTTTTTATTCAAGAAAGATCACATTACAAAATGGTGTAGTTTTGGAGCCACACAGGACCCCTTCGCCAGGCCTTTATTTGGATGAAAAATGCAGGATCCCCTTCGTCAGGCCTTTATTTGGACAAAACTGATGATCCCCAAGGGGCTCCTAAAAAAATGTAAACAAATAATAAAAAAATAAAATTGTGAAACAATAAATAAAATAAACTGGTAAAAAATAAAATAACTAAAATAAAAAAATATTGACACCAGTGGCGCAACTACCAGGATCTCAAAAGTTGCACTTGTGACCGGTCCCTAGCGTTTCACCACCGGCTGGGGGTCAGGGGGGCCTTTATGGTTTCTTGCACCCAGGCCCTGAAGGTTCTAGTTACACCTCTGGTTAGAGTCAGAAAGTGATATTAGCTGAAAGCATCAACAACTTCAAAAACATTTAAATGTCTCCCTAAGGAAGCAGAATGTAGAGGGCTATGGGAATTGTTAAAGGAAAAAAAAAAAAAACAATACTCACACATACATAGGCTAAAATGGATGGACATGTGTCTTTTATCATCCTTATAAGCTATGCAACTACACTGCCAGAACTGTTTTTCCAGCAACACTTTCCTAAGAAGAGGAGTCTGGACATGTCATGGATCTCATTGACAGCTGCCAATCAGCTCTCCATAGAAGCAGTTGAGATTACCTAAATAAATGTTGAGCTGTGGGCGCAGGACCTCAGGCAGAAGGGCACAGTATTTTCACACAAATCCAGGAGGGGGTGACCGCTGGTGATACTGGGCATTAATATAATCTAGGTACTGCTGAAAGGACACTCTTCGCACTTGGGCCTACCTAAAGAGGAACTTTACCCTTAACAACTTGATACAAAATAATGTTCTTTAGCAGGGAACATACATTCATTTAACATTAGTAATTATGCTACCAAAATTATTGTGTGCTGTAAATTACCTCCAGCATTGCTCTTGTTCCTTCTTGCTGGAGGCTGCCATTTTGCTGATTGCTAAGAGCACCTGAGCAGAAGTAAATCACAAGGCAGAACAAAACCCAGCAATTTCAAAAAAGTTACATTCCTGGATTGCTGGGATTACTGTCACATTTGCATGTTTCCTCAACGAAACTGTCAAACCATCAAATGGCTGGTGTAATAACTGATCACATGGGCAGCACCATGGCAGTTGCAGATCAAACATAAGCAGCTTCCTTGGCTGTTAAGGATAGGAGGGTTTAATTCTGCTTTAAGGCTGTCAGCAGATCGGCCTCTACAAATTCGTCAGTGCCTAAAAGTGCCTAAAAATAGAGAGCAAGTGAGCATGTGCAGAGCAGGGTGAAACAGTGTATTACTGGATTTTAAACAGCATAGGCACTCGTTTTTAATGTTTTACATAGCTATACCTGCAAAAAGCGTTAGCCTGAAGAGATCTAGCAGTACTTAATGCATGCTATGGAAGCATTGGACGGTCCTGATGTGTGCTCTGTAAACATCTGGAAAAAGCTAGCATTGTCAGGGTTTCCTTTAGGAGAGAGGGTGTGGCGCTACCTAATTGAAAATTCATACTTACCATACATGTCAGCTCTCACCATGGATAACATGGCCTCACTTTCCTCATTAAACCCTTACCCTCAGAAGTAGCTCCATTTGTAGCCAAGTCCCTCAGAATGGTCCTGCAAATTATGGTATTATTTAGAATCCCTAACTCCAAAATTCTTCTTGCCTGGGACAGCAGTGGTAAAACTGGCTTCAGTCATTGATTTGACTACCCCAAAGGTGTTTCATGGTTGTCACTTTGTGTCAAGAGTGAGTATGACCTAGTGGTTAGAAGAATCAAACAGAAAATGGGCAGGAGATCAATACTACCACTCTTACCACTGACCGCTGAAGGACTAAGTTAGAAGCAGTAAAGTGAGTATTGAAAAAATGTTCAAGGGTGCCCTCACAAGGGGACAATAACCAGGGTTGTAGCAATTGAATTGAACATGAAATACCCTCAGAAGAGCCCTTTCATATAAGAGAGTTATGGAAGCATACCTCCACACCTCTACCAAAGAGTCAAACACATGCTAGGACAGATTATGCAACAAGGAGTGTGTTTTTGTGGGAAAGAAGGACAGCATCATCCACTTTTGTTTGGAATGCAGGCATCTGAAAAATACTACGAGAAACGCCTATCCTCTTCAATGATTGAGGAATGCCGCCCTGGGACATGGCAACATTTTTCTTCACACTTAGTCTTGCCAATGGGTATTGCCAGACCCCTGCTGCTAAGGCAGACCTGCTAAAGACCACTTTCATCACTCCCATAGTGTTGTATCAGTTCTAAATTATGCACATTTTAGAGGGCATTAAAACACTGACTTTGAGATATTCACCTGGAAAGCATCAGGATCTATCTAGATCAGTAGTCTTCAAACTGTTATCTGTGGGCCAGATGAGTCCCTTTGCTTGCCTTTGGGACATGGTTCCTCCCACTGACACGAGGCACCATTCTTTCCACCTACACCAACAATGCAGCAATATTCATTCAACGAACACCAATGATGAGGCACCATTCCTTCCACTGAAACCAACAATGGGGCAATATTTCTCCCACTGATGCCAATGATGATGTACTATTCCTTCCACTGACACTAACTATGGGGCACTATGCCTCCCACTGACATTAGTGATGGGGCACTATTCCTCCCACTCACAGTAGTGATGTGAAACTATTCCTTACACTGACACCAATGATCGAGGACTATTCCGTCCACAGACAACCACAAGGGGACACTGTTTCTCCCACTGACACCAGTAATGGGGCACTATTCTTACCACTGACACCGACAACAGGGTACTATTCCTCTCACTGATGCTAATGATGAAGCATTATTTCTACCACTGATACCAATGATGGGGCACTATTCCTTTCACTGACACCAAGCACTATTATTCCCATTGGCATCAACAATAGCGCACTGTTCACAGTATAGTACCAGAATGGTACTATTCCTGCCTCTGATACCAATGATGGGGCATTATTCCTCCCACTTATACCAACAATTGGCACTATTCCTCACACCAATACCAATAATGAGGCATTTTTCTTCCTTCTAGCAACCAAAAGGTGGAATGCAATTTCTTTACTCCCAAGGCCTAAGGCATTTTTTAATTCCACTGATGCCACGTCATTTTCTACTACCACTGGCCACAGTCGGACCCCCTAAAGTCCCAAGAACTGACAGAAATTTGGAGACCCCTGGTCTAAATGATGTAGCTATGTTTTTTGCAACATTTGAGGACCACCTTGTGCATTTAGATGCTGTGTTGGCCTAGCTTCAACAGTATGGACTAAAGCTCAAACCCAAGAAGTGCCATCTATTCAAGCATAATATTTAGGCCCCACAACATATCCTCTCCATGCAAGGCATACTCCCCAATTCCAAGAAAGTAGAGCCCCCCCCCCCCCCCCCCAACTACTGTGATCAAAGTCAGAACTTCTCTGGGGCTGGCATGCTTATTATCATTTCATGAAGCACTATGCTCATCCTTCTGCCCCACTTTAAAAGTGGACTGGGGACTGGAAGAGCAGGAGGTATATCCTTTATTGAAATAGCAGTTGTTGGCTCAGATTATGGCTTTGCTGACTTCTCTCTTCTGTTCTGGCTAAGACCTTGTGCTTGTAATCATGGCCTATAGGCTGTACTCTCACAAGTACAAGGCAGCCAGGCAAGGGTCATCACTTATGCTGGTTGAAGCTTATTTGGAATGAGAGGAAGCCTACAAACTAAGGCTTCTTCAATCTGGATTTGTTTTCTAGGTGTGGGCAGCCATCAAACATTTTGCTGAGTACCTGACAGCAGCCAAGTTCAAGGTCTGGACAGATAGCAATGTGATGGTGCATCCCCAAACGGCTAAACCTGGCACTCTGGAGTAATGTTTGGCAGCCCATATGATAAAGCTTCATTCTCCTTGCATTATTACCCTAGAAAGAACAACACGGTGGCAGACAGTACCAACTAGCCAGGCATCAATATGATGTGATGTGGATAAAGAAGCTGAAAAGATAAACATTTTTTACTTGACTACAGAAAGACCTAAGGGAAGGCCTCAGGTGAACCTCATCCATGTACTGGAAGAGTATACCTGGGCAGAGACACAGAGAGAGGATCCAGTGATTGCCCATCCAAAAGAGGCGATACAGTTTTAACCGCTTCCATACAGAGCAGTTAGACCCCCTTCCTGCCCAGACCAATTTTCAGCTTTCAGCATACCTCACACTTTGAATGACAATTGCTCGGTCATGCTACACTGTAACCAAACAAAATTTTTATATTTTTTTTCACACAAATAGAGCTTTCTTTTGGTGGTATTTGATCACAACTGGGTTTTTTTTTCACGATATAAGCAAAAAAAGAGCAAAAATTTTGAAAAAAAAACACTTTTTTTTAGTTTCTATTATAAAATTTTGCAAAAAATTAATTTTTCTTCATACATTTGGCCCAAAATTTATACTGCTACATATCTCTGGTAAAATTAACCCAAATTAGTGTATAATATTTAGTCTGTGTGAAAGTTATTGAGTCTAGAAGCTATGGTACCAATTACTGAAAATTGATCACACCAGATGTACTGATGGCCTATCTCCTTTCTTGAGGCCCTGAAATGTCATGACAGTACAAATACCCCCAAATGACCCCTTTTTGTAAAGTAGACAATCAAAGGTATTTAGTAAGAGGCATGGTGAGTTTTTTGAAGTTATAATTTTTTCCCACAATTCTTGGGAAAATGAAGAAAACATTTTTTTTTCTTTTTTTTTCCCACAAACTTGTCAATTTATAAGCTATTTCTAACACATAGAATGTGCACAGCAAAAATGACACCCCACAATACATTCTACTACTCCTCCTGAGTATGGTGATACCACGTGTGATACTTTTACACAGCCTGGCCACAAAAAGAGATTCCACATCCAAGAAGCACCTTCAGGCGTTCTAGGAGCATAAATACACATAAAACTTTCTTACTACCTATCATACTTTTGAAGGCCCTAGAGCACCAATAAAATGGAAAAGTCCTCAAAATGACCCCATTTTGGAAAGCAAACACTCCAACGTATATTCTATGAGGCATTATGGGTCGTTTGAACATGTCATTTTTTTCCACAAGTTTTTGGAATATGTGAGAAAAAAATAAAAACTTTTTTTTTTACACAAAGTTGTCAATTTATAGGATATTCCTAACACATAGCATGTACACAGCAAAAATGACACCCCAAAATACATTCTGCCACTCCTCCTGAGTATGGCAATACCACATGTGTGAAACTTTTTCACAGCCTAACCATATAGAGGGGCCCAACATCCAAGGAGCATCATCATGCATCCTAGCCACTTGCCTAGGCCTATTTTTGACATTTGGTGTTTACAAGCTAAAATCAGTTGTTTTTGCTAGAAAACTACTTAGAACCCCCAAACATTATATATTTTTTTTAGCAGAGACCCTAGAGAATAAAATGGAGATTATTGCAATATTTTTTATCACACCGTATTTGCGCAGCGGCCTTCCAAACGCAATTTTTTTGGAAAAAATTCACTTTTTTTAATTAAAAAATAAGAAACCAGTAAATTTAGCCCAATTTTTTTCCATAATGTGAAAGATAATGTTACGCCGAGTAAATAGATACCCAACATGTCATGCTTCAAAATTGCGCACGCTCATGGAATGGCGACAAACTTTGGTACTTAGAAATCCCCATAGGCGACATTTTAAAAATGTCTACAGGTTGCCATCTTAGAGTTACAGAGGAGGTCTAGGGCTCAAATTATTGCTCTTGGTCTAATGATCGCGGCGATACCTCACATGTGTAGTTTGAACACCATTTACATATGTGGGTGGGGTTTCCGTGTGCGTTCGCTTCTGCGCGCGAACTCACGGGGACAGGGCGCTTTAATGTTGTTTTGTTTTTTTTTTTTTGTTTTTTACTATTTATTTTATTTATTATTTTTTATTTTTACACCGTTTTAAAAAAAAAAAAATGATCATTTTTATTTCTATTACAAGGAATGTAAACATAGAAAAAGGCACGACAGGACCTCTTTTTTCCTCTTTTTTGTGAGATCTGGGGTCAAAAAGTCCTCAGATCTCACAAGTACACCAAAAGATAGAAAAAAAATAAAAAAAATAAAAAAATAAAATAAAATAAAATGAAAAAAAAAAAGGGACCTTTAAACCGGTTGCTAGGCAACGACATTTGCCGTAGCTCCGGTCCTCCAAGACCATAGAGTCGAGTGAGGGCAAGCTTGCCCTCACTCGACATCCTGTCTGTGAGGATCCGGGACCAGATCATTTTCCCCGCTGCCGGCGGGTCCGGTAAGCGGGGAGAAGTACAGGAACGCGGCGGGAGGGGGGGGCACCTCTTCCGCCATTCCGGAAGGGTGATCCCGCAGCGAATCTGCCGCTGGGACCACCCTTATCAGAAAGCCAACCGTCCACCTTTTAAAAAAATACCAGGGTTATGGCAGCTATCTGCTGCCATAACACCGGTATTTAGGTTTAAACGGAGGACGTATATAAACCTTTTTGGACATGGTGGCTGTATGAAGGGTGACAGGTACTCGGGTACTTTGCTGGGCAGGTGATAGGTACTCGAGTACTCCGATAGGCAGGTGACAGGTACTCGGGTACTCTGATGGGCAGGTGACAGGCAGGTGATGGGTACTGATGAGTAGTACTGATACTGATAGGTGATACTGATACTGTACTGATGGGTACGGATGATCAGTACTGATACTGATAGGTGATAGGTACTGATGAGTAGTGATGGGTACTGATGAGCAGGTGGCAAGTACTCAGGTACTTCAGGTGTCAGGTACTCTGATGAGCAGGTGGAAGGTACTCGGGTACTCTGATGGGTAGGTGACATGTACTCGGGTACTCTGTTGGGTAGGTGACAGGTACTCGGGTACTCTGATGACGGGTACTCGGGTACTCTGATGACGGGTACTCGGGTACTCCGGTGACAGGTACTCAAAGTACCCGAGTACCTGTCATCAGAGTACCCGAGTACCTGTCATCAGAGTACCCGAGTACCCTTCATCAGAGTACCCGAGTACTCGTCATCAGAGTACCCGAATACCCGTCATCAGAGTACCCGAATACCCGTCATCAGAGTACTCGAGTACCCGTCATCAGAGTACCCGAATACCTGTCACCTATCCATCAGAGTACCCGAGTACCTCTCTGTATCCAATCAGAGTACCCGAGTACCTGTCACCTACCCATCAGAGTACCCGAGTGCCTGTCACCTACCCATCAGAGTACCCGAGTACCTGTCACCAGCCCATCAGAGTACCCGAGTACCTATCATCAGAGTACCTGATGGGCTGGTGACAGGTACTCGGTTACTTTGATGGGCTAGTGACAGGTACTCGGGTACTTTGATGGGCTAGTGACAGGTACTTTGATGGGCTAGTGACAGGTACTTTGATGGGCTAGTGGCAGGTGCTCTTTATTGGGGGGGGGCAATCAGTGTGTTTAGGGTGCACTGTAATTGGTAACTAGCTGTTACCACAATCTCCTCCTCACACAGGATCAGTGTGTGAGGAGGAGAACACGGTGACAGCTAGTTACCGTGTTCTCTGTTGACATTTGTGACCGGCTGTGATTGGACACAGCCGGTCACGTGGTAAAAAGCCAATTTCATTGGCTCTTTACCTAGATCGGGGATGGGCTCTGTCCGAGGGACGAGCCTCGTCCCCGATCGGCGCGCCCCAGGGGAGCGCGCATTGAGGAGGGAATGAGCGGCTTGCGCTGGAGCCGCTCATGTGATCGGCTGTGATTGACACAGCCGATCACGTGGTAAACAGCCAATTTCATTGGCTGTTTACTGTGATCGGGGTTGGGCTCAGTCCAAGGGACGAGCCTCACCCCCGATCGCCACGCTGTGCGCCCCCGGGGGAGATCCGGGCGCCGTCATATGACGTCCGCCCGGATCGAGAAAGGATTCCTGCCACCATCATTTTACTATGGCGCGGTATGGAAGGGGTTAATGGTGGTCAAGTCCCATAGAAAATTTGAAGATATTACCAAAACCCAACAAACTGCTGAGTGAGTGGTCCCATTCAGTAGTGTATTTAGTATATCTGGCATCCAGGGGTGGTCATTTGTTTTAACACCCCATCCCCCGCAAAAATGATCCAAAGAGCTAAATTGTGGTTGTGAACAAGGGTCACAGTTAAAGTTAACCTGAGTCTACCCACTATACCCAGCACACATATACCACTGTCCTTCTACCCACAAAATACAGTAAGCTTTAATGACTATGCCACAAGCAGAAGTCTAATGGCGCTTTTCCACTGCATGGAACCGAACGGTTCTGCTCGCTTTTGTGCTTTTCCACTGCTGGTACCGCATGGTACGGTGTAGGAACGGTTCGGTACGGTACGGTACGGCGTCGCTTTTCCACTTCATGGAACCGAACGGTATGGCTCTCAAAAACAGTACCACCTCGATTGTGGTTCCAAGAGGTACCATACCCTGTACCATATCCCACAATCCTTTGCATGCAGTCACTACTAGCCACTGATTGGTCAGAGAATCGTTGTTATCCCACCCACTTAACTTTAGTACTACTTTAGTGGAAAAGCAAACCATACTGTACCGTACCGAACCGTTCCAACACCGTACCATGTGGTACCAGCAGTGGAAAAGCAAACCGGGCCAAGCAGGGCCGAGTAGAGCCGAGCCGGTACTTGCAGTGGAAAAGTGCCATAACAGAAAATCTCAACACACTCATTTTAATAAAACAAAATTGTTGTTATACATATGCTTTTCTACACAGAGCCAACTCTAAAGGAGTTAGCAGGAGTAATTTACTTAGAGTGCAGTGGTAAGGAATATGTCATATACAGCCTATCCTAAAGAGTTCAGTAGTCATGTGTTTAAAATTTAAACATGGTGTCTATAGTGTAGACCTTAGGAGAGCACAACACACAGAGTGAAATGATCAGGAGTGCGAAACACAGAGGGCACTTTGAAAAGTACAACCAAAAATTACCCCCCTCCCTTCCCAGTACAAATCTCGGCCCCCAAGCGCATATCCTCCACAGTACAGATCTCATCCAGCACAACCCCCTCAGTAACGACTTCCCCTCCAGCACCGACCCTCCAAAGACCTACCTCCCCAACACAGACCTCTCAGCAGGGCTGGTGCAAGGATTTTTGACACCCTAGGTGAAACCTGATTTTGCTGCACGACCCCCCCAGCTTCACCCCTGACTCCACCCCCTTTGCCCTGCCCATGAGTGCAGTATGCTTATTGTGGAAGGATTCAAGAGTGCGTTTCGTACATAGTGCAAGGTTCAGGGGTGCATTTCATACAGAGTGCAAGGTTCAGAAATGCGTTGTACAGGGTGCAAGGTTCAGGAGTGCATTTCTTACAGGGTGCAAGGTTCAGGAGTATGTTTTGTACAGGGTGCAAGGTTCAGGAGTGTGTTTCGTACAGAGTGCAAGATTTAGAAGTGCGTTGTACAGAGTGCAGGTTCAGGAATGCGTTGTACAGAGTGCAGGTTCAGGAATGCATTGTACAGAGTGCAGGTTCAAGAATGCATTGTACAGAATGCATGGTTCAGGAATGCATTGCACAGAGTGCAGGTTCAGGAATGCATTGTACAGAGTACAGGTTCAGGAATGCATTGTACAGAGTGCAGGTTCAGGAATGCATTGTACAGAGTGTAAGGTTCAGGAATGCATTGTTCAGAGTGCAGGTTCAGGGATGCATTGTGCAGAGTGCAAGTTCGGGAATGCAATGTACAGAGTGCAGGATCAGGAATGCATTGTACAGAGTGCAGGTTAAAGAATGCACTGTACAGAGTGTAGGTTCAGGAGTGCGTTGTACAGAGTGCAGGTTCAGGAATGCATTGTACAGAGTGCAGGTTCAAGAATGCATTGTACAGAATGCATGGTTCAGGAATGCATTGTACAGAGTACAGGTTCAGGAATGCATTGTACAGAGTGCAGGTTCAGGAATGCATTGTACAGAGTGCAGGTTCAAGAATGCATTGTATAGAGTGTAAGGTTCAGTAATGCATTGTATAGAGTGCAGGTTCAGGGATGCATTGTGCAGAGTGCAAGTTCGGGAATGCAATGTACAGAGTGCAGGATCAGGAATGCATTGTACAGAGTGCAGGTTAAAGAATGCACTGTACAGAGTGCAGGTTCAGGAGTGCGTTTTGTACAGGGTAGAAGGTTCAGGAATGCATTATGTACAGGGTACAAGGTTCAGGAGTTGAGTCCCAACAGTCCCAGGGGTGCAGGTTCAGGAATGCATTGTATAGAGTGCAGGTTCAGGAATGCATTGTATAGAGTGCAGGTTCAGGAATGCATTGTATAGAGTGCAGGTTCTGGAATGCATTGTATAGAGTGCAGGTTTAGGAATGCATTGTAGAGAGTGCACTGTTTAGGAATTTGTTAAACTGCAAAGACACCAATAAATTAAACATAGCACACTTACATCCTAAAATCTTGATTAGCGGCATACAGAAGCCGAGGGAAGAATGCATGCAATAGATAATAAATGAGAGCAGCCTATAGCATGACATTCAGCAATATTAACTTCTATCCAGCACAGCCAGGGATTGGTGGGCAAGCCAGCGGGGCGTACAGCCAATGAGAGTGAGTGTGAATCCATGATAGGAACTGTCAAATTGAAGCTGTGATGTCAGGAAGGGCGTGGCTGCGCCCCTTTGTCCCCTACAAAACAATCGGCATTCATACACTGGTGGGCGGAGAGGAAGGTGGCAGGGGGCAGGACCAACTACTGCATGTGCACCCACAGCTCTGTATAATCAACCTGTACTTGGTCCCTCCCCCTGCCACCTTCTTTCCCGTCCACCAATGTGTAAACGCTGGCTGTTTTCTCTATAGACTGAACAAAGGGGCAGAGCCCCGCATATCGGCCCCGCCCTTCTCGACATCAGAGATTCAATTTGACAGCTCCACTCATGGACTCACACAAGCTCTCATAGCGACTGTATGCCCCGCTGGCTTGGGACTGTTGGGACTCAAGGTATGCTACTCCACAACTTGTGGTCTCGTCACAACTCTCTGCAGCTGCCCTCTATACAGCAGTGCTGTGCCACCTGAGGCTTGCTGTAGCGCTCAGGCGGCACACAGCATGAGGAGTACCGCACCGGCCGGCGGCCGGTCCATTACTAATTCTGGGTTCAGGATGCTAAGTTGCGCTCTAGGCGGATGCCTAGGTCGCTTTACACCTTGCGCCAGCCCTGCCTTTCAGTACAGACTGACCCCCCCCAACATAGTCTGCCCTGTTCAAATGGACCCCCCCCCTTAGCACAGACCACTCAGTACAGATGGATCCCACCAGCACAAACCCCTCAGTTTGACCAGATTCCCCTGTCCATTCAAGATGAATGAAGGAACCCTCCGTACTGTGCTTCATGTATCCTGACAGCGATACTTCTCTGCTGTCAGAATAAACTGATCAGCGCTGCAGCTTATTGGCTGCTTGCACTGATCGAGCACAAATTTTCCAACAGCCCCATTCCAGAGGATTTGAACACTAGGTTGACTCGTTACTAGCGGGAATAGCCATAGATGGATCAAAATTTGTGTAGCCCCTGCTGAAAGAGCCGAATTTCAATCCATGTATGGCTGGCTTTACTCCCTATCTGACCATTCAGCCAAATACCTATTTTGTCATAGACCTTTCCACACAGACTCAAACTGTAATTGATGCCAAAGGTGCGTCTACTAAACAATGACATAATGGGGTGTACACTTATGCAGTATGCAGGCAACTATTATGTGTTTTTTCTTTTTTTTTATTGTAATTGTAACTGAAATCTCTCAATAATTACTGAAATCACTTTGCAGAGGTCTGTTTAACTTTGACATGAAAGAGTATATTTCTCTTGATCAGTAAAAAGAAATATCTCCTGTGATTCAATGTTCCATCACAATAAAACATGACAGCTTCCAAGAGGGATACTTTTTGTAGGAATTGTATATGGTACATGCTGTTAAATTTTAGATATTTTGTGTCGTGTACTGAGTCATTACCTTACAACAATTTATGCTACCGTTTTTTTACTGCATTATTACACGCACATTATTTTCTATTCCTATTGCTTTACCTGTATTAGTGCCTTAAAGAGTCATTATCCAGTATAAACTATTTGTACTAGCTGTACCTTTGTGCTTTTACTATATGAAATGTAACCTCATATAAGAATTACATTGTAAACTCACAGTGTGCTAGGGAATGGGGCAGAGAAAAGGGCATATAGCTAAAAATACAAGAAAAACACATTTAATGTTATTATTATTAATGGATTAGTGATATTGCTTTTGTTATTATCAATCCCTTACCTTTTCCATCACGTACATGCTTCTACTCTAGTTTCTGATAAAAATAGCTGCAATCACTTCACTCCTATCCTTGACCTTCTCTATTTATATGTTTTACCATTTTCTTCCTTTTGTTTAACCACTCATCTGCTCAGTAATGCACTGTTAACCATTTGGTGTTCACATCAGCAGAATGCTAAATTATTACACCACTCTTTTGCTATTCAAGTGGGCACATACAGTGGCAAAATACTAAGCCATACAAAGAATTATAATGTCATTATTGTGGACTGTAAATCCCCATATAGCAATCATTCCAGTTTAATTACATGGCTATAATAAATCATATTTATGATTATTGTTATTGTCAGTGCTAATATCATAATATAGTTATCTTTCTGAAAGCAGCTTCGATTATATATCTGTCTATTGATGTTAACCTGCCTTGGTAAAACAAAATCCTTCTCAAAAATGACCAGGCTAATTCTGCAGATAGGTTAAAAATGGATCTTTTCTAATCACCATCTTCTGCTACAGACCACAAAGCCTGATCTAGTATCCTATTTCTTGCCAGCAATCAAAAGTTTAAAGGGATTTCCCTCTTCTGAAACTTTCCTTCCCTGGTGAGGTGAAGGAGAGAGGAATAAAAACCTGATTGTTTTATTTTTGGAGCGAGAAAAAGTCCTTATAAGGCTGTCGTCTGGCGCATCTCTCTCCTCCCTCCCTTCTCCCTCCATCCCTCACTCCCTCCCTACGCTCCTTTCACGTAAGATGCTGTTGCTGGGAGACAGGTTCCTGTTGCTAGGGCTGCGTGGGAGTAAAACCATGTTAAAAGAGTTAGAAAGAAAGAAAGAAAGAAAGAAAGAAAGAAAGAAAGAAAGAAAGAAAGAAAGAAAAGAAAACATCTCCTATGTAAAGTCTAACATCATAGTTTTAAACATTTTTATCTAAACCTTGCTTAAATAGCACCTGTGAGATATATGCTTTCAAGTCTTGATTTTTAGCCGTTTTAAAGACTTTCTGCATGATTTCTATACTGGTGATCCACAATAAAATGCCCCTTGCCTTAGGTTTTTTCATATAGCCTGCTAAAATAGTGTTTGTTTTTGTATGGACATTGATAAGGGAAATGCACATTGAGAAACAGTCAAACGGTATTATCTGATATTAACCTATTACAATAAATGTGTTATTTTTAAAATAAAACTCCAATTTTTAATATTTTTGTTTTAGTGAAGAATCATTTTCAAACAAATGTTTCCAAATGAAAGCAGGTGTCATTTATAGAGCCCATTAGAGATGGGCAAATCAAATAGGGAATGTGGCAATAGCAAATCAGTACACCACTTTTTCCAATCTGCAGAGAACCGTGCAGATCATTTTTGATTATTACCTGGAATTACAAACTGCATTACTCATCACAGATCGGACAAATCTACATTAATTCGTTCAGTAATTGTGGAATTCACCAAAATAGGGCAAGATTTACAAAGATATCCAGGGTTGTCCAACCTTTGAATCAACTTGCCTGTCCAAGCAGAAGGCATTCTAGGGGCAAACAATAGATTATGCAAATTAGGAAGCATATGGACTTTTTTGCCCCTGATTGTATCAATCACCTGGGCAACATGAACAAATTATTCAATGATTCGGGCAGGTGTGTTTGTCATGTGAGCAAAATGTGTATCCCAATCCTTCAATATCCTTTGAAGGTGAGGTACCAATTTCATTTTGAGTCTACATCCCCTAATAATGTAAACCTTATTAGCAGATCACTCGTTAATTAGTCCAGTTTTCCACTGGAATGTAGAATCTACATAAAGCTGTGTGAGCTGCTTTTATTTAAAGGCACACTCTGGAAGAAAATAGCAATTACAATTATACAAGGCCTACCAACAAACTACCTTTGCTTTCATTGTAGAATTGTTTGAAAACATCAGACCACCCTGCTTTGTAAATGTCTATAGTTGTCTAAAACCTTGTATTATAAGTTCCCTGCTCACTGTTCCTAAGCCTATTGTATTGTAAAAAGTCTTAAACACACTCATCACCCTGGGGATGCCAGCAATGCATATATCCTACTTTCTACACTGATCAAAATCATGCATAAACCCATTCATACACCAATAAGTCCCTATACAGATTTCTAGAAGTATTGTGTACAGGGTAATTTGGAAATATGAAAATTGCGGGGTTGCCCAGGGCAGAGAAGGGAAAATGAATTAAAAAAGGAAACAGGGTAGTGCTGAAACTTGGTTTCCATTTTTTCTCCTTTATATGACTTTGGTACCCACATCCTAGGCTCAGTTATTGTACACCACATGTGCAGGTAAAGCTGAGGCAGGGTGGGACTTCCACTCACTGGGGTTGATTTACTAATGGCAAAAAGACTGTGCACTTTGCAAGGGCAATTCCTCCAGAGTTTAGTAAATGAGGAAAAGCTCAGCTGACTTTCGTCATCCAATCATGTGCAATTGGAAATGTTGTTTTTTTTTTTTCTTTCTGCATGTGTTTGGGTATACTTTGCAAAGTGAAGCTTCATCTCATTTACTAAACTTTGGAGCACTTGAAAAGTGCACAGTCAATTTGCTTTTAGTAAATCCACCCCAATGTTTCTTGTAGGGTGATTTAGCCTGTTGTTTGTATAGCAGCTGTGGCACTTACACAAAACAGAATTCAAGCCACTGCTTTCACTGGACACAGCATCAAGGTATCCAGATTTCAAAGTGGCCAGAGTGATCAATCACCCCCCCCCCCCCCCGATTGTCCTGGTGTCCTAACCCGTACCTTATGTGACTTAGCCAGAAATCTGGCCGTGAGTAGAACGCTCTTCACTGTGATATAATGCCTTATTGTATTTTTTTGAACTGTGTCTACATGGTGCAGCTTGTACACTAATGTATAGGATGTATGTTGGTTGATACTGTTGTCCCCCTCATACTTACCAAACATACCTAAAAGCCTTGCTTAAGCTCTCTGGATGCAAAATGCATTGCTCCATCGCATATCTTAGGCCCTTGCAGCTGTGAAAGGATTGGTATCACTAGTGCAGATTATAGCTAAATGCCGGTGTTTATGCTGTCAGAACAACAATGTATGTGTGGGAAGAGGAAGAAAATATATCCTACATATAACGGAAATGGCTTATTGTCAAAAAGGAGCTGCAAGGAGAATGTGGGTGGCAGGATGTAGACAAAGGTGTTAGGAAAAAATAGATAAAAAAGGGAAAGATCAAGCATTGCGTATACATGAATAAAAAGAACTTTTGTTAAATCAAAGTCTATAATTTTCATGTTTGTACATCATAATGGTCTTTCAAGCTAACTGAAATCATGGTAACTTTGCCCACCCTGGATTTATTTCAGAATTTTGTACAATTCCATCATATTTAGTAACTGGTGTCCAATAATCATAAGTTACGCATACAGAGCCTCACGTGTTATAAGAACTTAAAAGTAGTAAAAGTAGAAATGTTACCTCCCATTAGAGCTAATAGGATTCAACTTTTAATTTTGGATACCAATGGTCACCGGCAAGCGTTATCACATAATGGCCCCCATGTTTCTCTATTGCTTATGGATTCCAGTTAAAATAAGCACCTTGAATGGACTCAAAATTGAGCTTTTCTGTGTGGCTCTGTGCATGGAAGCTAATTGCTGGATCAGAAGAGTTACTGGCCTGCATGAACAATCAAGATTTCACACAGATTCATACATGAGTCCATTCAAGGTTCTAATTTAAACTGAAGCTCTGCTGAAGGGGGAGTTTATTTCTGATACCTGAAATGCATTGGCTTATTTAGTTCAAACTAATAAATTCATTTGCACTATTTTATCCTTTGGTCTTGCTCTCCTTCCTATTAGTGCTAATTAACCACTTGCCGACTGCCTAACGCCGATCTACGTCGGCAGTCAGCCCCTCACAGGCAAAGTGACGTAGGGCTACGTCACTAGCTTGTGAGGATCTAGGGAGCGAGCGCGCGCCCCCGGAGGCGCGCTCCCGCTCCCGCGTGGTCACGGACCCCCCCGCGCGTGTGACCAGCGGATCCGATGTATGTCCGCCGGTCACTCGGCGATCGGCGGGGGAGAGGGAGAATGTCAGGCAGCTTGTGTAAACAAGCTGCCTGTCATTCTCCTCGCTGTAAAGACACTGATAAAACGGATCTAGTATGTAGATCCGTTGATCAGTGTCCTTACAGCTCAAGCCACAGCCAATCACAGTAGAAAGCACGCCCCTAGGGATACACACAGCCCCTCCCTTCCAAATAAAGTTAACCCCTTCACAACCAGTGTATTTTTACAGTAACAGTGCATATGTATAGCACTGATTACTGTAGAAATGTCACTGGTAACCCCAAAAGTGTCACAAATGTCAGTCAAGGGTCCGATCTGTCCGCCCCAATGTCGCAGTACCGCAAAAAAAATCGCAGATCGCCGCCATTACGCGTTAAAAAAAAAAAACAACAAAAATGACAAAAATCTTTCCCTTTGTTAGTAAACGCGATAACTTTTGCGCAAACCAATCAAAATATGCTTTTTGCGATTTTTTTTACCAAACATATGTAGCATAAAACAAATTGGCCGAAAATTTTAAAAAATTTTGATTTTTACTTTTTTTTTGGGGGAATTTCATATAAAAAAATGTGAAAAATATTGTTATTTTTGCAAAATTGACGCTCTTTTTTTGTTTATAGCGCGTGATCAAAAAATCGCACAGGTGATCAAATACCACCAAAAGAAAGCTCTGTTTGTGGGAAAAAAAGGACGTCAAATTCGTTTAGGTACAGCGTCGCACGACCGCGCAATTGTCCGTTAAAGTCACGCAGTGCCGAATCGCAAAATACCCCCTGGTCAGGAAGGGGGTAAAATCTTCCGGGGCTTAAGTGGTTAAAAGATGGGGGGGCAGTAGCTTCCAATGCACAACATGCAGCAGCACACCACATTCAATGTGTTGTAGCGTTGTACAATATGGCGCTTCTACCAAAAAGGTTACAAGTTAGATATTTGTACATTGAGGTACATTGACAGCCCATTCATAAGGAATGGGCAACTCTATTTCAATGAATGTTAATGCACTTTGCTTTGTGTGTTAATTAATGCACATTTTTAACATATCACAGCTGACTGTAGAATTGAGAATTATGAATTGGCCCTCAAGTACCTACTTTCCATCCCAAAAAACAAGAGGTCTAGTCTTGATTTTAGGATAGTGGGCTGGGAGGAAAATAAGTATTTTTGCTCCTGGGCTAACTGTGCATTCACAACTGCTGGTTTACAGCACATCACAGATCCATTAATTTTATATTTTGAATTTATGATAAAATTAATATATGCAGGTACATTTTGTTTTATTAATGCTCTACAACATTTTTTATCTTTATGTCTGCTATCTATCTATCTATCTATCTATCTATCTATCTATCTATCTATCTATCTATCTATCTATCTATCTATCTATCTATCTATCTATCTATCTATCTATCTATCTATCTATCTATCTATCTATCTATCTATCTATCTATCTATCTATCTATCTATCTATCTATCTATCTATCTATCTTTCTCTGTGTCTATCTCCATTTTTCTACATCTATTTGTGCGTAGCTGCTGTCCTTGCTCTCCCTCCTTTCCTTTCGCCCACACATTCTCTCCCACGCTCTCTCACTCTCTTTTCACCCCTCCTTTTAATGAATTCCTTATTTTAGCTTTTCTATTTATAACACAGTGCTGGCAACACATAGCAAACAGTGGCAATAGCAACTTCCACTTCCAAATACAGTTACACCCCAAATTGTATATTGGCCACAAACTGCAGTATTAACTATCTGCATTTCATGAACTAAATGCAGATACAGAAGTAAAGCAGAACATAAGGGTCAGTGCAAGTATGATACCCAACCTGTTACTGTCTGCATCTAGAAAAATAACCCTTCTTAACCATGCAAAATACAATGAAAGGTACAGAGCAAGAAATGAGTCTTGTTTACCCGGGCAAGAACAGTCTGTGAAGAAATAAGCTGTGCTGCTAGTCAGCTGAAACAATAACCATAATTCAATATACAGCATGATAACACTATCTAACACTACACTGTTGTAAAGATTCACACATTTAATCTCTTGAAATGTATTACTAATATGCACTTTGTGTATTCTTTTGGATTCTAGAGTTTTGAAGTGTTTTTGACTTATATTTGTAATATTATACCAATAGATTTCAAGTGTATACTAATTCCACCACTTCTGCCACATAAGTACCCCTGCAGCCACCCTGTAGGCATGAAAGTGCCCTATGCCCTGTATAAAACAGAAAAAGCTGGTAATTTGTGTTGCCAATGTAACAAGCAAGCGCCCACTATTAGATCTATATTGCTCACGACACTTGAAATATATATATATATACAGTATATATATATATATTGTATGTATATATATATATATATACTGTATGTATATATATAGATATATACTGTATGTATATATATATATATATGTATATATATATATATATATATATATATAGAGAGAGAGAGAGAGAGAGAGAGATAGATATATAGATATATATATATATATATATATGCTCACATATAACGTTTTCGTTGTTTGTATTTAGCTTGTACATAAAGTACTTATTTTTATCTCCAGTATACATTTGTCCTGTAATTTAAAAATAGCATCAGAAGCTAAATTTAGTGCTGATTATTAAAACTCCTCCGTCTCTCTCCCTACTGCATCCCTCCCTACCTCCTTCACTCATCCTCCCCTCCCTTCTTTGCCACTCTCTTTCCATGTGTGTATGTGTATAACTCACTGGTTGCCTGACCTTTTTCTCTCCTCTTCCATGCTATTACAGCTTTATCAAAATCTCCCATCTTACATATTGTATGTAGGCATTTCTGTATTTTTTTTTTTTTACTTATCCCCCATAATTGTCTTTGTATGTGTGTTATTGCTTTACTGCTGAACCAAATGGTTTCTTCTCTTTAGCAAAGAGCTGCTTTCTCTCCTCCACTGTCCATGGTGCTGAATGAGCTAAACGCTCTTTCTTTCTAGTTCATTGAAGAGATGCAGGATTCAGAGACAAGATTATGCTTTTCTTCAATCAAGACTTTTTCTACACACTGCTTGTGCTGATTTCTTACGCAGCAACTAGAATTGCTGAGTTTTCAGTAGGGATAATCTGCTGGTTCGGTAAGAAACCCATGTTCGGACCAAACGTTGTTAGTTTGGAGGTTTGCAGCTGCAAGAGGAAGTGAAACAGCAGCAGTATTACTTCCCTTGCTAAATATGACATCTTCTTTCTTAGGCTGGTCATTATAGATCAGTGATGGCAAACCTTGGCACCCCAGATGTTTTGGAACTACATTTCCCATGATGCTCAACTACACTGCAGAGTGCATGAGCATCATGGGAAATGTAGTTCCAAAACATCTTGGGTGCCAAGGTTCGCTATCACTGTTATAGATAATACCCAAAACTCATCCCCATCCAGCCCATTCAGCTGTTAGCTGGGGGTTTTCTATTGGGTGCGATTCCCAAGACCTTATTAGTAGGTTTTAGCCTTCATCCCATGAAGAATTTGAAAGGGGGTTTTGGTGCCTCGGGCCAGTGGTTTGGGACTTTAAGGGCTAGTATAAATTGTAGATTGGTTTAAAAAATTGGGTTTTATTTATTCAAAAAAAGATTAATAATACATTGATACAATAATCATCACAAAAGGTGTGGGTTATAGATCCATTGGTGTTAGTGAAAATAAGAAGGAAGAGGTGACATTTGTGATATGGTGACAAATGGTATGTCTCTCTATTGGGGGTTCTCAGCTGACAGTTGAATGCAAACAAAGGAGTAGTGGAGATTGTGTTGAAAAGAAAAAAAGAAGTAGATTTCCAACCCCCCCCCCCCCCAAAATTCATACCAAACCCTTGAGGGATAGGTAGAGATTTTAAGATTTAAAGGTATATATTTTAAGTGAGACCCCACACAAAAAAACAAGAGTCATGGGGTCCCCCCCCCAAACTCTATACCAGACCCTTTGAGTCTGATTTGTGAACCCGATGCAATCATGCACCCCCTGAACCATATCAGGCCACATGCCCCCAACATGGGGGGATACCCTCTTAGGGAGGATCACCTAAAATATTTACAAATAGCTAAGCAGCCAAAAATTGTACAGATGCTTCACTTCACAAGTAGGTTAAGGGAATCTCCCGGTAATGGTATTTAAAGTGGTTCTAAAGGCTTAAGGTTTTTTTACCTTAAATGCAAAAACTTTTGTACCCCAGGATCCCCCATAGCCACCCCTCCCCTTATACTTACCTGGGCCCGATCCCAATCAAACACTGTGCGCAAAAGCAGCAGTTCTCTCAGCTCTCTTGCTCCGCACAGGGCAGATTGATAACAGTGGGAGCTATTGGCTCCTGCTGCTGTCAGTCAAGTTCTGTGATGAAAGAGCAGGGGGCAGTGCCAAGCTGTGCTTTCTTCGTCTATACTCAGACTATGGGGGTACTTGCTGATGAGATGGAGCCAGGTGAGGGACCCCAGAAGAGGAGGGTCGGGGCTGCTCTGTGCAGTGGTTTGTAAATATGTAAGTATGACATGTTTTTTTTTTTTTTTTTAAAGGTTTACAATCATTTTAAAGTAGAATTCCAGGTTTTTCTATTACTTTAAAAACTAATTATGTCCATGGCAAAACAGTCTAGTAGCTAAGACTGGGCCTGTAATAGAATTAGCTGCATACAGTAACCAACATTGTGTGTCGGCAACAGCATGAGACACTTCTTCTTTGCTACAAAAAATAGATCAAGTCAGTCTTACCGCATTTCTGCTATTCAGCAGAAGTCTTGTATTTTTAATCATGAATGCATGGCTCTCACTTGGCTGAGGTGGAGATTATGACCTTATCCACCTGTCTCTCCACCTTAGTCAGAGGAAGCCTTGTATTAATTGATAAAAACACAAAGTTTTTCCTGAATTGCAGGAATGCACTAAGTCCGACTCGATCTGTACCCAGCAGCAAAGAGGAAGTGTCTAATACTGCTGCCGGGGGAAACAGTGCCGCTTACTGTATGTAACTAATGCTACTACAGTTGAATACAGCAGCCCCAGTGGCCAGACTGTTCTGACATTAAAAATGTATTCAGGCCAGGCTCTACTTTAAATTAAGTTAGCATTTTTAGTGTTTTACTTTAAGCATTAATAAAACCACTGCTTCCTGCCAAACAGAATTTTTAAAAATTGATTATTTCCTCAGGTCAGTGCCGAGCTCCTCATTCTATTTGTTTGACATTCCATTGTCTATTAGCTCAGAAGATTACCATTACTGCTCTCTAACATTCAACTCTCATTGATTTTAATGGGGTTCAGATTCTGCATCCAAACTTCAATAGGATTCAGGGAACCTGCCTGGAACTGAAGCCAGGTACGTTTGGCTAGTCCCGAATCCTCTTAAATAGTTCTGTAGCCCATACCTGGACCCCCTGGACCTGCCTTAAATGTGCTCTTAAGGCACTAGGCTCTGCGTGTTAAACTTTCCAAAACTATGTGTGTTATGTTAGTTAGTTCAGACCACTTTCCAGGTCCAGAGACATGGCACAGTAAGCCATGTAGGTTGAGCCCCAGGAGCTACTTTATTGTATTAGAACAATTGGGCAATATTATTACCCCTTATTTCCATTGGTCATCACGAAAAAGGTTAAAATGCTGAGAAGTTCAGTACTGCGTTACTAGCTGGAGCGTTCCATGTTCAAACTCCGCTGTCTTTTCCTGCCATTCCACATGAGATAGCACTAGGCTCTGCGTGTGGAACTTTCCAGAACTATTTGTGCTATGTTAGTTAGTTCAGACCACTTTTCAGGTCCAAAATCATGGCATAGTAAGCCGTTAAGGTTGAGCTCCAGGAGCTACTTTATTCTGTTAGAATCATTGGGCAACATCACTACCCTTTTTTTCCACTTGTCTTCATGAAAAAGGTTAAAACACTGAGGAGTTACTAGCTGGAGTGTTCCATGTGCAAAATCCATTCTCTTTTCCTGCTATTCTACATGACGTAGTTCCTTAATGATTCCATTGCTTTTAATGGCAAGAGACACGTGCTTTTACTTCAGCTCGTCATCGCTGTTCCCTACAGTGACCTACTCACCCTAGGCCATCTGAATGTCAACTGCTTCCAGCAGTCAGTTTATATGAGTTTACGTTTTTTAACCTTTTAATTTGAGTTAAGTCGTTCCCATTTGAGGTGTAGTGGATTTCACTGCATTTATGCAGAATTTTATGGGCCAAAATGGAGTTTTAGTTGCTGACTGCAGAGGACATTAGTGTCCCTCATATCCCTCCCCTGCAGAATCATTATTTCATCTACCTACAACCTTAGTGTCCTCTGAGCCTTCAATTGTTGTGGAAAAGTCTCAAAACTTATTGTCAGATGAGTTTATCCCTGATGAGTTGCAGGCAGCCACCATAACTGCCAAGCTTAGAAATCTCCCGTTGAAGGGCAATGTGCCAACATAAAGATGGAGGTGTGGCCTGTAGCTTCTGCTAGTGCTTTTACTAGTCCAGGATCCCCGAGAGTCCCTAAGACTGCTAAAACATTTTGCATGCACACAGTATTTTCAAACATTATGTAAAACTCCTGAAAAACTTTTTATCAAACTCTGCAAAAACCTTGCTTTCCCTGGCAAGCTCTACATTGCAACTTGCCCTGGCTGTGATGTTAGTCTGTCAAACATTTGGAGAATGGACCAAACTCATGAAAAGGGATCCCACTTTACTCCATACTAATCCTTTGACAATAAGTTCATGGGGACTCGACGCGGGATCACACATATAGTACGGTCTTCATCCTTTACTGGCTATGCCATCCTTCTCTGGTTTTGAGTATGCTACCTCTTAAGATCGACCTAATTATTTGGGTTGAAAGCATCAATTCAGAGTGGCAATTTATCTAATCACCAGGGTTCACCCTTTGATGTGTCCCCGCTTATATCCCCATGATCTCTATTCAAGATGTTTAATTGGTATCAGGATATACTGCATATAAAGGATAAACCTTATTAGTTGTTTATCAAGTATCACGACCATAGGTCTAACATATTAACGCCCCTGAAGAAGCCTCCGGCGAAACATGTTGGGCGCTGCTCTGTGGACTAGAACCGGATTGTTCACTGGAGCAGCCATGTGTATATAACTTATATATGGTCTTGTTTACACTGCTATATCTAACTATGTGATTTATCCTACCAATTATGCCTGTTTTTTGGTCTTGTTTTTTTTTGTTTTTTGTTCTTTGCATCTTTTGTCTCTTTCATCCAGCTCATGATCAGCGGATGATTTTATATGTATAATGAATAAAGCTTTAATATTTTTTATCTCTTTGTGAACACTTAATGTTTTCTGGTACCGTTAAAGTCCCATTCCTTTGGTTTTCCAAGCCCTCACTTATCTCGCCTTGGCGGGAGCTCTGTGATTTCAGAGATATGTTCCATACTAATCCTTTGGTTGAAATGTTGAGCTGTGGGACTGAACAGGCCATTTGAGAGTGAAAACCTATTTGGAGCTGCCTTTTTTACTGGTGGTAACAGTACTCATTTACCCCAGCAGAAATTACATAGGCCTGTTGAGGGAACAGTCAGAACAGGTCCTGACCAACAAAGTGGCACAGACAAGTCAGATCTAGAAAGGATTCAGTTGGACCCTAAATCTCCAGAAATCTGTTAGAGCTGACTCATAGCTAAAGTATGTAGCTGTGATTCTGGACAGTTTAATCTTTATTTTTTAGCTTTTCCACAAGAAAGAATACTAACTCTAGGCTCCCAGACTCTTCAGTATCCAATTAGACCTATTCTTCACTTTTACATTAGTGTCATGGGCCTGATGGTGTCCTCTTTTGAGGCAGTCCTGTTTGTTCAGTTTTACTTCAGATGCCCACAACTATTAAGGGTCAGATGTCAGTGCTTGCTGTCTTGATCTAGAGACCATTAGCCACTAATTTTTTGATTAAGACTTTTGTACACTATGTATACATAGATGTTCCCCTTTCCAAACTCACTCACAAGGTTGTGTTCCTTGTCGCCTTTACCCCTGTGAGGAATGTGTCTGAACTGGTGGCTTTATCTTACAAAGAACTTCTTGTGGTTGTCACGCCGAGCGCTCCGGGTCCTGCGGCTTCCCCGAAGCGCTCGTGGCGTTCTGCGGGCAGCGGTGCTCCGGTCATCATCTCCGACCGTGAGCGCCGTCCCCCCGCATGTGGCAGGGATGCGGTCCGCGCGGCGGGACGTTCCCGTCCGCAGACTCAAATCACTGACCTCCTGGGTCCCGTCCTGTCCTCCTCCCGGCGCGTGCGGCCCCGCTCCCTAGGGCGCACGCGCGCCGCTGCTCTAAAATTTAAAGGGCCAGTGCACCACTAATTGGTGCCTGGTCCAATCAGTACAAAATATATAAAAACCCACTTCCCCTTCCTGTCCTTGCTGGATCTTGTTGCCTTAGTGCCCTGAGAAAGCGTTTTGTGTAAATTCCCTGCCTGTGTATCTGACCTTCTGCCGTTGCCCCTGACTTCGAACCTTTGCCGCCTGCCCTGACCTTCTGCTACGTCTGACCTTGCCTTTGCCTTGTCCTACTGTACCACGCCTGTATCAGCTGTCCGTGAGGTTGAGCCGCTACCGGAGGACACGACCTGGTTGCTACCGCCGCAGCAAGTCCATCCCGCCTTGCGGCGGGCTCTGGTGAAAACCAGTAGCCACTTAGAACCGGTCCCCTGGTACGGTCCACGCCATTCCCTCACTGACACAGAGGATCCACCCCTAGTGTCTTCATCTGCCGCCAGTCCGGACCCTGACAGTGGTCTTACACAAAGACATAGTGGTAAAAAGCTCATCTTTACCTAATGATACAACACTTTTCCTTCTGACTTCTCCCACTTTCTCTCCCACAATTGGATAAAAATGCCTTATTTTATAAAAGATTTCTGGCCTTTTTTAGTGCTGCAGCGCCTCTTTCTTTCTTGCCTAGGCGTGAATGACGTAATGCCCAACACTGCCTCCTTGGATGTCCACATCACACATTCCAGGAGGCACTTTACCTGACACGCACATGTGTGTCACAGGTATTAGGGTCCCAGATACCAGTGCTGTGTTTCTTTCCATTGTTCCTAAGACCTGGCAGGGGGGCAAAAATATCAGGGACTAAGTTACTCTTTAAAGCCTCTGTCCTTTCCAAGGTGGCTTCAGCCTTTCACCTTAACTAGGACATTGTGCCTCTGTCCAGTCCCAGTACATCAGAAGGAGATTTTCCTTTATTGTCTGGATATTGTACAGCTGTGTGTCTTTATCTCACAGCAACTACCTCCATCGGAAAGAGTGACTCTCACTTTGTCATTTCTGATGGTCCCCTGTAAAGTGAACCAGCTTCTTATTCCACAATTTCTCAATAGCTTAGACAAATCATCATTTATGCGTATGGTCTTGGAGAGGTGTTAAACACAAAAACAAAAATGTATTATTTTGCAATCCTACCAGTTCTTAGATGTGGTGGCTGCATAGTTTGTGCTTTTTTAAGTTTTTTTCCCTTTATTTCCACCTATTGGCCCTGCCAGTAAGTCTATTATTTTTCAACTTCCTTTAACAGACCAAGATATCAAAGAAAAGTTACACTTACAGGGATGCTTACGATAGCTAGCTTTTATTCTTTAATAAAAACCTTTATCCAAAAAGGAAAAAAACTGTTGCTATATTGCTTAAAAAGTGTTAACTGGAGTTTGGCTTTAATTAGTTAGTCAAATCCATCTAAACCTGCTATCTTACATTACCTTTTCCCCAAACTGACAATGCTGAAGGTTAAAGAAAGGTGTCTCCATTGCTCATCTATCCAGAGTGGAGACACCCTAAGACAAAAATATGCAGCCACCACAATTAAGGTTTTATAAGTTGCAATACAATACATTTTTGTGTTTGGGTTTAATACTGGTTTAAGTTCCACCCTTTCCTTTCAAGGCACACATTGCTAAATCTATGAGAGATTCATGAGCTCTTTGGTAACTGTTTCACCGATTTGCAAGGCTGCCACCTGGACTTCTGCTTATGTGTTCTATAAATTGTAAAAGGAAGATGTTCAGGCATTTTCTGATTCCAGATTTGGGCATAAGGTCCTTTAGGCAGCTCTTTGAGCTGCAGACAGTCCCCAGCTTATTTAAAGCTGGGACTGTTAAGCTGGCTATAGATGGAGCGATTCCCATCAGTGTTGAGGAGGGGATCCCTCCCGCGGAGAAATTGCTGTGTTTTTATAGTCTTGCTCTTAGCACCACATATTATAAAACAGTGGTATGCTCGGAGTGGGAGAGGTTCTAACAGGCTAGTAAATTTTTTATGTTTGCTATTGTCTAAATCCTTCTGTAGGCCTCACCCTAACCCAATTATGTCTGAATCCAGTGTCTTCATTTAAAGAACTCTGAAAGCCTGGTGCACATTATGAGTTTTTTTTCATTCAACCCACTGGGTTGACTGTCAGCTCCGGTCAGAGCCGCTGTACTAACTATGCCAAGTTAGTAGAGCGATCTCCCCCGCTGAGCTTTTGTGTTCTGACAGGGGGGTGGCCCCCGGCCTGAACACTCTAAACAGCACTCTCTGCCATTGGCTGAGAGCGCTCATCGGGAGTTGGTCGGCTGCTGGTTTTCCAACATGCTTGTCCGGCAGAAGTTGGCCAAACGCTTGGCTTCTGTCAGACAAGGTGCCGTACACACAGGCCGAATGTCGGCCATTTTTTCTTAACTGGTCAATGTCTCCCAACATTCAGGCTATGTGAGCAGGGCTTAAGAAAACTTTTTGCGAGTAGAAAAATCCAATTTCCTTCTTCATTGGCCTGATCCATTGTTTATCTGGGAGAATTGCATGTGAGAATGATTCTGAATACACATCCACTCTCTGGTTAAACTAAATACAGTAGTGGTGTATCTTCTAGTAGTTTGCTGTGAAATTATAGTCCCATCTTAATCCATTTTGCTGCTATCAGATTTCTGTCTTTTGGTATTGTATCATTTTATCAAACAGGCAAGAGTTTATGATTTTTGTGTTTGGCAAAACAATTTTTCTACACGTAAATTTAACAGAAAGATTGTAAACTGATGATGATTATTTGTAATTGGCGTCTAAATGTCCCTTGCCTCTGAAGCCCGATCTGCATTCGGATCGTGCTCCAGAGGCTACTGACAGGTGGTGAGGAAGCGAGGCAATGCCTGTTTTAACTCCATTTTTACCGACACACATGCTGCAACTGCGTGCGTTTGCGCCACTTCTCCACATACTCGAATACGTAGCGGTCGCCAGGCTTGCTGCCCGCCGATCGATACAAGGCAGGCAAACTTTGCTGCAGGCATGAAGCAAAGCATTGTGGCTGCAGCATGTAAACACCCCAATCCACTGCCTACTGCAGCTTAAGGGAGGGCAGTTGGCTCAACCACACAATAGTGCCGCCCCCCCCCCCCTCCCCTTAACCACAAGTCTAAACAAAGCCTTAATGCAAACACAGGACAAATGCATGTCTCAGTGATGCACAAGCAAGACTGAAACTGGTTGCTGAACAGGCAAAAGGTTTAAAAGAAGAATACATTTGCAGCAGGGTATGATATACTGCAAAGACAGTCTAAATCTAAGATGCTTAAATCGAGAAGAAATAATTAGGTTAAAAATTTGTATTTTGTTTTTACTGAAACAGTTAAAAGAGGAGATGCCCATATGATGGTATACTTTAGAGCCTATTGTGACATCATCTGAGCAATGTGCCAATTTTACATGCATAGATGCCAGCTGCCCCCACAGAACTGATTCCCATCTTGAGAGGTCCTTTGCCTCCCAACCATTTATATGTATAGTAATAGGTGTCAGGTGTAAGGCAGGAAAAACTGCAGTAGAGAGGGCAAAGAATACATGATGAATGATGATGTAAAACAAATGCATTTTAATATCTTTTCCATTTTTGTTCAGATGTCATTTCACTCTTAATCATACCTTATGTCCTTTTCAGCATCTATTTTTTCAGTAGGTAAGATGTTCTCTGTGTTTCCAATTCCATACTAGTCTTTATTTGCCTGTGTGCAGCCCACCCTCTCCCTCACTCTCTCTCTCTCTCTTCCCCACATGTCGGTGAGTCACTGCCTGCCAGTCTGAGTCACCTAAAGTATTTTTAGCAACAGATTTAGACAGCATTGTAGTCCACTGCTGGGGACAAGGGGACAGAGGGACAGAAGGAAGGGAGGGGAAAAAATGATGAAGGGTCTGTAAGGGGGGTGCTTACATGAACATTACAGCAGTTATATGCTGTTACACCACAAATAGATTGTATAAATCTCCAAAATCATATATGTAATAAAGAAAAAAAAATGAGCAAAGGATTAGAAAGATACTGACACGCAGAACGAAAGCACAATATTATACTACACATGCAGTCACACAACACTGCAAAGCATACACATATAACACTCCACAGCCCACACATAGCAATATAACACTAGGCAACATATGCCAAACTATATGTATGCCATGTGATAAATGCTCATGTAACACACCACAGCATGCACAACAATACAAGCACATACATTGTCATATCACACTCTCCAGTTTATACATAATCATTTCACATTCTGCAGCACATGTATCATCATCTACCACTCTGCAGTACCTATTGCACACAATTATACAACACACACACACGTGCACACACAATACTGCACAGCACATACAGTACATACTTATACAGCCATCCACAACACATACAAAACTCTACAAGACACACACACGCACACACATATATATATATATATATATATATATATATATATATATATATATATATATGTAGCACCTTCATAGGTAGGTGCTAGGAAAACCATAAGGGAGGCACAGTGTGCTTATCAGGGGGGGGGGGGGGGGGGCTTGATTATTCAGCTAGGCTGTCATGTGTTCTCCAGGTGTGCCTGTTGAGTTTGGGGAGTCTCCCCACTATGTCCAATGAGGGTTCTTATTGGACAGTGGATGAAACCTGACCAATAGCACACCAGGGCTTGTATCTATCCCAGTGGGCAAATTCTGCTGCAATGCATCCTAGGAGGGGGTATAAGTCTGAGGGGAGCACATGACAGAGTGTCTTTGGTGGGAAGCAGAGTCCCAGGAGGAGGGTCTCTCCTGCTGTCAGCGTGAAGAAAGTGTACTGGGCAGTCGGCCTAGAGGACGGAAGGTTGAGCTGAGCTGAGCTGCAGAGAAGGATCCAGTGTGCGAGGACCGAGTGGACCTGCTGGGCAGAAGTTTCCAGGAAAGCAGTGTTGTGAGTACTGAAAACTGCCCAGGGGTCTGCCTAAGATAGGGGACCACTCAAGAAGGTCAGAGGGATCTGGGAGTCTGCTAACCAGTGGAGAAGGCCTATAAAAGGGGGTGCTAGGGTCTAATCCCTGAAGATAAGTGTGTGAGAGAGGGTGTCGGTGCGGGCCCTGAAGCGTACAAGTGTTCAGCAGTGCAGCAGTGATAAAGTAGCTACCTCAGCAAGGAGTGCCAAAGGGAGCTTAAAAAGGACTTTAAGTCACCAGGAGGTGATCAGGAGTCAGTTCAGAGTTAGCAGGCCAGCGTTAACCAGCGTTAACCGGCGTTGACCGGCATCAAGCTAGCATCAAGTCAGCGTCAACAGGCATTTTTCAGTTGTCCCCAGCAAACTGTGCATAGTCGAGGAAGAGGAGTATCCCACTCATCCCTTCTCCTATCCAAGTTACTAAATAAATAGAAAAACCCAAAGATACTGGACTGGTCATTGTCACAGTGCTCATACTTGGAGAACATGCTTAAATGTGCTGTTGTTGTTAGCGGTAACCCAGGAGGACCCACATCCAGCACAATAGCTGTGAATTCTGCTACATATATATATATATATATATATATATATATATATATATATATATATATATATTAGGGATCGACCGATATCATTTTTTTTGTTGCCGATACCAATATTTTGGCCATCGCATATCGGTATAGGCCGATATGGGCCGATATTTTGTACATCCTATGTCAGGGTCCGAGACTAGTCTTCTCCTCCTCTAACCATTAGGTGGTGATGCTCATGTAAGGGTAAAATTATGTCACATAGCATAATTCTGTTTACAAATGTTATTGAATATGCCACTCACATATGTTCAAATTAAAGATATAAGCAATTCCACATTAGCAGATCTGCTGGCAGATCGGTATCTCTCACCCACTTGCTGTATGTGACACCCGAGTGATACCACTCGGTCCGGCATATGATCTTGGAGGTCACGCCCAACGTGACCACGTGACCTCCGAGATCGTCATCGTATCCTGGACGGAGCGGTATCACCTGGGTGTCACTTACGGCAAGTGGGTGAGAGACAGATCGGTATCGGGTGGGTGGGAGATGGAGCGGGTGAGAGACACAGCAGTATTGAGTGGATGCCGAAGGGAGCTGTTCTGTCTCAGCATCGATTGTACCTGTGACCTTCTTGTAGACCCCCAGTCTGTAAGTGTGTGCAGCAGGTTGAATGATGGCTTTAACAGATAGTTTACTCAATGAATAAAGACTCCAGAGGTGTTCTCCAATGCTTCTTTATGCTTTAAGTTAGCAAAGGCATAAACATAGAGGCTTTTCCATAGGTAAATTTCCAATGAAGTTACACAGCTTCCACACTCTGCAGTCTCCTCATAACAACTAAACAAAATGGGAGTTACAGCAGGAAATGGAGGATGGGAGCAACCATCTAGCCAGAAACAGCAGGGGTGTGTAATGTTCTGGTACCTTTGGGTACCCTAATTACTCTTTCATAAGTGTATGCACCCCACCATTCTCTTTTGGTAAGGTGCGCATACACCTTTAAGACTGATGCTGTCATCACTGAGCGCCGGACTGGATGGCTATTTAGATCGCCGGCTCTCACTCACATGTGTTCATTCAAACTGCTTTGTGCCTTGATGCTAACCTGTCTTGAAGCTCTCATGCTTGCAAGCATACCTCGCTGTCGGAACCACGCTGCGCTGATCCCTGTATCCCGCTACCGGATCATCCGCTCTTGCCGAACCTCTCCTCTGCTACATTGCTATTAGTGATAAGTACCCCACAGGGGAAACCTCGCACACATGATGAGTCATTGGGAGTTGGGATTGGTGTCTCAGCGTTTCTCTACATGACTACTGAAGTGGAATATTTCTGCAGCTGAAAATCCACATCATACATAAAACGCAGGAGCGTTACAGATTGAACGAACCACAAATGGATTCAGCAGAAATAACCACTCAGATGACACAATTAAAACAGCAAGTAACTGCGTTAATACACGCACTTGCTGAATTAAAAGAAGACAATCAGGCTCTGTCGCAGCAGGTAATTAGACTGACACAACTTACCACTGCTCAGTCCCCTGAACCCAAAATAAATCCTCCTTTGGTATTTACAGGCGATCGCAAAAAATTTCGCAAATTTAAAAACGCATGTGAGTTACTTTTCTTGCTAAAACCCCGTACCTACCTTACTGATCACATTAAGGTTTTTACTATTATTTCTTACCTAACAGGCGATCCTCGGGCCTGGGCAGACTCTCTTTTTGAGAAAAGCGACCAGCTTCTCAACTCCTATGCCTTGTTCCTAGCAGAACTCACTAGCCTATATGATGATCCCAATAGGCAGAGTACTGCTGATCTTCAATTAAGATCCTTGAAACAAGGTGGGAGACCTGTAGAAGACTTTGTCGCAGAATTCAAGAGATGGACCCTTGATTCAGAATGGAATGATGCATCTCTGAAAACCCAATTTAGGCTTGGCCTATCAGAGGCCGTTAAAGACGAGCTCGCCCGAGCGGATCTGCCAAAAACCCTGGATGCATTGATACAACTCAGTATCACCATAGATAGAAGACTACGAGAAAGAAAGGCTGAGAAAATGGGAATGCCATTATCCAGTTCTTCTCGGATTTCGGCCGTTGACCCCGTTCCTATGGAGGTAGGAACCATACGCCCACCTCTATCAACTATGGAAAGAGCCAAAAGACGATCTGGTAATCTCTGCTTGTACTGTGCATCCCCGGATCACAAGATAAACGTCTGTCCCCTAGTCTACAAAAAGAAGGGTGAGTCTTCACATGCCCTCCTAGGGGGATTGACAACTTCAATCACTAACCCTTACCTTTCTGTTTGCTTAACATTACAGTGGGACCAGAACAGGATTACTACTAAGGCCATGATTGACACAGGATCTTGTGGAAATTATATTGACATACGTTTTGCTGCTTTAAATAAAGTTCCTATTATTTCTAAACTTAAACCTGTCTCAGTGAGTCTTATTAACGGTGTTCCTTTATCCTCTGGTCCGATCACTGATCAGACACAGGCACTCCTAGTCACTACTAACGGGTCTCATATGGAGACCACTACCTTCGATCTAATACCTTCACCCCACTTTCCCATTGTGTTGGGACTTCCCTGGTTGCACACACATCAACCAACCATAGATTGGAAGGAACGGACCCTGGCCTTCCTCTCTTGCTATTGCGAGGGTACGTGTAACCTCCCGTCTTTCGGGAAGATCCTGTCTGTGGTGACAGATGAGATTGCACCACTATGTTATCAGGATCTCTCTGAGGTTTTTCTTGAGAAAAATGCTCAAGCACTACCTCCCCATCGAGACTATGATTGTAGCATTGATCTACTCCCAAATAGCAAATTGCCGTTCGGTCATGTTTATCCTCTTTCACAGGATGAACTTTCCCATCTCAAAGACTATTTGGATGAGAATTTGAAGAAAGGTTTTATTAGACCTTCCACTTCTTCCACAGCAGCAGGACTCTTTTTTGTCCGCAATAAGGACTCAAGTCTCAGGCCTATCATCGACTATAGGCAATTGAATGCTATTACAATAAAAGATCGCTATCCTCTACCGCTTAACCCTGAGCTCATTGAGCAGGTGCGTGGAGCTACCTATTTTTCAAAATTGGACCTGAAAGGAGCATACAATCTCATTCGAATCCGTGATGGACACGAGTGGAAGACTGCATTCAGAACCAGATACGGATTGTTCGAATATCTTGTAATGCCATTCGGGCTATGCAACGCCCCTGCAGTTTTTCAACGATTTATAAACGATATTTTCAAAGACTTACTAGATATCTGTGTTGTGGTATATCTGGACAATATACTTATATATTCACGATCCCTGTCCGAACACATAAGACATGTAAGACTAGTATTATCGAGATTGCTTGCACACAACCTTTATGTGAAACTGAAAAAATGCTTGTTTCATAAAGAAGAGGTACTGTTTCTAGGCTACATCATATCCAAAACAGGAATCGAGATGGACATGAGTAATATATCCTGCATTCAGGATTGGCCTACACCAACCACACGCAAGGCGCTACAGCGATTCCTTGGATTTTCGAATTTCTACAGGAAGTTCATCAGAAACTTCTCTGCCATTGTGAGACCCCTCACACAGCTCACTAGCATTAAAAAAAACATTCAAATGGTCAGATGAAGCAAATAAAGCTTTTCACCTGTTAAAGACAAGGTTTACTTCTGCTCCCATACTACGCCATCCAGACCCATCCCTCCAATACATTCTGGAAGTAGATGCGTCAAACATGGCAGTAGGGGCAATACTCTCCCAACGACCAACTCACACTTCACCACTTCATCCAGTCGCCTATTTTTCTAAATCCCTAAGCAGTCCAGAGATAAATTACCCCGTGGGTGAAAAGGAACTGCTTGCTATAAAATTGGCTCTGGAGAATTGGCGACATCTACTCGAAGGCACCCAATTACCAATACTTATATACACGGATCATAAAAATCTCCAATATCTTCAGACTAACAAAACTCTCTCTCACCGACAGGTACGATGGTCACTATTCTTTCTAAGGTTTAACTTCCTAGTGACCTACACACCTGCAGTTAAGAACAAAAAGGCGGATGCACTATCACGACTAACTGAAGAAAACTACTTTGAAATCCCTTCCGTTCCTATAATACCTCACAAACGCATTATTGGAGTTGTCCGTTCCTTGAAGGAAGAGGTTTTGCATGGTATAAGTTTGGATTCACCCCCACCACAACTAAATACTGATGCAGAAGGCTTCCTCTACTACAACGACAAACTTTACATACCACCTACCATACGCACCAAGATCTTGGAATTATCGCATGATGTGCCTATGGCAGGACATATGGGTATGACAAAGACTCTTAATCTGATTACCAGGCAATTCTGGTGGCCTGACATGAAAACATCTATACAAAAATTCGTCTCTTCATGCAATGTCTGTGCCAGGTCCAAAATTGACACTACGAGACCATCCGGTCTACTATGCAGTCTACCAATACCCCAAACTCCATGGGAAGTTGTGTCCTTGGACTTTATAGTGGAATTGCCTCCTTCCAAAGGATTTAATACCATCTTAGTGTCAGTGGACCATCTGACAAAAATGGCACATTTCATTGCTATTCGCAGATTACCTTTGTCCAAACAAACGGCAGAACTCCTGATGAAACATGTCTTTAAGTTACATGGTATCCCAAAAACTCTTCTGTCTGACCGTGGATCACAATTTATTTCCAAGTTCTGGCAAGAACTATGTCACATACTACGGATCGAGCGGAAGCTCACTTCTCCTTACCATCCGCAGACCAACGGACAGACTGAAAGAGTCAACCAATGCATCGAGCAATATTTACGTTGTTACACTTCTTACCAACAGGATGATTGGGTGGATCTTCTCCCTCTGGCAGAATTTGCCTACAACAACGCAACCCACAGTACGACCAAGCAGAGTCCGTTCTACTTGAACTATGGGTTTCATCCCTCTATTCTTCCACCCCGCATCCTTCCTTCAAATAACCCAGTAGCCTCAGACTATCTTACCCAAATAAAGGACTCTCTGGGTTTGCTTAATACTACCATTGCACACGCTCATAGTCAACAAAAGAAGTACTATGATCTTCGCAGAAGACCTTCTCCTCAGTACGCTATCGGGGACCTCGTTTGGCTCTCAACAAAAAATGTAAGACTGAAAATCCCTAGCAAAAAGCTTGGACCTCTGTTCTTGGGACCTTTCCCAATCAAGAAACTTATTGGAAAAGCTGCAGTACAGCTAACATTGCCAATAGACCTCAAAATACATCCCATTTTCCATGTGTCGCTACTGAAGCCCCATGTTCCTGACCAAGGAATAAGGCCTACTATCCCACCTCCTCCTCCTGTACAAGTTGAAGGTGGAGAAGAATATGAGATAAAAGAGATTCTGGATTCTCGTATCCACAGAGGAAGACTTCAGTACTTGGTTCGATGGAAGAACTATGGGCCCCAAGACGACACCTGGCTAAACACCTCTGACATACATGCCTCTAGATTAATCCGCAATTTTCATGCGAAGTACCCAGACAAACCAGCTCCAGAGGCCTTCAGGAGCCGGCCTTAAGGGGGGGGTACTGTAATGTTCTGGTACCTTTGGGTACCCTAATTACTCTTTCATAAGTGTATGCGCCCCACCATTCTCTTTTGGTAAGGTGCGCATACACCTTTAAGACTGATGCTGTCATCACTGAGCGCCGGACTGGATGGCTATTTAGATCGCCGGCTCTCACTCACATGTGTTCGTTCAAACTGCTTTGTGCCTTGATGCTAACCTGTCTTGAAGCTCTCATAATTGCAAGCATACCTCGCTGTCGGAACCACGCTGCGCTGATCCCTGTATCCCGCTACCGGATCATCCGCTCTTGCCGAACCTCTCCTCTGCTACATTGCTATTAGTGATAAGTACCCCACAGGGGAAACCTCTATAACCTTCATACTAAAGCTTACACTATCTAGCTCTGCATACTAAGGACTATTACTACATCTGCATTATCTAAGATTGCTAGCTCTTGAGCCTACTACCACCTGTTCTTGCACTGGGTTGATCTCTCTTGTATGTCCACCTGCTACTCTGTCATCTGCTACCATACATGATTGCTAAACCTATCTGCATCCCATCTGCTACTATCTTACTTTCAAGAACATTTCCTTTCAAGTGTCTGTCATCTACCATCTCTACCCAACCTGTCTCTTCAGCCTATCATCACTGTGTTACTATATACATAAGTCACTCTAGGAAACATCTTATTGAGTGTGTGTATTTACTTGCTGAATTGAGATCATCCCCACATGATGAGTCATTGGGAGTTGGGATTGGTGTCTCAGCGTTTCTCTACATGACTACTGAAGTGGAATATTTCTGCAGCTGAAAATCCACATCATACATAAAACGCAGGAGCGTTACAGGGTGCAAGGAAGATACCAATAACATAGCATAACATAACATGTAATAACAACTGCTAGACAGTTAAAGCTTCGTGGCAGCACACTCCCCGCCTGGTATCGTGAGACACCACTACACAATTATTTTCCATAAACATACAATTAACATTGCATACAGTAGAATGCTATGTAGCCCTCTCCTCTAAGCTAACTATGCTAGAGATCTAAGTGACTCCTTCACATAACACTGAATCAGAATTTTTGGAAGCAGGCATAATTAGGACTGTCTCAGTGACTGGTCTCAGGAAGGTTTTTGGGCTCCTGTCCTTTACAATCCTGACTTCCACACTTCGGACCTTTCCATCATCACTAGCAATGGCCTTTGTAATAACTCCAACTGGCCACTGGATCCGGTGAGTTTGCTTGTCTTTTAGAAGAACCAGGTCCCCTTCCTTTAAGTTAGGCTTCTGGGTATGCCACTTTTTACGTCCTTGGAGAAGTGTGAGGTATTCCCTCTTCCATCTGTCCCAGAAACAATCTTCAAGGTATTGAGCGTATCTCCATTGACGTTTATATATGTCCTTTTCATCAAAGATGCTCTTTGGCGCTGGGATCTGTCCAATTTTCCGGCTCAATAATGCAGCTGGAGTTAAAACAATCGGACATGAGTTGATTATTGCTGCGACCTCAGCAAGGAATGTAGTAAGTACTTCCTGGGTATGACGGCAAGAACTCACATCAAGCAACATAGAATCCAGTATGCGCCTTGCCATCCCAATCATACGTTCCCATGCTCTGCCCATGTGTGAAGCGTGTGGTGGGTTGAATTTCCACTGGTTTGCAGTGGCGGAGAAGGTGGCCCTTGGAGGTGGCTCTGTCTGAGAAGCTTGCTCCCGCAGGGGTTTGTTAATGCTCTGGGACGCTCTCTCGCTATAATTGAACTGGTTGGTCAGTTTTCTCTCCTTCTTGTTCCTGGATGGTATTTCCTCACCTTCTGTCCATTCTTCACTAGCCTGAGCGTCAGACTTCCCATTTGTATCTTTGTCTCCCGGCTCTGTGGAGTCGTTGGTCTGAGTCTCTTCAATGTATCCCAACTTCGCCTCCTGTCGCCGCGCTTCATCAGAGTCTTTGTGTGACATGTTTCCATCCAAAGAGAAGTGTATTTCTTGAGCAGATGTTGGAACTCAATGCTACAACTTCAGGCCGGATTTCCAGATCAGTATCTGGATCCTCCAGGTGGAAATCGATATCTTCTTCTGAGTTTGTAGAAGACTGGTCCATTAAAAACTTGGGTCCTGAAAACCAAATGGTTTGTGTGAGGACAACTGCTGGCACTAAAATCTTCTGCATGAATGCTAGAAAGTGCTCTCGCTTCTCAGGTTTGTTACGGAGAGTTTTCTTAAGTGCAGCAAATCTGGTTAAAGCTTGTTCTCGATTGTTAGGGAGAGTAAGCCTTGGTACTCGGAAGGGTAATGGAGCTACCCAACTGTTGGAATTGTCCTTGAAGAACTCTTCATCCATAATCTTGATGAACTCCTTGTCTTCGACTGAAGGGGCAATCTTGTTGTCATCACGAGTAGTCTGGTACACTGAATCACCAAAGTCCTTTTGAGAAGTGAGCTTGCAGTTAATACTTTGGAGTGCTTGATATGGAACTTCGTTTTTAAAATCAAGTCTTTCCTTCACATAATAGTGCGATGGACATTTCATCAATTGACAGGTAACATTAGTTTTGTAGGAAGCTACATCCAAGAGCTTGTGAGATTGGTCTAAACAGACTTCTCCTATTATCACCCATCCAAGATCAAGTTTCTGGGCCTGAGGAGCATCATCTGGACCGTTACATAACTCTCTTATTTTATGAACTCTAGGAATGTCTCTCCCTAGTAGAATCAAAATCTTAACATCCTTGTTAAGTGGTGGAATGTAGTTAGCAATGTGACTCAAATGAGGGTGATGACGTGCAACCTCTGGTGTGGGAATTTCTTCTCTGTTGTTCGGTAGCTGATCACATTCGATTAGCGTTGGAAGAGGAAACTCTGTGTCCTCATATTCTGATGCAACTATGAAGCCATGGGCTCTTCTTCCAGAAGTATTGACCTTTCCTGCACATGTCTGCAAGGTATAGGACCAGGTCTCTCCTTGAATGTTGAATAGGTCAAAGAATTCTGTACTGGCCAATGAGCGATTGCTCTGATCATCGAGTATGGCATACATTTTTATGGAATTTTGTGGACATCCTTCAGGAAAAACCCTTACAAGACATATCTTGCTACAAGACTTGCTATGAAGCCCTTCTCCACATACCTCTGAACACCTTGTGGTTACGGGGTTGGCATATTGCTCAGTTCTCTCCCCGCCATCATCTGATGTAGTCTTGGGGTTGCTGCCGGGTGAAGGTTTCCTTTTGAACAGGTCTGAATGAAGAGCATCCACATGTTTGGCACTGTTGCAGAGAGAACATCTGATGGCGATCTTACAGTCTCTAGCTAAATGATCGGAGGATGCACAACACTTAAAACAGATATTATGCTCTTTGAGAAATGACTTGCGTTCTTCAATAGGCTTGTCCTTAAATGCACGACATTTTGAGAGAGAGTGTGGCGCATTATGAATAGGACACTGTTGACTAAGATTGCTAGCTTTAATGTCTGTAGCTAAGACGTTGGATGCTATGGTGGTCTTCCGCACGGCAATAGGATGCCTTAAATCCTTGAATTTACTGTTGGTGGCAATACCCCTTGAAGTACTTAAAGGAATGGTGGTTGTATCTGGATAGAAGAAGCTTGGGTCATTCTTGGATCTTGCAACCTTCCGCACAAACTCTGCTAAATAAGAAAAGGGAGGGAAGGAAACATGATGCTCATACTTATACTTTGATCCTACACTAGTCCACTTTCCCTGAAGATAACTAGGCAACTTTGCTACAATAGGATTTACGCCCTGAGCAGTGTCTAAATAGCTAAGACCTGGTAAACTAGGATCTAACTTAGCAATTTCAAGTTCACGAAGGAGGTCACCTAACTCTCTAAGCTTATGATTGTCCTTAACAGAGATTTTAGGAAAGTCGTTTAGTCTCTGGAATGAGGCAGATTCAATGACTTCGGGGCTCCCATAGTCTTGTTCTAGACATTCCCAGGCAGCATCAAGGCCTGCTTTAAAGTTATAAATGTAGACAGATTTAAGTCTCTTTACTTGTTCTGAAGATTGACGCCCCAACCACTTTATTAGTAAGTCAAGTTCTGCTTGAGGTTCAATGTCCAAGTTCTTGGTTACCGCCTTAAATGTAGATCTCCAACTCCTGTAGTTCTCTGGGCGGTCATCAAATCTAGACAGTCCAGTTGTAATCAACTCTCGTCGAATCATATACTTGCTGAACTCTGCAATGTCAGTGCCTTCAGTTTTTATAGCCACAGGAGGTACTGATGGTGCGCCGTCTTGGACCATGGTTGGTATATGATATTGGCTGGTAGGTAAAGAGAAAGGTGTTGCAGATGGGTTTAATCTAGGTAAGGGTCTGTCGTCTGAAGGTCTCTGAGCATTTGAAGTTAAAGAGAGCTGTATCAAAGGGGGTTTAGAGTTCATTCTGTAGTCTTCTGCTGTGCCCTTGTAATCTCTATGCACATAGGGTTGTGGTGGCACATGAGCTGCGTAGGTTGATTCACTTGATTTTGTGACGTGCGGTAGTTGTGGAGGGTCTCTGTTAGTAGGTGTGTCTAGTTGACCAGCTTGCTTTGGCGACACATTGCCTTCTGATCCACTTGCTGGATGATTATGAGAAGAATCTCCAACTGTAGGTGGGACTGTATTGTCGTGGTTCTGAGTTAAGACAAACTGTAAGGTCCTTTCAACAGGGTCTTGACAAGCAGGCAAGCTGGTACAAGCTGCTCCTTCTTCTTCCAATAGGGCTTGTTCCAAGACAGATAACTCTGCTAAAGCTACTTCCCTTTCTCTGTTCTTCTGAAGAATTTCTAGCTGAGCCTCTGTTTCTGCTTGTATTCTTGCTTCCTTGCATTTAGCTTCTGCCTTGAAGGCTGCTTCTTTTTCAGAGCAGGCGGCTTGAACCTGGGCTACTGCCACCTTTTGGCGAGCTTTGAGAATTTGGTCGCTCAGTATTGACCTTATAGAGCAGGACCGCAATGACTTAGAAGAAGATTTATGATATGAGCGGGCAGACCTAGAAGATTTTCCTGAGTGTCTGGAAGAAGCAGAGTTACAGGATGTAGTTTCATGTAGCTGTGCCAATCTACCTTCTATCTGTGCCTTTGCTTCAAGATATGTGCTATGCCTCTGCTGGTCATTAGAAGTAAAGTCCTTTAATTCCAATGCAGCTTCCTCTGTGTTGGAATGTGACAATAGGGAATAGTACTTCTCAGAAAGTCTTTTATAATTCTCAAATGCCTTCTTAACCTTTGAAAGAGCAGTGTTCAATTGCTCAGAATTGTTGCTAGTTTCATTAGTGGCTGTTATACAACTTAAAGTCTTTTCCCATAATGCAGTCAGGTTACTAGATGTTTCTTCCTTACTTGCTTCATAAACCTCCCTTGCCTTCAAGGATGGACGAGGGGCTCTGACAGGACGAGCAGAATGAAGTAAGGAGTCTGCTTTATCTTGACTAAATGCAGGTAATTCTGTGAGATCTCTGTCAGACATAATAAGTACTGTATTTCTGGTGTCTTGTTAGAAATCTGCCAGAGCTCAGCACTGTAAGTAGTGACTTCTGTAATTAAGCAGGCTGGCTGAGGTGCTGGGTATTTGATACAATAGCTAGCTATTGCTGGAATTAGTTCAAACTGGATCACCTCAGAAGGCTGTAACAGTAATGAAGCATTCAGTAAGTGGCTGGTTTCATATGCAGAGTAATGCTTCTGGTGACTCACAGACAAGTGTGGTACTCACTGTTCTGAAGCTGCAGAGTCTTGGAAATTTACTTTCTGAAGCTGCAGAGATACCTGTGTGATGAAACAACTGGAAATTTACTTCAAGTACTTCTTGGAAATGTACTTTCTTAAGCTGCAGAGATACCTGTGATGGATTCTTCATGGAAATGTACTCTCTGAAGCTGTGTATTCTTGGAAATTTACTTTCTGAAGCTGTGTATTCTTGGAAATTTACTGTTCTGTCTCAGCATTGATTATACCTGTGACCTCCTTGTAGAACCCCAGTCTGAAAGTGTGTGCAGCAGGTTGAATGATGGCTTTAACAGATAGTTTACTCAATGAATAAAGACTCCAGAGGTGTTCTCCAATGCTTCTTTATGCTTCAAGTTAGCAAAGGCATAAACATAGAGGCTTTTCCATAGGTAAATTTCCAATGAAGTTACACAGCTTCCACACTCTGCAGTCTCCTCATAACAACTAAACAAAATGGGAGTTACAGCAGGAAATGGAGGATGGGAGCAACCATCTAGCCAGAAACAGCAGGGGTGCAAGGAAGATACCAATAACATAGCATAACATAACATGTAATAACAACTGCTAGACAGTTAAAGCTGCGTGGCAGCACAGGAGCGGTATCACCCGGGTATCGCTTACGGCAAGTGGGTGAGAGAAATCGATCTGCCAGCAGATCTGCTAATGTGGAATTGCTTATATCTTTAATTTGTACATATGTGAGTGGCATATTCAATAACATTTGTAAACGGAATTATGCTATGTGACGTCATTTTACCCTTACATGAGCAATATTTGGAATATCAGCAATATGGGGCAGTCCCGGGGCCGATACAGATATATCGGCAAAAGTCAATATTGGCCCTCGATATATCGGCCTTGCTGATAATTGGTCGATCCCTAATATATATATATACAGTATATACAGTATCTCACAAAAGTGAGTACACCCCTCACATTTTTGTAAATATTTTATTATATCTTTTCATGTGACAACACTAAAGAAATGACACTTTGCTACAATGTAAAGTAGTGAGTGTACAGCTTGTATAACAGTGTAAATTTGTTGTCCCCTCAAAATAACTCAACATACAGCCATTAATGTCTAAACCACTGGCAAGAAAAGTGAGTACACCCCTAAGTTAAAATGTCCAAATTGCGCCCAATTAGCCATTTTCTCTTCCCAATGTCAGGTGTTAGTGTTACAAGGTCTCAGGTGTGAATAGGGAAGCAGGTGTGTTAAATTTGGTGTCATAGCTCTCACTCTCCCATACTGGTCACTGGAAGTTCAACATGGCATCTCATGGCAAAGAACCCTCTGAGGATCTGACAAAAAGAAATGTTACTCTACATAAAGATGGCCTAGACTATAAGAAGATTGCCAAGACCCTGAAACTGAACTGCAGCACAGTGGCCAAGACCATAAAGCGGTTTAACAGGACGGATTCCACTCAGAACAGGCCTCGCCATGGTCCACCAAAGACGTTGGGTACACGTGCTCAGCGTCATATCCAGAGGTTGTCTTTGGGAAATAGACGTATGAGTGCTGCCCGCATTGCTGCAGAGGTTGAAGGGGTGTTGGTCAGCCTGTCAGTGCTTAGACCATACGCCGCACACTGCATCAAAATGGTCTGCATGGCTGTCGTCCCAGAAGAAAGCCTCTTCTAAAGATGATGCACAAGAAAGTCCGCAAACAGTTTGCTGAAGACAAGCAGACTAAGGACATGGATTACTGGAGCCATGTCCTGTGGTCTAATGACACCAAGATAAACCTTTTCTGTTCAGATGGTGTCAAGTGTGTGTAGCACCCTCCTAGACAGGTGATAGGTAAAAGCATTTGTTGCTTCATCTGCTTATCAGAGGAGCCTGATCTTTAGTTAGGCCCGCTCTCTGTGCTCTGTGTGTGTTCATCTGGTCTGAGGGAGTGTCCCCACTGCATCCAATAGGGAGGCCTGTTGGACAGTAGAGGAAACCTGCCCAATGATGCACAAGCTTTTGTAACCATCCCAGTGGGTTGGCACCTGGAGAGGTGCATGATGGGATTGGAAATAAAAGCTGAAAGCACATGAGGCAGGACGTCTTTGGGCGGGAAGCCAGGTCCCAGGAGGAGGATGACGGCTGTCTCTCCTCCTGTCAGGTTGAAAAGTGGTCACAGGCAGTCGGACTAGTGGACCAGAGTGTGGAACTGAGCTGTGAGGTCTAGGAGAAACTGACGGTGGAGAAGTGGCAGAGGTCCCTGTGAAAAACAGTGTCCTTGAGTACCAGGGAGCTTGCCAGTGGTCTGCCAAGGAAGGGGACCACTCTAGGGAATGTCAGTGGACAAGAATCAGCACACACAGTGGGTCAGAAAGGGGGTGCTATGTTAGACCCTGAAGAGAAGCTAAGGTACAGTTCATCTGTTAACTCTTCACCTCAGTGGCAAAGTGAAGCAGCGGCCTTGTCGCATCCATTGCAATTAGATGTCCTCAATCTGTGCATAGTTGCTAGTTGGAGTATCCCACCCATCCCTTCTCCTATCCCACTGTAAAATAAAAACAAAAGAAAAAAAACAAATCCCCTGGACTGTTCATTGACTGAGCCAAGTGTAAAGTGAGGAATATTTTACAGACTGTTGCTATGGGTAAACCAGGGTAATCCACTTTAAGCAGCTCCTACGGGGGCAGTGCTACATGTGTGTGACAGTAACCAGGTGAGGAGTACAAAGACAGGTGTGTCTTGCCTGCAGTCAAGCATAGTGGTGGAAGTGTCATGGTCTGGGCCTGCATGAGTGCTGCTGGCACTGGGGAGCGAGAGTTCATTGAGGGAACCATGAATGCCAAAATGTACTGTGACATACTGAAGCAGAGCATGATCCCCTCTCTTTGAAAACTGGGCCGCAGGGCAGTATTCCAACATGATAACGACCCCAAACACACCTCCAAGACAACTACTGCCTTGCTAAAGACACTGAGGGTAAAGGTGATGGCCAAGCATACAGTATCTCACAAAAGTGAGTACACCCCTCACATTTTTGTAAATTTTTTATTATATCTTTTCATGTAACAACACTGTAAATCATGTAAATGTCACTTTGCTAGAATGTAAATTAGTGAGTGTATAGCTTGTATAACAATGTAAATTTGCTGTCCCCTCCAAAATAACTCCACACACAGCCATTATTGTCTAAACTGCTGGCAACAAAAGTGAGTACACTCCTAAGTGGAAATGTCCAAATTGGGCCTAAAGTGTCAATATTTTGTGTGGCCACCATTATTTTCCAGCACTGCCTTAACCCTCTTGGGCATGGAGTTCACCAGAGCTTCACAGGTTGCCACTAGAGTCCTCTTCCACTCCTCCATTACGACATCACAGAGCTGGTGGATGTTAGAAACCTTGCTCTCCTCCACCCTCTGTTTGAGGATGCCCCACACATGCTCAATAAGGTTTAGGTCTGGAGACATGTTTGGCCAGTCCATCACTTTTACCCTCAGCTTCTTTAGCAAAGCAGTGGTTATCTTGGAGGTGTGTTTGGGGTCGCTATCATGTTGGAATACTGCCCTGCAGCCCAGTCCGAAGGGAGGGGATCATGCTCTGCTTCAGTATGTCACAGTACATGTTGGCATTCATGGTTCCCAGTGGCGGCTGGTGAAGTTTTAAGATGGTGGGGCGCAAGACCCCGCCCTTCCATTTTGACCCCTTCCATTTCTCAGAAGCCCCACCCCTTATAGACTCCACCCATTTTATCCCCTGTATTTTGCTTGCCTGAACAAATTCTCCAAATATATCACATATTAAGGGGTCCATCAGTACTAGTATATCCCAGTATATCCCATAATAGGGAGCAGGGGCCCTATTATGGGATATACTGTGAGAGACACCCTATTATGGGATACACTGACTGAGAGTGGCACAAACCCAACAGTACAGATCCCCTAGCACAAACCCCACAGTACAGGCCCCCTAGCACAAACCCCACAGTACATACCCCCTAGCACTAATCCCACAGTACAGACCCCCTAGCACAAACCCCACAGTACAGGCCCCCTAGCACAAACCCCACAGTACAGACCCCCTAGCACTAATCCAACAGTGCAGGCCCCCTAGCACAAACCCCACAGTACAGGCTCCCTAGCACTAATCCCACAGTACAGACCCCTTAGCACAAACCCCACAGTACAGGCCCCCTAGCACAAATCCCACAGTACAGACCCCCTAGCTATAATCCAACAGTGCAGGCCCCCTAGCACAAACCCCACAGTACAGCCCCCCTAGCACTAATCCCACAGTACAGACCCCCTAGCACAATCCCCACAGTACAGCCCCCCTAGCACAAACCCCACAGTACAGACCCCCAGCACTAATCCCACAGTACAGGCCCCCTAGCACAAACCCCACAGTACAGCCCCCCTTTCAATGCAGTGACAAGGATACATGCCCCATTTCAATGCAGTGATCAGCGTACATGCCCCCTTTCAATGCAGTGACCAGCGTACATGCCCCCTTCAATGTAGTGACCAGTATACATGCCCCCTTTCAATGTAGTGACCAGTATACATGCCCCCTTTCAATGTAGTGACCAGTATACATGCCCCCTTTCAATGTAGTGCCCAGTATACATGCCCCCTTTCAATGTAGTGACCAGTATACAAGCCCCCTTTCAATGCAGTGACCAGTATACATGCCCCTCAATGTAGTGACCAGCATACATGCCCCTCAATGTAGTGACCAGTATACATGCCCCTCAATGTAGTGACCAGCATACATGCCCCTCAATGTAGTGACCAGTATACATGCCCCTCAATGTAGTGACCAGTATACATGCCCCTCAATGTAGTGACCAGCATACATGTCTCTCAATGTAGTGACCAGCATACATGCCCCTCAATGTAGTGACCAGTATACAAGCCCCTCAATGTAGTGACCAGTATACATGCCCCCTTTCAATGCAGAGACCAGCGTGCATGCCCCCTTCAAAGCAGACAGTACTGTACTGGGCTAGTGGGGTGGCAATGGATGGAGGATGGTGCTGGATGGTAGAGTGCTGCGGGAGGTGCATGCATGGCTGCACTGTGCTGTGATAGGGAGAGCTAAGTTGGGCCTTGGCTGTACTGGGCTAGTGGGCTGGCAAGTGGCAATGGATGGAGGATGGTGCTGGATGGTACTACCTACTTACAATTGTAGCTAATGTTAAAGCAAATAGACCGCGGCACGGTGGTTCGCTGCTCTAGCAGCGTGCGCTTCACCGGCCGGAAATTACGTCAGGGTACGCTCAGCCAATCGCTAGACGCGTTTCGCCATCCAATCACGGCGTCTTCCGTAGCTCCGGAAGGTAGGTTTCTTTGGTGAATAAAAGTTTTTTAAGAACGTACTTCACTATGGATGGTCTTTTTGTTCCTATGAGGTGACTCAGAATTTAAGAAGGAGTAACATACAGGATCTCGCCCATATAATTGTGGATTCCAGGCTAAGAGAAAAAGGCGGTGATTACAACACAGGATTTCTATTGAAAGCATATATACAAACGAGTTGTGGTAAGTAGATAACCACAGGGGGAGCACCCCAATTCGTGTATATTAGTGAAGCACAGAAGCACTTTTTCTACACCTGATGGACACTATTATATGGACTAATAATTATAATTTATGAATGGACTGAACACACTGTTTTATATTGCAATATTTAATCATTTTCTTTGCACAAATTTTAGCTTATTTTGCACAATTTGTACATGAGGTTGCACAGAGGTATCAGTTTATATTGCAACATTTGCACATTTATTTGCACAACTTTGGCGTATTTTGCACAATACATGCACTAGATTGCACAGAGACATTAGTTTATTAAGAGCAGCACTGCAATATTACTGTTCTCTATTGGCTAATACAAAAACGCCTGAAGCTAAAATGCTATAACAAAATGCACAAAAAACATGCATGATGAAGCACATTAAAAAACTGCAAAATTACAGTGCTCGGGTGTGAATGAGGCCTTACAGCTGTGACTGGTGAGGCACCTGAGAAACAGTTTTTGTATGTATAGTCTCTCCAATCTTTTAGGTCCCTTGCTGGCCTTTCTCAATGGTCACCTTGTTTGCATGTGACCAAGAACCATGCAAGCTTCAGGTGCCGCCAAGCAATCATCCCATAATGCTGTGGTGACTCACATTGGATGCAGGTGCCCATCCCTCCTCTATATACACACATGGGGAAGGAAAAAGGGAATGCCACACTCTAGAGCAGGGGTAGGGAACCTATGGCTCACAAGCCAGACGTGGCTCTTTTGATGGCTGCATCTGGCTGGCAGACAAATCTTTAATAAAAGGGGGCGTGCCCGGACGTGAGCCGCGCTGGACGTGTAGTCCCAGAGTTCCGCTGTGTCTACCACTCAATCCAGTGCCATCCGCATAGCTGTGCCCGGTGCCAAGGAGATTTCTGCCGCCATCGAAGGTACACTTTGTGGGCTACCCACCGCTACCCTCAGTTCGTCTCTGGGTGACTGGATTGCCGCGGTACGGACCCCGCGGCCTACTCGCGGCAACGCCGCCAGCTCGTGTGCTGTGCATCTGAGGGCCCTGTGCCCCGACAGACACAATCTCCTTCCCCTCTGTCACCTGGGGACCCGCGGGAGCTGCCTCTCACATCCACTTCTGAGGCCTTCAGCGGCCGGCCGCCATTTTCTCAGGGCCTATACTCACCTCCATCACTCGCAGGCCTGCAGGCGCTTCACCACTCCGGCTTCATTGCATACCTGCCTGCTCTGCTTTCTTCCCGACCGAACTCCAGGCACTTTCACATGGCTCCATCTACTCACTGTATAGCTGCGGCCCATGAATTTGAACATTAAATAAAGGTTTCTGACTCCTGAAATATAGTGTATGGCTCTCACGGAATTACATTTGAAAATTTGTGGTGTTCATGGCTCTCTCAGTCAAAAAGGTTCCCGACCCTGCTCTAGAGAAACAGCCCAGGTAAGAGAAGGTGAAAACGACTGACCCCTATAACTAAGCCCTGTGGGCGGGGTGAACAGTCAAAGGCGGGAGGAGTTAAGCTGAAGCCATTTTCATCTTTTCTTAACTAGGCTGTTTCTTCAGAGTGCGGCGTTCCATCTTTCCTTCACCCTATTTGCATGGTCACTCAGTTTTGGGGAACAGCTGGTTCTTCACAGATTTACTGGTGTGCTTTAATCTTTCCATTTATCACCTATTCATTTAGCTGTAGTGAGATGGAAATGTAGTGTTTTAGAAAGTATTTTTGTATCCAGAGTTGTGCTATTCTGTCCCCCTTTCATGGAATTGCTTGGAGTGTTCTTTTGTCTTTGTAGTGCAGCTCAGGCCATGATATGACTCATTAGAAGTTGAACTTTCTAGAATACAAGTGTATTTGTATTAGAGTCACTTGAAATCTCTTGAATACACACAAGTAATGTCCACTTCACTAATTATGTAATTTTGGAAAAGAACTGGCTGCAGCTGATGATTTATGCATTTATGTGTGTCATACTAAAGAGGGTGTAGTGCAGTCAGTTATTTTGTGTTTTCTATTTTTTATTTATTGCAGCAATTTGTTTTCATTTTCACATTAAATACTATATTTCTGTTGGTTTGTGTCAAGAAAAAAAAACAAACTCATTAATGTTCTAAGACAATAAAGAGGGTAAATATTTTTATAGGCACTGTACAAAACTAAGCAGCGCTCTATTGCACACACTTACTCATACAACTCTGCACAACACACAACTATGCCAGCGGGCTAGGTTAGGGAATTTTTTATTAGGTGCCATGTGTTGTGCAGTGGCCCAGCCACTTTCTGCTGCCTGCTGGCCTGGGGATCTATGGCAGCGGGGCAACAGGCCTGGCTCCAGCAGCAACACCCATCTGCCTTCATAAGCTGCTCTTGGGAGGCGTCCTCATTGCTAGGCAGAGGATTTGCTCTGTCTGCCTAGTTTTCCCCCATCTGATTGGCCTCACCACTCTCTTTAGGCATCAGAAGTCCAGAGCTCTGGGCTTCTGATAGCATTTTGTTACCTGGCTCCTGCACACTAGTCCTATCTAGTTTGGTATTTTTTTTTATTAGGTTCCATGGGTTAGTGCAGTGGCCCAGCCACTTTGTGCTGCCTGGCCTGAGGGTCCATGGTTGCTGGGCACCAGGCCTGGCTTCAGCAGCGACACCCATCTCCTTCCATAGGCTGCTCTTGGGAGGCATCCTCATTGCTAGGCAGAGGATTTGCTCTGTCTGCCTAGTTTTTCCCCATCTGGTTGGCTTTACCACTCTATTTAAGGATCACAAGCCCAGAGCTCTTAGTTTGTGATAGCATTTTGGCACCTGGCTCCTGTACCCTAGTCCTACCTAATTTGTTATTTTCCATTAGTTTCCATGTATGCTGCAGTGGCCCAGCCACTTTCTGCTGCCTGGCCTGAGTGTCCGTGGTTGCTGGACAACAGGCCTGGCTTCAGCAGCAACACCCATCTGCTTCCATAAGCTGCTCTTGGGAGGTGTCCTCATTGCTAGGCAGAGGATTGGCTCTGTCTGCCTAGTTTTCCCCCATCACCACTTTATTTAAGCATCACAAGCCCAGAGCTCTGTGATAGCATTTTGCTACTGTATCCTAGTGCTACCTTGTTTGTTCCTGCCCACCATGCCTTGTCTTTGTCCTGTCACTGACCCTTTGTTTGGATAATGGATTATTTCTCTGATTGCTGCCTTCCCTAACCTCAGGCTGTTTCTGGATTACACTTCAGCTTCTGCCTGCCCTGTCATGTCCTCAGATTGTCTCTGGGTTATGCTTGTTGTCAGTGGCTTGCTCTCATCATCACCAGCCTCCTGACTTTTATAGGAGCAATCAGGGCTGGGACAAGGGATGGGCAGAAGGGCAAGTCACCCTGGGCGCAGCAGTAGGGGGGGGGGGATTTACTGCACCCAAGCTATAGAACAGTGGCTCATAAACAGAGCCATGCTGTAGCTTCATGTCTGCTTTGATAGCCACTGCTGTAAAAAATCAAGAAAATGGCCACTAATGTGTAGTGCACATTCCATGGCAGACATGGACAGCTGGTGCAAGAGGGCAGTGAATGGGCACAAGGCAGTACACCTATTCTATGGCATGCACTAGGAGTGGGGGATATGGCGCACTTCCGTATCCTTGCCCAGGGCACTGAATGAACTGGTCCCGGTACTGGGGATTCTTGCCAGCTATGCTAAGATCCATGCCTGATACTTTTGAAGGCCACAGGTACTCTTTTCCTTTACCTTGACTCAGTCCCTTGTGCCACCTGGCTAGAAACTCTAGCATTGTGTATTCAATTGGTATAACCCCACTTTGGTTATTTTCAAGCACTCACCTGTCTTCATAGTTACATAGTTACATAGTAGGTGAGGTTGAATAAAGACAATAGTCCATCCAGTTCAACCTGTGTAGGCATGTGTGGCTGTAATCATCTCCCATACCCCTGAATGTTCTGATCCTTGAGATGTAAGTCTAAGAGTCTTTTGAAAGCCACCATACTACCCGCAGAAACCACCTCTTGTGGTAGAGAATTCCACAATCTTGTTGCCCTAACAGTAAAGAACCCCCCGCGTTGCCTGAGGTTAAAACGCTTCTCCTCTAATCGCATTGTATGCCCTCGAGTCCTCATGCAATCCCTTCGAATGAACAGCTTTTTTTCTAAGCTGGGATCCCCATTAAGATATTTATAAATTGCTATCATGTCCCCCCTCAGACGTCTCTTCTCCAGGGAGAATAAATCGAGCGATTGTAGACGCTCTTCATAGTCAAGGTCCTCCAATCCCCTAATTAGTTTAGTTGCCCTTCTCTGGACTCTCTCCAGCTCCAACACATCCCTCCTGAGGACTGGCGACCAGAACTGGACGGAATACTCCAGATGCGGTCGGACCAGAGTTTTATAAAGTGGAAGGATTATAGTCTTATCTCTGGAATGCATCCCTTTCTTTATGCATGCTAATATTCTGTTGGCTTTGGAAGCTGCCGCTTGACATTGCATGCTGTTTCCTAATCTATCATCAACCAATACTCCCAGATCCTTCTCCATTTTTGATTCCCCCAAGGGCTCCCCTCCTAACGTGTATTGTGATTTTATGTTTTTAGTCCCCAAGTGCAAAACCTTACACTTCTCCACGTTAAACCTCATTTGCCATGTCGTTGCCCACTCTGTTATTTTGTCCAGGTCATTCTGCAGGATATCTGCTTCATGTTGTGAAGTTATTGCCCTGCCCAATTTTGTGTCATCTGCAAAAACTGATATCGAACTACTGATCCCGACCTCAATGTTGTTTATGAATAAATTGAACAAGGTTGGTCCCAGGACTGAGCCTTGGGGGACCCCGCTTACCACCTCAGACCAGTCTGAGTATGCGCTGTTTATTACTACCCTTTGGACCCGCCTTTTTAGCCAGTTCCGTATCCAAGAGCAAACCCTGCTATCGATACCTGCAGACCTTATTTTATAAATTAAGCGCTTGTGGGGAACTGTATCAAACGCCTTAGCGAAATCCAAGTACACCACATCCACTGGTCTCCCCCTATCTAGCTCACAGCTCACCTCCTCGTAGAATGTAAGGAGATTGGTTTGACAAGAACGCCCATTTGTAAACCCGTGCTGATTACTGCTGATGATGTTGTTGTCCTTAGCAAACTCTACAATATAGTCCCTTATCATCCCCTCCAGAAGTTTACATACTACTGATGTCAAACTGACAGGCCTATAATTTCCCGGGATATGCCTCTGGCCCTTTTTGAATATTGGAATCACGTTAGCTTTCTTCCAATCCCCTGGTACATCTCCTGTCCTAATACTGTCAGCAAAGATCAGGAACAGTGGTCTCGATATAACTTTACTGAGTTCCTTGAGTACTCTCGGATGTATGCCATCCGGTCCTGGTGATTTGTTTGTGTTAAGTTTATCCAGCCTTTCCCTGATTTCCCCCTCTGTTAGCCATGGTGGCAAGTCCTGTTTATTACTACTAACCATACAGTCATGGTCAGTGTACCCCTCCTTTTCCTGTGTAAAGACTGACGAGAAAAAAGCATTTAGCACGGTTGCTTTTTCAGTGTCCTCTGTAACCATCCTCCCATCATTGTTAATTATGTGTGCAATATGCTCTGCCTTAGTTTTTTTGCTGTTGATATATTTAAAGAATTTCTTTGGGTTTTTTTTACTATCCTCCGCTATTTGTCTCTCAAAGTTGATTTTAGCCATCTTGATTTCTTGTTTACTTTTCTTATTTGCCTCCTTGTATTGCTCGAAAGCCGATACTGTGCCCTCTGATTTATACTTCTTGAAGGCCAATTTTTTCCCCCTAATAAGTTTTATGACGCTACAGTTTAGCCAGCCAGGTTTGGCTTTGTCTCTTCTAAATTTATTTCCCATAGGAATGCACTGCAAGATGCCTTTGCCTAATATGTTCCTAAAGCATTCCCATTTTTCCTCTGTGGTCAGGGATCCCAGGGTTTGGTCCCAGTTTACCTTTTCCATCATTGAGTACAATTTTGGAAAGTTTGCCCTTCTGAAGTTAAGGGTTCTTATGTTCCCCACTTGTCTTGTTATGTTGTTATTTACACTAAATGTGATCATCCTGTGATCGCTAGAGCCCAGGTTGTCCTGGACTCCTACCTCCGAGATTATGTCTGGGTCATTAGTGAGCAATAGATCCAGGACTGCGTTTTCTCTGGTGGGGGAATCCACCAACTGTGACATGTAATTATCCAGTAAGGTTTCCGTGAATAGGCGGGCCTTCTGTGAGTGTGCAGTCCCCTCTTCCCAGTCAATGTCGGGGTAATTGAAGTCCCCCAATACGATGACTGATCCCAATTTTGCCACTTTACCCATTAGTGCTAAAAATTCCAGCTCTACCTCCTCCCCTTGGTTAGGTGGCCTATAGCAAACCCCCACAATTACTTTCCCCTTTTCTCCTTCCCTATGGAGTTCAACCCACACAGATTCTAAATCCATGCTCATCCCATCCGTAATGTCACTCCTTTCTGTCACCTTTATATTGTTCTTCCTTAATGCTATTTGCCCAGTGTATCCATTTTATTTTAAAAAATGCCGTTCTATACTGTATTTCCTAGCACCGCTCAGCGCTCATGTGACCAGCCGTTGCTCAATCTCCTGATCTGAGAGCTACAGGAGGAGGGGCCGAGAATCCCCTGCTGACGTCAGTCGGGGGAAGGGGAGGAGAGCTCAGAAATACAGTATAGAACTGCATTAAAAAAGAAAAAAGATACACTGGGCACATAGAATTAAGGAAGACAGGTGAGTGCCTAAGAAAAAACACAATTATTTCTGCAGGAAGGGAGGGAAGGGGCAGGCACTGACACAGCTGACAGGCAGGGAGGGGGAAGAGAGGACAGAGGAGAGCTGCAGATAATGGAGGCATGTAAACTGATCATAGAGTCAGGGCTCAGCAGGGGAGGGGAGGGCAGAAACAGACAGGCTCAGTCAGATATTTTAGGTGATAGGAGGGGCCAAATTAATGGCTTAATGCTTTAAAGGAACAGGATATTTTTTTTTGTTTTTTAGGGTAACAAAAACTTTAAGCCCTGGGGGCAATCAAGTACCAGTAGGCATGCTCACCTTAAGAAAATAGGCGTGCCCTGAGGTACCATAAAGGTTCTGGTACTGGGGCATGCGTAACATTAGCAAATACATCATCCCTAACATTCTGAGCCAAAAAACTGCTTTCCTGCTACTTTAGACCCCACAGTTTCAATACATCTGCCAAATTGCTAACAAAAAAGACTGCCAGTCTGCATTTTGTTGAGCTGTTCAGCAATGGTGACATTTTTAAAGCTTGCCATACATTATACAGTTTTCTTATTCAATTTCCTTTATATTGATCTTTAACTATGTAATGCAAGAACCTGCCTGATTGCTTACAAATGGAAAGTGTTTAAGTTTGACCTCATAGTATAGTAAGAATGCAGGGCTATCCCTTTAGAGGCAATTCACCATATAACAGGTTCAATTTAATCTTAGTATTAAACACCTGATACTGAATAAAATTACACCACACAGGTTAAAAACTATTTGCAGTCAGTATCTCAAAAGATCATATACCCTGATGGTGTTAAAACAGGAGAAAATAAGTGTGGACATATAAACCTAACAGTATTCTCGCCTAAACACTCCATACACTTAGTGATGATGTAATGGCTGTAAGTAGAAACCAAAATGAGATCCTCCACCAGCACCTCCACACCACTCGTGCAGACCCTTACCAGAGAGATAGCATAAACACTCCAAGCAAGGTTTTAGATGTCAGGTATCCAGGGACATCAACCAAAATTTCAATGCTGCAGCAGCATTTATTTATCTCCCCAGGTAAGTATGTTAAAACAATAGCCTCCTCATGGTGAAGTATATCAATAAAACCAATTTCTTTAAATAATGTATTGCTCTTACAACTAGAAAGTCAATAAACAGCATGTAAACATTGCTGGAGACCAAAGAACAAGATGGCCCGGTGTCAGTACGAGATGACGTTACTCGCCTCAGCTCAACCCTGCGCGTTTCGTCACTACGGGACATTGTCAGGGGCGTCCCCTAGTGACAAAACGCATAGGATGGAGCTGAGTCGAATTACGTCATTGTGTACTGACTTGGACCGTGGCCATCTTGCTGGTTCTTGCATCTTCTGTGGTGACTTACCTCTAAAGGGATAGCGCTGCATTCTTACTATGCTATTTGATTTATTTGTTTGGCCTACAAACTATGTTAGCTGTTATATATGTTTAGTTTTTGTTTGCATATGGTATATCCACGCGCTGGTTTATTAATTCTATTGGTATACAGGTTAGACCTCATATTATATGGTTTTAGTAAATCTAAAGGACAATTGTACAAGAAAATTGTATGATAATGAATGACCAGCATTACTCTTCTCACTCTGAGAAAAAATGCATATGATATTTTGACACTGACCCTTGATGTGCTATACTGCTGACCAGTGATGAAAGAAACTGTCAAGATTGAATCCCACAAAATGTTTGGTAAATCTGAAATTTTGAGTAAATTGCATTGAGGTTAATGAGGAGTGAATTTTTGATTCTGGCCATTTGTAGTCTAATAGGAAAGCTATTGGGAAAAAAGAACTGGGGGAAGTGGCTCGTTCATACAGTTTCAAATGTGAAATGGAAATTACACAAATCCATAAAAAATCAGGTTTGGGGAATGCCTTTTAGGTTGTATGTAATGCTACAGAACAGTACAAATTCCAGGGGCAGCTTCAGCAACATAGTATTTGCTTGTGGAATGCATCTTTTTATTTTTACAATTAGCTTTGCTTACAGGCAGCAGCACTCCAGCCCACTATTATTTGAATCCTATTAGCAAAAAATGTAATTTTTAGCAGCCAGAGTATGTCTAAGTGCAGAGTTTGAAGCCACAGGGAGGCTTTTTTTAAAAAAATTAGATTTAGGTCTTTAGGTATAGGTGGTAAAATTTAGCCAGTGACATCACATTTTAATGGCATAGTTTGTAAGCTCCCTATTTTGCAGCGCCTCACTGCATAATTTTAAAAGGTTTTTAAAAAGTGTACAAAAACACTTTATGCCACCACCCTGCATTCCACACCCCTGTCCTCATATCCTATTTTTATTTAATTTTTTCCAAAAAATATTAGAGCATCAACCCTCAGGTGTGGTTTGATATAAATCAACCAGTAGCAATAAAATGCAGTTTAGTTTCACAAAAAGGATATCAGGGAACCCGGAGAAAGTGCAGAGAAGGCGACCAGATTAATAAGAGGCATGGAGGAGCTCAGAATTTATTCTCTCTTGAGAAGAGGAGATTAAGTGTGTGTGGGGGGGGGGGGGGGGGGATTGATTGATATGTACAAATCCATAGGTGTTCCATATAGTGAACATGGTGTAGAGTTATTCACTTTTAGGTCATCACTGAGGGCAAGGTGACACTCTTTATGTCTGGAGGAAAGGAGATTAAATATGGAAAGGTTTCTTCACAATAAGAGCTGTGAAAATGTGGAATAGACTTCCTGCAGAGGTGGTTCTGGCCAGCTCAGTAGATTGCTTTAAAAAAGGCCTGGATTCTTTCCTGGGTGTACATAATATAAATAGATACTAACATTTATAGGTAAAATTGATCCAGAGAATATCCAATTGTTTCTTGGGGGATCAGGAAGGAATTTTTCCACTGCTGGAACAAATTGGATTATGCTTTGCTGGGAGTTTCTTTCGTCCTCTGGATCATCTGTGGCTATAGGATTGTGTATATAAGATTGTATGATTACTTCCACTTTTATTGGTTGAACTAGATGGACTTGTGTCTTTTTTCAACTAGAATAACTACGTAACTAACTATGTAACTATGAAAGACAGGTTTTCATCCGTTAGATTAGACCAAAATGTTGAGAAGCAAGGCACAGGTCGGTGTTTTTCTACAAACCATACTGTAGATACATAGAGTGTCAGCACTTGCAGATGTGTAAAAAAGGGCTAGCAGCAGAATGGTTTGGCTTCATCATGAACAGGTCAGAGTAGTCTATGTCTTACTTTTATTTTATATTTCGATAGGTATGGGGGTGAATGTCAGTGATGTAAAGTTGTTTAGGTGTACACTTTTTTATTTTTTTGCACGTTTTTTTCTTTTATTTGGTGTAGGGGCATGCTGGAAACAAAGGGAAGCTTCAATAATAGATGACCAGAAACAAGTAAATGCAGCAATTTCAACACCCTACCAAACAAAAAATAAAAACCAACATAACTTTAAAATAAAACCCTACCATACCATCCCCCAAAGCAAAAGCCCAGCATCTATAATTGACTGCTGCTTCAAAATCAGCTATATAATTGACAAAACAAGCTCCCAATAGATAAAAAGCCCAAAAAAAGGTAGGCAGCAATAGACGTGCTTGTTCAAGAGCTTGCAACCAAACTCATTGCTGATAGTAGTCCTAATAGATATTTTTGTGTAAAGTGAAGAACTGTGACTAAGGGGGCAATCAAAACACTGTGCCCCACCACTGCATTTCACAGAAGTAAAGCACAGTTACTACTTGGCCATAATCTTTCCTTGTGCAGCTCCATTGCTTTCCATCTTCGCCATACAGCAAATTCAATGAGAGGGCCTTCCAAATTTCACTTTGTTTTACTGGTTAGCAAAGCAGACACTTCTCTGTTGATTTTTCAGTCTGCCAAAAACAAGAGTCATTTGACCAACAAACTTTACATCTAAGGAAAAAATACTTAAACAAAACTCCCTATGAAAGCCACAACACATGACATTCACCCATGCTTCCAAAAAACTCACATTCTGATTGATGGTGCTGAGCTAACCAATCAGAATTCAGTTTACGGGATGGTTGATGAACACCTGCAACAAATCTGCAAACCAGGTGACCTCATTATCCACATATATTCATGGTCATGGCCATATGTGGTCAATGATGTCAGCCAGCATCCCCTTCCAGTTTGTTGATATTCAGCAGCCTGCCAGGAATCTGTGATTTACGGCAGGAGTGGGGCGGAAGAGAATTGCTGGGGCAAGTGTCATCTGGGTGTAGCTCATTTTGATGATTGATGATGTATCTACAAAGCTGTTCTATGTGATTGACAGTGGATTGACATCATGGCACATTTTTTTTAATAAAATAGTTTTCCTGCATTGTCTGTGTGGTTATTTTCTTACTTTTTACCCTTTTCTCATTCACATGGCGAGGGAGGCTCTAATATCCTGAGGCCTTCTTATTTTAAAGGGGACCTCCAGATTCTGTTAATCCTCCCAAAGACTCCCACATCTACTAGGTAAGGGATGTGGAAATGAGACCCTTGTCCCCATGAGCATGGCAGAAAGATGCATTGCCAAGGGAAGCCCCACTGGCATACCATCCCCCCAATATTGAGGGCATGGGGCCTGATTTTTAAGGGGCCCACATACAGATAAAAAATGTTATGGGCCCTCAAATCTATACCAGACCCATATCCAGGCATGCAGCTTGGCTGGCAAGGAAAGGAAGAGGAAGCAAGCAAGCACCCCCACCTTCTATCCTCACCCCAATGTTCTGGGGAACATTATTTGAAAATGGAAGGGGGGGTACATAGTACACAGACAGCACAGAAAAAGTATTTTATTAACCCCCCTTCAAAAAAAAAAAAACATCTAACAATGTCAATACAACGTCAGACCCTTTATTCATCCAGCGATGTAGATGATCCCTGCCATGACAATCCTCTCCTCTCTCTCCTGATCAGTTGCTGAATGTCTATAAACCAGCCAGAGATGTTTGAAACAAGCCTTTGGGTGGGCAGCCAGAAACTGTAATTTTGTGGTGGTAGCAATACTGTGGTAGTTGGTATGGACAGGGCAGGGTAAATTGGGTAAATCTGGCCATTTAGTTCGCCCATTCAACAAACTGCCAACAGCTTTGGTTTGGGTCAAATTCAAAATCGACCCGAAAAAAGAATATACTGTACATACATATACAGATATTGCAAACACTTTTAAAGACTATTATTCCTCTCTCTACGACTACTAACAACTTCTTCTTCTTCATCTAGGATCTCAGTTCATGGGTACTAACATGCAGGGCTTAACACCACCCTAAAGCCTCGTACACATGCAACGATTATCGGCCGAACGATCGGCCGTCTTTTGTCCAGTGTTGTTGTGTTGGTTGAAATGTGCTCTAGACAGCACACAAATTTTCTCGGCCAACAAAAATCAACTTCAGGAATGATGTCATGTGCTGGTTTACTTTCCGTGTGTTTGTTCTTCTCTGAGCATGCCCAGTCTTTCTCATCAGATTTTTGTCTGCCGAAATCTGTACTGACTGACGGAAAATCGTCCGTTCTGTTGACGGCCAACAAAAATTTTATAGCCTGCATACCAGATTTTATTCAGCCGAAAAGTCAGAGTCGGTTGTCGAAAGCATCATACTAACAAGCCGAAAATCGGCCGATCGGACGTTGGCCGAAAATTCACGGCCAACTATCGATGCGTGTGTACGAGGCTTTAGTTGCTCTTTTCCAGGAAGGCTTGAACTTGAACATGTCCATACCTCTTCAACTCTGTCTTCCAGCAAGAATCCAACCAGCAAAGCCGACACATCCTCCTCAAGCAGGGACATACCCCATCCTGCTGACTACACCAAGAGGAAGAAGGGCCATGATTCTCTACCAACAACAGTCATACTGGCCAAGAGCACTACCCACTATCCTCCTGCAACAGGAACGAGATGGGGTACCGAACACCTGTATTATGGAAGAACTCCACCATCTTGGCTACTTACATACTCCCAGCCTTCAAGAGTCTAACCTCTTGAAAAAGAAAATTGCCCACATGATCAGTGCTTCAAATGTTTTACTGTGAACATGAACAGGGTATAAAGTTCTTTCCTGTAAAGATGTACAACACCTGCTCCTTCCCATGCGACAAATGCAATACTGTTCATTTCAAATTTACAAAGGGGTGAAGACCAGCTCCTCCACTTTCTCTCACTGCTGTAGATTCCCAGAAAATCGTCTTTCTTCTCTTGCTTGCTATGGGTCTCACTCCAACACTTGTCTGTAGCCTACATCATATCTGCAGGCTACCACTTACCATCAACATTCTGGCTCCAACTCACACACCTCCCAATTTATGTAGGAAAAAACAAGTTGACACACTCTGGGGTGGGACTTCCCTAAAAGGGGTACTAACCCCTTCTTACATACTGAAAAGTTTGGGATTCTCTGGACTGTGTGAGCAAAATCAAAACTGAAACTGCACACATGGTATAATGCATGGTCATATATTCAAGCTTTATTTGCTTTGTATGTGTACATCTAAATAAAGATTTAAAAAAATGTAGGTGACATTACAGTAACCTGAAACATGAAATGATACTATTAACCCATGGCCAGGATCAAAACCAATGGCTTTCGATTCAACTTAGTTAATATACTATACATCCTCCCAACAGAGCACATGACCACTGTATTACGAAACGACAACTCAATTAGAGGCATACAAATTGGATAAGTAGAATATAAGACGGCTCTCTACGCTGAACCCACCACACATAAGCTTCCCTTCAGTATTTGGAAAATTTGGGGGAATAGGTCATTTTTTGAGTAAACATTTAAAAATCTGTAATGTTAAAATTTCCAACCCATCAGAAGACTATAGGAGCCTTAAACAATCATTGTCTTTTTCTGTTGGAAACCATTGGTTATAAAATATTAAGGGATTCATGTTACTTCAAATGCACTACATCATGCATTCCCATACATACTGAATAACTCACTTTAATACCCACAGTACATACAGCACTTGACCCAGTAGGCTGCAAGAAGATCTTTAGCTCAGCATCCTTTATTCTAGCTGCGTTTTTCACTGATGGGAAACTCCAACCACTTCCTCTGCAACCCTTCCTTACTGACTTCACTGCCTTTTACTGCAATGCCAGGCACTAGAAGTGCATCACAGCCCTGGCACTTGCTGCTTTGCCACTGCCTTACCACCACATTGTAGTCACAGATGGAAGGAGTAAAGAGACCTTAGATTTTAAGCTTCTAGATGGCAGAGACTTATGTGAATGTACAATATATGAAAAACTGTGAGCAAATTGTAAGTGCTAGGGCTTTTTTTCAGCTGGAATGTGGCGGACCACCTCGGCGCTAGCCCTATATCTGCCGCTGACTGCTGTCACTGCTGTCACTGACACACACTGAAGCCCAGCTTATGTGTGCACAGGTGATAGGCTCTTCTCTCAGCGATGCTCACATTGCCCCCCCCCCCCCACTCTGCAATATCCCTGTGAGAGAAGAGGGGGGGAGGAGGGGGGAATGTGCATAGCCTCTCTAGCATCCCGGCGGATGCTTCTTCCAAAGCCCACGCACACAGATTGTACACGCTATGTTACTGTAAGTTGTAGATGCTAGTTGGCAGCAGTCTCTCTCTCTCTCTCTCTCTCTCTCTCTCTCTCTCTCTCTCTCTGGTACTCTCTGGGTGGGGGAGACTGGATTTGCATGAGAAAGCTTTGTACTGGAAGGACAGGTTTGAGGGGACAGCTCTATATTGGGGAAGGGGGGTACTGGAGTAAACTGGCCTGTATATAACGAACTTGTGGGCCTTGCGCCCTGTATGTAGCGAACTCCTGATCCCTGCACCCTGTACATAGCAAACTCCAGAGTCCTGCACCCTGTATGTAGTGCACTCGTGAGCCTTGCGCCCTGTGTGTAGCAAACTCCTGGTCCCTGCACCCTGTACGTAGCAAACCTGCTCCCTGTACATCGTGGGCTGGGGAGACTGGATTTGAATGAGAAAGTTTGTACTGGAAGGGCAGGTTTGAGGGGACAGCCCTGTAATGGGGTAAACTGGCCTGTACATAGCAAATTCGTGAGCCTTGTACCCTGTGTGTAGTGATCCATCCTGATCCCTGCACTCTGTATGTAGCCCCTTCTGAACCCTGCATTGTGTATGTAGCGTACTGTAGGTCTAAACCCTGTGCATAATGCACTTATGGTATTTAACAATGTAGTGTGCTCTCCCCCTGCGGTGGGAGTATGGTCTTGAGGAAGAAGCGTGGTTGAGTTCCTGCACCTATTCTCTGAGAAAAAAATCCCCAGTCAGTGCTATATACTGTAAATACACTATATTACCAAACATATCGGGATGCCTGCCTTTACATGCACATCAACTTTAATGGCATCCAAGTGTTAGTCGGTATGATTAAATATTGATTTGGCCCACCCACTGCAGCTATAACAGCTTCAAATCTTCAGGGAAGGCTGTCCACAAGGTTTAAGAGTATGTCTATGGGAATGTTTGACCATTCTTTCAGAAGTGCATTTGTGAGGTTAGGCACTAATGTGGATTAGAAGGCCTGGCTCGCAGTCTCCGCTCTAATTCATCCCAAAGCTATTTTATCGGGCTGAGGTCAAGACTCTGTGCAGGTCGGTTAAGTTCCTCCACCCTAAACTCGCTCATCCATGTCTTTATGGACTTTGCTTTGTGCACAGAGGTTTGGGCTTGGGTCCCTTTTTTCAATGAAGGGAAATTTTAGGCATCAGACATTTTAGGGATGGCACCTTCCTGTTCCAACATGACTGCGCACCAGTACACAAACAAGGTCCATAAAGATGAACAGATAAATGAGAGCGGAAACTGTGAGCCAGGCCCTCTCGTCCACATCAGTGCCTGACCTCACACATGCGCTTCTGGAAGAATGTAAGGAAAATGGGCATATTTTATGCCCCCATTTTCCCCATGGGGTGGTTAACAGGGCAGAGGATAATGTAGGTAGGCGCTAGGCATGGGCTGAGGTAGGCCTAGGTCAGTTAATAGGGCAAAGATAGTATAGGTAGGCGCTAGGTATGGGCTGAGGTAGGCCTAGGTCACAGAGGTCATTTGCACTTTTGACCTGGTCCTCCTGAGCCTATTTTCCCGCTCATTTCTGTGCCTGTAGCTAGGGAGAATTTTAAACTGCGGGGTTTTCCCGCCCAAAGCTCTCCCTGTATCTGGGGAGATTTTTGGTCTTATGCACCTTCCCGCTCAAAATTGGCGCCCAAAGAGCCATGAACCGGCCGGTTCTGGTTCAGGATAGGGCTATTTAAGGGGCTCATTGCCGCCGTTTCATTCAGTCATCGCCAAGAAGACAAGAAAGAAGACCTCAGCTTTCCCCTCCCCCCCTCCCCTGGTTGTCGCGGCTAAATTTATTATTTGAGGGTCACCTTTGTTTTTGTAAAGGGGGACAATATGTTTCTTATTGGTTTTAAACTTTGGTGTGGATAAATTTTTGATGATGTGTCATTTAATAGCACCCGGATCGTGGTGATCGGGTGGCTTACAGTGTTTAATATATTGTTATATTTTAAATATTTATTTATTTATATTTTAATGCAAATAATAAATGGCCGTGGCCTATAAAATTTTTTATTCCAACAAAGAAAGGTGTGGTGTCATTTATTTTATTTATAGTTAAGATTAATTTTAAATAAGGGTGATCCTGGATACTACCCCATGCTCAAACATTAGACAGCCTTTCCAAAAGAGTTGAAACTGTTTTAGCTGCAAAGGGTGGGCCAGCTCAATATTGAACCCTACGGACTAAGACTGGGATGCCATTAAAGTTCATGTGTATGTAAAGGCAGGCGTCCCAATACTTTTGGTAATATAGTGCACCTGTAATAAATAAGGTTTTGGGCAGCTGCTCTGTATCTCTGATTCAACTAACAAATACTTTGACTATCAAAGGAAAACCTATGAGGAAGCATAGGGAAAAACTGCACATGCACAAAAGTACAGTTGAGTCACACTCAAATGATTGAAAAGTTGTAATGGCAAACAGTTTTGTTTAGGCATTCTCTGTATATCTTTTCATTCCATTACAGCTCTGACCAGAGGCGTAACTAGAACCTTCAGGGCCCTGATGCAAGAAACCATGAAGGGCCCCCCAGACCCCTGGCCGGGGCCCTTACCTTCAAGCCCAGGGCTCTTCCCACTAATCCTGGGGCTCTTTACACTCGTTGCATGGCCTTTTATTACGGTCCCGCAGCAGGTTCTGCAGTGGGCCCCCTTCCTGCAATCTTGTGGGCCCCCTTCCTGCAATCTTGGGGCCTCCCCACAGTGGTGCAATGCCAGGGTCCGGTCGCAAGTGTGACCTTTGCGATCCTGGAAGTTCACCCACTGGTTTGCTACCGGGCCCCCTGGAGCATGGGGCCCGGTAGCGATTGCAACCCCTGCAACCCCTGTAGTTACGCCCCTGGCTCTGACCTACCAAAGCCTGCTGAATTTTACAGTTTTTAAATTCACCACAGAGACATATTTTTGTTTGAAAGGGAGTTCCATCTTAGACATTTTGTAATATAATATAATAAAATATAACATAATAATATTTTGGATTTCCTATACCTTTCAGTGGTCATCAGGGCAAGTAGAGAGGGTGAATCTCCCGACAGGGACAAAGACAGCAATAAAAAAATAAAAAAATTAACAAGAATTCTAACTGTCCCCTATACTAAATTCAGGAAGTGTGCAAACTAAATGTCTGGCATGATAACCCAGCAACCAGCATTTTCAAAAAAAGGTCAACAGGAGCACAATTTATTTTTCTCTGTCTGTTTTGTGAAATGATGTGTCATACTGTATGTCTGTATGTATGAGGATGGTGAATTATGTCTCCTATGTAAATATGCCATTGCTTTATGAAGTATATATACATGTGGATTACTCTTCTGAGTGTGTATGAAAATGTGCTGTCAGTTAACTATGGTAGCAATAAAGTGTATCTCTAGCCTAACTTTTTTCCTAACAAAGCCATGAGGTTGGCAATGACAGCTTCCATATTTCCCTCCTGAAAAGGTATTTTGATTCATCACTTGTATACTTGATGTATGGACTTATGAGTATACAGTATGTATTTATACAACACATACACACACCTTAAAATATAAATAAACACTCTCCTATAGCAGATTCTTACTAAAATCAGGGAAAATAAAAAATCTCTGTTCTCAGTGGGTGTCAAGGTATTAAAGCACTTTTCCCGCTTACATATAAATAAGAATGCACTGGAATACTGTAGATCATGGGTGTCCAACCTTTTGGCTTTTCTGGGCCACAATGAGTGAAGAGAAATTTTCTCGGGCCGCATATAAAATATATACTATAGTTAAGGTATATACAGTAAGTAATAAAATGCCGCCGCGCCCTTCCTGCGCCGCCGCTCCCCCCACACTAATTTAACACAACTAGAGGATGATCAAATGAAATGGAATCAGTATACAGAGGTTTACTTCTTCTGAGAGATAATAAAGGAACACTCTAACCACCATGACTACTTCAGTGATTTGAAGTGGTCATGGTGGTAGGAGTCAGAAACGCTGCACATGCTCGCCCCCCCCCCTCCCCTCCGAGGTAGCCTCTGCCTACGGTTGGAACCTGCTGTGGCCGTGCCCCCAACCCGACTTCCTTCCTTCCCAGCAAAAAAATAATTGTCAGGGGGCAGTGGGCTGCATTAACTGCGGTTCTGGGCCGAATTTCGCCCGCGGGCCGCAGGTTGGACATGCCTGCTGTAGATCTTATCGGAGGTATATAAACTTTTGGTCTGTCCTTTTCATGTCTTGGTCCATCTAAATTTGAAATTTCTGTTCTGGCCTGGGTTTGTTTGGCACATTAAGTAATCTTGTTACAAACATGGGTAATTCAAACTGAGCATTTGATGAAAAAAATACATAACCTGAGGTTACCAAGGTTCATTTAAGAATGCCTGCCAAAATATTCAGTATATCCAGGGAGATAGGCAGCTAAAAAAACAAGCAAATCTTCACTTTAACCCTTCCGTTCTGACCCCTCTAGCCTTCCTAGAGGTTAGAGAGACTTTACCAAGGTCACCTATTACATTTAAGGACTAAGAGGGTGACTTGAGAGGAGGGAGGGTTGTAGATTTGCTTATTTTCTTTCACGTTTTTTTTTTCACTGAAACTACTCTTTGTTTATGTATTTTTGACCATAAGTTCATTTTGATTTGCCAAAGTTTGAAAGATTTTTTAAAGGCACCTTTCACAAAAGTTTGCACCTTTCCACCTCAGCAGGAGATCCCAGACTAATCCCCTGCCGAGTCAAATCAGAACTAAAACATCTGTGTCAATTCTGTTTTTTTGCCTGCATCTTGTCATGCAGGAAAAACTGACCCATGTAATTCCTATGGGCGGCCAAAGTGGACATGCATCCCACTATATCCACCCACACGTCAGATACACAAAAACAGACCTGGATGCAAACTTCTTGCATTCAGTCCAACAAACCTGAATGGACCTGGATGTAAATTAATGCACATCACCTCATTTCCAGCTGTACATATGGAGACATTGCTGTTAGTTTTCAATCTGACTCATCGCAAGTCAAAAACAGTCTGACAGGACACCCATGTGAAAGGGACCTAAGCCAGGATAATCAGTCAGTTTATGATGTCATGGCCAAAAAGGAATCATACAGCCCTTTATTATAAATATAAAGTTTGCAGTAAAACATATCAATATTTGTAAATCCAGAAAACAGTTTATTCCTCACTTAAGGACAGAGAATGGAGACATGTAATGGTTAGCTATCAAGAGTAGAGGGGCGTGGCTGAACAGCGGATGTAGAAGGACGCGTGTACCATTCGCTCCGCCTTTAATCCTCTAACTTATCTGGCCGAAGACCGATCCGCTTACCTGTTCACCCTCTACAGTGTCCCCGGAGCCCACGGAGCTGCCCGGTGTACCGGCGACTCAATTCTACCCCCCGCATCATGGCAAAGAGACAAAAGGAGGGGAGGACAACAACATGCATGCTGAGGTCTGAGGTCTACAGGCAGTATTCCGAGCAGCTCATACCCATCCTACTACAGATTTATAATAACGCGCTACAAACAGGGACATTACCCAGCTCCATGAATGAGGCCATAATTGTCCTCATACTGAAGCCTGACAAAGACCCGATGACAGCTGACTTGTACAGACCCATTTCTCTCCTCACAGCGGATGTCAAGCTACTGGAAAAATGCTAGCCTCTAGGTTATCTACGGTAATCCATAAGATTATTCATAGGGACCAGTCGGGGTTCATCCCATCTCGTTCCACGGCACTAAACCTACTGCGACTCTTTCTAAATACCCAAGTTCCCTTGGACAACCCAGGCAACAGGGCAATATTCTCCTTGGATGCTGCCAAAGCTTTCAACAGTGTCGAATGGCCCTACCTGTGGGCGGTTTTGTGATGCTTTGGGGTGGGAGACTCCTTTATTGCCTGGGTTAAAGTGCTACATGCAAAGCCAACAGCGAGGCTGTGTGTTAATGGGGAGCTGTCTGAACCCTTCTCTCTGCACAGGGGCACTAGGTAGGGGTGCCCACTTTCCCCCCTGCTGTTCGCCATGGCCCTAGAGCCCCTGGCGGCCCATATTCGTGCCTCCTTTGAGATAGTTGGCTTCAGACAGGGCCCTCGCACTGACGTGATATCACTCTATGCTGATGACACTTTGCTTTACCTAGGGGATACGGTGGGTTCGTTGCAAGCGGTTATGTCTCTAGTTGATTACTTTGGCTCCTTCTCTGGGTTCTCTATAAATTGGGATAAGTCTGTTCTTATGCTCCTGGACCCTTTGCCCGGTCCCTTACCTGATTGTGCATCGTCGGTGAGGTTGGTTGACACATTTAAATATCTAGGTGTTTGAGTATCCCCTGATCCTGGTCAGTACGTGGAATTTAACTTGTTTCCATTGCTAAATACATTTCGACAAAAATGCACGTCTTGGTGCAAACTTCCTTTGTCGGTTGCAGAAAGGATTAATCTAATCAAGATGGTGTGGGCGCCCCAACTCCTACTGTATATGTACTCCATAAAGCTACCATTTGGATCCCCAGGAATTGGTTTGTATGTATAGAGTCTCAATTCCCAAGCTGATTTGGTGTAAGAAAGTGGCTAGGATTAGGTTATCCACCCTCCAAATGGGAAAAGATAGTGGAGGTCTGGCGGTACCAATTCCTAGAGTATATTTTCTGGCATCTCAATTAGAACAACTAGGCAGCTGGGGAGTTCACGACCCGTCAGACCGAATTAGAGCCCTTCTGATTCCTTCGACCTCTCCTCACACTGCGTTCGTACAGGCGGGGTTCACGCACCTACCAGACGCATCCCCGACAGTTAAACTCCTTAAACTTTTGTGGAAACGTGTTAAATGTGTATTAAAAGTGCAGGGATTTCTCTTAAAGACTCCAATTTGGTGGAACTCCAACTACCGTGATTTGCTCAAGCTGGAGGGATTCGACGCCTGGGAAGCTCTAGGTGTGGGATTCATGGCACAACTATACAGGGCCGATGTTCTTAAATCTTTTCAGGAGTTACAGCAGGAGTTTGCAATCCCCAGACATCACTTTTTCCGATACCTACAGCTACGACATGCCCTCGCCTCCCAGTTACGAGTTTCCACACTTAGGTTGACTGAGCATAGATTGAGGGGTGACGTCTTTCAGAACACCGATAAAAAGGGTATGATTTCCACTACTTACACCATCCTGTCGAGCTCTATGCAAGACTCGTCCAAACTTCCAGCCAGGGCTGGCTGGATGGGGGGGGAGATCTGGGGCCTATTGATGGAGAAACATGGGAGCTGTGCCTCTCCTCGGTGCCACTGGTCTCGGTGTCGGCATCGCACAAGCTCTCCCATCTGTTTCTTTTCCATAGAGCATACAGGACTCTGGTCCAGTTGTTTCACCGGGGTCGTAGACCTATTCCTTCATGCCCGAAATGTGAGAGGGAGCAGGGTACCTTTATTCACATGTTGTGGCGGTGTCCCAAACTATTCCGTTACTGGAATGAGGTAATTGACACAATCTCCAGAATATACAACTTTCAGCTTCTTTGGGACCCAATTGTCTGTCTACTTGGTGCACTGGAGATGGAGACCCTAACCCCACACGCTCATGTGGCCATAATATGTTTCCTCCATGTAGCTCGCAAACTCAAAGCCAGACACTGGATCTCCTCCCATGTACCAACGGTGGGACAATGGGTAGTGAAAGTCAACGCATTGCTGATTAGAGAAAAGTTGATCTATAAACACTGTAATGCCCACAAGAAATTATACTCCTTATGGCAACCATGGTTAGATGACCTTGCACTGGCCCCACATCTACTGGTGATGAATAGACTACTGGAGGGCTGAGATCCTGTTTGGCCCGGGACCGTGTTTTTTGACACTGCACCCGGTGGGATAGATTGCCTTTCCCCTTTCTCTTTCTTTTTCTCCCTTCCCTTTTCTCCTCTGTCCCCTTCCCTCCCTTCGCCCCCTCCTTCTATTAACACCTCTTGTGACCTATATGTCTGTTTTTTTCCCTTTAGAATTAGATTTGGTTTTCCTTCCCGTTAACGTTGTTTTTGAGCATTGTTTTGTATCCTGCTGGATAACTAACTGTTATTGAGCTCTCAAGCGTATAAGATATTGAAGTCCTTCTATTAGTATGAAGTAGGGACTGGAGCGTAATGGAACAGGACATCTAGCAAAGTTAACAGGAAATTACAACATTTGGCTTTGGCAACATATGCACTACAATGACAAATAATCACTAGCATATAAGCATTTACATGCATTCATGCACACCACCCCACGTTTAACAAACCCAGACTTGTACGCAAATATGCTCTTAACTCACTTTGCCCTAACTCCACTACATTATAAACACCTGTATCACTTATTACAGTTGTGCTGCCATTTTTAAAGATAAATACTGTACAGTGCTAATGATACTCTTATCTTAAAGTGTGTATGACCAATAAAGAGCAAATTAAATTCAATCAAATAGAAAAGTGCTAAAATATATTAGACGTAAAGTGCTTTTGTGTCTAAAAAAAACAGGAAATCATAAAAAACATTTTACAGTATGGTTTGCATCCTTTGTAACCGTGTGTTCACCACACCTCTATGTGATCTTCTTCCTCGTCCACCATAAATTCATCTTCTTTTAGACCAATGATGCCTGGCAGGTCTAATCACGCTTTTAGTACACTATGTCTTATTGTGTAAAACTTAGTATATTTAAAATCATATAAAAACATGAAATCATGTTGCAGAATGCTTATCCAGCACCAGAGTATATCAGCATACAAGTTGTTGCAGTATTAATAATGCACATTCCAATGTTACAATACAGCCAATGTTACAATGCAGCCATAGATGCGTGCTGCTGCAGTTGAAGAAATAACATCCTCTCCACACCCTACACATTTCATTCAGTGGTGGACTTCATCAGAAACTATATAATTTTTATGATGACGTCACGTATGACAAAGGGAGGAGGGCGGAGCTACGTACACACACTAGCACGCATCCGCAACCAGCCATCAGCCATCTTTGTCTCTGGAGGAAGGCTTGTTTCTGACATTCTCTTCATGCCTGTACATTTTGATATGATGTAAGTGTATTTCTACTTATTAAACTTTTAGGCTTTGTTGTTTTACAATATGTGGAGCATTTCTTCAATACATGAACTCCACTGCATATCCTGATCCTATATGGTCGAGTTTGATTGCTGCAAAGTCATCATTAGGTACAAAGGAGGTTGTGGATTAACCATCTGATGCATCTCTGGGCTTTTCCATGAAGATTATCCTCTTCCATGATGCCAGGTTCACTGTTTTAATTAACGTTTACTGATCACTCTTATTAGGGGGTCACAAGCATTCTGGTAAGCCTTGCAAGAGAGTAGATGGTGTCACCCTGGCCCTCTCAGAAGTTTCAACTTCCATCACGCCTTATGAGACTGAAAAACTTGACTGCTCACATCAGTCATTTATCTTTTGGACACTTTTATGGTCACTTTTCCTTTTATGTTCAGTCACATATTTATTATGCTTTACTACATTTATTGTGATGGTCATTATTGGTTTATATAGGGTATTGTTGACAGTTAATACCACACTTTTCAGAGAGTTACTTTCATTTATATAAGCCCTGCACTGTTTTGATTTATATTGATGCTAAATGCCTGATATCATGGTATCAGGGTATAGGGCCTAGCTGCTGTTTTGTTGAATAATTATTCCACCACAAACCATATTTTTTTAAGTTTATATAATTTTTTGCCATTTTGCCTAAAGCTTGCTGTATTCCATGGCATCCATCAGAGAAAATGCCCAGAGCAGCTAGCCAGAAGAATGAAATGGAGACGCAGATTGCTGGAAGCAGCACTGACAGTTGTTTTATCAGAAATATTGTTATGAGAATAACAACTCTATTTATGGGAGCTTCCTACTGCCAATTGTAAGTAGTTGTTTTACAGGTAAAATGTAATATTCCCTTCTGGTGTCAATACATAACATATAGAGGCTGAGAAAAAGGATTAAAGAGGTTTCCAATATTTTTAAAAAGAATAGTGCTCCAAGGGCCAGATAGAGGCAAACAAGGGGCCGCATGCAGCCCACAGACTGCAGTTTGGAGACCACGAAGCTAGAGTAATGGTAGCTCATATCCAACAAGCGTATAAAATAAACACCAAACATGTCATCACAAGTCAAAAGCTACTTGTTCCTTTTACTAAAAGGAGTTGTAAAGTCAAAAGGTTTTTTATTTTAATGCATTGTATGCATTAAGATAAAAAACCCTCTGTGTGTAGCAGCCTCCCCGGCACCCCCTAATACTTACCTGAACCTGGATCCCTGTCCAGTGATGTCCACGAGTCCTTCGGCGCCCAGGACTCTCCCTCCTGATTCCAATTCACACCAAAAATGTGGCTATATTCTTCCCACTAAGAACCACTAATTCCTCCTCCTACTGACTACAGGCCCTTTGTAAAAATTTTAATCCCACTGACCAGCAAGTGCAAGGCATTGTCCACTTCCACTGACACTAGGGTATTTTCTACTTAAACTAGCCACAGTCTCTCCACCCTGTTAAGTCTAAAGGACAATAATCTGGCTCTTTGATTAGAAAGTTTGAAGACCCCTGCTTTGAAGGCCTTCTGTCTAAACACATTATTCTTTCTCTGTCTTGCTCTTTTAGGCTTATATTCCCTACTGCTACAATCTAGTCTTTTTCTTTCTAATCCACAGTAGTGTACGATTGGATCTTGACTCTTCATATTTTTTTCATTAACACTCTGAGTGAAATGAAACTTGTACTGAGAGAAATTCATAAAACTACTGACATCATTCTGAAAGTTTTCGCTGCCTTTGGTTCAAGACACAGGGACAAGCATGCATATCAGGAAAGTTGGGGTGAATTCAGAACTTCTGATCTGCATAACTGCAGTCTGGATACTAAAGTCATTGGATTAGCATGACAGTCGGAGCCAACCCCCTATATAACCCCTCCCACACAGGAAGTACCTCTGTTTTTTCGCCAGTGTCTAGAGGGGCTGGGGGGGGGGCACAGTTGGAAGGGGCACTGTGATGCCATCGTCAGGCCTTGAAGGTCCTAGCCACGCTTCCTCTGTGTCTACTCCCCCTGAACTGCCAGAGGCGACTAGCCAATCTGAGCCATTACAGTTGTCAGGCATAGCAGCTACCCTAGATGCTTTTGCTACAATCTACGTCACTAAGAACAATTTGGCATCGGCATTAGCCAGCCTTGAGGGTACGATTGCTGACATGATTGCAGCATCACTGAGAGGAAAGAAACGTGATAGATCCCTCTCACCTAAGCCACTGCCTGAATTCAGTTCAGGATTGGGCAGAAGATGTGGAAGAAGTAGCTGATGATGACCCTATAGTAGGTCAAGTTGAGGTTTCCACTTCTGGGGAGTCAGGGTCAGAGGAGTCTTTGTCAGCCTCTCAAACCCAGAGATTGTTGGTTCAGTCTCTTACTGAAATGGTGCTGTCTGGACACAAATTTCCTCCCTTAGAGACAGCTGAAGTCTCCTTTTCCTCTCTAGGCTCATTGCGCCCTCCTCATAGTCTTCGGACGTTTCCCATACTTCTGCTCGTGAAGCAAGAAATGTATAATAATAGATCCCCCTTTAGAGCAGGCCAGGGCAGGTCCCCCATAGATCCTCCTTTACAGCAGGTCAGGGTGAGGTCCCTCATATAGATCCCCCCTTACAGCAGGCCAGGGTGAGGTGAGGTCCCGTCCCCCATATAGATCACCCCCCTTACAGTAGGCCAGGGTGAGGGGGATCTATATGGGGGACCCTGGACCTCACCCTGGCCTGCTGTAAGGGGGAGATCTATATGGGGGACCTCACCCTGGCCTGCTGTAAGGGGGATCTATATGGGGGACCTCGGACCTCACCTCACCCTGGCCTGCTGTAAGGGGGAGATCTATATGGGGGACGGGACTGCACCTCACCCTGGCCTGATGTAAGGGGGGGATCTATATTCGGGACCTCACCTCACCCTGGCCTACTGTAAGGGGGGATCTATATGGGGATCAGGTCCCCCATATAGATCCCCCCTTACAGCAGGCCAGGGTGAGGTGCGGTCCCGTCCCCCATATAGATCTCCCCCCTTACAGCAGGCCAGGTTCCCCTTAAAATAGATCCCCTTTACATAGTCTTCTTAGTCAGACAGTGACTAGTACAGCCAGTACACTACTCCTACCTTTTTTTCACCTGTCCCGACCGACCCCAGGCTAGGTTTTCCTCCTGCTGCAGCACCACTGTCACCAGGCTCTCACCTGCCTTCTTTGCTGAAATTGCTGACTCCTGTCCTGTTGTGACTCCTGTCCTGTTGTCCTCCTCCTCCTCGTCACGCCGGCTTCTTCTGCTGCTGGCCTGGTGTGGTCCTTCTCTCCCCGTCTCCTGCGCTGGGCAGCCTCTGCGGGTTAGTCCCTCCTTTAGACAGTCCATCTCCGCACCTCACGCCTGGCCTGTCTCCCCCCACCACCACTCCACAGTGGGCGATGCCGGCTGGATCGGGAGCCTAGCTGCCAAGCCGAAGCAGTGAGAGTGAGCCAGGGGCAAAGTCGAGAGAAGACTCAGCGGGCGGCGGCGGCCAGCCTATGACAGAGTGAGTGACTCAGTGACATCTGACATGACACTGCGGACAGTGCGGAGCGGATGCGCCCCCCCCCCCAGATATTACGCCCGGTGCGGCCAGCCCCCCCTGCACCCCCCACGCTACACCACTGGGAGTAGGTGCCTCTTGGGCACATCGCCATCAAGCCTCTATGGCTCAGATTTGCAAGCCTGTGACCTGGATCGTTTCTATCGAGTGGCTGTTGGGACCCAGGAGGAATCTGCATTCGGCCACAGTGCTCTGCAGACAGCGGTGTAATCCTTTTTGTGGTCGGATGGTGGTATTTTTTGGTGTCCCCCTCCCCTCAGATGCATTGCTTTGGGACATCCCATATGTTATGATTTATGGCTCTGTGTCCCGTGATATACGAAAAGAAAAATTGATTTTTTTAGTACAGACTTACATGTAAAATCCAATTCTTGAAGTACATCATGGGACATAGAGGTCCCTCCCCTCTTCTATGGGATCTTTATTGTTTGCTACAAAACCGAGGTACTGTGTGGGAGGGGTTATATAGGGGGTATCCTTTCTGATTGGTTGCCAGTGTCCTTCACCTAAAGGTGGCTAAATAACCCATATGTTATGATTTATGGCTCTGTATCCCGTGATGTACTTCAAGAAATGGATTTTACAGGTAAGTCTGTATTAAAAAATCCATTTATGTACAGTATCTCACAAAAGTGAGTACACCCCTCACATTTTTGTAAATATTGTATTATATCTTTTCATGTGACAACACTGAAGAAATGACACTTTACTATAATGCAAAGTAGTGAGTGTATAGCTTGAATTACAGTGTAAATTTGCTGTCCCCTCAAAATAACTCAACACACAGCCATTAATGGAAAAAATTGAAAAAATGGTGTATCAAACTGCGCTAACCCAAAAAAAATCCTCAGTGATGAAAAAGTGAAATAGCTGCTAGCACTCCAGCCGACAGTGATGGTAACCAGATGAAATATATATGTATAGTGCAGCGCTAAATATGTGAATAAATGTGCACAAATAAATATAAACATATATATACATGAACAATTAAAGAAAATTATTCAAAAAAACATATAAAAAGTCCAATAAGTCAGTGAAGAAAAAATAGTGACTTGAAAGGATAATAAATCCCACACAGGAAAATGATGACTTGAATAGGTGATAAATCCCACACAAAAAGAATACAGATATGCTCACCAGATGGTATGGACCCAAAATACCGTACAGCAAATGGGTCATACAGGCTGAATGTACAGGTATCCTCAGTACCGAACGATAGGGACCTCTGCAGCGTCACTGGATCACAGATGTAGGTAAATGTCATCAAACTGCTCCACATGAAAATGCCTAGGAATCCCCACTCATGGATATGTGTAAAGGGATAAACCAAAGAGACACCATAGCGTGATACCGTATGGGCAATTTATTGTAAATAAAAGAAATACACTTACAAATTGTCAAATGGTAAGAAGCATTCAGTAAATATAGGCACTCATGATACTCCTAACGCGTTTCCTTAAAAATAACATCCTCAAAGGAATTAGCCTCATCTGGTGAACACAGCAATTATTGTGCAAACTGCTGGCAACAAAAGTGAGTACATCCCTAAGTTAAAATGTCCAAGTTTGGCCCAATTAGCCATTTTCCCTCCCTGGTGTCATGTGACTCAATAGTGTTACAAGGTATCAGGTATGAATGGGGAGCAGGTGTGTTAAATTTGGTGTTATCGCTCTCACTCTCTCATGCTGGTCACTGGAAGTTCAACACGGCACCTCATGGCAAAGAACTCTCTGAGGATCTGAAAGAAAGAATTGTTGTTCTACATAAAGATGGCCTAGGCTATAAGAAGATTGAAAAGACCCTTAAACTGAGCTGCAGCATGATGGCCAAGACCATACAGCCATTTAACAGGACAGGTTCCACTCAGAACAGGCCTCGCCATGGTCAACCAAAGAAGTTGAGTGCACGTGGTGAGGGGCGTACTCACTTTTGTGAGATACTGTGTGTGTGTTTATATATATATATATATATATATATATATATATATATATATCTATAGGTAGCCACAGCAGGCAGCAGATTTGGAGCCTCAGGAAGCCACACAGCAGGCAGCAGATTTGGGCCATTCTATAAATTATATAAGGGTACCTTTACTTACCAACTCACGGCCCTTTACTACTAATACTTTTACATCCAAACAAGTTATGTTTCTGTAACACCACCTTCTCTACATAAGGCTACAGTGCATCTGGAAAATATTCACAGAGCTTCACTCTTTTCCACATTTTGTTATGTTACAGCGTTATTCCAAAATCAATTAAATTCATTATTTTCCTCAAAATTCTACAAACAATACCCCATAATGGTAACATGAAAGAAGTTTGTTAGAAATCTTTGCAAATTTAATAAAAATAAAAAATGTAAGTATTCACAGCCTTTGCCGTGACACTCAAAATTGAGCTCAGGTGCATCCTGTTTCTACTGATCATCCTTGAGATGTTTGTACAACTTGATTGGAGTCCACTTGTGGTAAAATTAGTTGATTGGACATGATTTGGAAAGGCACCCATCTATCTATTTAAGGTCCCACAGTTAACAGTGCACGTCAGAGCCCAAACCAAGCCAGACGGTCCAAAGAATTGTCTGTAGACCTCTGAGACAGGATTGTATCAAGGCACAGATCTGGGGAAGGGTACAGAAAAATTTCTGCAGCATTGAAGGTCCCATTGAGCACCAGGACTCTTCCTAGAACAGGCCGCCCAGCCAAACTGAGGGATCGGGTGAAAGGGACCTTAGTCAGGGAGTTCACTAAGAACCCGATGGTCACTCTCACAATCTCAGTATTTGTGGATGATACTAAATTAAGCATGCCAATATCTTCTATGCAGGATGTGGAAACCTTACAAGTGGACCTGAACAAAATAATGGGGTGGGCAACTACATGGCAGATGAGGTTTAATGTTGAAAAATGTAAAGTAATGCACTTGGGCATCAGAAACACGAAAGCAAGCTACTCACTGGGGGAAAACCTCTGGGTGAGTCTAGGATGGAAAAGGACCTGGGGGTACTGGTGGACAACAGGCTTGGCAGTGGCATGCAATGCCAAGCTGCTGCAAGCAAAGCCAACAGAATACTGGCATGTATAAAAAAGGGGATTCACTCCAGAAATAAAGATATTATTCTCCCACTCTACAAGACTCTGGTCCGGCCACATCTGGAGTATGCTGTCCAGTTCTGGGCACCGGTCCTCAGGAAGGATGTGCTGGAACTGGAGAAAGTCCAGAGAAGGGCAACAAAAATAATTAGGGGAATGGAGGGCATCGGCTATGAGTAAAGACTACAAGCACTGAACCTATTCTCTCTGGAGAAGAGACGATTGAGGGGGGATATGATATCAATGTACAAATACTGTACTGGTGATGACCCTAGCATAAGGAACAAACTTTTTAGAGAAAGGGAATATAATAAGACACGTGGCCACTCACTAAAACTAGAGGAGAAACGGTTTAACCTTAAAATACGTAAGGGGTTTTTCACTGTCAGAGCAGTAAGGATGTGGAATTCTCTTCCACAAGCAGTTGTATCAGCAGGGAGCATTGATAGTTTCAAAAAACTATTAGATGGGCACCTTAAAGACCACAACATACAGCGATATTCAATGTACGGTTAACAGCAAACACACACATCATAGGTTGAACTGGATGGACTGATGTCTTTTTTCAACCTTACAAACTATGTAACTATGTACCTATGTAGCTCCAGCATTTTTCTGTAGAGAAAGGAGAACCTTCCAAAAGAACAACCATCTCTGCAGCACTCCACCAATCAAGCCTGTATAGTAAAGTGGCCAGAGGAAAGCCACTCATCAGTAACAGGCACATGACAGCCCACCTGGAGTTTGTCAAAAGGCACCTGAAGGACTCTCAGACCCATGAGAAACAAATCTCCAGTTTGATGAAGCAAAGATTGAACTCTTTGGCCTGAATGGCAAGAGTCATGTTTTGAGGAAACCAGGCACCGCTCATAGCCTGGCGAGAAACCATCCCTAAAGTGAAGCATGGTGGTGGCAGCATTATGCTGTGGGGATGTTTTTTAGTGGAGGAGCTACAAGACTAGTCAGGATGGAGGGAAAGATGAATGCAGCGATGTACAGAGACATCCTTAATGAAAACCTGCTCCAGAGCGCTCTTAACCTCAGACTGGGGCAAAGGTTCATCTTCCAATAGGACAACAACCCTAGGCAAACAGCCAAGATAACAAAGGAGTGTCTATGGGACAACTCTATGAATGTCCTTGAGTGGCCCAGCCAGAGCTCAGACTTTAACCCGATTGAACATCTCTGGAGAGATCTGAAAATGGCTGTGCACCGACGCTTCCCATCCAACCTGAAAAATGGAAGAAGCTGCCTAAAAATAGGTGTGCAAGGCTTGTAGCATCATATTTAAAAAGTCTTGCGGCTGTAATTAGTGCCAAAGGTGCATCAACAAAGTATTGAGCAAAGGCTTTAAATACGAATGTACTTGGGATTTTTTTTTTGTTTTGAATTTTTAATATACTGTATTTGCAAAGATTTCTAACAAACTTCTTTCACGTTGTCATTGTGGGGTATTGTTTGTAGAACTTTGAGGAAAATAATGAATTTAATAAATTTTGGAATATAGGCTGTAACTGTGGAAAAGTTAAAGTGCTGTGAATACTTTCCGGATGCACTGTAGTTTAAAGCAAATTTCATGGAGTTTATATAAGTGACATAATCTTTATTGTTTTTAACCCTCTACACTATAATATGCTAAAAAGTACTGTAGGGTGGGGGCACAGGATAGCCCAGTGTAGTTCCCCATGTTGGCCACAAAGTGTAACCATAGTTAGCCTTAAGAGTAGGACCCTTTGTAGTAAATGGGCAGTGTAGTATCTTAAAAGGCCCTGGTAGTAGAGAATTGTGACTAGAATAGACTGTGAATAGACTTGTGAGAGGCCACTCAGGGGCATGATGGGAAGGGTCTGGAGGACCACAAGCTTTATCACTTGGAGTTTCTCCTTAGGGGGAAGCATGGGAGGAAAGGTGCAGAACTTGTGGGACTACTTGCATCATGTTTTCATGAGATGCGTGACTTTTGTAAAACCCCTAAAAGGTACAGCCTCCTCTACTCGGCTCTCTTGTGCTTATTGTTTGCATCCTTAAGGAATGTGCTGTCACTTTTGGGATGACTAAAGTGTGTAAATCAACTAGTTCAAATAAGTAGTGTGAAGGGCTCTTCCTTCTTCTTATCTCAAAATGCAGATGTCTTATGGAAACAGATGAAGCTGTGTGAGGCTGCTTTTGGTGTCCATTGCGGTAAGGCTTGAGGAAGGCATGGGACTCCTGTTGAGTGCCCCCACAGCAAGCAGCTTGCTATTGGGGCAACCAAGCTGAGCTGTAGCTCCGTGTATCCATTCAGAGACTGAGTTTCCATTCAGCTCCACCCCCTCTCCCTCCTGATTGGCTAACCAAGTTTGATTGACAGCAGTGGGAGCCAATGGCGCTGCTGCTTAGTCTCAGCCAATCAGGAGGGAGATTCCCAGACGGCTGAGGCAATCGTGGACATCACTGGATAGAGAGGGGACTCAGGTAAGTATTAGGGGGGTTGAGGGGGGCTTCTGCACACAGAAGGCTATTTATCTTAATGTATAGAATGCATTAGGATAAAAAACCTTCTGACTTTACAACCCCTTTAATGTTGTGCAGAACAAAGGAGGGGGAAGGTTTGAGTAGTTTAACATGAAGAAACTGGGCAGGGCTGACATCACTCAGTCCCTAAAATGCTGTTTTTTCAGCGCACAACAAGAATTATGAGCAGAGTGCATTTCTGGCACATTATTAGGTATTTGTCTGTACTTGTAGGGTCTTTAATGTGCATGTATTGCAGAGATGTACTGCATACATTTTTGCTTGCCCTGACATACGCTTTTTAGAAATAAATAGTACCTGGCAGTTCTTTATAATAATGACTGAGTATAAAAGGTAGTTCGGGATCAGGTAGTAATGACTATGTGGTGGGAAGGATACACAGTTTGTGAGAGGGACAAAGGGAAGTGAACATTTCATGTAATATGGGACATCTCTCAGCTTGTGGCCAATGGTGACATAATGTGCAGCCAATTGTGCTGTAATTTATTTTATTTTAGAAGATCAATAGTTTTCTTTTAGTTGTGATTCCACTCTACTTCTAAATATACAACCCACTGTCTAAAAATACTCTCCTATTGGGTTTAATCTATTAAAACTGGAAAAAAAAAACTAAAACAAAAGTATACCTGTTGGTAATAACAACCAATGATGTTTTACCTGCTATTTTATTAAAACTTGGTCTCATTTTTTATTGTTCGGTTTTGTTGCTTCCGGATAGAGAGTCTTCAAACGAGGCTTTTAAGATGAGATGGTGAGTCCAAATTGATAAAAGAAAAGGTGCATTTAATCACTGCAGTGGGAGGATACAGTTTTACAGAAGAAGTTTGAAGTGAACTGGGAAAAAGCAGAAGTATATCGTCTATCTAACAAACATTAGGCTAACTCATTTATAGTAATGAATATGCATAAGGCATAGGCGTGTTCTAGGTTGTAATCTAGGTGTGATAGCATAATCAATCCAATTAGTGTCCATATCTTCTGAATAGCAATCTAATAGTTAAATTGGCGTTAACATCATGTGACTGACACAAAAAGGGAACTAGATGCAGTCTGCCATAACGGTTGGTTTTCATCAGGCGGTGAGTGTCATCACAGGCTCAAACATTGTATCCTACAGTTAACAGAAAAGTGTACATTAGCTCTTAAAATAAAATAACAGTGAAAAAGCAGAAGTAACAGTTAGTGATCAACCGATATTGGTTTTTCGTTGCCGAAACTGATACCGATATTTTGGCCATTGCATATCAGTATCACCAATATTGGCCAATATTTTCATACATTTAAAAAAACATTTTTTATTTTTTTTTTTTTACACTTGACAGGTACTTTTGTGGAGGGATCTGGGGGTCTAAAAGACCCCAAACCCCTCCTCTGCACTTAAAAGCATTCAAAACGCCAAGTTTGGCTGTTTTAAATGCTGTCATTATTTTGAATCTGGCGCCAGTACCATGACATCACTTCATTGCTTATATCTTTAATTTGTACATATGTGAGTGGCAAATTCAATAACATTTGTAAACAGAATTATGACATCATTTTACCCTTACATGAGCAATATTTGGAATATCGGCAATATCGGCCAGTTCCGAGGGCCGATACAGATATATCGGCAAAAGTCAATATCGGCCCTCGATATATTGGCCTTGCTGATAATCGGCCAATCCCTAGTAACAGTATATATATGTGTATATAGGGAACACATTTATCAGACCCCCATATGTTTACTCAATTGCCTCCTCTTGACTCCTATGGTGGGGTTACTACCTTATTTTACCCTACCTAATACAACACCAAGGGTCCACAGTACTACTTAAGCCTCGTACACACGCACCGATTGTTGGCCGACCGATCGACCGTCTTTTGTCCAGTGTTGTTGTGTTGGTTGAAATGTGCTCTAGACTGCACACGAATTTTGTCGAACAACAACAACCAACTGCAGAAGTGATGTCATGTTCTGGTTTACTTTCCATGTGTTTTTTCTTCTCTGAGCATGCCCAGTCTTGCTCATCTGACTTTTGTCGGCCGAAATCTGTACTGACTGACGAACAATCGCCCGTTCTGGTGACGGGCAACAAAAATTTTATAGCATGCACACCAGATTTTGTTCGGCCGAAAAGTCGCAGTCGGTTGTCGGAAGCATCATACTAACAAGCCGATAATCGGCCGATCGGACGTTGGCCGAAAATTTACGGCCAACAATCGGTGCGTGTGTACGGGGCTTAAGTGGAGTAAAGTTCTTCTTAGGGTGTATATGGATACTAGACTTTACTCATTCGCATCACTCATCTTGGTATTATATGTATCTGCTAGATTGACTATCTGGTAACACTCTATTTCTTCATTTGGGTCATCTTCCTCAGTTCTAACTGCCATTGTATTAATCTTTTGTGTTCCACATTTAGCACACCTGAAAAACAAATAAGCAAGCAATCCTATGACAATAATTCCTACAAGGACAAAAAGCATTTGTTGAATCCATTAGCCCATCCACCCACTGATGTTCCAATCAGCAAATGGTTTCCAATTACTATCCTTTTCGGGGCGGTGAAATCAATGGCCTCTTTCCTCAGTTTTACCATCTTCTGGAGATGGGCTTCTATCATGCCTTGTGTCTCAGGGCTTTCAAACCAGGTGCAGCAGGCAATATCATTTGCAAGCACACATAGGCCTCCCTCTTTGGCTAACAGGTAGTCTAAGGCCAATTTAATTTGCATGGTACGCGTCTGCAGTAATCTTAGGTCTGCAGTTATTTCCTTGATTGCACTGTCAGTTTCATTAAACATCTGGTCACTATTATTATAAAGAGCTTCTTCCATTTTGTCTAATATATTTTATTTTTAAAAATCAGACCCATAGACTGAATCATGATGGATATTTATATAATATGAGAAAATTTTTCGCTTGGATGATATTTACTATTATTTAAAGAACTTTGTGCACTTTCATGGTACTCTACAGCATGATATAAAAAATGTTCCTCAATATTGTTATACCTCAGGTCATGTGTAGGAATTGGTGCACATGCACTGTGTGGCCCTCCAGACCAGGAACTGACTGAAGGGCATACCCCCCAACAGTCCCATGTTCTGTGTGACAGGTTGCTTCTTTATTCACTGCACATCAGCATGCAACTAACTTCAGCCACACCCAGCTCCCAGACATATACATAATTGTAACATTTTGCAGACAGCAACTTAACCCGTTGCTTATCATACTACATTCCCTCCTCTCTTTGAATAAAACATAACATGCACAACGTATTAATAAGATTAACAAAATGCATGGATGAACAACTAAAAATTTAACCTATAAACTCCTGACTATACACATAGTCCTTAAGGTAGGCCGGTGGATTTGTTGCTCGTTTTTCTCTTGGCCATTCCGATGTGGATGGTTGTGGATTGAAGTCTGGATCACTGGCAGTATCATCACTACTCTTTGCCTGTTCGCCATCTTCCGATACTTGACCTTCTGACTCAATAAATTTCTTCACAAATGAGGAATTACTCACTTTTGTGTGTCCATCTAAATCCTCTAAAACCACTTGAGTACCTCTTTTCTCCTTTACAACATAAGGCTCAGGTTCAAAGGACGGAGCCAGTTTGTTAAACCGATCACTTTGAAGCAACACCTTATCACCCTGTTGAAAGCCACTAGGTTGACAATGGCGGCGGTGGTTTGCATACTGTTCAGCCCGGATCTTCCTTTCCTCATCAATATGCCGAAAAGGTTTCTGACTTGTAGGAGGACCCCCAATGTCTGGCAATTTTGTCCTGAATTTGCGACCACAAAGAAGTTCCGCAGGACTAACGCCAGTGACAGTATGCGGAGTTGTGCGATAAGAAAACGCCACAGTTCCTTTTTCCAATCTCTTCTCTCTAAATGAGCAATCCGCAAGCTTTCAGCAAGGTTCGATTCTGGCGTTCCACTTCCCCGTTAGCCTGTGGCCAGTATGGAGTTGTACGATGATGTTCAATAGCATTTGATTTCAGATAATCCTGAAATTCCTGAGAAGTAAATTGGGCACCATTATCACTCACAATCCGTTTAGGCAACCCATGAGATGCAAAAATGCTCTCCAACCCCTCAATTACAGTTGATGATGTAGCTTTAGTGAGAACTACCACCTCTTGCCACCTTGAATAATAGTCCACAACAACTAAAAGATGGTGTCCAGATGGAATGTCGCACAGATCAATGGCTAAATCTTCCCATGGTCCCTCAGGTAGAACAGTGTGAGTTACTGGTTCTGGTTTAGGTTTGCTGCCCACCAACTGACATGCTCGACATGAAGAAACCAAACGTTCCACATCCTTGTCAATTCCTGGCCACCAGACTTTCTCACGTAATCTTTGTTTGGTGCGTACAATGCCTTGATGGCCCTCATGGGCCAAATGTAATGTACGTTTCCGTAAGTCTTTAGGCATCACAATACGATTGCCACGTAGAACTAGTTGTCCTGCAATACTCAGCTCTTGTTTGATTCTGTGATAGCTTGGGTCACAATCCACCCAAACCCCTTGTCTTACACATTTTCTCAACCGAGCAATTTCCGGATCCACAGATGACAATTCTTCAACCTCCCGCGGTGTCAATGCCTGAGGCATGGCGTTAGTAGCCACAAAACGAATGTACTCTTCTGCCAGGTTATGAACAGGTGCAGAAGACTGAGGCAATCTGGAAAGTGCATCTGCCGCATTAGTCGGTCCAGGTCTGTACCGCACTGTAAAGCGATATGGTAACAATCTGAGAACCCATCTCTCAATTCTGGCGGATGGTTTTGAGCGTGACGAATATATCACTTCCAGAGGCTTGTGGTCTGTGATGATTTCAAAATCAAGGCCGTAGAGATAGGTGTGAAACCTTTCACATCCCCAAACAACAGCCAAAGCTTCTTTCTCGGTCTGAGAATAACGTCTCTCTACATCAGTGAGGGATCTGCTTGCATACTGAATAGGCCTGTAATCGCCTGTGCATTGTCTCTGAACCAAGATGGCGCCTAACCCCACAGGGCTAGCATCGACAATAACTTGGGTGTGTGCAGTAGGATTGAAATAAGCCAAAGTTGTGGCGCAAGTCAGCCGTCTCTTAAGTTCATCAAATGCACCTTGTTCCAAAAAGCCCCACTTCCACGGGACTGCTTTGCGAGTCAACACTCTCAAAGGTTCACTGACAGTCGCCATATCTGGAATAAACTTGGCACAGTAATTCACTAGCCCAAGAAAACTGCGTACTTCTGCAGGGTTTTCAGGATTTCTGGCATCAGACACAGCTTTAATTTTACAGTCCTCCGGACCAATGCCCCTGTCAGACAGCACATGGCCCATAAAAGTCATTTTATTCATTTGAAATGTGCACTTCTTCTCATTTAATGTTAACCCTTTCTCCTTCAAGCGATTTAGCACTGCACGGAGACGTTCATCGTGCTCCTGTGTGTTTGTTCCCCACACAATTATATCATCAGAAATGTTATGCGTGCCTTCACAACCATGTAGCACTTGCTGAATCACATGTTGATAGGCCTCCGGTGCGGACGATACGCCAAACATCAACCTCTTGTATCTAAAAAGACCTTTATGGCTTGCAAATGTAGTGATGACTCTAGATGCTGGGGTCAATTCAATCTGATGATAACCCCATTTCAAATCCAGTTTACTGAAGACACTTGCCCCATTCATTGCATGCAGAACATCTTCAATAGTGGGAATTGGATGTCTCTCTCTCTGCACAGCTTGGTTAGCACATCTCATGTCCACACAAATCCGAATATCTGTGCCCTTTGGTACAACAACTAACGGCGATACCCACGGAGTGGGCCCTTCCACAGGTTCAATAATGTCAAGGTCTAGCAGCTCTGCCAGTTTGTGCTCAACAGGTGATCTCAGGCTATAAGGAAGTCTGCGTACTGGCTGTGCAATAGGCTTTACATGTGGATCAATGTGAAGCTCCAACTGAAAATCCTTTAATTTTCCAAACCCAGAGAAGCAATCTTTAAATTCCTCTTTCAATGCAGAAATAGCAGGAGACACCATATTCACTCTTGCGCTGCCTACATCACGGCCAATCTGTAACACCCCTAGTGCCATTGCGGTTTGACGACCAAGCAGAAGCGACCCTGTGCCATCTACAACATAGAATTCGGTCTGCAATGGAGGACCAGTCTCATGTGTTTGAACAGAGGTATAAAATTTGCCTTTAAGTTGCAGTGGTGTACTGGAGCCATAAGTATAAATCTGTTTAGTGGTGTTACACAATTTAAGGTGATTTTCTCTGCCATTAAGACTGTGCCAAGAAGCCAAGTCCATAACATTGCATGTAGCTCCAGAGTCTATCAACACTGACACATCTGTATTTCCAATCTTAATGGTTAATGTCCCGGCTTGCAGAGAACACAGGGAGAATATAAATTCACAGTCAGGAGCACTCTCTTTATCCTCAGCTATAACATTTACTTGTGCAGATTGTCCTTTGGTTTTGTTATCTCTGGTTGTACTTCTACACACAGCTGCAAAATGACCTGTCTTTCCACAAGCATAGCACATTTTATTCTGTACTACAGTGCAGTCCTGACTTGTGTGTCCCGCCCTGCCACATTTATTGCAGGTGATATGTAAAGTCCTCTTTGGAAAACTCTCTTTCCTACTCCAGATATTCCTATTATTATAGGTAGGTTTGGAGACTGTATTGACAGATGCAGTGTTCTTGGTTTCAATATGCAGAGCCTGGAGCTCAGACAGTTCAATGGCTCTTGCAATCTCCTGCAGACTAGTAAGTGTGAGACTAGGTTCTCTCAATAATCTCCTCCTGAGGTGCACAGATGTGCATTTCTCTATGACCTGATCTCTGATTATCTCCTCAGTTACAGTCCCAAAATCACAAGACTTTGCCAGATATTTCAGCCTAGTCACATAACTGTCTGTGGTTTCTCCCAGTTCTTGCACAGCCTGTCTAAACTTATATCTTTCATAGGGAATATTTTTCTTTGGCTCAAAGTACTCACTCAGTCTATTCATGGCTGTCTCATAGTCTGAATCTTCCCCTGTTGCTCCCAGGGTTTCAAAAATGTCCTGAACTTGAGGTCCAGCTAGATGCAGCAGCATGGCTCTCTTCTGAGCAGGTGCAGTCACTCCTGTGGCTATAACATAGAGCTGAAATCCCTTCTTCCACTTGTCCCAGCGCTGTGAGAGACTAGTGTGGTCTCCAGACACATCAAACGGTCCGATAGCCGGTAAATCCAGAAAGCTAGCCATCCTCGTCGCCAAAATGTAGTGTATTAACACAGACAAGCTGTACAGGTTGCCTCTTTATTCACTGCACATCAGCATGCAACTAACTTCAGCCACACCCAGCTCCCAGACATATACATAATTGTAACATTTTGCAGACAGCAACTTAACCCGTTGCTTACCATACTACACTGTCCTGGGATTTTAACAAGATCCTGGCACCACAAGGTTCTAGGCTGCATATTCCAGCACCCAGGTTCATCTGCCTTCTGCAAAGTTAGCAGAGCCTCACTATTAATGCACATAATAACCACCAGTGCAGTGCCCAGGCCTTTGTTGTTTACTAATGCCCTCTCCCAGGATTCAGTGTAAATAGTATACCAATCCCATTGTATTCAGGCACCCAGGAAGGACAGGTGCATTGTGCCAATGAGAGGCTGAAATAAGCAGTGGTTGGACACAGCTGAACGCCGTACTAAGCAGTTCTCGCGTTTAGTGCTATAAGAATTCGAGTGTGTATGCCCAGTATACAGAATTCCTGCATTCCTGGCATTCAAGAGGCCCAGATGCCTCCCAGTTGACCATAAACAATGGGATTTGTGCACATGGCCAAACAACCTGTGTGCATGATGTTTAGGGCTGCAAGTGCAATGTTCTTTCTCTTCTCTGTCCAGATATGTTGGTAAAGTTATTTGATTCTGATTAAAAGATAGTGGGTGCATTTTGCAGCTATAAATAGTTTTTAATTCATGCTGTCACTGTGTGTAATCAGGGTTCTGCCTGGCAACCATGTGCTAAACACAGAAAAAGCCTGGCACATTGAGAACTGCATCTGAACTGAATATGTGACTGTTAACACATAACCATTTTACCTAATAATCCCAGCCAGTGGGGGTGAACCTGTGATTAGTTCCTGCAGTCCAACATATACCAAAGTTCACTTTTTTAAGTCCTCTGCACATAGGTGTTTGTAATAAATACAGGATCACTTCATAAGGAGCCTAATAAAATTAAAAAGCAAATCAGGAACAACACTAGAGTTGTAATGACCAACCAGATTCCTTGTAGCATCTTCCTAGTAGAGAGGAGCTGAATGCACCTGGGCTGTAACAATGTAACTATGAATATGACATACCTGGCCGATGCCCCTGGAAGCTGAAGTAGACACTGCTACTCCAGTGATTTCTGAAAGAATGCTTTCTGATTGAATGAGATGGAAAATGTAATGTCACTTTCATTTCACCTTGTCCAATCAGAGACTGTTTTGTATTCAGTGAATGGCACTCATGGCAAATGGCCGACCTCCTGGGTTCACAATGCAGGAGAGCAGCAGCTCGGGGTGGGACCTAAAAACAAGTAGCAATTACTAAAGTAGCAGTGTCTAATAAAGTAATTTCCAGCTTTTAGTGGCATCGGCCAGGTATGTCAAATAGGAATTTTAATAATACCTAAAGTGAAACATTAAAATTGAAAATCTGTAAATAACACACTTGTTGAATGCCTTAACATGCATGTGAAGGGGCGCAATGATGTATGCAACGTACTACAACAAAACTGACACGTGCAAAGAAAAAAAAATGGCATTTAAATTTCTAGTAAATTACAGCTTTGGATGCTTACTTTTGGCCGAGGATTTCCTTTATCTATGCTAGACCCTTATAATTAATCAGGGTCAGATATAGAAGATATAGATGTTAATCAGGACCCCACAAAAAATGGGTGTGGGTTTCTCCATTCCTGTACACACCAGACCCTTTATCCTCCAAAAAAAAATGTGGGTTCCCCTGAAATTCCATACCAGACTACCAGACCTTTTGAGTTTAGTATTAATTTTAAAGGGAACCCTATGCAAAAAAACAAGGAATAGGAGTGTGACCCACCCCAAATTCAGATCAGACCCTAATCTGAGCATGTAGCCTGGCTCGCCAGGAAAGGGGATAGATAAGTGTGTGGCCCCCATCCTGACAACCCTGGGCACTGTGCGGGTCAAGTCACTGGCACCCCCATCCTGAATCATAACAGGTGTAATACACTCAACAGTGAGGGGTAGCTTGCCAGGAGGGATGCCCCCTGGCAAAGCACCTTGTCTTCATGTTGATGAGGATGAGGACATCAATCAACCTGTGCTGATGGTTGTGGGGGCCTGCAGGGAAGGAGTTATCAGACTCTGGAAGCCTCTTTAAAAATTAGGACCCCCCTTCACGTGAATCAGTAAGGGGTACACAGTACTCCAACTCATTCACACAAAAAAGTGAAAACTGAACATAAAGACACACTTTTTTTATTCTTTAAGTTCAATATAAAAACATTTTTAAAAAAGGGTCCCAAAATATCAATCCATCATTAATCCTGTTATTCAGCAATGCTCTCGAATCATGAGGGGTGAGGTCTCCCAGATGATGATATTGACCAAATATAGCCATGGCCTCATTTGGTCAATGTAATTACCCAAATATGGCCATGTGAGGCATAAGAGTGTGGTGTATACTGTAGTGAGTAGGCTCAGCTCTATTAAACCACAGCCATTAATCATACCCACCTTCACACTATGAATGTCCCCTTCTCCCCTAGTTGCCCCTATTTCTCAAAAGTTGAGAGGTATGGAAGGGGACTGTTTCCACTATCAGTCTTTAAAAGGATTTGCATACTGCTGCTATTGTATGCTTGCTGTACCCTTCCTGGAGCTACTTCAGAAATGCTAACAGCAGAAACGGACCCAACCCGTTCCCCTTCAACTGTAAATGAAATACTGAAAAATGAGAAGTCCAGTTCAACCCAAATTTAACTCTCATCCCTACAAGTAATCAACATCAGTGCCACTGACCTAAAACCTAACCCCAACACTTAACCCCCCCCCCCCAGAGGCGTAACTAGAACCTTGTGGTTCGGGGCCCTTCCCTTCAAGCCCGGGGCTCTTCCCACTGATCCTGGGGCTCTTTACTCTCGTTGCATGGCCTTTTATTATGGTCCCGCAGCAGGATCCTTTCACAAGTTCTGCAGTGGGCCCCCTTCCTGCAATCTTGGGGCCTCCCCACAGTGGTGCAATGCCAGGGCCCGGTCGCAAGTGTGACCTTTGAGATCCTGGAAGTTCACCCACTGGTTAGCTACCGGGCCCCCTGGAGCATGGGGCCCGGTAGCAATTGCAACCCCTGCAACCCCTGTAGTTATGCCCCTGCCCCCCCCCCCCAATTAAAAGCGAAAAAGGATATGCAGTGTCAAGAGGCTCCACTAGATATTGAAAGACTGTGCAGCTTTGTAAAATGTTCATTATTATATTGTCAGATCTGTAGGACATTTGGCTCTCACTGAAAGCCTGGCAGAAGAACTTCCAGTTAGTAATTCCCATATTCTAACCTGTTGCTAGTACACTTTTTAGTTTTTTTGTGTGAATGTTGTTGCACAAATGGAGGCTTCTAATGGCTGATGCAACTTTGAAATGAATAAATGAGTGCAGAAGAGTTTCTTCATACATATTAATCCTGTTCATTGGTGAAAGGTGTGAAAGTGTTAAAGATGTTACCAAGGCAAGATATCTATGCCCTTGGAGCACAAGATGCATTTCTGGTTAACATTATTCCTTTTACCAATGAATCTTTTTCAGTTCTGATAATCTCTTAAAGCAGCCTTTTTCAACCAGGGTACCGTGGCACCCTGGGGTGCCTCCTGAGTTCTTCAGGGGTGCCTTGGCAAAATGGCAACATATTTTTTTTTTTTTTTTAGAATTGCAACTTTGGGCACTGTGCTGGTCAAGCCACTGGCACCCTGACAACCCTGGGCACTGTGCGGGTCAAGCCACTGGCATCCTGACAACCCTGGGAACTGTGCGGGTCAAGTCACTGGCACCCTGACAACCAGTGACATCACTGGTTGATAAGGAGAATGACGGGTGCATGCACAGCATACTTATTTACTCCTCCTCCAACATCCATCAGCACTGGGGTCACATTAGCAAGAGAAACTGAGGGAGAAGAGAAACCCTAAAATACTAGTCTGTACCATTTTGCAATAGTGGAGGAATAAATCACTTCTAATGTTGGATGGCCCATGTGTATGGATGTTGCTGCGTTATGTAAAACTATTAGTTTAGTTTTTTTACATTTTAGAATGGGGTGCCTTGGGATTGTGAAGGATTGTTAAAGGTGCCACAACTGAAAAAAAGGTTGAGAAACACTGTCTTAAAGAATAGTTATTTTCATTTATTTTAGTCTAAAAAGCTACATCTGAGAAATTTAATAGACCCAAAACCTGACTCCATGGCAAAAGTGGTAACAACTTGTCACCACCTGCACTACCTACCTCAGGGATGGGTGACCAAGCCTTCACCTGAATGGGCACTGTTGACTGTTCTGTGCATATTGTTGGCAATGTCTACGGAGGTTGTTTATGACTATACAAGACAGGAACGGGCAGCACTATAACTACTACTAGAGGTTTGTCATTATTCCCCTGAAAGGGGAAAAGGTGGATCTCGCATTGGTCTTCTTTCTTTAGGCCTGCATTGGCTCATGGTGGGTAATTCTATAAGAGGGGTCATTTGAGGAAATCAGTCACAACAGTGAACTTTTCTAAAAAAAAGACTACTCCTTCGCTGCTGTTTCTAGGATTAGGTTAAATATGTCTGTATTGTACCATGGTATCTGCCTATAAATATAACATAATTATTAGGAAGCCCTGTGGACCAAACAAAAACTGTTATTACCACAGTTGCTTACTTAGTTTCAAGCTTCAAGCTTCAAGCCCAAGTTTACATAAAAAAAAAAAATACATAAATCAGCACAAAGGATATTACCTACCTTTAAATTGTTGTCAAATTGCTGTGTTCCCGTTTAGCAGAAATCTTCCTCCTCCAATGCCCTCCACCACTGAAATCTTGTGGCGCAGGTTAAGAGAACTGAAAAACGATCTATGAATGGAGGATGGGCGGATGGTTGAAAGGACCACCTTTCTTACATTCATAGATCACTTTTCTTTCATAGAAGCTGTAGTACCGGCTTCTATGATTGAAAATGCTGCGTGGAAAGGGCGGGCATAGTATAGTACTCTTGATGAGTGCCTGTTAGAGCTCCCCCAGTTCTGTTAACCCCACTGCACTGGAATATTATAGTGACGTGGTGGGAGGGGCATCAGAGGAGGAAGATCTTTGCAAATCCAGAACACATTACGTTGAAGGTAAGTAATATCCTCCAGCTTTGAAGTGTATCTCTAGCCAAAGCTTTTTTTTTAAGTTTCGGCTAGAGCAGGAAAGGGTTGGTCCCTAATTCTTTTTGTCTTGTTGTCCATTGTCCATAGGGTGAAAAGTGATAGAAAATCTAAAATTTTACAGTTGTGACTGGAAGAAGAGGCAACATAGAGGACACAAACACATTTTGTCATGTTGCAACCAAAAACGTAAATGTATTTTATTGGGATTTTACAGTATCTGATAGACCAACACAAAGTGGCACATAATTGTGAAGTAGAAGAAAAATAATAAATGGTTTTCAAAATGTTTTGCAAATTAATATGTGTAGTGTGCATTTTTATTCAGCCCCCCCTGAGTCAATACTCTGAAGAACCACAAACCACATTTCGCTGCAATTACAGCTGCAAGTCTTTTTGGCTATGTGTCTACCAGCTTTGCACATCAAGAGATTAAAATGTTTGCCCATTCTTCTTTGCAAAATAGCTTAAGCTCTGTCAGAGTTGGTGAAGAGCGTCTGAATAGCAATTTTCAAGTCTTGCCACAGATTCTCAATAGGATTTAGGTCTGGACTTTGACTGGGCCATTCTAACACATGAATATACTTTGATCTAAACCATTCCATTGTAGCTGTGGCTGTATATTAAGGGTTGTTGTCCTGCTGAAGGTGAACCTCCACCCCAGTCTCAAGTCTTTTGCAGACTCTAACAGGTTTTCTTCTAAGATTGCCCTGTATTTGGCTCCATCCATCTTCCCATCAACTCTGACCGCCTTCCCTCTCCCAGGTAAAGAAGAACATCCCCAAAACATGATGCTACATCCCTGATGTTTCACGGTGGGGATGGCGTGTTCAGGGTGATGTGCAGTGTTAATTTTCCGCCACACATAGCGTTTTGCTTTTAGGCCAAAAAGTTCAATTTTGGTTTCATCTGATCAGACCACTTTCTTCCACATTATTGCTGTGTCCCCCACATGGCTCCTCGCAAACTGTAAATGGAATTTCTTATGGCTTTCTTTCAACAATGGCTTTCTTCTTGCCACTCTTAAAAAAGGCCAGATTTGTGGAGTGCACGACTAAAAAATTGTAGACAGATCCTTCCACCTGAGCTGTGGATCTCTCCAGCATCACCAGAGCTACCATGGGCCCCTTGGCAGCTTCTCTGGTTAATTGTCTCCTTGCCAGGCCTGTCTGTTTAGGTGGACAGCCATGTCTGTGTAGGTTTTCAGTTATGCCATACTCTTTCCATTTTTCAATGATGAGGAGTCTGAGGTGGGAAATGACACCTCAGGATGGACTGGATGATAATGATTCAATGGCTGAATGGTTGGAGTTTTTCAATCAATCAGGTTTGAAATTGCAAGAATTGGTATTAAAGAGGAAACGTAAGAAAATTTTGTGTTTAGAGGCTAAGATTGCAGATTTACAGAAAAAATTAGAGGCGCACAAAGATATACCTGCAGTGGTGAAATTCAACGCAGATATCAAAAAACGGTTGGAAAAGTTGGACAACGACACTCAGAAGAAAAAAGTCAAGAAGTATCAAAGGGATATTAATGACTTTAAGAATAAGCAGATTTATTTGTGGCAGATCCCAATGCAGGGAGAAAGTAGCAACACTGAAGTAGGATGGAACGCCTATGATGAGAGACCTTCAACAAGTTCCGATCAGAGGAATGAAACCTCTTCAGTCAATACTCCCAGGAAAAACAACTGGCAACAGGCAAAAAATGCATGGAAGAAACCCAAGGCAGTAAACACCAGGGATGCCCCTAAAGGAGCTACCTCTACATATCAGCAGATGAATGAGGGGAATGCCAGAACTGGAAAGGGAGGAGCGCAGTATCAAACCCCTCAACGACTGCCATTGGCAAATAGATTTGAAATTGCTCTGGAGACAGGATGACCAGCAAAGTACCAGTTTCCGTCCTTTTTTAGGGAGGGGTGGGAGGGGGAGGGGTCGAGGACGAGGAGGGAGACCATGGAGAGGACGATTTTGGAACAGGAATGTATCCAGAGAAGTGAGGAACTACGACCCACAACCAGCAGATCGAAATGTACCATCAAACTACCAGCAAGCAGAGGGTGTAGACCTGGACGAAAGATCCAAAAAAAGAAGGCTGGAGCGGGATTAAAAGGGATATATAACCTGGCGGAAATAGAATTGAACCAAAAAGAAATCAACGTATTGAACGCGGAACTTAAATGTGGCATTAAAAAACCATTAAACAAATTTGATGTTTACATGGATATCCAAAAGTATACAAGAAAGTTAAATATGAAGAAATACTTTTTGAACATAAATCCCAGCAGAAATCTGGGAAATTTGATCCCGCCAGAAATAACAAGTGTGAACAGTGGGCTCAAGAATAACTCACTTTTTAACCCCCCACAAACGTCAAACCACAATATAGAGGTTTTCAAGCAGCTGATAACAACTGATTTGGAAAGAATCAAACCAATAAGAAATGCCAATCCCAAACACATCCAGGAGGGCATTGAGTCCCTGGAAAATAGAAAGGAGTAGTTATCCGTCCAGCGGACAAAGGGGGCGGAGTGGTCATTTTAAAGAAGGAATTCTATCATGGGCAACTAATGGATATGCTGAATGATACCACTACCTATAAAATTTTACCTAAGGACCCCACATTGATGTATAGAAGGGATTTGTGCAATTTGGTGGAGATGGGTTTTAATGAACGGATTTTAACTATAAAAGAGAAAAAGTATTTATTTCCTAGTTTTAACCATGTGCCCACTATATATACGCTCCTGAAGGTCCATAAAAACCAGTCTTGCCCGCCAGCAAGACCGATCGTAAACAGCATTGGATCTGTGACTTCAAGAATCGGGGAATATCTGGATGTCTTTCTCCAAAAAAGTGTAGTTGAACTGAAAGCATACCTGAAAGACACGAAAGAGTTTTTAACCTTGTTGGATAATATAATTTTACCTGATGCTCCTGAAATATATCTAGTAACGGCAGATGTTGCATCGTTCTATACTATTATACAGCACGAGGATGCACTTTTGGCCCTGACCTGGGCATTGAGCAAAAGAGATAACATACCCCATACCCAAAAATGGTTCCTAGGAATAGTTATGGATTTCTGTTTAACCCATAACTATTTCTGGTATGGAGGGCAATTTTTTACACAGCAGAAAGGGGTTGCAATGGGCGCAAAGTATGCGCCCAGCCTTGCTAACCTGTTCATGGGGGAATGGGAAGATAAGAGCATTTACGCCCATAGAAAAGACCAGTTGGTCTTCTATAAAAGATATATCGATGATCTATTTATCATTTGGGCAGGTACTGAGTCATCGCTTGTGGAATTTACAGAGCATCTGAACGCAAATGTACAAAATATAAAACTGGAATGTGCATGGAGCAGAAAGGAAATCAATTATTTAGACGTGTCTGTGAGGATTGAGAGTAAATAAATTATCACTAAGGCTTATTTTAAGCCCACAGATAGAAATGGGTACCTCCCTATACACAGTGGCCACCACCTATGCTGGCTAAGAAATATCCCTAAGGGCCAACTGTTGAGGATCCGGAGGAATTGCACCCTTGAGGAAGATTTTTTGGAACAGTCACAGATAATAATGGACAAGTTTGTGGACAAGGGGTATAGGCCTGAAACCCTGGAACAAACGGTGAAAGAGGTGATGGCTATCTCCCATGAATCATGCTTGACACCCACCAACAGACCGCCAGATGACTCGCACCAATGGGGTTTTATAACTAACTACAATGTGCAGTTTAGAGATTTTGAATCCATCATGAAGAAGCATTGGGGCATACTCAAGCTTGATAAAATTTTAGGCCCGGTAATTCCTGATAACCCGATATTTATTTATAGGAAAGCGCCCACTATTGGAGATAGGGTTGTGAGGAAAGTATTGGACCCTCCTAGGGCACCCAAAATGTTTTGGAACATGTCCGGATTCCACGCGTGCAGAAGATGCAAATCCTGTAGACAGGTAAACACACATTTCAGGGGTCTCACTGAGTTCACTTCTAGAGCAAACGGAAAAACTTTTGAGATAAAGGAATTCATCTCGTGCGTCTCAACACACGTAGTTTATGGAATGGAATGCCCGTGTGGGATGCTCTATATAGGGAGAACTAAGAGGAAATTAGGTATCAGAATTTCTGAACATATTTACAAAATTTCCACCGGCTTCAAAGAACACAGTGTCCCATTGCACTTCAGGGAAAAGCACGGCAGAGACCCCTCGGGATTGAAATTTTGGGGAATTGAAAAAATGCCCACCAATTGGAGGGGTTGCAACAGAGTGAGAGAACTGTCCAAGAAAGAAACGGAATGGATTTATAAGACTAATTCTTTGACGCCGAACGGATTAAACATAGAACTGTTTTTTAAGTAATTATTGATAAAAAGTTTTATGAATGCTGGATTGGAATTTTATGAGCGTTGAACTAAGGGATTCACTTGCAAGTACCGTAAGGGCAGTGAGGAGATGTATATCTTTCAAACGACTCATTATCTGCATTTTATGGCCTCTACTGACAACATTTTATTCCTATTAACTGGATTGATTATCATCAGAATTTTATTCCCAATCACTGGATATATTATTATCTTAATATTGATATTTTAAATTTGACAGGTTGACTCCTCATTTTAATCATATTTTAATGGTACCATTGGTGCAATCATTTTATATATTAGGATATTGATATTAATCATGATATCCGAGGTTTATGTTTGCATCAGAATACATTTTAAGAGTTATATGTGATATAATAATTTTTTTGACCATTATGTGGTCTGTGAATGTAATGGCAAATTCACTGCGTAAGTAGTGCAAGTTCAATTATAATGGTACCAATAATATGTATGCATCCGGACAGGATAAGGCATGGCATAAACAAGAGTGATAGTTTGGGTTCCACCCTCAAATTATAGGTATATAGAGATTTTGTTTATAGCCTGACCATACACAATCAGATCGATAAGCGATGGCCGATCAGATTGAATAAGTTATAAGACCAAGGTTTTGGGGTAGCGGTTCCAAGAAAAGTATAGTTGCATACCGGAATTAGGTGTAATGGAACATACCCATGTGTAATACCTGTCAATAGATTGGATTTGCTCTATCCCCGATATATATACAGTGGGTACGGAAAGTATTCAGACCCCCTTAAATTTTTCACTCTTTGTTATATTGCAGCCATTTGCTAAAATCATTTAAGTTCATTCTTCTTCCTCATGAATGTACACATAGCACCCCATACTGACAGAAAAACACAGAATTGTTGACATTGTTGCAGATTTATTAAAAAAGAAAAACTGAAATATCACATGGTCCTAAGTATTCAGACCCTTTGCTGTGACACTCATATATTTAACTCAGGTGCTTTCCATTTCTTCTGATCATCCTTGAGATGGTTCTACACCTTCATTTGAGTCCAGCTGTGTTTGATTATACTGATTGGACTTGATTAGGAAAGCCACACACCTGTCTATATAAGACCTTCCAGATCACAATGCATGTCAGAGCAAATGAGAATCATGAGGTCAAAGGAACTGCCTGAAGAGCTCAGAGACAGAATTGTGGCAAGGCACAGATATGGCCAAGGTTACAAAAAGATTTCTGCTGCACTTAAGGTTCCTAAGAGCACAGTGGCCTCCATAATCCTCAAATGGAAGACGTTTGGGACGACCAGAACCCTTCCTAGAGCTGGCCGTCCAGCCAAACTGAGCTATCGGGGGAGAAGAGCCTTGGTGAGAGAGGTAAAGAAGAACCCAAAGATCACTGTGGCTGAGCTCCAGAGATGCAGTCAGGAGATGGGAGAAAGTTGTAGAAAGTCAACCATCACTGCAGCCCTCCACCAGTCGGGGCTTTATGGCAGAGTGGCCCGACGGAAGCCTCTCCTCAGTGTAAGACACATGAAAGCCCGCATGGAGTTTGCTAAAAAACACCTGAAGGACTCCAAGATGGTGAGAAATAAGATTCTCTGGTCTGATGAGACCAAAATAGAACTTTCTGGCCTTAATTCTAAGCGGTATGTGTGGAGAAAACCAGGCACTGCTCATCACCTGTCCAATACAGTCCCAACAGTGAAGCATGGTGGTGGCAGCATCATGCTGTGGGGGTGTTTTTCAGCTGCAGGGACAGGACGACTGGTTGCAATCGAGGGAAAGATGAATGCGGCCAAGTACAGGGATATCCTGGACAAAAACCTTCTCCAGAGTGCTCTGGACCTCAGACTGGGCCGAAGGTTTACTTTCCAACAAGACAATGACCCTAAGCACACAGCTAAAATAACGAAGGAGTGGCTTCACAACAACTCCGTGACTGTTCTTGAATGGCCCAGCCAGAGCCCTGACTTAAACCCAATTGAGCATCTCTGGAGAGACCTAAAAATGGCTGTCCACCAACGTTTACCATCCAACCTGACATAACTGGAGAGGATCTGCAAGGAGGAATGGCAGAGGATCCCCAAATCCAGGTGTGAAAGACTTGTTGCATCTTTCCCAAAAAGACTCCTGGCTGTATTAGATCAAAAGGGGGCTTCTACTAAATACTGAGCAAACGGTCTGAATACTTAGGACCATGTGATATTTCAGTTTTTCTTTTTTAATAAATCTGCAACAATGTCAACAATTCTGTGTTTTTCTGTCAGTATGGGGTGCTATGTGTACATTCATGAGGAAGAAGAATGAACTTAAATGATTTTAGCAAATGGCTGCAATATAACAAAGAGTGAAAATTTTAAGGGGGTCTGAATACTTTCTGTACCCACTGTAGATTTAAGATAGCCTTACTGAGCTTTAGCTATGCCTTGACTCCACTCGTAGCGTTGAGGGGGCGTGTGATGGGTCCGGCTGTGGCATTGACCTATCAGAGTGAAGGGGAGGGCATCCGGCTGCATACATTAACTCCGACATAGCAACGCACGTACGTCCTCGGTTGAAGTCCCACGTGACGAAACGCGTCAGACGCACGGACGTTGCTACCTTGGAGATGGAGGGAGGTGCTTGCCGAAGTTCCGGAACTCGCCGGCTAGCCGCAAGAGCGATACATCCCGCAGCAGGGAGACGCCAGGGCTCGCGGACGGCGAGCAGCGATACCTTCCAGTCTCTATTATTGGCTATATTCAATGCGTGCAAAGGGTAATTTTAATGTAAGCATACTGATTGAAGGGTGAGGGAAACACGGGATTTTCAATAAAGTTGTGACAATATTACGCTATGTCCTGCTTCCTGTTTGTTTGCTTACAAATCCAACTGAGGAGATACATAGCCTGGTGACGATCCCTGGTGCATGGATAAAACTCTGGAGAAGGCATACCGATTTGAAGCAATGGCTCATGCAGCTAAGGCATAAAGGCTTTGTCTAAATAGCTATTTGGTGAGTGTCCATTGCATAGGGGAGCACAGTCGGTGTGGTGGAGGCTTTTGTGTCCTGGTTGTGGAAATACTGGTGCCTAACATCTGAGGAATATTTGACAGACTGTGAATGGTGCCTATATATAAGTGGACTTAACAGTCTCTGCGGGTGTTGAATTGCTGCAGAGGCTGATTACCCATACTTGCACATACTAAGGGTGTGTGTAGAAGCGCTGCTGAATGTATAATATATTGGACTGAGACACACGGATTGGGCTATATTTATACGTTTTTTTTTGTAAGTACTCCATGAGATGTTCAAAGCTTTGGATATTTTTTATAACCCAATTTAAATTTCTCCACAACTTTATCCCTGACCTGTCTGGTGTGTTTCTTAGTCTTCAAGATGCTGTTTGTTCACTAAGGTACTCTAACAAACCTCTGAGGGCTTCACAGAACAGCTGTATTTATACTGAGATGGGACTCTATTTACTAATTAGGTGACTTCTGAAGACAATTGGTTCCACTAGATTTTAGTTGCGGGTATCAGACTAAAGGGCGCTTAATACAAATGCACTTCACACTTTTCAGATATTTATTTGTAAACATTTTTGAAAACCATTAATCATTTTCCTTCCACTTCACAATTATGTGCCACTTTGTGTTGGTCTATCACATAAAATAAATAAATAATAAATAAAAAGACATTTACGTTCTTGGTTGTAACATGCCAAAATGTGGTAAATTTCAAAGGGTGTGAATACTTTTTCAATGTGCTGTATACTGGGCTGCTGAAACTGCAGATTTTCTTATTACAACACTGACAGATCATATAGGTAAAGTGACTCTGTGATTAAAAAAAGACAGAAGCTCTGTATTTACCTTTCCAAATGCCCCTGTTTTGAAATTCCACCGCAATGCTACTCTTTCAGGTGGGAAAAATACCTAAACCTTCTGCTGCCTGCTGTGGATAACCCCAACATCTTGTACATCCTGTAGCAACGTATGGACCAGTGGAAGGAACCACTGCATGCAGGGTTATTTTACACATCCAGAAGTGTGGAACTAATGCAGCTTTTTGGGAGCAGTATTGTGGTATTTCAACACACATGCAGTTGAAAAATTCATAAAAAAAGTATAGAGCCTCTAGAGACTATTCTTGGGAAGGCTCTTTAAAGTTAACTCTTTCTGTTTTCACCCTATAGTGACAGGGTCACTTTGAAATGAAGAAATATTTCCACATAGCAGCCAATTCTAGAAATAGCTAGCATGGCCTACATCAATATCTTCAGAATAAAATAAGGTCAGATTCTGTAATAATGTTTGTTGTTAACATCAGAATACATATTATTTAGCCTGAGATTCTAGATTCCAAAATGACAAAGCTAGAATTTTGCTTTAACCACTTGCCGACCAGTCACGTTGACTGTACTGCGGCAAAGTGGCTCGTTATCGTCTGGCGACGTAGACCTACGTCACCAGACATTCCCCTCTCTCGGCGGCGCTCTCCCGCTGTATTCAGTTACAGCGGGAGTCAAGCCAGCGGCGGTGATCACCGCTGCTCTTCCCCGATCGTCAGGGATCTAGTGTGGAAATCCGCCCGCTTGTGTAAACAAAGCGGGCGGATCTCCTAAGTGACAGGCAGGGTCAGATTGCAGGGTTCAGCATAGCTGAACCTGCGATCTGTCCCTGTGTCACTCAGTCACCTCCCCCCACACACGTTAGTAAGCACCAGGCATACATTAACCCCTCCCTCTCCAATAAAAATCAACCCCTTCCCTGCCAGTGTCATTTTTACAGTAACAGTGCATATGTATAGCACTGATTACTGTAGTAATGTCACTGGTACCCCCAAAAGTGTCAAAAATGTCAGTCAAGGGTCCGATCTGCCTGCCGCAATGTCGCAGCCCCGCAAAAAAATCGCAGATCGCCGCCATTACTCGTTAAAAAAAAAAACACCAAAAATGACAGAAATCTTTCCCTTAGTTAGTAAACGCAATAACTTTTGCGCAAATCAATCAAAATACGCTTATTGCGATTTTTTTTTACCAAACATATGTAGCAGAAAACAAATTGGCCTAAAATTATAAAAAATATTGATTTTTACATTTTTTGGGGGGGGAAATTTCATATAAAAAAAATGTGAAAAATATTGTTATTTTTTCAAAATTGTCACTCTTTTTTTGTTTATAGCGCAAAAAGTAAAAATCGCACAGGTGATCAAATACCACCAAAAGAAATTTAATTTGGGTACAGCGTTGCACGACCGCGCAATTGTCCGTTAAAGTAACGCAGTGCCGAATTTCAAAATATGGCCTGGTCAGGAATGGGGTAAAACTTTCTGGTCATAAAGCGGTTAAAAATACGCTCATTGAGAATTTTTTTGTCAAAGACATGTAGCTAAATATATTTTGGCCTAAATATATGACAAAAATTGAATATATTGGATATTTTTTAACTGTCAAAGTAGAAAAATATTGTTATTTTTTTCAAAGCTGACGCTTTTTTTAATTAATATCGCAAAAAATGAAAATCGCACAGGTGATCAAATACCACCAAAAGAAAGCTCTGTTTGTGGGAAAAAAGGACGTAAATTTTGTTTGGGTACGGCGTTGCATGACCGCGCAATTGTCAGTTAAAGTCGCACAGTGCCGAATCGCAAAAAGTGGCCTGGACGTAAGACAGCAAAATCCTCCGGTGGTAAAGTGGTTAAAGCGGAGTTCCACCCTGGTTATACATTTTTTAATAAAAATACCCCTGGGACAGTCAGGGCTAGTGCATTCCACAATGGCTAGCCTCTGAACTGTCCCGGGTTGCACTTACCTTTTGGGAGAAATACTTACCTTGAAAATGTCTTGTCCAGCGCTGCCATCTCAGGTGTGGGCAGCTTGAAGCCAGCGCGATCCTCTTCCGCGTCCTCTTCCGTCCTCTTCCTTCTTCTTTGGTCCCACGATGCACTGCACCGGCCCCGACGTTACTTCCGGTGCGCGCGCGTCATCCCTCCACAGCTTCTGGGCATGCCCAGAAGCTGTTTAGAAGGGAATGATGCGCGCGCCCCGGGAACTGACGTCGGGGCCGGTGCAGGCGCAATGATTCCTGGGAGCGATGACGTTCAGCTCCCAGGAATCATTGCAAAAGCCAGGAAGTGACGAATCGCCGCGGCCGCCGAGGGGAGGAACAAGGAAGTAAGGTGAGTATATTTTCTCTACAAGCTAAGTAAAAAAAAAAAAAAAATTGCGATTATCCATTTGTTTTTCAGGTGACCCGGAGCGAGAAGATGGAGGTAAGTATAAATTTAGGGTGGAACTCCGCTTTAAAGTGCATCTACAACCAAGTGAGAATTTTCTCATCGCTCCTCTTCTCTTCACTCCCTGCTGGGTCTTAAGGATAAGGAGTGAAGGACAATCTCCCTGATGGCACACAGACAGCATGAAAAAACAAAGTTCCTCCATCAGCCTTTTTTAATTGTTTATGGTCTTGGACACTGTTGCAGACAGTCATTTATAAGTCATGGATGTAAAAAAAAAATATCAATTATAAAAGTCTGACTTTTCATTTAAACCAATCTAGTATTTCATATTTATCGATCCTTTAGAACAGAGATACATTCTGGACATGCAGGCAATATTCCATAGACACGAGTCTGTATTATATTCTTACTTTCTACATAATGGTTCTTATGAGTCGTGAAAGGCCATATCTATTCTTGTTTGTCAACACCTCCAAAAATAATGAATATTTTTATTTGTATTATTAGTTTTCTTTCACTGTTTGTTGTTCCTCGGGGTACTGACTCATGCCCTCCACCATACTGACTGTTCCATTTTCTGCTGTATTTATCATTTGACCATTTAATAATCCACATTTTCTGCCTTGCTTTTCACTGAATTCTACAATATAATTAATGTGTTTACATTGACTCTGAAACTAAATTTCTTGTAAACATTTTCTAGAAAGCAGTATGCAGTACTCTGGAAGCAGAAGTCTCACCAGTAGTCTAGTTCCTTCTGTTGTTGTTCAGATGTGAATTAGTCAACTTTTTATGTGTCATCCCACTAATTAAGATGCCTCCTAGTCAGAGATCAGTAAATTTTCCCTACAAAAAGGAACATGCTGTCTTTCTAAATATATAAGACACTTGAGCTTTGTGGGAGTTTGGACTCATAGCTGGGAATAAAACCAGGACATTTACAATTCCAAGAAGCCTATATTAACACACTGGTTGACTAAGACTCCCCTCTGTTCATATAAGAGCAGATGGTGGCCCTCTCCTTGTTATCTCTTCATATACATTTGTTGTGTTCTCATTTAAAGAATTGTTCTGAACATAGTGGGAATAAAACAATAATCATAGGGATATGGATGTTTCTACCACGACATCTATTTTTTTTAAATGCACTACTATTATAACACTTAAAAGAATCATTTGTTATTCCAAAGACATTTAACCAAACTGAACATCTTGCAATTTCACAACGTATAGTGATGTGACTCATATCTTCAAGGTGACTAAGGTATGTGCAAGGTTTTGTGAAACTTTCCAGGGTTTGTACTTAAATATTTTTTCAGAAATCTCTTGTTGGATTGCCTCATATGTGGGTTAAACTTTAGTTTCACCTGTCAAAGTCATTTATGAGTTGCCTATTAAACCCTACTGTCTGGGTAGTAGTATATCTGAACAGAAAAAAGTACATCTCTTAAATATTTTTCAGTTACATGGATGACCTCGATAGGTCGTTACAGACCTTAGTACCCACTTTATTGGAGCAATATTTTTTTTTACCCAACTGAGACATTTTAGTAGAATTACCAAATAATCAACACGTTTTTTTTGCATATTGCCTCTTATTATCTCATCAAGATGGCTAAATTAACCTCCAAGTTTAGACTTAAGCCTCGTACACACGCACCGATTGTTGGCCATGAATTTTCGGCCAACGTCCGATCGGCCGATTGTCGGCTTGTTAGTATGATGCTTCCGACAACCGACTGAGACTTTTCGGCCGAACAAAATCTGGTGTGCATGCTATAAAATTTTTGTTGGCCTTCACCAGAACGGCCGATTGTTCTTCAGTCAGTACAGATTTCGGCAGACAAAAATGTGATGAGCAAGACTGGGCATGCTCAGAGAAGAAAAAACACACAAAAAGTAAACCAGAACATGACATCACTTCTGCAGTTGGTTGTTGTTGGCCGACAAAATTCGTGTGCAGTCTAGAGCACATTTCAACCAACATAACAACACTGGACAAAAGACGGCCGATCGGTCAGCCAACAATAAGTGCGTGTGGCTTTCGTTTACCTTGAACAGTTCTATTTATTTTGCTTTTTGGCCCACAATACTTTATTTATTTGCAATGCATGTTCACAACAAATCAAAAATAATAAATATCACCCCACTGAAACTGTGAAGGAGTTTAACTATGGTGGACAAGATTATTGCAGTAGGCATAACGAAAAAGGTTGGGAAATCTTTAGTACTCAATTTTTGGGTGCAAACATTCTATTAAAGAAAAAAATGTATTTTAATTAAACCAATAAAAAAAATAAAAATGTAGAGGAAATTTAAGAAAGATGTCTTAATCTAAAAATATGCTTCCTCTCCAATTCTACAATTTTTTATGCTATATATTTAGAACAGATCAGGCCTCGCTTCATTATTTTTTGGCTTCCGAAAGTTCCTGCAGGTGATAATACTACTTGCTTATCCCATTGCATCAGTCCTACGCTAAAGTAATTTCAATCTCTACAACAACATACAATCCTAAAGGAAACCAGTATTGAAAAGGTATGGAAGCTGCCATTGCTAACCTCTCCTTCTGAATGTGTTACTTGCCTGATATTCATGCTGAATCAATAGCTTAAGTGCTTACTTAATCAATGGCCACTTTGGATCAAGTATACAAATTCGTTTCATCTTCAATCTGTTTTTCCTGATCTGCATTCTCTGTTTTCTCTACTAAAGACACAAATCCTAGAGCCCCTCACCCTATGTAGGTTAGAAATCTTAAGTGACACAAATTCCATCCACAATCCAGTATCCAACATACTGTGGATGTGTCACAGTCTAAAAACAGCAACACCTTGTTGAGTCCTGGAAACCTTCCCTGTACACCTTCTGAAAATTGATTTTTCCAAATATGGTTCCAAGAGCAATGTCTAGCTATTCTAATCTGGGTTGTATTTTCCTCAACTTTTGGGCAAAGAGACCCCATCCTACTCTCTAGGACAAGTGTGTCTTGCCTACAGTCGATCATGGTGGTGGGAGTGTCATGTTCTGGGGCTGCATGAGTGCTGCCAGCATTGGGGAGCTACAGTTCATTGAGGGAACTATGAATACCAACATGTACTGTGACATACTAAAGCAGACCATGATCCCCTCCCTTCAGACTGGGCCGCAGGACAGTATTCCAACATGATAATGACCCCAAACACACCTCCAAGACGACCACTGCCTTGCTAAAGAAGCTAAGGGTAAAGGTGATGGGCTGGCCATTCATGTCTCCACACCTAACCCTGCTGAGCATCTGTAGGGCATCCTCAAATGGAAGGTGGAGAAGCTCAATGTCTCTAACATCCACCAGCTCCATGATGTCATCATGGAGGAGTGGAAGAGGACTTCAGTGGCAACCTGTGAAGCTCTGGTGAACTCCATGCTCAAGAGTGTTAAGGCAGTGCAGGAAAATAATGGTGGCCACACAAAATATTGACAATTTGGACCCAATTTGGACATTTTCACTTAGGGGTGTACTCACATTCTTTGCCAGCAGTTTAGACATTAATGGCTGTGTGTTGAGTTATTTTAAGGGGACAGAAAATTTACACTGTTATACAAGCTGTACACTCACTACTTTACATTGTAGCTAAGTGTCATTTCTTCAGTGTTGTCGGATGAAAAGATAGAATAAAATATTTACAAAAATGTGAGTGGTGTACTTACTTTTGTGAGCTACTGTACGAAGGGGATGTTTAAGGTGAACATAAGTATCAGTATCGGGACTGGGCACTGGCAGCAGATAAAAAAGTACAGCAAAGGAGCTGGGGGCACTGGAGGTGGATAAGGGGAGCAGTAATGAGAGGGTTGCACTGGAGCTTAATAAAAAGAGCAGCACAGAGGACCCCGGAGAAAGCTAAGGGGAGAATCTTAAGGAAGGAGACACTGAATGTGTTTGAGAAGATCAAAATTGTATGAGGAAAGGTATCATGTGTTTGAAGAATTAATCTGTCATGTTCAATATGAATTGCAAAAGACAGAAATCTAAGTGCAAAAATGCAGAGTAAACCCCTCATGGACTTTTGGAGATAGACCAATAGATATAGAGCAAAAACTTATTTTTTTTACAATAAAGTTTAAAAAAAATATATAAACATTACAGAACTATAAATGGTGTACAAAAATTGTAAAAATGAAACATCTAAGTACCCTTAGCGACACAGGGACATGGCAGACATAAGGCTACCCGTAGATTGCCATCAAGCTGGTCCCCATGAACTCTTGCATGAACACCTGACATGTTTCGGAGTAGTGTGGTCCTTCTTCATCAGAGGTTTTTCACAGGGTACTATTTTTTCCTAGAATGTAAATATATTATATCAGTAAATGTGGTCATATATATCACATTTTGATACCAAAGAATAACAAACAATATATAGCAAAAAAAATCAAAAAGTAAAGTATTATCACTGTCTATAGATTACATAAGCTGCATTTGTACTTACAAAATTCAACAGATATACTGCACATCATTGCTGGGTGAACCTGCAAAACTGTGGCCCCCTTGTGGTGTGAACCAGTAAGGCCATCAAAGGAGGCAAAGCCGCAATCACAAGGATCCCAAAAGGGCAACCGCCCAAATAAGCACCAATTAGTCAGGAATATCTATAGCGAAGTGGATCATAAGGGGACTACTGGGAAAAATTGATATTTCAGCGATACCTAGTATAAAAAATATTTGCTGAATATTACTATTGCAGAAAGCATTATTTACCTGAGGGGGGATGAACTTCAACAGAATAGTGAAGCCCCCACAAGATTAGAACTAGAGTAAAAAAGAAGTAAAGTGTATGTCCCAAAGTTGTACCTGTAACCTTTGAAATCACCATTCGTTTGTAAGACCATCGACTCCATGCAGCATAGACTGATTACATGGAGTGATGGTAATATACCTTACCAGGTTATAGAGTCAATTGATTGTTTAATTAGTGATTGGAATCAGCTGGTTGATGGTGCATAGACGCTCTCGTCCACTCAATGATGAGCAGTGTCTCTGTTTGATCCCCTGGCAAGCCGGCGCACGGCGCAAGCCCGCCCAATGGGCGGAGTGACACCATGCGTCATCAAGCCGCCAATGCATAAGCGGCTGCCCATCTGTGTTCCATGCTGGGATGCAAACAGCAAGTAGGTCACAGGTTCCCATCAGGGGGTCAGTGAGACATACAGGCCTAACAATGCTCCACCTATGCCACAAGAGGGACACAGAGAGGACCTTGGTGCATCGAGTGATAGAGCTCTAGTTCCACACTAGGCCCCACAGATTACTCTGAGGTCCAATCACACCCATCAAGTCAGTTGAAGCCTAACAGAGGCACACTATATATGAGGCACAGTATAACTAACGCAATAAAAATTACAGGACATTGTTACATGAATACATATTGCTGCATAGAATGAAGACTACGTTTTTTATTAGCCATAACAGATCAGATACAACATAGGCCACATAGGATGAAAATTTAAAATAAAGAACTTTATCACATGAGAGAAGGAAATTCTTAAGGTTAATGTCGAGAAAGAAAGGAAATGACACAGATATCAGAATTGGGGCCTAGGAAGAAGAGTGATGGTACTGATTACGACTATTATAATTATTATAAATCAAGTTCACATATCCCAGATTGAAAGCCAGGCAAATATGGTTTATAATTAAAGGCTTTATGTAGGCCAGGGGGTGATGTTACCTTAAAATGGAATAATCCATCTTTCCAATAACATTTTGTTTAGATCGCCACCTCTAGGGTTACTAAGGATACTAGAGTGACTATGGTTCAAATCCAGGAATTTAACTCCTGGTGTGGTACCCCTGTGAACCAGGGCACTATGCCTTCCAAGGGGAAGCTCTGGGTCTTTCTAATTAATGCTTATCATATGTCGGTAAGTCCTTCTCCAGAATTCTAATTTAGTCTTTACCGAAGTAGTAGCATCCACACTCACATGAGAGCAGGTACAGTTATCATAATGTCTAGGTTTAAAGTTATTGCCATTGGGCAAGGTAATATGTGCCCTTGTATCTATAAATTGGCAATAGCCGCAACTGCCACATGTAAATGTAACTACCGTCTTACATTTGTCCCTTCTGTCTAATTTGAACTCACTATGGACTAACCTGTCCCTAATTATAGGTTGTTTGGATACAAATGGGGCCAAGGATGGATCCATACTCAAAAGGTGCCAATATTTTCTAAAAATATGTCTGACTTGTTCATGCTGTCTAAAATATTGAGTTATATTTCTGGTCACCTTGTCATCTTTTGGTTTCTTGGATCCACCCTTGCCCTCTGAGGGGTATTTATCTGTGGTCAGTCAGGCTTTTGTTTTGTTTTATTTTGTTTTTTTTCTCACCATGCACTATGGTCTTTACCTTTATTTCACCCTTTGGTCACTGAGCACTGTTTGGTGTCTTTCACGGATTTCTCTCAGTACCTTTGAATTTCCCATGGCTTTGGGGAACACATTATCAGACACTAATGTCAACCTTTCTACCTATTAGCATATACTTTTCACTTTTAAATGCTTTTATGTGTGTGTGTGTATATATATATATATATATATATATATATATATATTTTTTTTTTTTTATTTGTAGATTAGCACCTGTCTACATGTATGTTCACTTCTCACGGAATGGTTCCATATGTCCTGGTTTGCCTTCTGGCTGTCTTCCCATCTCTTCCCTCCCCTCCCCCTGTGGACTGGGTGGTTCATCCTTGCCATAGCCCTGGATCAGACGTCTGCCCTGGCGCCTTCATTTATTCCCCCCCAGATGCTGGGTATATTTTTGACGCTGACATGTGTAAGTAATGAGGCAATTTTTTTTTTTTTTTTTTTTTAGATTTTGTGTATTTCTATACAAACATACATATTATACATTTACAGGTAATTCTTTGGCTTTAAGCTCCTGATGAGTGGACAGGGATCCAGGAAATGCATAGAGCTACTTAGACGCATAGATGCAACATTTAGAGATGACCATGTATTTTTTAATGAATATATCTTACTATTACAACAATGTTTTTACTACATGCATTTTTTTGTGTCAACCTTTTTTGTATACATGTCTGCATCATATTTGTAACTGATGTCAACATTTGTAGCAATTACTGTATGTATAATAAATTATTACATTTACATTCCATTAGGGATGGAGGCACGTCACTGTGTTTGCTTCGGATCATATTCCTCTATCTATGTGTAATATCTCTCACCCACATGTGGTTTAGTGAGCTTTTGATGTTGTGTATTTAAAGATGGCTGCCGCATATCCAATTGACCATGTGGTTGTGGGGGAAAGTGCAACCATGTGTTGATGACTTCGCTCACAAAATGACCTGCGAGTGGTCAAGAGGAATGATTACATCCTGTGGGTGGTCTTTGGTATACGGAACTATAAAAAGAGTCAATAGCATGAGGAATAGTCTGTTTTTTGGAGCTGTAGAAAGACCAAGCATGCAGCCAGGATTCTTATTGTCCTGTTCTTCCAGTTATCCAGTGTAAGATGTTGACATTCAACTACCAGAGCAAAAGCAAAGTATTATTTGATGTTTTGGGATATTGGTAATAGGGGTGAATGTTTAAGTTATGGTATTTCGTGTAATGTTTATGGTACATTTTATGTGTAAGAAGCTTTATTTTGATGTCCAGTAAAGTTTTGTTTTATGCCTTATTAATATGCGTAGTTTGGCAGGATACCGCATGGTCACTAAATATAGAATATTTGCATGAACTATTGTGTTATAGTGTGTATGAGTATTATTCATTGAATAGCTGCTAGAGTCAGCAGTGTAGTGAATAAGCCCTTAGCACAGTCACTTTGAGCCAGGACGATACATAAAGATTGTGATTGTTGTTTTTGCATTTGTGTTCCCTCTGAGAGTAGAGATGCATACTCTGTTTATAAAAAGCAAGAGAGCGGGAGGGAAGGAATCAGCTTCTAAGTATGGGGCGATTCCAACATGGGTCTGCAGAAGAATGAAGCGCTTGAGAAAGAGTTGCAGGTATTGAAACAGATGTTGGTTATGACCAAAGAAAATATGCAAAGTAATGCAAGTCGATTTCCTGCCCTAGAGGAGAAGTGTAAAGTGAGAAAGATGATTACAGATCCCACATGGAATCCTGAAGCCATGCTCCTGTCTTCAGATGAAGAGTATGTGTCCTATTGTGATGATAGTGATGATAGTGTCAGGCACGTCCAATAATCACACAGCAGAGATAAAGGAAAATAACTTGTGAGCATGGTGGAGAGAATGGTTTGCGGAATAGTGCTCGTGATGAACTAAATGAAGTGGTAAAGGGGTATACCCAAACAGAGCTCAAGGAACAGCTTGCAGAGGTGATCGAGTGTTTGGAAGACACTGCAAGCAAGGAAAATGATTTAGGAAATAGCGCATTTAAAGTTAAACCTGCAGTGTCTTTGAAGTGTGCTTAAACCCCTGTAGGCAGAGCTGAATATTTGAATGAGTGGTGTGCAGACCTCTTAAACAAGTCTAATGATGCCCTAACAAAGGACAAAGGCCCTAAGCCTGTAAGCAAAAGTCGGACATGTGGCACTCTTACTTCCCATAAGTGGGACACTGAGGATCTGATCAGCTATGGCCAAGTTGAGTCAGATGAAAGTAGGGCAAGGCCTATGGTCTCCAGAAGAAACACGTGGACTGCTTTACTTAAGGCAGGGGTCCCAGAGAGGAAATATATGCAATTCCTACACCAGCTTTGTTTAAGAGGTGGATACAAGTGGTTGGGAATGGTAGATATAGCCACATTAAGTGTTTTTGCTGTCAAAGAACGGGACATTTTGATAGATACTGCCATTCTATTGAGAAGATTGGAGCTAGTGTTTGCAGGACAGCATGGAGAGACATGCAAGTTTATTTGTTTCGTTGGAAGTCAATGCCTTTCCGTGAAAGTGTTACAAGGCAATAGTTGGCACTCTACAACAGTTTTGCAGTTAAAAATGGGCAGATTGAGAAATGTGAGTAGTGAGCTATGTTTTTTGGCACAGGTGGATGGAATATAATCTGCTTTGTCTCTTACTCTTTTAAGGTACTGAGCATCGAGAGGTGGAGCAAGCAGAGCAGATGACCGAGTCAGATGAGATGGGGCAGACCAAAAGATCAGATGAGAGTCTGAGGAAGATGTGGATGATTTCCTGATGGTGGCTGAATTGGAGTGAACTTTCATCTGAGCATTTCCTTATGACCAGGAGGAGGACAAGGGACTTTCATGATTTGGGATTTTCTTTCCCCAGACTGCCAAGGACATTGCTAACCTCGCTCAAAGTATTGTTGCAGCTTCCAGGGACTTTGATTGCCCAGAACATATGGGAGTTGAAAGGGAGAAAGGCTTTAAGAGCTAATGAGAATTCTATAAAATCAGGAGGTGGAATGTGTTGATATAGATATTTGATGATTTTATAGCAAATGTTTTTGTTAGTTATCTTTTGTGTTAAGACGCTGAATCTAAGAATCAGCTAAAAAAGTTAGGAGCCAAATTTTTTAAATCAGCTGCCCGGCGCCCAAAAAAAAAAAAAAACATGAAAGAGAAAAAAAAGAGAGAAATGGAAAGAGGAGAAAAAAAAGAGGGAACAAAAGAGGAGAGGGAGGTAGAGAAGGGAAGATGGAGGTGGGGGGGGGGTGGTAGGAGAAGGGGAGAGCGAGAGGGGGATAGAAGGTAGGGGAGAGAGAGAGAGTAGGAAAGAGAGGGGAGAGAGGTATTGAGAGGGAGGGAGGGAGTGAAAGTCTCAGGCAGATGTGTATATGTACAGTGAGGTCCCCTCAGCTCTATAGTGTGTACAGAGGAATCCTCCAGAAGTGTGGCACTCTCCCACCTCCACCTTCCTCACATACACCCAGAAAATGGCCTGCTCTGCTCCCCCACGCATGTGTCAATGGGGGGGCCCCCACTCCTGGCAATTTAAAGGTAAACTGTGCCCCCCCAACTATTTGTAGGTGGTGTCCTTCCCTCCACGGGAGGATGGGCTTGGTCTGCACTCCCACCTCCCACAGATAGCAATGACACACAGGCAGGCTGAAGCAGTGGGATGGGGAGCGGCTGACACATAAAATTCTGTGCAGAGCCCAGGTCCGGCGCACCATTCCCCCACCTCACACACGGCTCAGCCGCGGACCTGGCACTCTTCCCCGATGTCAGATAGATGTGTGGCGGGTGACCGCAACGAGGAGGCTGACAGTGGCAGAAGTAGAGCAGTGCATCCTATGGATGTTCTGAAAGTGGAGAAGAGGCAGCCGGTTCTGATTAGTCAGAGCATTCCATGCGGAGGTGCTGACCAATTAGAATGCCTCTTGTCCGTACACTGTGAAGTATGGATAGGAGCCGTGGGGATTTCAAATCTCTGGATCAACGAAGCAGCGTCCCGATGCCTGACGGCAGACGGCTGAAATCCTAGGTGCCCGGACTCAGTTTCTAGTCGCCAATGCAACCTGGTGCCTGGGATTTGTCGAGCCCTGGTGTAGGGTATAGAGTGGACTTCTTTTTGAGGCAGCTAGCTAGAGAAGTAGACTGCAAAGGAGATATGGCACCATCAACTTCCGCCAAAATTGTATCCAAATCCAGGGAGTCAATAAGACTACCTGTTTCATTTTGCTAAAATGCAGTCAAGTTGTCTATAGCCTCTAGATCTTTCTGGGTATATGTTGATTCTGTATTGCACTGTTTCTTAGAGAAAAGACTATTCAGTAATAGATTCCATATAAAAAGATGTGTGTCCTTAACCACTTGCCAACCGCCCGCCGCATATATATACTGCAGCAGGCTGGCTCGGCTGCGTGAATCGCCGTACCTGTACGGCGATCCGTGGGAGCGCTCCTGGGGGCGAGCGTGCACTGCCAGTGGTGTCCTCCTACTCCCACTAGGCAGCGGGGATGCCGATCCAAAGGACTGATGGCACCAATTGCCGTCGGGCACCTGCAATCGCTCCCCGCTGAGAGAGAAGGACGGTCATCTGTTGTAAACACAGCTGACCGTTGTTCTCTCTGAAATTATCACAGAGCGCCTGTGAACCTTCTATATAGGATCACAGGTCTCTGTGGTCATTTCACAAGTCCTTCCCCCCACAGTTAGAAAACACTCCCCTAGGCTCACAATTAACCCTCTGATCAGCCCTTATTACAGTAACAGTGCATATTGCTAAAAGTGTCAAAAATGTCAGTTAGGGGTCTGATCTATCCGCGGCAATGTCGCTAAAAATCGCAGATCGCTGCCATTACTAGTAAAAAAAATAAATAAAAATGACATAAAGCTTTCCCCTAGCTTGTAGACATGATAACTTTTGTGCAAACCAATCAAAATACGCTTATTGGGATGGGATGTAAAGTTTTAATGCTAATGTTGGATGTTTGGCTATTAGTTGTGTTACTGTGTCCATTAGTGGGGGAAGGGGGGAGAACCTCCATGTCAGACGCATTGTCACGGGATACATTGCCACCGCAACGGCGTTCTTTTGTCTGTGATGTTGTGTGGGGAATGACTGAAAAGCAATAGATGATATTTTCATCCTATGTGGCCTATGTTGTATCCCATCTGTTATGGCTAATAAAAAAGTCTTCATCTTACGCAGCAATATGTATTCATGTAACAATGTCCTGTAATTTCTTTCAATTTTTTTAATCTCTGTTAGGCTTCAGCAGACTGGATGGGTGTGATTGGACCATGGAGTAATCAGTGGGGCCTAGTGTGGGACTAGAACTGTATCACCCGATGCACCAAGGTCCTCTCTGTTTCCCCCCTTGGGGCGTAGATGGAACATTGTTTGGCCTGTATGTCTCACGGGTCCTTTGATAGGGACGCGTGACTCACACCCTGTTTGCGTCCTAGCATGGAACGCAGATGGGGAGGATCCCACAGAGACGCTGCATGTCATTGAGTGAACAAGAGCATCTATGCACCACCAACTAGCTGTTTCCAATCACTAATTAAACAACCAATTGGCTCTATAACCTGGTAAGGTATATAACCATCACTCCATGTGGTAAGGCTATGCTGCATAGAGTCGATGGCTTTACAAACGGATGGTGATTGCAAAGGATACAGGTACAACTTTGGGACAAACACTATACTTCTTCTTTTTTACTCTATTGCTAACCATGTGGGGACTTCACTATTCTGTAAAAGTTCATTCCCCCTCCGTTACTACTAATGCTGCTTTCTGCAATAGTAATATTCGGCAAATATTTTTATACTAGGTATCTCTGAAATAACAATTTTTTCCCAGTAGTGCCCTTATGATCCACTTCGCTATAGATATTCCTGACTGATTGGTGCTTATTAAGGCGGGTGTCCTTTCAGGGTCCTTGTGATTGCAGCTTTGCCTCTATTTGATGGCCTTACTGGTTCACACCACAAGGGGTCCATAGCTGAGCAGGTTTACCCAGCAAAATCCATTATATTCCATCCACCTATGATGTGCAGTTTATCTATTGAATTTGGTAAGTACAAATGCAGCCTATGTAATGTACAGACAGTGATAATACTTTACTTTTTTATTTTTTATGCTATATATTTTTTGTTATTCTTTGGTATCAAAATGTGATATATATGACCACATTTACTAAAATAATATATTTACATTCTATAAAAAAATTGTACCCATGTGAAAAACCTCTGAAGAAGGACTACACTAGTCCGAAACATGTCAGGTGTACACGCAAGAGTTCATGGTGGCTAGCCCGAAGGCAATCTATGGGTAGCCTTATGTCTGCCATGTCTCTGTGTTGCTAAGGACACTCGGATGTTTAATTTTTACAATTTTTGTACACCATTTGTAGTTCTGTAATGTTTATGTGTTTTTTTTTTTTTTTAATTCAATGTAATAAAAATAAGTCTCGTCTCGTGAGCATTACTGAGTGGCTGCTAGACTGACCACTGATGGAGGCCCCTTAAGGGTGAAGGGCCCAGGAGAAAATCCTCACTTTACCCCCTAATTTCTTTCCAGTACTACCCAGAGCAGGGGTCTCGAAAAAGAACCCCCAATGATATTATAGACCACTGACAATTGCTCTTGAAGAGAATAATATAGTGGAATATATCTTGATATAGCTCTAAGGTTCTCAAACAGTGATCTATGGACCACCAGTGGGCCACAAGCTTATGTTCATTTGATCTGTTAAAGCCCATCTCCATGGATAGTAAAAGGGGTTAAATGCATGCATGGACAGCCCCACTGCAAGGGAGCATTTTTCCTTTTCCTGGAGTTCAGCTTTAACCGCTTGCCGACCGCCGCACGACTATATACTGCGGCGGTCAGCCCCTCACAGGCAGAGTGACGTATCGGTACGTCACTAGCCTGGGAGGGTCTGGGGAGCGAGCGCGCCGCCGGCGGTGCGCTCCCGCTCCCGCGCGGTCACGGACCCCCCCGCGCGTGTGACCGGCGGACCCGATGTCCGCCGGCCACTCTGCGATCGGCGGGGGAGAGGGAGAAAGTCAGGCAGCTTGTGTAAACAAGCTGCCTGTCATTCTCCTCGGTGTAAAGACACTGATCACATGGATCTACTATGTAGATCCGTTGATCAGTGTCCTTACAGCTCAAGCCACAGCCAATCACAGTAGAAAGCACGCCCCTAGGGACACACACAGCCCCTCCCTCCCAAATAAAGTTAACCCCTTCACTACCAGTGTATTTTTACAGTAACAGTGCATATGTATAGCACTGATTACTGTAGAAATGTCACTGGTAACCCCAAAAGTGTCAAAAATGTCAGTCAAGGGTCCGATCTGTCCGCCCCAATGTCGCAGTTCCGCAAAAAAAATCGCAGATCGCCGCCATTATGCGTTAAAAAAAAAAACAACAAAAATGACAAAAATCTTTCCCTTTGTTAGTAAACGCGATAACTTTTGCGCAAACCAATCAAAATCCGCTTTTTGCGATTTTTTTTACCAAACATAGGTAGCATAAAACAAATTGGCCGAAAATGTTAAAAATTTTTGATTTTTACATTTTTTTGGGGGGGGATTTCATATAAAAAAATGTGAAAAATATTGCTATTTTTGCAAAATTTACGCTCTTTTTTTGTTTATAGCGCATGATCAAAAAATCGCACAGGTGATCAAATACCACCAAAAGAAAGCTGTGTTTGTGGGAAAAAAAGGACGCCAAATTCGTTTAGGTACAGCGTCGCACGACCGCGCAATTATCCGTTAAAGTCACGCAGTGCCGAATCGCAAAATACCCCCTGGTCGTTTAGCAGCCAAATCCTCTGGGGCTTAAGTGGTTAAATTTACTTTATCATTTATTATATGTTGATCCTTCTAGAAATCTTATCAGCTGACAACTTCCTGTGTTCTCTGCCTGTACTGAACTCCTATCAGTTACATTTTTCCCAGCTATCTCCTCAAATCACCAACCCGCTCCCCTCTGTTATGGAGAGGAGGTTATTGTAGTCCTCTCTTAGAATGACAACTCCGCTTCTCCATGGATACAGTATGTTGGTTGGAAGAGTGAAACTGTCAGAATATCCAGCTCAAAATAAAGGAAACAAAGCCTGAAAAAGAAAAACAATGCAGCCACCACATCTAAAGACTGGTAAGCTATAATATATGGAAACCTTTTGGTCTTGAGTTTAGGTACACTTGAAGTTATTTACCATTGTCAGTGGGCAGCTGAAGTTTTTTGATACGCTTTCTAATTTAACACTGTAGTAATGCCCAAAGCACTTGGGAGAAATTATGTTATAATCCACTCTTGAGTTATGTCTTTGTTGTGCCCACATGAGTGTCAAATATTGCTGCCAAAGATATTTCAGGAGAGGAGTTTGAAAAATTGTATAAAAAGAGCAGCTGTTTTTAAAACTACCCTTAAATTTAATTCTGATGTCCTAGTGCCTGAATTTATGGAAAGTCTAATCATGCTTTGTGGTTGTTTTACTAAAACTAGAGAGTGCAATATCTGGTTCAGCTGTACTTGGTAGCCAATCCGCTTCTAACTCAGCTTGTTCTATTATGGTTTGCAAACAAAAAAAAAAACCTGGAAGCTGGTTTTTATGCAGAGCTGCTCCAGTTTTAGTAAGCCAACCCCTTTGTGTATTTTGTACATTATGCACCCCGTGCAACCTCTCCAACAACCCTTTCCCACTCTCTGATCACCGCTTTATTCGTTTTACTCTCTCCCTGCCTTCCACCTCCTCTTCCTCCAGCCGCCTAACACTTACCCACAGAAACCTTCACCACCTCAACCCTTCTCTTCCCTTCACCTTAACCCTTCTCTTCTTTATACTGACCACCTCTATGATAAAATCTCACCCCTGTCCTGCCCCAACCTAGCCACTTGTGTCTACGACAGCTCACCGTCATCCTTCCTAGACAAGCTCGCCCCTGTTACAAACACATACAATCAGGCCTGACCCCCCCTACAACCTTGGCAAACCAGAAGTCTCAGAAAATATAGCCACACTCTTGAACACCTTTGGCATAAGACTAAGCTCCTAGAAAGACTTCAACCAATATAAATCTGCCCTTCAAAAAACGATTAATGTCTCCTCTCTGCCAAGCAGACCTATTTTATCACTCTCATTAACTCCCGGTCAAATCTTTTCTACTTTTAACTCTCTACTCCATCTGCCACTGCCTCCACCCACTAACTCACTCACTGTCCAGGAGATCGCCACTCACTTCAAAATTAAGATTGATACAATTCATGAGCAGATCTCCAATTTAACACCCCATGTCCACAAATACAATCATTACTTCCTTCATTCAACCCTTCTATTGTCAAGATTACTAAACTATTTTCTAATGCCTACCTAACTACCTGCTCCCTCTCAAATGCTATGCTCACCCTCTGGCTCTATGCTACACTCTCTAACAATCTACGCCCCATCTCCTTACTCCCCTTTTCCTCCCAGCTACTTGAACGTCTGGTCTACAACCGACTGAGCGACCATCTGACTGAGAACAAACTTTTTGATCCCCTTCAGTCTGGATTTCATCTTCAACACTCCACGGAACCTGCTCTCCCTAAACTCACAAATGACCTACTAATGGCTAAAACCAATGGACACTAGTCTGTGCTACTCCTCCTGGACCTCTCAGCTGCCTTTGACACAAAGGACCACCCCCTCCTCCTCAAAAAACTCCACTCCTTTGGTCTCTGTGACTGTACTCTTCGCTTGTTCTCACCCTACCTAACCCACCACAGAGTCAGTGTCTCTTATGATTCTACGTCCTCCTCCTCTCCTCTTCCTTTCTTTATCTGGTCCCCCAAGGTTCTTTTGTTGGACCTCTTTAATTCTCAATCTACACAGCTCCGCTGATAACCTCCCATGGCTTTCAATGCCATTTATACATCAATGACATCCAAATCTATTTCTCTGCCAAGGTCCTAGGTTTCATCCTGGACTCTGAACTATCCAATAGGGCCCACATCTAATCACTTTCCAAAGCCTGCCGCCTCAACCTCCGCAACATCTCCAAGATATGTCCCTTTCTAACCAATGACACCACAAAACTTCTAATTCATTTCCTGGTCATCTCTCGCTTTGACTCCTGCAACTCCCTCCTCATTGGCTTACCTTTACATAGGCTATTCCCCCTTCAGTCTGTCATGAATGCTGCTACCAGGCTCGTAAACCTTACCAACTGTTCAGTGTCCGCTACCCCTCTCTGTCAATTCCACCACTGGCTTCTGCTTACCCAACAAATTCAAGATACTAACAAAAACTTACAAAGCCATCCACAACTCTGCCCCCATCACTAACCTAGTCTTAAAATACCTACCAAATCATTCTCTTCCTTCCTCCCAAGACCTCCTGCTATCTAGCTCCCTTGTCACCTCATCCCACACTTGTCTCCAGGACTTCTGCAGAGCCTCTCCCATCCTTTGGAACTCTCTACCCCAAACTTTCCAACTATCTCCTACTCTGTACACTTTCAGATGATCCCTGAAAACTCATATCTTCAGAGAAGCCTACCCGGCCCCCTCCTAACAACTGTACATTTATTTTTTCCATCAGCCCATCCCCCACAATTATTACCTTTTGTATATCTTGACCCTCCCTCTTAGATTGTAAGCGCTAACGAGCAGGGCTCTCTGATTCCTACTGTATTAAATTGCATTGGAATTGTACTGTCTGTCATTATGTTGTAAAGCTCTGCGTAAACTGTCGGTGCTATATAAATCCTGTGTAATAATAATAATATTAATAATTTGCAGGTTCTAGTAGAAGAGATGAACATGCAAAATACTAAAAGCACAGCAATCTTTGGTAGAAGTAGCAGCTGTAGTACACAAAATCTTACACTCCTTACATGTTACACAAATATATTTAAAAACTGCAAGAGTAAATAGTAGAACCTTGGCTGGCACCATACCGTACTGACCATCACTTGGGGGATGGCAAACAGGTAAATGCCAACAGAAATTTTTATGGACCTCTTATTGGTGCACAGTTATTTGTCTATAATGAAGTAAAGGAATGTTCTGAAACCAAGTAAAAATGTATTGGAGCACAGGGTTGGTTTGGGTATGGCCTATATACAGAGCTGGTTGCTAGGTACAGCAGAAAACAGTATTGCAGGGTATAGAGAGGGGATATGGTTGGTAATGAAAATTATAGTTCTATAGCCAGGTGTAACGCTACTGCGTTTCATGTATGGTGTGGATTTTCAGCTGCAGAAATATTCCACTTCAGTAGTCATGTAAGAGAGATGCTGAGATACCATTCCCAACCTCAATGACTCATCATGTGTGGAAGGTCTTAATTCAGCTAGTAAATACACACACTCAACAAGCTGGTTCCTAGAGTGACTTTATGTATGTAGTAACACAGTGATGAAGATTTAGGAGACAGGTTGAGTGGAGGTGGTAGGTGACAGACACTTGAAGGTAAGACAGTAGCAGATGGATGCAGGTAGGTTTAGCAATCATGTATGGTAGCAGATGACAGAGTAGCAGGTGGACATACAAGAGAGATCAACCCAGTGCAGGAATAAGTAGCAGTAGTCTTAAGAGCTAGCAATCTAGATATGCAGATGTGATAAATAGTCTTTACTATGCAGAGCTAGATAGTGTAAGCTTAGTATAAGTTTATAGAGGGTTCCCCTGCGGGGTACTTAGCACTAATAGCAATACAGCCGAAGGTTGGTTCAGGAGGAGCGGATGATCCGGAAGCGGGATCAGCGCAGCGAGGTTCCTTTAGCGAGGTATGCTTGCAAGCACGAAAGCTTCAAGCCAAGTTAGCATCCAGGTAAGGGTGTTTGAACGAACACATGTGAGTGAGAACCGGCGATTTAAATAGCCATCTAGTCCGGCGCTGAGTGATGACAGCTTCAGTCTTAAAGGTGTATGCGCACCTTTCCAAAAGAGAATGGTGGGGCGCATACACTTGTGAAAAGAGTAATTTAGGGTACCAAAGGTACCGGAACATTACAATACCCCCCCCCCCCCTTAAGGCCGGCTCCTGAAGGCCTCTGGAGCTGGTTTGTCTGGGTATCTCGCATGAAAATTGCGGATTAATCTAGGGGCATGTATTTCAGAGGTGTTTAGCCAGGTGTCGTCTTGGGGCCCATAGTTCTTCCATCTAACCAAGTACTGAAGCCTTCTTCTGTAGATACGAGAATCCAGAATCTCTTTTATCTCATATTCTTCTCCACCTTCAACTTGTACAGGAGGCGGAGGTGGAATATTAGGCCTTATTCCTTGGTCCGGAACATGGGGCTTCAGTAGCGACACATGGAAAATGGGATGGATTTTTAGGTCTATTGGCAATGTAAGCTGTACTGCAGCTTTTCCAATAAGTTTTTTGATTGGGAAAGGTCCCAAGAACAGAGGTCCAAGCTTTTTGCTAGGGATCTTCAGTCTTAAATTTTTTGTTGAGAGCCAAACGAGGTCCCCGATAGTGTACTGTGGAGAAGGTCTTCTGCGAAGATCATAGTACTTCTTTTGTTGACTGTGAGCGTGTGCAATGGTAGTATTTAATAAACCCAGAGAATCCTTTATTTGGGTAAGATAGTCTGAGGCTACTGGGTTATTTGAAGGAAGGATGCGTGGTGGAAGAATAGAGGGATGAAACCCATAGTTCAAGTAGAACGGACTCTGCTTGGTTGTACTGTGGGTTGCGTTGTTGTAGGCAAATTCTGCCAGAAGGAGAAGATCCACCCAATCATCCTGTTGGTAAGAAGTGTAACAACGTAAATACTGCTCGATACATTGGTTGACTCTTTCAGTCTGTCCGTTGGTCTGCGGATGGTAAGGAGAAGTGAGCTTCCGCTCGATCCGTAGTATGTGACATAGTTCTTGCCAGAACTTAGAAATAAATTGGGATCCACGGTCAGACAGAAGAGTTTTTGGGATACCATGTAATCTAAAGACATGTTTCATCAGGAGTTCTGCCGTTTGTTTGGACGAAGGTAGTCTGCGAATAGCAATGAAATGTGCCATCTTTGTCAGATGGTCCACTGACACCAAGATGGTATTAAATCCTTTGGAAGGAGGCAATTCTACGATGAAGTCCAAGGACAAAACTTCCCATGGAGTTTGGGGTATTGGTAGACTGCATAGTAGACCGGATGGTCTCGTAGTGTCAATTTTGGACCTGGCACAGACATTGCATGAAGAGACGAATTTTTGTATAGATGTTTTCATGTCAGGCCACCAGAATTGCCGGGAAATCAAATTAAGAGTCTTTGTCATACCCATATGTCCTGCCATAGGCACATCATGAGATAATTCCAAGATCTTGGTGCGTAGGGTAGGTGGTATGTAAAGTTTGTCGTTGTAGTAGAGGAAGCCTTCTGCATCAGTATTTAGTTGTGGTGGGGGTGAATCCAAACTTATACCATGCAAAACCTCTTCCTTCAAGGAACGGACAACTCCAATAATGCGTTTGTGAGGTATTATAGGAACGGAAGGGATTTCAAAGTAGTTTTCTTCAGTTAGTCGTGATAGTGCATCCGCCTTTTTGTTCTTATCTGCAGGTGTGTAAGTCACTAGGAAGTTAAACCTTAGAAAGAATAGTGACCATCGTACATGTCGGTGCAAGAGAGTTTTGCTAGTCTGAAGATATTGGAGGTTTTTATGGTCCGTGTATATAATTATTGGTAATTGGGTGCCTTCGAGTAAATGTCGCCAATTCTCCAGAGCCAATTTTATAGCAAGCAGTTCCTTTTCACCCACGGGGTAATTTATCTCGGGACTGCTTAGGGATTTAGAAAAAAAGGCGACTGGATGAAGTGGTGAAGTGTGGGTTGGTCGTTGGGAGAGTATTGCTCCTACTGCCATGTTTGACGCATCTACCTCCAGAATGTATTGGAGGGATGGGTCTGGATGGCGTAATATGGGAGCGGAAGTAAACCTTGTCTTTAACAAGTGAAAAGCTTTATTGGCTTCTTCTGACCATTTGAATGTTTTTTTTATGCTAGTGAGCTGTGTGAGGGGTCTCACAATAGCAGAAAAGTTTTTAATGAACTTCCTGTAGAAATTTGAAAATCCCAGGAATCGCTGTAGCGCCTTGCGTGTGGTTGGTGTAGGCCAATCCTGAATGCAGGATATTTTACTCATGTCCATCTCGATTCCTGTTTTGGATATGATGTAGCCTAGAAAGAGTACCTCGTCTTTATGAAACAAGCATTACTTCAGTTTCACATAAAGGTTATGTGTAAGCAATCTCGATAGTACAAGTCTTACATGTCTTATGTGTTCAGACAGGGATCGTGAATATATAAGTATATCGTCCAGATATACCACAACACAGACATCTAGTAAGTCTTTAAAAATATCGTTTATAAATCCTTGGAAAACTGCAGGGGCGTTGCATAGCCCGAATGGCATCACAAGATATTCGAACAATCCGTATCTGGTTCTGAATGCAGTCTTCCACTCGTGTCCATCACGGATTCGAATGAGATTGTATGCTCCTTTCAGGTCCAACTTTGAAAAATAGGTAGCTCCACGCACCTGCTCAATGAGCTCAGGGATAAGCGGTAGAGGATAGCGATCTTTTATTGTGATAGCATTCAATTTCCTGTAGTCGATGATAGGTCTGAGACTTGAGTCCTTATTCCGAACAAAAAAGAGTCCTGCTGCTGTGGAAGAAGTGGAAGGTCTAATAAAACCTTTTTCCAAATTCTCATCCAAATAGGTTTTGAGATGGGAAAGTTCATCCTGTGAAAGAGGATAAACATGACCGAACGGCAATTTGCTATTTGGGAGTAGATCAATGCTACAATCATAGTCTCGATGAGGAGGCAATGCTTGAGCATTTTTCTCAAGAAAAACCTCAGAAAGATCCTGATAACATAGTGGTGCAATCTCATCTGTCACCACAGACAGGATCTTCCCGAAAGACGGGAGGTTACACGTATCCTCGCAATAGCAAGAGAGGAAGGCCAAGGACCGTTCCTTCCAATCTATGGTTGGTTGGTGTGTGTGTAACCAGGGAAGTCCCAACACAATGGGAAAGTGGGGTGAAGGTATTAAATCGAAGGTAGTAGTCTCCCTATGAGACTCGTTAATAGTGACTAGAAGTGCTTGTGTCTGATCGGTGATCGGACCAGAGGATAACGGAACACCGGTAATAAGACTTACTGAGACAGGTTTAAGTTTAGAAATAATAGGAATTTTATTTGAAGCAGCAAAACATATATCAATATAATTTCCACAAGATCCTGTGTCAATCATGGCCTTAGTAGTAATCCTGTTCTGGTCCCACTGTAATGTCAAACAAACAAAAATGTAAGGGTTAGTGAATGAAGTTGTCAATCCCCCTAGGAGGACATGTGAACACTCACCCTTCTTTTTGTTGACTAGGGGACAGACATTTATCTTGTGATCCGGGGATGCACAGTACAAGCAGAGATTTTCATATCGTCTTTTGGCTTTTTCCATAGTTGATAGCGGTGGGCGTATGGTTCCTACCTCCATAGGAACGGGGTTAACGGCCGGAATCCGAGAGGAAACGGATAATGGCATTCCCATTTTCTCAGCCTTTCTTTCTCGTAGTCTTCTATCTATGGTAATACTGAGTTGTATTAATGCATCCAGGGTTTTTGGTAGATCCGCTCGGGCGAGCTCGTCCTTAACGGCTTCTGATAGGCCAAGCCTAAATTGGGTTTTCAGAGATGCATCATTCCATTCTGAATCAAGGGTCCATCTCTTGAATTCCGCGACAAAGTCTTCTACAGGCCTCCTTCCTTGTTTCAAGGATCTTAATTGAAGATCGGCAGTACTCTGCCTATTGGGGTCATCATATAGGCTAGTGAGTTCTGCTAGGAACAAGGCATAGGAGTTGAGAAGCTGGTCGTTTTTCTCAAAAAGAGAGTCTGCCCAGGCTGGAGGATCGCCTGTTAGGTAAGAAATAATAGTACAAACCTTAATGTGATCAGTAAGGTAGGTACGAGGTTTTAGCAAAAAAAGTAACTCACATGCGTTTTTAAATTCGCGAAATCTTTTGCGATCGCCTGTAAATACCAAAGGGGGATTTATCTTGGGTTCAGGGGACTGAGCAGAGGTAAGTTGTGTCAGTCTGATTACCTGCTGCGACAGAGCCTGATTGTCTTCTTTTAATTCAGCAAGTGCGTGTATTAACGCAGTTACTTGCTGTTTTAATTGTGTCACCTGAGTGGTTATTTCTGCTGAATCCATTTGTGGGTTCGTTCAATCTGTAACGCTCCTGCGTTTCATGTATGGTGTGGATTTTCAGCTGCAGAAATATTCCACTTCAGTAGTCATGTAAGAGAGATGCTGAGATACCATTCCCAACCTCAATGACTCATCATGTGTGGAAGGTCTTAATTCAGCTAGTAAATACACACACTCAACAAGCTGGTTCCTAGAGTGACTTTATGTATGTAGTAACACAGTGATGAAGATTTAAGAGACAGGTTGAGTGGAGGTGGTAGGTGACAGACACTTGAAGGTAAGACAGTAGCAGATGGATGCAGGTAGGTTTAGCAATCATGTATGGTAGCAGATGACAGAGTAGCAGGTGGACATACAAGAGAGATCAACCCAGTGCAGGAATAAGTAGCAGTAGTCTTAAGAGCTAGCAATCTAGATATGCAGATGTGATAAATAGTCTTTACTATGCAGAGCTAGATAGTGTAAGCTTAGTATAAGTTTATAGAGGGTTCCCCTGCGGGGTACTTAGCACTAATAGCAATACAGCCGAAGGTTGGTTCAGGAGGAGCGGATGATCCGGAAGCGGGATGCAGGGATCAGCGCAGCGAGGTATGCTTGCAAGCACAAAAGCTTCAAGCCAAGTTAGCATCCAGGTAAGGGTGTTTGAACGAACACATGTGAGTGAGAACCGGCGATTTAAATAGCCATCTAGTCCGGCGCTGAGTGATGACAGCTTCAGTCTTAAAGGTGTATGCGCACCTTTCCAAAAAAGAATGGTGGGGCGCATACACTTGTGAAAAGAGTAATTTAGGGTACCAAAGGTACCGGAACATTACACCAGGTCTCTGCCCCCCTCCTCCTGTGAGTAGCACAGAGTTAACCAAAAGTGAGGACTGTGTGTGTGGACTTTCTTTCCCCTCTCTCCTAGCAACAGCAATGGACCAATGAGCAGTAAGGAGGAGAAAAGCAGATGTTTCCAGAAAAAGGATTCTTCTCAGAACGTGACAGCAGAGCAATGTGACAGCACCATGTCAAGGAACTCCAACTAACAAAGAAAAAGCCTGTGTCAGCGAAGTCCACAGCCATGTAAGGGACAGCCAGAAGGTACAGAGCGTGACTCGAGTACAGAGGGATTAAGCTACATACCAGCATCATCATGGGAAACCGAGAGTGAGTGGATACCCGATCAGAGAGTTCACTGCTGCTTGGTCTGGAGAGAAGGCCTTTTGGCCGCTACTTTTACCCATGTTGGTGACTGAGCCATTAGGAACTACCTTACAGCTACTACATAGTTCTAATGCTGCCTGCAGGTCTTATTTGACTGCCTTAACGCGTGTCAATGGGCCTCAAAAGGTTTGCCAGCTTAAGAATCAGGACAGAAGACTGCCCCTAACAGTTGATACCCTGAGACCTTGGTTATTTTTGGTTAAAGAGGTACCTCTTAAGAGATGCTGCATCCCTACCAATCCCTTATGGTGCACTCTAACCTAGTGTAGTGTTATCCTCATTTATATTGCATTTAGCGTTTACTAGTATTGTTTATTGTTGATTTACTAGCTTCACCATCTGATCCTAGTTAGAGATATGAAATCTATAATAATCCACAATAATTTGTACCGTTGTAGAACTCTACCTTTATTTATGGTAGTGTTTTTACTGTGACTAATATGATGTTCTTCAATTTCATAGCGATTTTGTATGTGGTACTCAACTGTCTCCTGAAGAAGCCAAAGGCTTGGCGAAACATGTTGAGCGGGAGTTACTGCATGCATACAGCAATCATATGACTATTGTGCTGTTTTTATTATATGCAAAATTGATTTTAATTCAATTGTTTAATAATAAATAAATAAATAATTTGGTATAACTTTTATACAACATTGTTTTTTCTTTGGCACAGATAAAATCACATTTTTCAAATATTTTTGATTATTAATGGATGTGGTTAGTTTAATTCTTTGGCACCTGACAACATATTCCTTGTATATTCTAAACAGAGTGGAATACACCTATTAACTTTCTGCTGCCGGTTGTCCAAGATTCTTTTTTTTTTCCTTTTCTTTTTTCTTTTTTTTGGTAATTTTTCTTTTTTTTGTATACTTTGGTTGATTTTCATAGTTTTTGGTAGATTATTGGTTTGAAAACCATATAGACTCATTTGGTTTGTTGGATATATATTATATTCTTTTTTTGAGCATCATGGCTAAGTACAGAGGAGCAGCATTTGATGGATCAGATTCATTAGTCCCAAGGTGCTTCTTTTGGAGGAATCACAATGGACAGATTCTTTTTGGGATTAAAAATATTATTAGAAAAGAAATCAGGATTATTTTGGAACAAAAAATATTTTCAAAAATATATTGAGGACAAAATTGTCCCTGGGGGTTTACGGACTCAGATTTTCTCTAATACTTAAAAGGTGGAGTCAGACTTTAGAGATCTGTGGGAATCTAATTTGCTCCTTCAAGATGATGGAGCTCTTGTGCCATCAATATCAAAACGATATTGAAACAGATGATAAAGAAAATGAAAAACTGTATAAAGATAATACTAATTTGACTACAGGTCCTGCCTTTTACCCCAGGGAGCTAGCTCTAAATAAACATCTGTAATCTTTTGCTGCAGATATTCTAAAAACTAAAGATAAAAAATATTATCATGATAAAATTGCTTTTGATTCAAATTCTTCTTACAAATGGCCATCTGAACCAAACAAAAGATGTAGGAATAGACCTTTTTCACAATATAATAATCTCAGTAATGATGTTAAGGATTCTGATGGGTCATCATTTTCTTATTTTTCCTCCTCACAGGCGGGTCACTCACAATGCCAATCAAATAAAATAGGGCTCCAAAAATGCAAGAATGAAAGGAAGGGCCTTCACTCATCGGCACCAAAGCACACATCACAAGACCACATACGGCACGCTTCTCAATAATCTAGCACCACAATCTCTTCTTTACTATCTAATCCCACTACTCTTGGGGATATGGCATCTTTACCCTCCATTCCTTCTCAGGCACAAAACTTACCTATATCTAATAAGGTTAGCAATCTAGTTCTAGTAATAATTCGGGGGACCCCCCCCCCCCCATTGTCCCCAGTTTTCCCCGATTTCCGTCACACAAACAATGTCAGATTCAAAAAAGATTTTCAACACGAATCCAAACAGTCACAAACAAATGAACAAAATAAATTCCAAGTAATTAATTTGTCCTCCTATTCTCTATCGGAAGAACAAATTCAAGTCCTTAATTTAGGTCTAACTTTTTGTCCTACTCAGCAGGTAGACCACTTTGAATTGATCAAGGATGTCCACCTGTTTTCTAGGAAATAACGCATGAAACCATTTTCGAAAAAAATGACCAATCCTCTAAATCCCTATCTCTGTCCAATGAGATTTGGAAAGATCTCACTATTAATTATATCAAATCCCTTAACGAACTTATGGAGCTATGGAAGGAAGGTAATCCATCTGAGGATTCGGCTGAACCTGGTTCAAGCAATGAGAGTACCCATTTTTCCTCCTCTGGCTCCACCACTGCAGAGCTGTGCTTTCCACACCCTCAATTATATAAGCCAAAATCTCGTTCATTTTATGTCACAGTACATGTGTAGCTCCCCAGTGCCGGTAGCAGTCATGCAGACCCAGACCATGACCACCACCATGCTTGACTGTAGGCAGGACACACTTGTCTTTGCACTCCTCACCTGATTGCCGCCACACATGCTTGACACCATCTCAACCAAATAGGTTTATCTTGGTCTCATCAGACCATAGGACATATTTCCAGTAATCCATATCCTTAGTCTGCTTGTCTTCAGCAAACTGTTTATGGGCTTTCTTGTGCATCATCTTTAGAAGAGGCTTCCTCCTGGGACAAGAGGCATGTAGACCAGTTTGATGCAGTGTGCAGCGTATGGTCTGAGCACTGACAGGCTGACCCCCCACCCCTTCAACCCAGCAATGCTGGCAGCACTCATACCTCTATTTTCCAAAGACAACCTTTGGATATGACGCTGAGCACGTGCACTCAACTTCTTTGGTCGACCATGGTGAGGCCTGTTCTGAGTGGGACCTGTCCTGTTAAACCGCTGTATAGACTTGGCCACCGTGCAGCAGCTCAGTTTCAGGGTCTTGGCAATCTTCTTATAGCCTAGGCCATCTTTATGTAGAGCAACAATTCTTTTTTTCAAATCCTCAGAGAGCTCTTTACCTTGAGGTGCCATGTTGAACTTCCAGTGACCAGTATGAGAGAGTGAGAGCGATAACACCAAATTTAACACACCTGCTCTCCATTCACACCTGAGACCTTGTAACACTAACAAGTCACATGACATAGAGAAAGGAAAATGGCTAATTTGTCCCAATTTGGACATTTTAATTTAGGGGTGTACTCACTTTTGTTGCCAGCGGTTTAGACATTAATTGCTGTGTAGATATTGGTGTGAAGGCGCCTGGTTCTTGGTAGATCTACACTGTAAAGTGACCTGCTGCCCCTTTAAGTGTGTAACAACACACTTGAACAGATATAAAGCAAAATAAAGGTAGACGCTGGTGCTAGTATATTTAGTAATAATAAAGAGATGTGTAAAGTGACAGTGTGCAAAAGGTGCTGGAATATCTAAAAAATGGAATTAAAGTGCACGTATCTGCAATTGTGCTTGTATACGGTTTAGCACTATATACTCCAAGCCAAAGAATAAGTGCACACAAATAATTAATACAACTGAATGAATAAATCTAAAATACAAATATAAGGTGCATCAAAGTGTTTCCAAATGTGAATAAGTCCGTGCAGAGTTGACAAAAAAAATGTGTCCACTATGAGATATCCACCTCGTGAGCGGTGATATATATATATATATATATATATATATATATATATGTGCTCACCAGATGAAAGCAGGTCACACAGACCTATATCACTTGATAATCAATCCCTAAAGCCTCGTACTCACGCAACGATTATCGGCCGATCGATCGTCCGACTTTTGTCCAGAGTGGTGTTGTGTTGGTTGGAATGTGCCTAGACTGCACACAAATTTTCTCGGCCAACAAAAATCTACTTCAGAAGTGATGTCATGTGCTGGTTTACTTTCTGTGTGTTTTTTCTTCTCTGAGCATGCCCAGTCTTGCTCATCAGATTTTTGTCTGCCGAAATCTGTACTGACTGATGGAAAATCGGCCGTTGTCTTGACGGCCAACAAAAATTTTATAGCCTGCACACCAGATTTTTTTCGGCCAAAAAGTCGGAGTCGGTTGTCGGAAGCATCATACTAACAAGCTGAAAATCGGCCGATCGGACGTTGGCCGAAAATTTCCGGCCAATAATCGATGCGTGTGTATGGGGCTTAAGGATGAACCGATCTCTCCACCTCTCTCCTCCTAAAAAAGTTCCTCAGGATCCCTCATATGGTAGGTACAAGTGGGAGACAAGAATCTATATATAGTGTAATATTGCTTTTATTAAAAGATTATGGAGTAAAAAATAATTGGGTGCTTACATATTACAGTGCATATTACAGTGCCCTCCTGGCACAGGAAGAATCGCCAAAAGTCCAGAAAAGCAGAGATGTCTCCCTGGTAATTTGGTAGCGTGGCAGCGGTCGGCGTGCGTTCCACTGTTAGAGGAAGTGATGTCACTGGTTACAGTATTTCCTGGCGATGCTCAGACCACAATGCATTTCACAATAGCGTCATCAGGAAGTCCCCATTTTTTAGATATTCTAGCACCTTTTGCACACTGTCACTTTACACATCTCTTTATTATTACTAAATACACTAGCACCAGCGCCTACCTTTATTTTGCTTTATATTAAAGAGGAAGTAAACCCTCCTCTGCAACTTTTACCTATAGGTAAGCCTATGATAAGGCTTACCTATAGGTACTGTAAATATCTCCTAAACATGTACCGTTTAGCAGATATTTACCTTACATGCAGCCAGTGACGTCACTGGCGCATGCGCTCTGAAGGAACGGCCGCTGGTGCCGTTCCTTCAGAGCCCCGTGCCGTGACCGTCGACGACGTGAGTGACGTAATCGCGGGTCCGGCCAATCATATGGCCTGATGCTGCGATCCCGGAAGACGGGCGACTGAACATGTCGTCCGTCATACAGGTAAGCGGGCGCCACGGCGGGGGCTCGTTCTAAGGTAAGTATTTCATAATGAGCTAGTATGCGATGCATACTAGCTCATTATGTGTTTCTCTTTCAGGTTGGAGAAAAAAAATAAAACATTTTTACTGAGTTTACAACCCCTTTAATTTCTGTGTGTTGAGTTATATTGAGGGGACAGCAAATTTACACTGTTATACAAGCTGTACACTCACTACTTTACATTGTAGCAAAGTGTCATTTCTTCAGTGTTGTCACATGAAAAGATATAATAAAATATTTACAAAAATGTGAGAGGTGTACTCACTTTTGTGAGATACTGTATCTTTTATACAACATTGGTTTTTCTTTGGCACCGATAAAATCCCATTTTTCTAATATTTTTGAGGTATAAAATCAAATTTTTGCCAATTTAACATAATTATTAATCTGTCTAGAAGACTGTGTTCTAATCAATCAGCTGTATGCTCATTTATGTTCAATTTGCCATTTAATTTAACCTGTATTTATAGATTAAGAGCATTTACCACTAAATGGGTGTGTCTATTTACTGGTAGTAACCCACAGCCAGGTTAAAGTTATTTTACACTTATGTATTTATCCATGCTTGCAGTGATTTTTAGTCAAGTTACTAAGTGGCTCCTTCTGGAGAGGCACTGTGGGGGCTTGTCTGGGATTCCTCTTTTCTACAGGCAATTCACCAGTGCAACACGCCAAAGACCATAGAGATGGATCCTGTTGCTGCAACCCAGTGGTGCGAAAAGGAAAATGGCCGCCAGGAGTCAAATGCTGTGTTTAAAATCCCTGGAGAAGCCTAGACTGAGAAGCAGACCTGCCAAACCTTGAAGGCACTAGCTCCTGATCAGAAGGTATGCATGGTAGACTTGAAACCAAGGGACCTCTCGCACTTACGTTTTACTAGAGTGGAGACTAGGAGTGAGTACACAATGAGAGAGCGCTGATCAGCCGTGTGGGGAGAAGGTAGGGGGAGGAATCCGTGTACCCATGCTGAATGTTCCTCTCAGACTGTGGCCAGGGCTGTGGCTGCTAGTAGCCTCATTAATCTGGCCCTGGTGTTAAGACAGCCCACATGGGGCAATGGCAGCAGCATGGCGTTTTTAAGGGGCAGCAGAGCGGCCTGGGGGGCAATTGTCACCCTACCTCCTGGCCCAGTCTGCCCCTAGCATTTCTAGCTATGGCCATCTTGAGTAAGAGCAGAATGTAGTATTTACTTCCTGAAATCCATCTGCCCTTAACTCAGGCACACAGAAAGGAAGGCATGCTTAGCCGAAAAAGCCCCTTCACCCCTCCTCCAGATGAAATAAAAAAAAAAAAACAATGAAAACTTCTGGGATGTATGACATCATTTTGGAATAGGCCAGAAACCAGGAAGCAACTGAAGAAATGTAAAAAAAAAAAAGAAAAAAAAGAAAAAAAAGGTTACAACAGGTAAATATAATATGCTTTCCTATTTATTAAGGCTAGCAGCTTAAGAAATAAAACTAATTAATGTTGATTGAGAAAGTATTTTTGCATGATCAAACATGAAATACCTGTAAATATATATTATTGTTTTCATATATATGGTTTGACTATAAGTAGCTTTGATAGCTATATTAGACCTGTCATTGTGTCATAGTCACATATGAATCAAGAAAACAAACAGTGATTCAAACCCTCCTAGTACCATCTGTTAACAACCACAATTAATTGAGGAATGGACAGCAAACTGCCAGAACTGACTGATAGGCCTTCTGGTCAGTGGTGACTCTAATACGTCCGAAAGGGTGAAAATGTTAAGTTAGTTGACATAAACTCTGTACTACAGTATTTCAACGGATACTACTTTAGACCAAGATCTGGTGACTGATCAAGTCGCTGCATTTAGGAGAATTTACTTTTGTGGTATTTAAATCATCCCAGAAACCTCAAGGCATATAAGGCATAAAGTACTTCAGTGTAAAAAAAAGTAGGCATCTTACTGGTGAGATTACGGAATATCACTTGAGGGATGGCAAACAGTTAAATGCCAAGAGAATTAAGGTTAATAACTTCCTACTGATCGCTTATTGTTCTGAAACCAAGTAAAAAAAAAAAAACGTATTGGAGCACAGGCTCGGTTTGGTGATGGCCTATATACAGAGATGGTTGCTAAGGGCCCAGAGTACATCAGTTTTTTGCAGGGTATGAAGAAGGGATATAGTTATTAAAACCATAGTTCATTTTATTATTTTTTTAATGTGCACAATATGACTTGTGGCTTTTTCGAAAAATGATTTATTTATGTTTGCATGATTAAATATGAAATGTCTGTATATGTATTTTTATTGTTTTAATAACTATGTTCCCCCTCCCGTACTTTTCCTCTACTCACAGTGCGACAAAGTATCATTCTCCTTTTATCAATCTCCTGCAACCCCCTGTACTGCATCTTTCATCCACCACCAAGGCATCCATTCTCTTTTCTGCTCCGGTTGTCTACCTCCAATACCCCCCCCCCCCCACATTCTCTCTCATCTGCAGCTTATTCCCCCTATACTTCTCTCATTAACCTTGGGGGCACCTCCTCAGCCATATTCCTTCTTTCTTCCTGTGCACCCCCTGTTATGCCAATATTCTTCTCCTCCAGAACCACCTCAATATCACCTCCTCTGTACTGTGCCTCTCTTTTGCCTGTCCATCACCTAAAATATCCCCCATATGACTATTTTCTTTCTTCTTTCCCCAGTACTATGTTCCTTCTTACCCTTCAGTACACCCTATCCCTATGTTCACAAGACAGTAAAACTGGGAGGTTTACTTGGCAGCAAGTAGAAGTATAACAGGAAACCTCTAAATTATGCATCAATATGAGGATTACTGGTGTTATTAACTATTTTTCAAAGGTCAGGATAGGTAATAACCTTGAAATATAGAGAAAGAGGAGGAGGGGGAAGGCATAAGGACTTTTTGGGTACAGTAAAGCTATACGTACATATTGTTAAAAAATCATATACATTTATTTGGTCACAACATATTAAAAAAGTTCATAAATGAAGACACAAACAAAGCGTCTAAAAACAGCACATATAAATGAAAGAATACTCTCATGATACCACAAAGGACACAATGCCTAGTGTGTAGATTTCTTGCCCAACATGTTTTGCGGTATCTTGTCCGCTTCTTCAGGGGTCTTATGTTAACAGAGAGTTCCTAAACATCTAAACAGAGAGCTTCTATTCAAATCTATCAAAGAAATAGATAAATTAGGAAAAAATACAAATAATGTCATAACATATATTAAAAAACCACCGACCAGGAGAGGCCGGAGGTATGGCATAGCATTGCATATCATCATTTATACATACATAGCTTGATGGTGACACTTAACCCCGCGAGAGATAATCCCTGATGGCCAGGATGGTCCCGGGGAGAGAGGGGAGGGCAACCACCAAAGGCTGGATGGATACCAAAAACGCCTCCCAGGCGGACATGGGAGTCCTATATTGAGGTAAAGGTTGATCAGTACTGACAGTGACTAAGGCATAACATTAGGAGAAATTATATATATATATATATATATATATATATATACATATATATATATATATATATATATATATATATATGTATACAAATTATTTGTACACATATTGCAATGTGCAAGCATGTGTCAAGCAATAATGAAATTAAAAGGGATATAGAGACCAGGAGAGAAATTCCTCCATAGTGTTAAAATGGATAAATGGGTATATTCATAATATTCATGTTATTGTTTGTTTCTCTTTGCATCCCTTGCAGGGCAAAAATAAGTGCACAAAAGTTGCAGGTGAAAAAATATATATAGAGGATATACATGTAAAATACTATTTATATTGTTATCAGCAAGCATCGTGAAAAACTCACCGAGAAGGAATGGTAAAAAGGTGCCCAAAGTTGGTTAGATATACATGAAAAATAAGTATAAAAGTAAAAGCCAGCAGCCGATCACAAAAATGGAAGCCACGGACCGATTAGGTGAGGTAGGTATTAAGTGGCTTTATGCTGCAAAGAAAAGAGAGTAATGACGTGTGATGCGGCCGGACACGGACCTATAGTGCGCATGTGCAGACGCTCATGCAGCTGACTGTATGGCGGCAAGCGGGGAGGCAGATGAAAGACATCTCCCCGCCTCGTCCGACCAATCAGCATCCGGAATAGGAAGCTAATCCGGGTTATGGGGCCGCATGTCCGCCCTGGAAAGGATCCGTCTGGCAAAGGAGTGGCCCGCCCATCTGATCAGCGTGACTAAAGCGGCTATGATGGAAAGGGGAAAGCTGACTGATGGAAGGGCTCATGATGAGACTGCAGCGATCAGCGGGGACAATAAATATCACCATCATAGCCATGCATAAAAAACAGAAACAATTAATAACAAAGATTATATATCAAGCACAAAGTAAGGTATTAAACATATATTGTCCAAAAAGGACAGGCATTAACAGATATATGTATATCACATAGAATGAATATATCATACTCAGGTAGGATTGGGAAAAGAAGGGAGGGGAGGAGGGGAACAAAGAACCAAAATAAAAAAAGGACAAAAAATATAAACAAAAACAAAACACAACCAATATATACAGATTATTTAAAGAAAATGCTTATATGAGTTAACCTCATTAAGTCCAGGGGTCATTAGGGCATTGAGACGTTCGATCCACGGCGTTTCGCGCAGTAGGATCCGCTTGTCCTAGTTGCCACCCCTTGGATCTCGGGGGATCACCTCCAGGACAAAGAAGGAAACCATTTCAACATGGTACTTATGGTAAAGATAGATATGTCTGGTAACAGGCGTCAGGACTTTCCCACTACCTGAACAGGAGGTGTGGTCCCCGATTCTCTGCCCAAACTGGCGTTTAGTTTAGCCGATGTAAAATGCTCCACATCGGCAAAACATGATATAGATAACACCCTCTGTCTTGCAGTCAGAGTAGGTCTTGGATTTGTGCCAGTCTCCATTGAGCAGTCTTATGTGGGATCCTTTCATAACCCACGGACAGCGTGAGCAATTCCAAAACGGAAAAGTTCAGTGGAGCTGGGAGGGGGATTTGCCTACACAGGGTGGTGTGTAGTGACTAGCTGTTAGTCTTTGTCCCAGTGTATGGGCTCGCCTGAAAATTACTTCTGGGTAAGGTCTGACATATTTAGATATAACTGGATCATCTGTCAACAGATGCCAGTTTTTACTAGACCTGAGTTGGGACTCATTAGAGGAGTATCTGGTAACTAATCCAACCGTATTTCTAGCTGGTTTAGTTGTGGTTTTGTACAGAAGGGAGCTTCTGGATTTGGCTTTGGCCTTGTTAAAGGCACGTCTGAGAAGGGTTCTAGAGTATCCCCGGGCTAGTAATCTATCTTGTATTAGATCTGACTGATGTTGGAAATCAAAATCTGAGGTATAATTTTGTCGCAGACAAATATATTGTGCATAGGGTATACTTTTGGTAAGGGAACTTGGATGTTGGCTACTGGCATGTAACAAAGTATTGCCAGCGCTGGGTTTGCGATATAAATCTGTGCACATATACCCATCTTGCCCAATAATGATATTGAGGTCAAGAAAAGACATCTGGTGTTTATCAATAGTATGTGTGAATTTAAGATTGTATCTGTTGATGTTAAGTTTAGTTAGGAAATCAGCCAACCCAGACTCTGTGCCAGTCCAGACAACCAACAAATCGTCGATATATCTGAACCAGCACAGAATGTGGGTTAGAGAATCCCCGAAGCCATCATCCGAGAAGATTTCCCGCTCCCATCCACCAAGATAAAGGTTGGCGTAGGAGGGCGCACAACAATATTACCACTTGAGGCCAATCTATGGCATTTTGTCAGAATCAGCTGAGTACAATTTTTTAAATCTCACAGATTATTCAACTTGTTTTTGGTGCAATATACTGTAATAATTTATGTTTTGTTAGTAGAATGATTTCCAGTGTTTTAACATGGGTACCATGTGTAAAAACAATATTTCAATTTTTTTCAAGGCTCTGTGGAGGAAGTTGATGGCCTTGTTGAGTGGACACTATCACAGGTACTCATGGGTGATGTGATTCTGAAATAATTGTCAAAGCAAAAAAATTCACCAGCACACCGAGGATCTCCAGAGCGGGTCCAAAGCTTTAATCAGGGATCGCATAGTTACAGCAGATAACAACATTTCAGATCCATGCAGGACCTCTTCATCAGGCACGTGACCTGATGAAGGGGTCCTGCATGGCTCTGAAACTTTGCTATCTGATTTAACTTTGTGACTGCTGATTAAAGCTTTGGACCAACTCTAGAGATTCTACATCCAGCTCATGCACTGCCATTTCTACAGGAACGTGTGCTTTGGGATTAGTGTGTTGGAAGGTACCTGAAATGATTGTGGCTCCTGCAGTGATGTAAAAATTATGTACAGTTTTGATTAAAAAAAATTTTTGTATGTAGACCGTGAAAAAACATTATTCCATCAAGTGTTAAAAGTATAAATTTGAATGGAATCCAATGTTCTCTGTTTGCTGGAGGACCACACGTAAGCCTTTTATTGTTTCATTATGCTTCAAGCTGAATAGGAACAATGGCCTTCCACTGACTTTTCAAGCCACTAAACAGAGTAATCCTTGGTGTCAAGGATGAATATTGAGTGTTCTTTCAGAAGTAATTGTAATATAAAAAGAATTATTACTTCTAGCTTGTCTGAGCTGTCTGAAGTTACACTCTGCAGAGCTCAGTGAGGAGAGTTCTGAAAGCTGATTTGAGAGAAGGGACACACACCCCTTTAAACAGTACACAGGAACAGTGCTTGGGCTGTTACTCTGCTGGAGCTCCCTCCCCTGTCATCTTTTTTTACTTAGTGTCAGGAAAACTGGTCAGAAGTGATTCATGCTGATAGCAGGTGCACAAAGCAGCAGATAGAAATGACACTTAGTGCTCTTAATTGTAGACACTATGGAAGGATATGCTTTGTTCATATTTCATGGCTGAGGTTTACAACCACTTTAAGTTATAGATAAAATTAGTTTTTAAAGCCCATCTTTTACTTTGTAGGGTAAAGCATTACATCTGTAAACAGGTTTCCATCTTGATCATTTATGTATACTTGAAGTATGTATTGTACCTGACTGGAAAAGTCCATATTCAACTATTGCCTTATAGGAACTGTAATCATCTTAAATGTTTTCATGTGAGTATTTTATAGACAATATAAACAATATACTGTAAGCTCACTGTGTATACCAGTGGAAGGCAACCTAAAAACTATAGAGGGCCCAAGTGCAGCCTCCAACACTTCTAGAAGGCCTCACAATAGCAGCACAATTTCGCACCTCAAGACCCAAAAATGTCAGTTCTGCAATATACACTGAAGAAGTTGGAGTACAATGACCCCAGTGTTGGCGTCAGTGAGTACAATAATAACCCCCAAAATTGGTGTCTGTGAGTGCAATAATAACCAGCAGCAGTGGTGTCAGTGAATGCAATAATAACCCCCCCCCCTCAATAATAACCAAGATAAACTTATTTGGTTCAGATGGTGTCAAGCATGTGTGGTAGCAACCAGGTGAGGCATACAAGGACAAGTGTGTCTTGCCTACAGTCAAACATGGTGGTGGGAGTGTCATGGTCTGGGGCTGCATGAGTGCTGTCGGCACTGGGGAGATACAATTCATTGAAGGAACCATGAATGCCAACATGTACTCTGACATACTGAAGCAGTACATGATGCCCTCTGGCCCGCAGGGCAGTATTCCAACATGATAGCGACCCCAAACACACCTCCAAGACGACCACTGCCTTGCTAAAGAAGCTGAGGGTAAAGGGGATGGACTGGCCAAGCATGTCTCCAGACCTAAACCCGAATGAGCATCTGTGGGGCATCCTCAAACAGTAGGTGGAGGTGCGCAAGGTTTCTAACATCCACCAGCTCTGTGATGTCGCCATGGAGGAATGGAAGAGGACTCCAGTGGCAACCTGTGAAGCTCTGGTGAACTCCATGCCCAAGAGGGTTAAGGCAGTGCTGGAAAATGATGGTGGCCACACAAAATATTGACACTTTGGGCCCAATTTGGACATTGTCACTTAGGGCTGTACTCACTTTTTCTGCCAGCGGTTTAGACAATAATGACTGTGTGTTGAGTTTTTATGAGGGTGTATGGAGATAAGAGTAAGAGAAGGAGGATTCTAAACTCAAGATTACTACCAAAGGAGTAAAACAGCAAAAAATAGATGCCCAGAGAAGGACAAAAGTGCATATAGACCATTGGTTGGTCTTATCCCAGAGGTCAGGGTACATCAAATGAGGGGTTTATCACTAATGTATGGGAATGATTGGAGCACATTGTGGTGAACACTAATTAAGGATGCAGTCGTTTGGATATGTGAACACAAGACTGTTTTTTTGTGAAAGAATGAGCATATGCAAGCAAATTCATACCAAAGGACACTATATAGACTGATGCATTGTTTGTTTTGTTTTTTTAATGTTATATATGGTTTGATATGATATGCTGATTCTGAGAATTGCTCTGCAAACCAATTTAAAGAGATACTACCACATTAGCATTTGGGAGCGTGGCACCACTGTTGAATATAATTTTACTAATACCCACCAACATTGGTGCCAGTCGACAAAATAATAACATCCAGAAATGGTGTAAGTGAATATAATAATTTTAACCCACCCCACATTGGTGGTCACTGGCACTGAATGTTAACCCTCCACCCCCCCCCCCGCATTGGTGGACATGGCAATGAAAGTAAATTTCCTTCCACCCCCATTGGTGATTATGTCAGTTAAAGTTAACCCCCCACAATGATGGTCATGGCATTGGCAGTAAAAGTTAACCCCCTCCCTTGCATTGGGGATTATGCCAGTTAAAGTTAACCCCTCTATTGTCCTTCCTGCATTGGTGGGTCATGTCAGATAAAGTTAAGCCCCTCCCATTGGTGGCCAAGGCAGTGAAAGTTAGCCCCCCATTTCCCCTCATTGGTGATCACTCACCTTTTACAGGCACTTGTCCCGTTTTCTTTCTCTCCCCAGGCAGGGACTTTACTTGCACTGTGGGTGTAGCTCCACTCACAGTAAAGTCTATCTTTCTGTGTTGGGTACTGGAACACCTTGCTACTACTCTGCTATGGATATGGTGCCCAATAGGTCACACACAGAAGGCCGGTGGGCCACAAACGGCCTGTGGGTTTCCAACATTAATTGTCTTGTGATACTAAACTAGACTAATTAAATATTTAACTGTTTTAAGGACCATTTATATAAAGAAATCCGTACTGGAAATTTTAGGGCAGGATTAAACCACTGCAAGTTACCATGCATTATTTTTTTATTTGTGGTCCTTCACTCTATAAATCAAGGAGGTACACAATTCTTTAAATTGTAGATGCAGAAACATTTTTCAATTAAACAATCACACAGCGGTAATAAAAGGATATGGTTTATGGTAAGTGCAAATTTGTTATCTAAAGATGATACATAAAGCTTCAGTTTTGAAAAAACTCAGCTAGCTACTAGTGTAGGGTGGGGTAGTTAAATTCAAGAGGTTTTTTAGGAAGGAGCAACCGAGGTGGCTATATAGAGAAAAATTGTATTTTATTATTCTTTGGTGATTGTTTTGTTGGAGATACGTCTGTGAAAACGCCCGGAAGAGGAGGGCGAAACGCGTCGACGCACTTCCGGTCTACGTCCTAGCGATACGTCACTTCCGGTGCGGTGGAACGCACGCCGAAACCACGGGGCGTTCTAGCGGCACCTGCTACCAGGAAGGACGAGATTTTTAACCTATATGCCTTTTACTAAGCAACAAAATGTGAGTGTATTTTCATTATTTTGCACAATAAAAAATCTTTTATCGGATTTACACTATATGAGCATCCTTTTCTCCAATACATGTATCGGGGCATTTACATCTGTGGAGATACTTTCGCCTTGGAGGAGTTATAATAGCCGGTTCCTTACTAGGACATAAGCCTTGTCGATCTCTATTGCTATACAGCATAGGGGTCACCATGGTCCGGTAAGTGAACACCCAAAGGGGGAGGTCCGGCACTGGCTCACTGCACCACAAAAGATTGCATGTTTTGTGCACTTTCTTCCTGGCACTCCAGCACCTTTGTGAGACATCTTTTGGGACTGTGTACATCTTATCATCTACTGAGATCTTAAACAACTATTACATCTGGACTGGCACTTTATATTTATATATTTTAACTATATTTATATAGTATATGTCTATATGGTTTCTACACCCCAATTTTTGCACACAATTGCACGGTGCACTTTATGAGTCTTTTAAGTAGAACGTAATCACTTTACTATCATACATTATTGTTTGCGCTGTGATATATTTTTCTCATATTTATGAATTTTGGGTACCACTATTTATGAACAGCTGCATTCTAGAAAATTTAAAATATTGTTATTAGTTATTTCACTTATTTTTGCGCTGTATTTGCACTGCACTTTGTTGGAGATACTGCCATATAATGCATTCATTTTTTTTTATTTTTTGTTTCTCCTTTTCTTCCAGTTCAATGTTCCCTGAAGCCCTACAAGTTATAATGGGTTTATAAAACACAATAGCAATAGCCCAAATCAAGAGTCTCTTATCTTGAGCTTGAACCTTGAAGCTGTGAGCTGTTTATCAACAAGATGCACACCAAAGCCATGAGTATAAAAATAGCTCTGCTTTGAAGCATTTCAGAGCTGAGGCAGTATATAGTTAATTCTGCTGTATACTAAGCTCTTACCAAATATGGATAAAACGCAGAGAGTATGCAAAGAAGCAGCCGTCATTCACAAAACACAGTGTCGTCACTCCAACCTACATCTAATTATCCTTTCAACAATAAAAGGGAGAGAGGGAGATGGAGGCATAAATATATAGATAGACAGGAAAATCAGGATCAGATACCTATTTACAGCTGGTGGAGAAAAGCAGGGGGTGAAACACTGCTAAATTAATCATATCCTATGAAAATATGCTTCTTATAACCAAATCTGGAAAGCGTGGGCTGCAAGATAAGGCAGAACTCAAAGGCACTGTTATTCAAATGAGGAATAATCATTCTTTTAAAAAAAAAAAGGAAAAAAACAGAATCTTCTGCAGATCTATCAATAGGCATTTCAGCTCACCATCCTGTCTGATTCTATTCAGTTTTCTGGCACATTATTCACGTTAAGACAGCCTACTGAAATCCCCAGACTCATCCAAAATCTGCAAGGTTTATTAAATGATTCTTATATAGAGCTTTTTTTTAAATTCATAGCCACAGTAATGATAAATTACTAGTGTTGATGTTTTACTATGCCCTGTGATGGCATCTTTATGGGAATATAAGGTGCTCTCCATTCTTATAATGAATAGTTCATATAGAAAAACATATACAACATGAATTCTGTGTAATATAAATCTAAATTGTCTACAGTCTTTGAGCAAAATGTAGTATTTTCAGGTTCGTCTCTGCAGCTCCCTGCAAATTGGGTACAGAATGTGATATTTGGCACTTTGCAGAAATCACTCTCTCCAGCTCCCCCTCCCTATACTCTACCCCTCCTTCCTTTTCTCTCCCGTGGCTCAGCGTCATCAGTAAGAGTTGATGACGCTTGCCTGTAACAGCAGAGAAAGGCAGTTCCCTAACCATGCAACCCATTGATGATAAACTCCACTCTCGCCTCACCCCCCCCCGCATCTCACCTGCCCACACACTCTTCAGTTACTATATAAAGAGAGCCATGAGCTACAGTTCTTTAAACCAGAACTCAGAGACAGTCATCAGGAGAGCAGAACAGGAATACCACATTATTTGGGAAAAGAAGACCTCCAGCAGATTGGAAGACGAAGACAAGAAGAGGAAAGAAGAACGGGGCTCGCTGGACTGACTCTTATTCAGCACCCCAGGGACCCCAATCAAAATGTATCGGTCTACGAAAGGTGCTTCAAAAGCCAGAAGGGACCAGATTAATGCCGAGATTCGAAACTTGAAAGATCTTCTTCCTATCTCTGAAGGGGACAAAGTGCGACTATCTTATCTCCACATTATGTCACTTGCCTGCATTTACACCAGAAAGTCTGTTTTCTTCTCAAGAGGTAAGATCAGAAAGAAGTTGGATTCCTGATTTAGTAGGTTCCGGTGTCATGGTCTTGATGTTGCCATAATGTCATAATTAAATGAGCTTCCTTTGTTTAGATACATCCTATCTTTTTAGTTATATCTTTGCATTTAAGAACTGTTTTTACATGAACCTTGTGTTTCACTACAATAGTGTTCATTTGTATTTGTTGCTAAGACATACTAATTTAGTCAAGCAGTATTTGAGCCATCTAGTTGCTTTCCATGGTGCTGAATCAAAGCATAGTTTGTACAGTCATTCTCCAAGGTGCTGAACATCAATTCTCGATGATTCTTAGTTCTGCGTATAAACCTTTAGCCCTTTGTAATGTTTCAGTGCAACTAAGGCTCAAAAAATTAAAATTTACCATTATACTATTTATTTTACAACAGGTCAACAGATGCATGAGTTAGAAGGTCTTCTGTCCAACCAAGACCTACAAGATTTTGTCCACAACCTTCCTGGATTTCTACTAACCTTTACAAGTGAAGGAAAGCTGATATACGTGTCAGAAAATGTGACTGATCATCTAGGACATTCAATGGTGAGTCAATACTGTCTATCAATGCACACTTCTTACCGGTACATCTTGTGCTCTTTAATACATTACACACTAAAGAAACAAAATACAGAAAACAATATTTAAGGTTAATATATAGTATAGCCTTTATTTTATTAACTTAGGAGCTCCTTCGTGTGAAATGTAATAGACTACATATATGTTACATTCCAATGTTTTTATACTTATACAGCAAGCAGTAACTACACTTTGGAACTGACTAGTGTCTACACATTTCATACATACAGTACATATACTGTATACCTTAATGAAGCCTCAGAATGTACTAGGGCTCATGATGTAACTAATACATCCTTGTTTGTTTTCAAACAGGTTGATCTGGTTGCTCAAGGAGACAGCATATATGACATAATTGACCCCTCAGATCATTTTGTTATAAGGAATCAGCTGGCTCTCCCATCATCTCTTGATAGTGGTAAGTTTTTAAATTGGCAAAATAACAGACCTTATCGTTCTCTGATTTTACCAGTTTATTAGCTTAGTTTCCAAGACCTAAACATTAGCAATGGATTGTATGCATTTCCTTTGAGCATGATGGTTATATAGATTTACTTTTGATAGTTGGAGTGCCTCTAAACCAAAAAACAAAATTGTAATACATTGCAGCTCACCAGTCCCTAGATGTGGTGACTGCTCTAGTTTGCGTTTTGATTTTTTTCAGACCTTTTTTCCTTTTTTAGCCAGTGATCCTGCCAATAACACTTCCTGTCCTAGGGTGACAACACTTACTGTGCTGTATCAGTGGAGGAGCAGTGTTGTCATCCTAGGACACAACTACAGAACACCTCCCCCCTACTCATCTCCATAACACAGAGACAGGTGTTCTGCAGTATAAAGAATGAACTGGGCAGGGTTAACAGCACTTCTAACTGATAACACTGCTTTTATTTTATTTTTTTTGCATTTATCAAGCAAATATAACTAAATGCTTTTGATTGAATGCCTATCAGACCAAAAGGCATCACATAAGAGAAGTTAATTGTTAGGGTTTACACTTTAGGTGAAGCTAAGTCTTTATCTTTAAGCTATGTCTTTATGCAGGTACAAATAATTTTATGATTTCAGAGTGGATACTTTTTATATGCAAATTCAAAATATGAATGTGAAATGCTATATTTACTCATTTTTTAAATGACCTTAAATAGTACAATACAGTAAGGTTTATATGGTGTACCATTTGTTTTTTCAGAGAGAATGTTCAGGTGTAGATTTAATACCTCAAAGACAGCCAGAAGGCAGAGTGCAAGTAACAAGCTCGTCTTGATACGAGGAAGATTTCAGCCATCCCCACCTGGCACCTACTGGTCTTCAAATCCTGTCTTTACAGCCTTCTGCATTCCTCTTGACCCAAAGCCCAGAGTAACAAATAACTATTTCTTAATGGACTTCTTTGAGAGCCGCCATGCTAAGAATCTTTCCCTGCTGGATGTTTCAGAGAGGTAAATATTGTATATGCT